>NC_092342.1:278827500-279480000 GCF_046630445.1 Rutidosis leptorrhynchoides
CTGAAGAGGCCAATGTGAAGCAAGTCAAAAGAAAGTGGGAGGAAAACGGTGATAAGAATCACCAATACAACAACAACAATAATCGCAACAATTATCCCAACAATCGCAACATCAATCGCAACTACAACAAACGGCCCAACAACAACAACAACAACAACAACAACAATAGCAACTACAACAATCATCCAAACAACAATAATAACCGCAACAACAACAACAATCAGAAGCAGCTATGCCAAAGGTGTGAAAAGTATCACTCGGGGTTCTGCACCAAATTTTGCAACAAGTGTAAAAGAAATGGTCATAGCGCGGCGAAGTGTGAGGTCTACGGACCAGGGGTTAATAGAACGAAAGGAACAAATGGTGTCGGAACGAGTAATGGCGGAGCAAGTAGTGTCGGAGCAAGTTATGCCAATGTAGTTTGTTATAAATGTGGAAAACCGGGCCACATTATTAGAAATTGCCCGAACCAGGAGAACACGAATGGACAAGGCTGCGGAAGAGTTTTCAATATTAATGCGGCAGAGGCACAAGAAGACCCGGAGCTTGTTACGGGTACGTTTCTTATTGATAATAAATCTGCTTACGTTTTATTTGATTCGGGTGCGGATAGAAGCTATATGAGTAGAGATTTTTGTGCTAAATTAAGTTGTCCATTGACGCCTTTGGATAGTAAATTTTTACTCGAATTAGCAAATGGTAAATTAATTTCAGCAGATAATATATGTCGGAATCGAGAAATTAAACTGGTTAGCGAAACATTTAAGATTGATTTGATACCAGTAGAGTTAGGGAGTTTTGATGTGATAATCGGTATGGACTGGTTGAAAGAAGTGAAAGCAGAGATCGTTTGTTACAAAAATGCCATTCGCATTATACGAGAAAAAGGAAAACCCTTAATGGTGTACGGAGAAAAGGGCAACACGAAGCTACATCTTATTAGTAATTTGAAGGCACAAAAACTAATAAGAAAAGGTTGCTATGCTGTTCTAGCACACGTCGAGAAAGTACAAACTGAAGAAAAGAGCATCAATGATGTTCCCGTCGCAAAAGAATTTCCTGATGTATTTCCGAAAGAATTACCGGGATTACCCCCACATCGATCCGTTGAATTTCAAATAGATCTTGTACCAGGAGCTGCACCAATAGCTTGTGCTCCTTACAGACTCGCACCCAGCGAGATGAAAGAACTGCAAAGCCAATTACAAGAACTTTTAGAGCGTGGTTTCATTCGACCAAGCACATCACCGTGGGGAGCTCCTGTTTTGTTTGTCAAGAAGAAAGATGGTACATTCAGGTTGTGTATCGACTACCGAGAGTTGAACAAACTTACCATCAAGAACCGCTACCCACTACCGAGAATCGACGACTTATTTGATCAACTACAAGGCTCGTCTGTTTATTCAAAGATTGACTTACGTTCCGGGTATCATCAAATGCGGGTGAAAGAAGATGATATTCCAAAGACTGCTTTCAGAACACGTTACGGTCATTACGAGTTTATGGTCATGCCATTTGGTTTAACTAATGCACCAGCTGTGTTCATGGACCTTATGAACCGAGTGTGTGGACCATACCTTGACAAGTTTGTCATTGTTTTCATTGATGACATACTTATTTACTCAAAGAATGACCAAGAACACGGTGAACATTTGAGAAAGGTGTTAGAAGTATTGAGGAAGGAAGAATTGTACGCTAAGTTTTCAAAGTGTGCATTTTGGTTGGAAGAAGTTCAATTCCTCGGTCACATAGTGAACAAAGAAGGTATTAAGGTGGATCCGGCAAAGATAGAAACTGTTGAAAAGTGGGAAACCCCGAAAACTCCGAAACACATACGCCAGTTTTTAGGACTAGCTGGTTACTACAGAAGGTTCATCCAAGACTTTTCCAGAATAGCAAAACCCTTGACTGCATTAACGCATAAAGGGAAGAAATTTGAATGGAATGATGAACAAGAGAAAGCATTTCAGTTATTGAAGAAAAAGCTAACTACGGCACCTATATTGTCATTGCCTGAAGGGAATGATGATTTTGTGATTTATTGTGACGCATCAAAGCAAGGTCTCGGTTGTGTATTAATGCAACGAACGAAGGTGATTGCTTATGCATCTAGACAATTGAAGATTCACGAACAAAATTATACGACGCATGATTTGGAATTAGGAGCGGTTGTTTTTGCATGAAAGACTTGGAGGCACTACTTATATGGGGTCAAAAGTATTATATATACCGACCACAAAAGTCTTCAGCATATATTTAATCAGAAACAACTGAATATGAGGCAGCGTAGGTGGATTGAATTGTTGAATGATTACGACTTTGAGATTCGTTACCACCCGGGGAAGGCAAATGTGGTAGCCGATGCCTTGAGCAGGAAGGACAGAGAACCCATTCGAGTAAAATCTATGAATATAATGATTCATAATAACCTTACTACTCAAATAATGGAGGCGCAACAAGGAGTTTTAAAAGAGGGAAATTTAAAGGATGAAATACCCAAAGGATCGGAGAAGCATCTTAATATTCGGGAAGACAGAACCCGGTATAGGACTGAAAGGATTTGGGTACCAAAATTTGGAGATATGAGAGAAATGGTACTTAGAGAAGCTCATAAAACCAGATACTCAATACATCCTGGAACGGGGAAGATGTACAAGGATCTCAAGAAACATTTTTGGTGGCCGGGTATGAAAGCCGATGTTGCTAAATACGTAGGAGAATGTTTGACGTGTTCTAAGGTCAAAGTTGAGCATCAGAAACCATCAGGTCTACTTCAACAACCCGAAATCCCAGAATGGAAATGGGAAAACATTACCATGGATTTCATCACTAAATTGCCAAGGACTGCAAGTGGTTTTGATACTATTTGGGTAATAGTTGATCGTCTCACCAAATCAGCACACTTCCTGCCAATAAGAGAAGATGACAAGATGGAGAAGTTATGTAGTGACCCGAACTTTTCCATGTTTATATATATTAATTGAGATTGATATTTACATGATTAAATGTTTCCAACATGTTAAGCAATCAAACTTGTTAAGACTTGATTAATTGAAATATGTTTCATATAGACAATTGACCACCCAAGTTGACCGGTGATTCACGAACGTTAAAACTTGTAAAAACTATATGATGACATATATATGGATATATATATATTTAACATGATACTATGATAAGTAAACATATCATTAAGTATATTAACAATGAACTACATATGTAAAAACAAGACTACTAACTTAATGATTTTTAAACGAGACATATATGTAACGATTATCGTTGTAAAGACATTTAATGTATATATATCATATTAAGAGATATTCATACATGATAATATCATGATAATATAATAATTTAAAATCTCATTTGATATTATAAACATTGGGTTAACAACATTTAACAAGATCGTTAACCTAAAGGTTTCAAAACAACAGTTACATGTAACGACTAACGATGACTTAACGACTCAGTTAAAATGTATATACATGTAGTGTTTTAATATGTATTTATACACTTTTGAAAGACTTCAATACACTTATCAAAATACTTCTACTTAACAAAAATGCTTACAATTACATCCTCGTTCAGTTTCATCAACAATTCTACTCGTATGCACCCGTATTCGTACTCGTACAATACACAGCTTTTAGATGTATGTACTATTGGTATATACACTCCAATGATAAGCTCTTAGCAGCCCATGTGAGTCACCTAACACATGTGGGAACCATCATTTGGCAACTAGCATGAAATATCTCATAAAATTACAAAAATATGAGTAATCATTCATGACTTATTTACATGAAAACAAAATTACATATCCTTTATATCTAATCCATACACCAACGACCAAAAACACCTACAAACACTTTCATTCTTCAATTTTCTTCATCTAATTGATCTCTCTCAAGTTCTATCTTCAAGTTCTAAGTGTTCTTCATAAATTCCAAAAGTTCTAGTTTCATAAAATCAAGAATACTTTCAAGTTTGCTAGCTCACTTCCAATCTTGTAAGGTGATCATCCAACCTCAAGAAATCTTTGTTTCTTACATTAGGTTATCATTCTAATACAAGGAAATAATCATATTCAAACTTTGGTTCAATTTCTATAACTATAACAATCTTATTTCAAGTGATGATCTTACTTGAACTTGTTTTCGTGTCATGATTCTGCTTCAAGAACTTCGAGCCATCCAAGGATCCATTGAAGCTAGATCTATTTTTCTCTTTTCCAGTAGGTTTATCCAAGGAACTTAAGGTAGTAATGATGTTCATAACATCATTCGATTCATACATATAAAGCTATCTTATTCGAAGGTTTAAACTTGTAATCACTAGAACATAGTTTAGTTAATTCTAAACTTGTTCGCAAACAAAAGTTAATCCTTCTAACTTGACTTTTAAAATCAACTAAACACATGTTCTATATCTATATGATATGCTAACTTAATGATTTAAAACCTGGAAACACGAAAAACACCGTAAAACCGGATTTACGCCGTCGTAGTAACACCGCGGGCTGTTTTGGGTTAGTTAATTAAAAACTATGATAAACTTTGATTTTAAAGTTGTTATTCTGAGAAAATGATTTTTATTATGAACATGAAACTATATCCAAAAATTATGATTAAACTCAAAGTGGAAGTATGTTTTCTAAAATGGTCATCTAGACGTCGTTCTTTCGACTGAAATGACTACCTTTACAAAAACGACTTGTAACTTATTTTTCCGACTATAAACCTATACTTTTCTGTTTAGATTCATAAAATAGAGTTCAATATGAAACCATAGCAATTTGATTCACTCAAAACGGATTTAAAATGAAGAAGTTATGGGTAAAACAAGATTAGATAATTTTTCTCATTTTAGCTACGTGAAAATTGGTAACAAATCTATTCCAACCATAACTTAATCAACTTGTATTGTATATTATGTAATCTTGAGATACCATAGACACGTATACAATGTTTCGACCTATCATGTCGACACATCTATATATATTTCGGAACAACCATAGACACTCTATATGTGAATGTTGGAGTTAGCTATACAGGGTTGAGGTTGATTCCAAAATATATATAGTTTGAGTTGTGATCAATACTGAGATACGTATACACTGGGTCGTGGATTGATTCAAGATAATATTTATCGATTTATTTCTGTACATCTAACTGTGGACAACTAGTTGTAGGTTACTAACGAGGACAGCTGACTTAATAAACTTAAAACATCAAAATATATTAAAAGTGTTGTAAATATATTTTGAACATACTTTGATATATATGTATATATTGTTATAGGTTCGTGAATCAACCAGTGGCCAAGTCTTACTTCCCGACGAAGTAAAAATCTGTGAAAGTGAGTTATAGTCCCACTTTTAAAATCTAATATTTTTGGGATGAGAATACATGCAGGTTTTATAAATGATTTACAAAATAGACACAAGTACGTGAAACTACATTCTATGGTTGAATTATCGAAATCGAATATGCCCCTTTTTATTAAGTCTGGTAATCTAAGAATTAGGGAACAGACACCCTAATTGACGCGAATCCTAAAGATAGATCTATTGGGCCTAACAAACCCCATCCAAAGTACCAGATGCTTTAGTACTTCGAAATTTATATCATATCCGAAGGGTGTCCCGGAATGATGGGGATATTCTTATATATGCATCTTGTTAATGTCGGTTACCAGGTGTTCACCATATGAATGATTTTTATCTCTATGTATGGGATGTGTATTGAAATATGAAATCTTGTGGTCTATTGTTACGATTTGATATATATAGGTTAAACCTATAACTCACCAACATTTTTGTTGACGTTTAAAGCATGTTTATTCTCAGGTGAATATTAAGAGCTTCCGCTGTCGCATACTAAAATAAGGACAAGATTTGGAGTCCATGCTTGTATGATATTGTGTAAAAACTGCATTCAAGAAACTGATTTCGATGTAACATATTTGTATTGTAAACCATTATGTAATGGTCGTGTGTAAACAGGATATTTTAGATTATCATTATTTGATAATCTACGTAAAGCTTTTTAAACCTTTATTTATGAAATAAAGGTTATGGTTTGTTTTAAAAATGAATGCAGTCTTTGAAAAACGTCTCATATAGAGGTCAAAACCTCGCAACGAAATCAATTAATATGGAACGTTTTTAATCAATAAGAACGGGACATTTCAGTTGGTATCCGAGCGTTGGTCTTAGAGAACCAGAATTTTTCATTAGTGTGTCTTATCGAGTTTGTTAGGATGCATTAGTGAGTCTGGACTTCGACCGTGTTTACTTGAAAAATGATTGCTTACCAAATTTTGTTGGAAACTATATATTTTTAACATGTGAATATTATGTGATATATTAATCTCTTAACGCGTTTGATATTATGTGATAGATGTCTACCTCTAGAACAAGTCCCATTGACTCACCTAATAATAATGAAGAGTCAAATGTAAATTGGAATGATTCGTGGACTGATTCACAAGTTCCCGAAGAGGAACCGGAAGAAGAGTCGGAACCGGAAGAAGAATCGGAACCGGAAGAAGAATCGGAACCGGATGAAGAAATAGAACCGGTGGGGGAAATAATAAAACGGTTAAGTAAAAGAAAATCCTCAACCAACAGACCAAGGTTAATTATGGTCAATGGTGTTTCCGCCAAGGAAGCAAAATATTGGGAGGATTACCAATTCTCCGATGAATCGGATTCCGACGAGAATTCCGATGATGTTATAGAAATTACCCCAACTGAATTTAAAAAGGCATAAGAAAATAATAAGGGAAAGGGCATAAAAATAGAGAAATCTAATTCCAACCCCGATGAACTTTATATGTATCGTCAACGCCCGAAGTCCTTAAGTTGTAACAATGACCCGGGAACCTCTAAACCACCAGGTTTTTCTAAACCAATGTGGACAACGACGGCTCGTATTAGGGGAACAACATATATCCCTAGAAACTTGGCAAAACGAACCAAAACCGAAGAAGAAGAAATGAGCGAGTCGGAATAAGATAGTTGTATTCGTGTGGTGTAATATATGTAATATAGTGTTCTTATGCTTTATGATATATGTAAAAATTGCTTGTATTAATAAGTATTTTTTTATGAATCTAACTCTTGTCTATTTTACAGTTTAAAAACACAAAATGGATAGACAACCTAATATTTTAAGAGACCTACCCGGAGACATGATTGATGAAATCTTGTCTAGAGTCGGCCAGAATTCCTCGGCACAACTATTTAAGGCGAGATCAGTTTGTAAGACATTCGAAGAACGTTCCAAGAATGTCTTGGTTTATAAGAGACTTTCGTTTGAAAGATGGGGGATATCACATTGGGAAACCCATAAGTTACGATGTGTTTACTTTGATGCATATATTGCGGGGAACCCAAATGCTATTTTACGCAACGGGTTAAGAAATTATTTTGACTCAATATATCCGAATATTGGACTTCGTGATTTAGAAAAAGCGGCTAACATGCAACATAAAGAAGCATGTTATGCTTACGGATTAGTAATGTTCGCTTCTCACCAAAGTGAGAACAAGAACATCGGGCTACAACTATTAAACAAAACGTTTCCACAAGTGACGAAGTCGGTAATTAGGGTAAGAAATGAGGTTTTTAGATTATTACGGGACTGTTGGACATTACGTAACCCTCGTCCCTTTGACGACGTTACAACACGCTGTCTTATCAACGACCATAACGGTTATGTTGCACAAGACCAAGGATGGGAAGTAGTCCTAGTAAAACCAGAATGCATGACTTGTTTCTGGACGTATGAATTACGTGTCTTTATTGCCTTTGCTGAACGACTTGTGTACTAGCTAGAATTATCTTCACAACTATCTTGTATCAAAGCTATTGTGTGCTATATTTCATGCTTTATGTAAAATAAGCGGTATTGTAAGTTTGTAAAATATTGTATAAAAGTTTGAACGCGAAATATTATTATAATCAGTTTTTCATATAGAATTGTAGTAGTTGAATTGTATATTAGCTACTCAGTATGAACTTAACGGGTAGGTACTACCCGAATTTAAACTTATAAAACGCTAATATGAAGAAAAAGCTTTTATAAATGAGTTCATATTATGCTACGAAATACTATTAACTACTCTTAATATTCTGTATGATTAACTTGTTCCATTTAACTATTTTGAAGGAAATGGCACCGACTACTCGACACACCGTGAATATGAATGAAGAGGAATTCCGTACTTTTCTAGCTTCAAACATAGCTGCAGTACAGGCTGCGCTACATACCAACAATAACCTTGGATCTAGCAGTACAGGAAATCGTGTAGGATGCACCTACAAAGAATTCACTGCCTGCAAACCTTTGGAATTTGATGGAACCGAAGGACCGATCGGATTGAAACGGTGGACCGAGAAGGTCGAATCGGTGTTTGCCATAAGTAAGTGTACTGAAGAGGACAAAGTAAAGTACGCTACGCATACCTTCACAGGTTCTGCGTTAACATGGTGGAATACCTATCTAGAGCAGGTGGGACAAGACGATGCGTACGCACTACCGTGGTCAGCATTCAAGCACTTGATGAACGAGAAGTACCGTCCCAGAACCGAGGTCAATAAGCTCAAGACAGAACTTAGAGGGTTACGAACCCAAGGATTTGATATTACCACGTACGAAAGACGATTCACAGAATTGTGCCTATTGTGTCCGGGAGCATTCGAAGATGAGGAAGAGAAGATCGACGCGTTTGTGAAAGGATTACCGGAAAGAATCCAAGAAGATATAAGTTCACACGAGCCCGCCTCCATACAACAGGCATGTAGAATGGCTCACAAACTCGTGAACCAAATTGAAGAAAGAATTAAAGAACAGACTGCTGAAGAGGCCAATGTGAAGCAAGTCAAAAGAAAGTGGGAGGAAAACGGTGATAAGAATCACCAATACAACAACAACAGCAATTACAACAATAATCGCAACAATTATCCCAACAATCGCAACATCAATCGCAACTACAATAAACGGCCCAACAACAACAAGAACAGCAACTACAACAATCATCCCAACAACAATAATAACCGCAACAACAACAACAATCAGAAGCAGCTATGCCAAAGGTGTGAAAAGAATCACTCGGGGTTCTGCACCAAATTTTGCAACAAGTGTAAAAGAAATGGTCATAGCGCGGCGAAGTGTGAGGTCTACGGACCAGGGGTTAATAGAACGAAAGGAACAAATGGTGTCAGAACGAGTAATGGCGGAGCAAGTAGTGTCGGAGCAAGTTATGCCAATGTAGTTTGTTATAAATGTGGAAAACCGGGCCACATTATTAGAAATTGCCCGAACCAGGAGAATACGAATGGACAAGGCCGTGGAAGAGTTTTCAATATTAATGCGGCAGAGGCACAGGAAGACCCGGAGCTTGTTACGGGTACGTTTCTTATTGACAATAAATCTGCTTACGTTTTATTTGATTCGGGTGCGGATAGAAGCTATATGAGTAGAGATTTTTGTGCTAAATTAAGTTGTCCATTGACGCCTTTGGATAGTAAATTTTTACTCGAATTAGCAAATGGTAAATTAATTTCAGCAGATAATATATGTCGGAATCGAGAAATTAAACTGGTTAGCGAAACATTTAAGATTGATTTGATACCAGTAGAGTTAGGGAGTTTTGATGTGATAATCGGTATGGACTGGTTGAAAGAAGTGAAAGCGGAGATCGTTTGTTACAAAAATACAATTCGCATTATACGAGAAAAAGGAAAACCCTTAATGGTGTACGGAGAAAAGGGCAACACGAAGCTACATCTTATTAGTAATTTGAAGGCACAAAAACTAATAAGAAAAGGTTGCTATGCTGTTCTAGCACACGTCGAGAAAGTACAAACTGAAGAAAAGAGCATCAATGATGTTCCCATTGCAAAAGAATTTCCCGATGTATTTCCGAAAGAATTACCGGGATTACCCCCACATCGATCCGTTTAATTTCAAATAGATCTTGTACCAGGAGCTGCACCAATAGCTCGTGCTCCTTACAGACTCGAACCCAGCGAGATGAAAGAACTGCAAAGCCAATTACAAGAACTTTTAGAGCGTGGTTTCATTCGACCAAGCACATCACCGTGGGGAGCTCCTGTTTTGTTTGTCAAGAAGAAAGATGGTACATTCAGGTTGTGTATCGACTACCGAGAGTTGAACAAACTTACCATCAAGAACTGCTACCCACTACCGAGAATCGACGACTTATTTGATCAACTACAAGGCTCGTCTGTTTATTCAAAGATTGACTTACGTTCCGGGTATCATCAAATGCGGGTGAAAGAAGATGATATTCCAAAGACTGCTTTCAGAACACGTTACGGTCATTACGAGTTTATGGTCATGCCGTTTGGTTTAACTAATGCACCAGCTGTGTTCATGGACCTTATGAACCGAGTGTGTGGACCATACCTTGACAAGTTTGTCATTGTTTTCATTGATGACATACTTATTTACTCAAAGAATGACCAAGAACACGGTGAACATTTGAGAAAGGTGTTAGAAGTATTGAGGAAGGAAGAATTGTACGCTAAGTTTTCAAAGTGTGCATTTTGGTTGGAAGAAGTTCAATTCCTCGGTCACATAGTGAACAAAGAAGGTATTAAGGTGGATCCGGCAAAGATAGAAACTGTTGAAAAGTGGGAAACCCCGAAAACTCCTAAACACATACGCCAGTTTTTAGGACTAGCTGGTTACTACAAAAGGTTCATCCAAGACTTTTCCAGAATAGCAAAACCCTTGACTGCATTAACGCATAAAGGGAAGAAATTTGAATGGAATGATGAACAAGAGAAAGCGTTTCAGTTATTGAAGAAAAAGCTAACTACGGCACCTATATTGTCATTGCCTGAAGGGAATGATGATTTTGTGATTTATTGTGATGCATCAAAGCAAGGTCTCGGTTGTGTATTGATGCAACGAACGAGGGTGATTGCTTATGCGTCTAGACAATTGAAGATTCACGAACAAAATTATACGACGCATGATTTGGAATTAGGCGCGGTTGTTTTTGCATTAAAGACTTGGAGGCACTACTTATATGGGGTCAAAAGTATTATATATACCGACCACAAAAGTCTTCAACACATATTTAATCAGAAACAACTGAATATGAGGCAGCGTAGGTGGATTGAATTATTGAATGATTACGACTTTGAGATTCGTTACCACCCGGGGAAGGCAAATGTGGTAGCCGATGCCTTGAGCAGGAAGGACAGAGAACCCATTCGAGTAAAATCTATGAATATAATGATTCATAATAACATTACTACTCAAATAAAGGAGGCGCAACAAGGAGTTTTAAAAGAGGGAAATTTAAAGGATGAAATACCCAAAGGATCGGAGAAGCATCTTAATATTCGGGAAGACGGAACCCGGTATAGGGCTGAAAGGATTTGGGTACCAAAATTTGGAGATATGAGAGAAATGGTACTTAGAGAAGCTCATAAAACCAGATACTCAATACATCCTGGAACGGGGAAGATGTACAAGGATCTCAAGAAACATTTTTGGTGGCCGGGTATGAAAGCCGATGTTGCTAAATACGTAGGAGAATGTTTGACGTGTTCTAAGGTCAAAGCTGAGCATCAGAAACCATCAGGTCTACTTCAACAACCCGAAATCCCGGAATGGAAATGGGAAAACATTACCATGGATTTCATCACTAAATTGCCAAGGATTGCAAGTGGTTTTGATACTATTTGGGTAATAGTTGACCGTCTCACCAAATCAGCACAATTCTTGCCAATAAGAGAAGATGACAAGATGGAGAAGTTAGCACGACTGTATTTGAAGGAAGTCATCTCCAGACATGGAATACCAATCTCTATTATCTCTGATAGGGATGGCAGATTTATTTCAAGATTCTGGCAGACATTACAGCAAGCATTAGGAACTCGTCTAGACATGAGTACTGCCTATCATCCACAAACTGATGGGCAGAGTGAAAGGACGATACAAACGCTTGAAGACATGCTACGAGCATGTGTTATTGATTTCGGAAACAGTTGGGATCGACATCTAGCGTTAGCAGAATTTTCCTACAACAACAGCTACCATTCAAGCATTGAGATGGCGCCGTTTGAAGCACTTTATGGTAGAAAGTGCAGGTCTCCGATTTGTTGGAGTGAAGTGGGAGATAGACAGATTACGGGTCCGGAGATTATACAAGAAACTACCGAGAAGATCATCCAAATTCAACAACGGTTGAAAACCGCCCAAAGTCGACAAAAGAGCTACGCTGATATTAAAAGAAAAGATATAGAATTTGAAATTGGAGAGATGGTCATGCTTAAAGTTGCACCTTGGAAAGGCGTTGTTCGATTTGGTAAACGAGGGAAATTAAATCCAAGGTATATTGGACCATTCAAGATTATTGATCGTATCGGACCAGTAGCTTACCGACTAGAGTTACCTCAACAACTCGCGGCTGTACATAACACTTTCCACGTCTCGAATTTAAAGAAATGTTTTGCTAAAGAAGATCTCACTATTCCGTTAGATGAAATCCAAATCAACGAAAAACTTCAATTCATCGAAGAACCCGTCGAAATAATGGATCGTGAGGTTAAAAGACTTAAGAAAAACAAGATACCAATTGTTAAGGTTCGATGGAATGCTCGTAGAGGACCCGAGTTCACCTGGGAGTGTGAAGATCAGATGAAGAAGAAATACCCGCATCTATTTCCAGAAGATTCGTCAACACCTTCAACAGCTTAAAATTTCGGGACGAAATTTATTTAACGGGTAGGTACTGTAGTGACCCGAACTTTTCCATGTTTATATATATTAATTGAGATTGATATTTACATGATTAAATGTTTCCAACATGTTAAGCAATCAAACTTGTTAAGACTTGATTAATTGAAATATGTTTCATATAGACAATTGACCACCCAAGTTGACCGGTGATTCACGAACGTTAAAACTTGTAAAAACTATATGATGACATATATATGGATATATATATAGTTAACATGATACTATGATAAGTAAACATATCATTAAGTATATTAACAATGAACTACATATGTAAAAACAAGACTACTAACTTAATGATTTTTAAACGAGACATATATGTAACGATTATCGTTGTAAAGACATTTAATGTATATATATCATATTAAGAGATATTCATACATGATAATATCATGATAATATAATAATTTAAAATCTCATTTGATATTATAAACATTGGGTTAACAACATTTAACAAGATCGTTAACCTAAAGGTTTCAAAACAACAGTTACATGTAACGACTAACGATGACTTAACGACTCAGTTAAAATGTATATACATGTAGTGTTTTAATATGTATTTATACACTTTTGAAAGACTTCAATACACTTATCAAAATACTTCTACTTAACAAAAATGCTTACAATTACATCCTCGTTCAGTTTCATCAACAATTCTACTCGTATGCACCCGTATTCGTACTCGTACAATACACAGCTTTTAGATGTATGTACTATTGGTATATACACTCCAATGATCAGCTCTTAGCAGCCCATGTGAGTCACCTAACACATGTGGGAACCATCATTTGGAAACTAGCATGAAATATCTCATAAAATTACAAAAATATGAGTAATCATTCATGACTTATTTACATGAAAACAAAATTACATATCCTTTATATCTAATCCATACACCAACGACCAAAAACACCTACAAACACTTTCATTCTTCAATTTTCTTCATCTAATTGATCTCTCTCAAGTTCTATCTTCAAGTTCTAAGTGTTCTTCATAAATTCCAAAAGTTCTAGTTTCATAAAATCAAGAATACTTTCAAGTTTGCTAGCTCACTTCCAATCTTGTAAGGTGATCATCCAACCTCAAGAAATCTTTGTTTCTTACATTAGGTTATCATTCTAATACAAGGAAATAATCATATTCAAACTTTGGTTCAATTTCTATAACTATAACAATCTTATTTCAAGTGATGATCTTACTTGAACTTGTTTTCGTGTCATGATTCTGCTTCAAGAACTTCGAGCCATCCAAGGATCCATTGAAGCTAGATCTATTTTTCTCTTTTCCAGTAGGTTTATCCAAGGAACTTAAGGTAGTAATGATGTTCATAACATCATTCGATTCATACATATAAAGCTATCTTATTCGAAGGTTTAAACTTGTAATCACTAGAACATAGTTTAGTTAATTCTAAACTTGTTCGCAAACAAAAGTTAATCCTTCTAACTTGACTTTTAAAATCAACTAAACACATGTTCTATATCTATATGATATGCTAACTTAATGATTTAAAACCTGGAAACACGAAAAACACCGTAAAACCGGATTTACGCCGTCGTAGTAACACCGCGGGCTGTTTTGGGTTAGTTAATTAAAAACTATGATAAACTTTGATTTTAAAGTTGTTATTCTGAGAAAATGATTTTTATTATGAACATGAAACTATATCCAAAAATTATGATTAAACTCAAAGTGGAAGTATGTTTTCTAAAATGGTCATCTAGACGTCGTTCTTTCGACTGAAATGACTACCTTTACAAAAACGACTTGTAACTTATTTTTCCGACTATAAACCTATACTTTTCTGTTTAGATTCATAAAATAGAGTTCAATATGAAACCATAGCAATTTGATTCACTCAAAACGGATTTAAAATGAAGAAGTTATGGGTAAAACAAGATTAGATAATTTTTCTCATTTTAGCTACGTGAAAATTGGTAACAAATCTATTCCAACCATAACTTAATCAACTTGTATTGTATATTATGTAATCTTGAGATACCATAGACACGTATACAATGTTTCGACCTATCATGTCGACACATCTATATATATTTCGGAACAACCATAGACACTCTATATGTGAATGTTGGAGTTAGCTATACAGGGTTGAGGTTGATTCCAAAATATATATAGTTTGAGTTGTGATCAATACTGAGATACGTATACACTGGGTCGTGGATTGATTCAAGATAATATTTATCGATTTATTTCTGTACATCTAACTGTGGACAACTAGTTGTAGGTTACTAACGAGGACAGCTGACTTAATAAACTTAAAACATCAAAATATATTAAAAGTGTTGTAAATATATTTTGAACATACTTTGATATATATGTATATATTGTTATAGGTTCGTGAATCAACCAGTGGCCAAGTCTTACTTCCCGACGAAGTAAAAATCTGTGAAAGTGAGTTATAGTCCCACTTTTAAAATCTAATATTTTTGGGATGAGAATACATGCAGGTTTTATAAATGATTTACAAAATAGACACAAGTACGTGAAACTACATTCTATGGTTGAATTATCGAAATCGAATATGCCCCTTTTTATTAAGTCTGGTAATCTAAGAATTAGGGAACAGACACCCTAATTGACGCGAATCCTAAAGATAGATCTATTGGGCCTAACAAACCCCATCCAAAGTACCGGATGCTTTAGTACTTCGAAATTTATATCATATCCGAAGGGTGTCTCGGAATGATGGGGATATTCTTATATATGCATCTTGTTAATGTCGGTTACCAGGTGTTCACCATATGAATGATTTTTATCTCTATGTATGGGATGTGTATTGAAATATGAAATCTTGTGGTCTATTGTTACGATTTGATATATATAGGTTAAACCTATAACTCACCAACATTTTTGTTGACGTTTAAAGCATGTTTATTCTCAGGTGAATATTAAGAGCTTCCGCTGTTGCATACTAAAATAAGGACAAGATTTGGAGTCCATGTTTGTATGATATTGTGTAAAAACTGCATTCAAGAAACTGATTTCGATGTAACATATTTGTATTGTAAACCATTATGTAATGGTCGTGTGTAAACAGGATATTTTAGATTATCATTATTTGATAATCTACGTAAAGCTTTTTAAACCTTTATTTATGAAATAAAGGTTATGGTTTGTTTTAAAAATGAATGCAGTCTTTGAAAAACGTCTCATATAGAGGTCAAAACCTCGCAACGAAATCAATTAATATGGAACGTTTTTAATCAATAAGAACGGGACATTTCAAGTTAGCACGACTGTATTTGAAGGAAGTCGTCTCCAGACATGGAATACCAATCTCTATTATCTCTGATAGGGATGGCAGATTTATTTCAAGATTCTGGCAGACATTACAGCAAGCATTAGGAACTCGTCTAGACATGAGTACTGCCTATCATCCACAAACTGATGGGCAGAGCGAAAGGACGATACAAACGCTTGAAGATATGCTACGAGCATGTGTTATTGATTTCAGAAACAGTTGGGATCGACATCTACCGTTAGCTGAATTTTCCTACAACAACAGCTACCATTCAAGCATTGAGATGGCGCCGTTTGAAGCACTTTATGGTAGAAAGTGCAGGTCTCCGATTTGTTGGAGTGAAGTGGGGGATAGACAGATTACGGGTCCGGAGATTATACAAGAAACTACCGAGAAGATCATCCAAATTCAACAACGATTGAAAACCGCCCAAAGTCGACAAAAGAGCTACGCTGACATTAAAAGAAAAGATATAGAATTTGAAATTGGAGAGATGGTCATGCTTAAAGTTTCACCTTGGAAAGGCGTTGTTCGATTTGGTAAACGAGGGAAATTAAATCCAAGGTATATTGGACCATTCAAGATTATTGATCGTGTCGGACCAGTAGCTTACCGACTTGAGTTACCTCAACAACTCGCAGCTGTACATAACACTTTCCACGTCTCGAATTTGAAGAAATGTTTTGCTAAAGAAGATCTCACTATTCTGTTAGATGAAATCCAAATCAACAAAAAACTTCAATTCATCGAAGAACCCGTCGAAATAATGGATCGTGAGGTTAAAAGACTTAAGCAAAACAAGATACCAATTGTTAAGGTTCGATGGAATGCTCGTAGAGGACCCGAGTTCACCTGGGAGCATGAAGATCAGATGAATAAGAAATACCCGCATCTATTTCCAGAAGATTCGTCAACACCTTCAACAGCTTTAAATTTCGGGACGAAATTTATTTAACGGGTAGGTACTGTAGTGACCCGAACTTTTCCATGTTTATATATATTAATTGAGATTGATATTTACATGATTAAATGTTTCCAACATGTTAAGCAATCAAACTTGTTAAGACTTGATTAATTAAAATATGTTTCATATAGACAATTGACCACCCAAGTTGACCGGTGATTCACGAACGTTAAAACTTGTAAAAACTATATGATGACATATATATGGATATATATATAGTTAACATGATACTATGATAAGTAAACATATCATTAAGTATATTAACAATGAACTACATATGTAAAAACAAGACTACTAACTTAATGATTTTTAAACGAGACATATATGTAACGATTATCGTTGTAAAGACATTTAATGTATATATATCATATTAAGAGATATTCATACATGATAATATCATGATAATATAATAAATTAAAATCTCATTTGATATTATAAACATTGGGTTAACAACATTTAACAAGATCGTTAACCTAAAGGTTTCAAAACAACACTTACATGTAACGACTAACGATGACTTAACGACTCAGTTAAAATGTATACACATGTAGTGTTTTAATATGTATTTATACACTTTTGAAAGACTTCAATACA
The DNA here is from genome assembly GCF_046630445.1 of Rutidosis leptorrhynchoides. NCBI lineage: Eukaryota > Viridiplantae > Streptophyta > Magnoliopsida > Asterales > Asteraceae > Rutidosis > Rutidosis leptorrhynchoides. The sequence continues at coordinate 278,845,103 of NC_092342.1, forward strand.
CTTATCAAAATACTTCTACTTAACAAAAATGCTTACAATTACATCCTCGTTCAGTTTCATCAACAATTCTACTCGTATGCACCCGTATTCGTACTCGTACAATACACAGCTTTTAGATGTATGTACTATTGGTATATACACTCCAATGATCAGCTCTTAGCAGCCCATGTAAGTCACCTAACACATGTGGGAACCATCATTTGGCAACTAGCATGAAATATCTCATAAAATTACAAAAATATGAGTAATCATTCATGACTTATTTACATGAAAACAAAATTACATATCCTTTATATCTAATCCATACACCAACGACCAAAAACACCTACAAACACTTTCATTCTTCAATTTTCTTCATCTAATTGATCTCTCTCAAGTTCTATCTTCAAGTTCTAAGTGTTCTTCATAAATTCCAAAAGTTCTAGTTTCATAAAATCAAGAATACTTTCAAGTTTGCTAGCTCACTTCCAATCTTGTAAGGTGATCATCCAACCTCAAGAAATCTTTATTTCTTACAGTAGGTTATCATTCTAATACAAGGTAATAATCATATTCAAACTTTGGTTCAATTTCTATAACTATAACAATCTTATTTCAAGTGATGATCTTACTTGAACTTGTTTTCGTGTCATGATTCTGCTTCAAGAACTTCGAGCCATCTAAGGATCCGTTGAAGCTAGATCCATTTTTCTCTTTTCCAGTAGGTTTATCCAAGGAACTTAAGGTAGTAATGATGTTCATAACATCATTCGATTCATACATATAAAGCTATCTTATTCGAAGGTTTAAACTTGTAATCACTAGAACATAGTTTAGTTAATTCTAAACTTGTTCGCAAATAAAAGTTAATCCTTCTAACTTGACTTTTAAAATCAACTAAACACATGTTCTATATCTATATGATATGCTAACTTAATGATTTAAAACCAGGAAACACGAAAAACACCTTAAAACCGGATTTACGCCGTCGTAGTAACACCGCGGGCTGTTTTGGGTTAGTTAATTAAAAACTATGATAAACTTTGATTTAAAAGTTGTTATTCTGAGAAAATGATTTTTATTATGAACATGAAACTATATCCAAAAATTATGGTTAAACTCAAAGTGGAAGTATGTTTTCTAAAATGGTCATCTAGACGTCGTTCTTTCGACTGAAATGACTACCTTTACAAAAACGACTTGTAACTTATTTTTCCGACTATAAACCTATACTTTTTCTGTTTAGATTCATAAAATAGAGTTCAATATGAAACCATAGCAATTTGATTCACTCAAAACGGATTTAAAATGAAGAAGTTATGGGTAAAACAAGATTGGATAATTTTTCTCATTTTAGCTACGTGAAAATTGGTAACAAATCTATTCCAACCATAACTTAATCAACTTGTATTGTATATTATGTAATCTTGAGATACCATAGACACGTATACAATGTTTCGACCTATCATGTCGACACATCTATATATATTTCGGAACAACCATAGACACTCTATATGTGAATGTTGGAGTTAGCTATACAGGGTTGAGGTTGATTCCAAAATATATATAGTTTGAGTTGTGATCAATACTGAGATACGTATACACTGGGTCGTGGATTGATTCAAGATAATATTTATCGATTTATTTCTGTACATCTAACTGTGGACAACTAGTTGTAGGTTACTAACGAGGACAGCTGACTTAATAAACTTAAAACATCAAAATATATTAAAAGTGTTGTAAATATATTTTGAACATACTTTGATATATATGTATATATTGTTATAGGTTCGTGAATCAACCAGTGGCCAAGTCTTACTTCCCGACGAAGTAAAAATTTGTGAAAGTGAGTTATAGTCTCACTTTTAAAATCTAATATTTTTGGGATGAGAATACATGCAGGTTTTATAAATGATTTACAAAATAGACACAAGTAAGTGAAACTACATTCTATGGTTGAATTATCGAAATCGAATATGCCCCTTTTTATTAAGTCTGGTAATCTAAGAATTAGGGAACAGACACCCTAATTGACGCGAATCCTAAAGATAGATCTATTGGGCTTAACAAACCCCATCCAAAGTACCGGATGCTTTAGTACTTCGAAATTTATATCATATCCGAAGGGTGTCCCGGAATGATGGGGATATTCTTATATATGCATGTTGTTAATGTCGGTTACCAGGTGTTCACCATATGAATGATTTTTATCTCTATGTATGGGATGTGTATTGAAATATGAAATCTTGTGGTCTATTATTATGATTTGATATATATAGGTTAAACCTATAACTCACCACATTTTTGTTGACGTTTTAAGCATGTTTATTCTCAGGTGATTATTAAGAGCTTCCGCTGTCGTATACTTAAATAAAGACGAGATTTGGAGTCCATGCTTGTATGATATTGTGTAAAAACTGCATTCAAGAAACTTATTTTGTTGTAACATATTTGTATTGTAAACCATTATGTAATGGTCGTGTGTAAACAGGATATTTTAGATTATCATTATTTGATAATCTACGTAAAGCTTTTTAAACCTTTATTGATGAAATAAAGGTTATGGTTTGTTTTAAAATGAATGCAGTCTTTGAAAAACGTCTCATATAGAGGTCAAAACCTCGCAACGAAATCAATTAATATGGAACGTTTTTAATCAATAAGAACGGGACATTTCATCAGGGATACACTATTGATATATAAAAGTTAAGTTATGAGTGCTCACGTATCAATATTGAGATTCAATATTGCGGGAAAGTACGTAGACGCAACGGAGATGATAAACACTAGATTGACCTCACGAGCATACCCATGAACCATACCCATCACCTCCATAGCTATAACCCATAATTTCCTTAGCTTCGACTCATTCAAAAAACTATTTTGAAATCACTCGGACATCACTCCGTCGTAATATTTTATGTATACTAATAATATCTTGAAATAATATAGAGCAAATATATATATATATATATATATGTAAATCGATTGAGAGAGTTTAGAGAAATATATTTTCAAGTTTCTATGAAATAATGAAACCTATTGAATTCTATTTATAATAAATTTTTGAATTATTAAAGTGAATTATTAAAGTATGAATTATTAAAGTGAATTATTAAAGTATGAATTATTAAAGCGAATTATTAAAGTATGAATTATTAAAGCGAATTATTAAAGTATGAATTATTAAAGTGAATTATTAAAGTATGAATTATTAAAGTGAATTATTAAAGTATGAATTATTAAAGTTAAAGTAAAGTAAAAGTAAAGTAAAGGTAAAGTTAAAGTATAGTAAAAATATAAAAACTATGTATGTATAATACGTGTATAAATATATATAATATTAATTTAAATTGTTATATATATATTTAATGAAATAAAATATAAATATCGTTATATTTATTATACTGGTTAAGTAATGAGTTGTCAAACATAGTTATATATGTTTTAATATAGATATTTATAAAAGTTATATACGTTTTAATAATAAATTTCTTTTTAAACTGAAACGTGAATCATTGGAATTTGGCGAGGTTTAAATGAATGTATAAACATAGTTTAAAATCCTTGAGATTTAACTTAACAAACATTGCTTATCGTGTCAGAATAATATAAAGATAAAGTTTAAGTTTAGTCGGAAATTTCCGGGTCGTCACAATTTCACCAAAGCTCGGGTTTTAAAGTTGTTCATCTCGTTCACGGCTATGTTGTGGTAGTATTGGTATGTTCAAACTCTGAATTTCATTTGTTAGATTTGATATTTAAGTTAGGAATTGAGCTTGATTTGTTGTGAAACCCCTTTTGATGATGAAGTGGGTTTATGATGACTAGTTATTGTGGTCACCTGGCGGGTTTTGGGTTGGTTGGCGATTTGGCCATAATTTAGGACTTGAAATCGGGTTTAATCACTAGGTTTAGTGATTATGGAAGTGTTGGAACCCATTTTTAGTGTATTTGAAAGACTAATTTTGAAATGAGTCAAAATTAGGGTTCTTGGGTGATTTTTAGAATGATAAGTGTTTAACACTCGTATTTGGGTTTAATTGGCATATTAGGACCATTCTCACTAGAGTTAGTGATTATTGGTTAGTTTGGGCGCGGCTTGTGCTTGGAAGTGCAATTGGTCGAAATTGCACTAGTTGTCAATTTGGGTTGATTTGTATATCCACCCTAATTGTGTTGTTGTATTTGTAATAAATGGAATAGGTACATTCCATCGGCGAGTTGCGGATTATTCGGTGGCATTCTTCAAGGCGACAAGGTGAGTGTTAATATCCTATGTGCATATGTATGTGTAGGATGGGTGCAGGTTGGGTGAAGTGGTTCTCGGTTATAGAACTCACTTCATATATAGGTGGATTTGATGGGCTTGTGTAATAAGTCCAATTGGCACGGTTGTGCGTTTTGGTTGACCACCTTTGGCGAGGTGCACATTTCGTGTGTACGTTATCACATGGACTTGTGATATGGAGTTATATAATCCCGATGTAGTGGGATTGGTATTGAGTTACGGTTGAGTAACCCCGTTGATGTGGGTTTTGATGAGGTAGCGAATCTTGGGCTGTGCGGATTCATGATGACTCGAGTTGTTCGGTTATCTTATTGATGAGGTAGTGAATCTCGGGTTGTACGAATTCACTAAGGTGGGTAGTACGGCCGTCCTTGGTTGTTGAAGTGGTGAAGGAAGTGAATCTCGGGTTGTACGAATTCACTAAGGCTCGGGTTGTTCGGCCAACCTTCATGGGTTTAAGGTTAAGGGGTTAACCTTGTTGTAGCTAATCTTACGGATTTGGGTTGGTGGTACGTTAGGTATAACTTTGCTTAGTTATGCTCGGATTGCGGTATGTGTTTACTATTTATGTGTTGGCGATGCATATTTATTTTATGCATATATATATATGTAGTATATTCTCACTCACTAAGCATTAGCTTACCCTCTCGTTGTTTATATTTTTATAGATTTGCATGGATGCGGTGGCTCGGGTAAGCGTGGGAACTTGGGGACTCGCGTAGTTGCGTTAGAAGATCTTGCTTTTGGATTGATTAGGATTGGGTATCGTATCCCCAATCGCCATGCTCGGTCTTCATTTTGTGTTAAAAATCATGTGGTCAAAAACTTGTATTTTGTAGGAAAGTTGTAAAACGGCCGACGTAGGCCCGGTGTCGTAAAAATCATTTTATTATTGAAACGTGTTAGTTTTAACTATTATTAAATGTTGTGAAAACCGTTTCGTCTAAAAGTGTCGGGAAGTGATAGATCTTTAACGCAAAAACGAAAAATCCGGACAGAAGCTGAATGGCCTTGTGCGCGCCGCGCACAAGGAGGGTTGCGTGCCGTGCACCCTATCTGAATATAAAAAAATCTTGTTGCATATTCGGTTGGATAACGGGTTGGGTCGTTACAAGTGGTATCAGAGCATGGTCTAAGGGATTTAGGTGACTTGAGATAGGTGCCTAGACTTAGACTTTTGTGTGTGCTTATTTGTTGCGGGACTTGTAAGGATTTCTGGTCGGAATGGGAATTTGGTTAGTGCCTTAATTGTAGGTGGGCTAACGTTTATATTAATATGCGGATATTATTAATATATTAGTGCGTTGTGTTTTGTTTATGTTGTGTTGGTTATATCATCGAGCGAGGCGGTAGTTGTACTAACTAGTTGATACGGCGTGTGTGTAATAAGGACTTGCAAACCTTATTACGGGTGTAAATTGTGTCTAACAAGTGATGTACGAAAAGTGTTTAGCAAGATGGGGCGGTGTTGTGTGTGTGGTTTATACGTTCGTAGACTAATCGTTTTGCATTCCTTAGAATGACTACGTGAAACGAGATCGAGACGAATGACGATGAGTTTGCGGCTAAGGTTGAGGCCGAGGTTGCAAAACAAGTGAAAATAATCCGAGAAGAGTTTGAAAGAAGGCTTATTGAGCCTTTGGGTAATGGTAAGAAGGAGTTTAGTTACAAGGAGTTTCGAGCGACTAAACCACCTATGTATCATGGAGAACCGGATCCGTTAGTGAGTACTCGTTGGATCTCGGCGATCGAAGGATGTTTTCGTACAAGTGAGTGTCCTCCGGACAAGAAGACGAGAATCGCTACTAGTTTGTTGCGAGATGGTGCGAAAGATTGGTTGGATGGTAAGATTGATACGGTCGGCGAAGAACCATTCATGAGTTTTTCATGGGGCAATTTTAAGAAGGAATTCTTTGAAGAATTCCGAACGCAAGCCGACTTGACAAGAATGCATGAGGAGATACGCGTGTTGAGACAAGGGTCTATGGACCTAAATACTCTACGGGCTACTTTTATGTCTAAGGCGCGATTTTGCCCCGAGTATGTGAATAACGAAAGGTTGTTGATGCAAGACTTCCGTAAGGCTTTAAATGATGAGTTACGTGGGAAGATAAGCCTTGGGCAAGTGAACTCGTTTGCCGAGCTATTTGCCGTGGCTAAGGGTTTTGATCCATATCCTTGGGAGATAATCGATAATGCTCCGAGTAAGAGAAGGGTTAATTCGTACGGCGCCCCAAGTAAGAAAAATAAGGGTGCAAGTGCGAGTATGGGTAATATGGGTAAAGGCACGATAGATTCTCGTGCGCCTAGATGTTTCAATTGTGGCGTTAGGGGCCACAAGTTATGGGAGTGCACAATGCCGAGAAGTGATGACAGAATGTGCTACTATTGTCATAAAGAAGGACATCGCAAGCCGGATTGTCCCGAGTTGGCAGCGACGAATGCCACAAGGAGACGTTAGGGTACATTTCGTTTTAATAAATATGCCCTTTGGATATTTATTATGAGTCGTTGTGTACGAGTTTGTTGAAAGCATTTGTGTTGTGCATATTCTGTTATGGGTGACATTCCTAGTGGAATTACCCTACGGTGACATTTTGGTTAATGGACGAAGGGCGTAAGACTTGGTGCAACCAAGCATTCCTTAGTGTCGGGAAATGTTTCTACCAAGCCTTGGGAATGGGCTTTGGTGTTTGGTCATTAAGCGCGTGTTTGTTTTTGTATTGAAGTCGAGGAACCATGAGGTTCGACGGGTGGATAGAACCCTTGAGATCGAGTGTTTGATCTCGACGTATGTTAGTATTGGAGTCTATGTGATGCGATGTTAGGTGCCTATTTCATACCTACTAGCGTGGTGTTCAACTCCGATGGTGTTGCGGTTACATTGTACTTAGGTTACCCTATAGAAACCCTTAGGTACATGAGTGACTAGGTGGAAATGTGACAAGCTATGGCAATCGGAGGATTGCAAGAATAAAGTTTTTGAAATTTGTGGTAAACGTTTCGTTCGAAGTGATGAAGGATAGGTTAAAAATCCTTCGTATGCTCAAGGTTGGAGCAAGATGTGGTGATGAGTTGTGTGAACCCAATTGTAGAAAGGTCTACCTTTCGGTAGCATTGTACGGTTGTACAAGGTGCGTGTTGTGTTGGTTTTGTGTCGTTTAAATAAAGCCAACGGGTGACGGTGTGCGTCAATTTCTAGTGTGCGAAATGAATTCATGAGAATTCGAGTGTTATGACCGATGGAGAGATTGGTCACATATGTCGGAGAGTGGTAATTATCGCGGATGATGTTGCCATGGCGATACGGTTATGGAACTTAGTTCCAAGTGGGGGAGTTACACTCCCGCACGTGGAGGTTTTAGTGTGAGATTTTGGATAATGCTCATAGTAGATCCGGAATTAGTGTCGTGACCTAGATTTGGTCTATCTGTGGTAGAGTACAATTTCGGTTAAATTGTACTTATGGTTTCGGATTTGAATTACCACCGAGGTGGTAATGTGGTGAATCTCGTTGAGAGATAACGGGCGTATTTGACGAGCAAGGCGAAATCCCTCGGTTTAGGGATATGTGTGTCGGATTCTCTTCTAGAGAATTATTGTTTCGTGCCTATGTGCGATATAGGTGGTTCTTGCTCGATTGTGATAGCGATGTTCGCGTGTACGTATGATTCGTGTGCGGAAAATCCAGGCGGTGTGGAATGATTTTAAGTATGCGTATATACTTCGTTCGTGGTGAATGGTTAGTGTAATCCGTTAGGATTCACTATAGTGTAGCAGTGCACGATATTGCACTACTCGTTGCTTGAGGCCAAAAGAACGTATGTGATTGGTGGGTTATGGCCATTGATTCGGTCCGCTAATTCATCATGGGTGTAGTGTTATATCGGTATGGTATAACATTCTCGGGAAATTCGAGTACCGATGGGGAATGGGAGTACCATTCTTTGCGTGTGGTTTGGGACATGAATATCAGGTTGTTCTATTCACAATATTTCGGGTAGCACGATTGTCCCTGTTGGTTGGATTCATAGTTTGAGGTAGTGAATGTCGGGTAGTTCGGATTCACTAAGGCTCGGATTGCACGGCCATCCTCGGTTACTCTATGTGGTGGAGGTAGTGAATATCAGTTTGCTCGTATTCACGATGACTCGGGTTGTGCAGTCATTTCGTTGTGGGAAATATGGATTGGGTTGGTGAATTTCGGGTTGTTGCGAATTCACTAAGGTTCTAGTTGTTTCGACCATCCTCCATATGTGTTTAGGCTCGGGTTGTTTCGGCCATGTTGGTATGGTTAGTATTGTGAACTATTGGTTGTTTTATACACCAATGGTGGGGTCGTGAGGACCATGTTGTGTGATTAGTGATGCAATAGTCGTGTTTCGCTCACATGTTGTTACGTGTGTGACAATGGTCGATTTTGTACACCTTGGGATTAGCGTTGCCATAGTTGTTTTGGGCGCTATCTGTTTTAGCCGTTTGCTTATGATGTTACGATAGTTGCGTATTGGTCGTATTGCGCACTACGAGGGATGTTGAGTGATAAGTGTTATCCGTAAGGATTCGTTTTGTTCGGTCTTCATCGTTTGGGTTGTTGACCTTAGGTCGAAACTTGGTTGCTTTTAGCGTTGTACTTGGTAAGGGTACGCTAAGGGATTGATATCTCGGTAAGAGATTGGTTGAGTTGTTCCCGATGTGAGGGATTGAGCAAGTTTTAGTGCTCGAATTTGCGGATTTGATAAATCGCGAATGACGATTTAGTGTTAAAGGCGATTCATTGAGGAGAATTGCCTGGAGAAGTTGGAAGGAATCATGATGGTTCCGCGTATGTCAAGCGATCGTGGTAGTTTTCGAATGTTGTGTGCATTGCATGTCTCGAAATGCATGCACGTGTGTAATTGGTAAATGGATTAATCTTCGGGTTTATGATAATTGTGGTAGAAGTCGGTTTGGAACGTATATTCGAGGACCATTGAGTGTGGGTCCGTTTGGTTAAGTGACGAGGATCACGAGGACGTGATCGATTTTAAGTGGGGGAGAGTTGTAAGACCCTAATATTTATTGTTCATAAAGTATAAATGGTGTGCATAAACGGCGTGAAACGTAGTGTGAATTTAAAAGATCAGAAACTGCTCAGATCATTATGCGCGCCGCACACCATTAGGTGAGCGCGCCGCGCACCCTGCCAGCGAAAGAATTCTGTCTTTTTCTATTTTGAGTTAAATGATGGGCATTTTGGTCATTTCACTTGGGGTCGGTTTGGGAGCCTTCAAAGCTGATCCATTGATCATCTTATCCTCATTTCTACACCACAAACACTCTCATCTTCAAACCCTAGAGAGAGAAAGTGTTTTAGAGAGAGGAAGCTCCATTTAGAGAAGAAGGAGTTGGATTCTCACCAAAGCTCGGGTTTTAAAGTTGTTCATCTCGTTCACAGCTATATTGTTGTAGTATTGGTATGTTCAAACTCCGAATTTCATTTGTTAGATTTGATATTCAAGTTAGGGATTGAGCTTGATTTGTTGTGAAACCCCTTTTGATGATGAAGTGGGTTTATGGTGACTAGTTATTGTGGTCACTTGGCGGGTTTTGGGTTGGTTGGCAATTTGGCCATAATTTAGGACTTGGAATCGGGTTTAATCACTAGGTTTGGTGATTATGGAAGTGTTGGAACCCATTTTTAGTGTATTTGAAAGACTAATTTTGAAATGAGTTAAAATTAGGGTTCTTGGGTGATTTTGAGAATGATAAGTGTTTAACACTTGTGTTTTGGTTTAATTGGCGTATTAGGACCATTCTCACTAGAGATAGTGATTATTGGTTAGTTTGGGCGCGGTTTGTGATTGGAAGTGCAATTGGTCGAAATTGCACTAGTTGTCAATTTGGGTTGATTTGTATATCCACCCTAATTGTGTTGTTGTATTTGTAATAAATGGAATAGGTACATTCCATCAGCGAGTTGCGGATTATTCGGTGGCATTCTTCAAGGCGACAAGGTGAGTGTTAATATCCTATGTGCATATGTATGTGTAGGATGGGTGTGGGTCGGGTGAAGTGGTTCTCGGTTATAGAACTCACTTCATATATAGGTGGATTTGATGGGCTTGTGTAATAAGTCCAATTGGCACGGTTGTGCATTTTGGTTGACCACCTTTGGCGAGGTGCACACTTCGTGTGTACGTTATCACATGGACTTGTGATATGGAGTTATATAATCCCGATGTAGTGGGATTGGTATTGAGTTACGGTTGAGTAACCCCGTTGATGTGGGTTTTGATGAGGTAGCGAATCTTGGGTTGTACGGATTCATGATGACTCGGGTTGTTCGGTCATCTTATTGATGAGGTAGTGAATCTCGGGTTGTACGAATTCACTAAGGCGGGTAGTACGGCCGTCCTCGATTATTGAAGTGGTGAAGGAAGTGAATCTCGGGTTGTACGAATTCACTAAGGCTCGGGTTGTTCGGCCAACCTTCATGGGTTTAAGGTTAAGGGGTTAACCTTGTTGTATTTTTAGATGTATCTTGTATATGCGTATATATACTTATTGTATGTTGTAGCTAATCTTTCGAATTTGGCTTGGTGGTACGTTAGGTATAACTTTGCTTAGTTATGCTCGGATTGTGGTATGTGTTTACTATTTATGAGTTGGCGATGCGTATTCATTTTATGCATATATATGTATGTAGTATATTCTCACTCACTAAGCATTAGCTTACCCTCTCGCTGTTTACATTTTTATAGATTTGCATGGATGCGGTGGCTCGGGTAAGCGTGGGAACTTGGGGATAGCTTTAGAAGATCTTGCTTTTGGATTGATTAGGATTGGGTAGCGTATCCCCAATCGCCATGCTCGGTCTTCATTTTGTGTTAAAAATCATGTGGTCGGAAACTTGTATTTTGTACGAAAGTCGTAAAACGGCCGATGTGGGCCCGGTGTAGTTAAACTCATTTTATTATTGAAACGTGTTAGTTTTAACTATTATTAAATGTTGTGAAAACCGTTTCGTCTAAAAGTGTCGGGAAGTGATAGATCTTTAACGCAAAAACGAAAAATCCGGACAGAAGCTGAATGGCCTTGTGCGAGTCGCGCACAAGGAGGGCTGCGCGCCGCGCACCCTATCTGTATATAAAAAAAAATCTTGTTGCATATTCGGTTGGATAACGGGTTGGGTCGTTACATTACGCAAAAGCATTATTGTCTCATCTAAGTGAAATTCATGGTTTCAACAATGATGGGGGCGATAGTTGTCTTGATAATTTGCAGGTTGCTTCTATAGTTGCTTAATTCGTATCGGATCATTTTGGAGGGAGTGACAGAAGTGCAATGATTGATAGGGCATGTAAGTCCTTATCGAGATCAAATTATAACAAGCCTTTTGTCTGCACTTGTCCCAATGGGAACAACGATAATAGTATGAAATCTATAAAACTTAGTATTAACGCCTCAGAGGATGCTGTTCTCTTCGGTCTTTGTGAAAAATCTTTTCAATTGGTTAAAACAAGGACAAATTCAGTTATTGTCCCTATTGGAAGTCTACAATTTGGTGTTTGTAGACATACAGCCTTGTTGATGAAGGTAACAGACTTATATCTCACTTAGTACAGTATATTTTATTTGCTAATAATTCTACGTTGTACTTACTAATATTTTTTTTATTTGAAAATTTAGTACCTTTGTGACAGAGTGAAGCCTTGAGTTCCATGTGAATTTGTAAGAGGGTATTTGGATTTTGCCCCTCATGCATGGAATGTAGTAGTAGTTAAGAGGGGTGATACAGAGGTCAGGATGGTAGTCGATGCATGTCGTCTGCATGATATAAGGGAAGAGACGGACCCCGAATATTTTTACAGGTACGTTTCCTTTGGGTTTAAGTATATATGCATGTAGCAGAATACATTTTCACCAAAAAAGGGAAATTGTAATTCCCCATTCTGACCTTTAGGTAAGTTTTAAGTAAAGAAAAGAATGTTTGCATGAATGGCTAAGCTGAATACTCTTGATAAAAACTGCGAGATTTATTAATGCATACCAACATTTAAAGACCTCAATCGAATAATATGCTTAAACATTATGAAAAATATATATTAGTGGTGACAAAATATATGTCTTCCGGTCAACAAGGCCAGATATTAAGCGTGTTTAATACGGGTCAAGGTAAATGACCCACCAACACTTTTATGTCCATTGTTTAGAACATCATAAGCATTTGATGCAGTACCCTGATCGTGAAAGCTTCATTAAAGAACTAATATAGTATTTTAAACTGAATTGTCTGAATACTTACTAAGTTACTATGAAACTTTCAATATGTAGTATAATGTTTTTGTTGAGTCCCCAAAATAATTAAGGATTTAATTATGACAAAACTGTAATTTATTTGCACTAAAATGTTATGTGCAGCCAGCACAAGTTTGTTTATGTATAGACAGCAAATATTGTTGTGTCGAGCGTTTAGTTTGCTGCTCAGTCTACCAGCACAAGGTTGACAGTGTTCTTCAATTAGCACATGATGTGTACTCAGCAATTCAAGAATATCAAGTGTCTCAGCAATCAAGAACCAGCACAGCTGGAATGCAGCTTACTACACAAGACAGCTATGCTCCATTACAAGCATAGTGGTTTCCTGAGTGGTCTACATCAATTGTACTGTTCAACAGAAGTCAAAGACAAAGTTGAACAGAAAAGGACACGTGTCGGCGGCTGACAAGTGACCTTACAAGACCACGTGGGAATGCATAAGTTTAACGCATGTGCAGACATGTGCTATACTTTATCAATGCCTAGGGAATACAATATTCTATTTGTTTAAACAAATAGTGGTGCCAAACCGAATTGGGGTGTTCCTACAAATAGCTACCAAAGAGGAAAGAAGAGAGCACGCTCTCTGATGCATTTGTCCCCACAAGTACATACATCATATGTACCAGTAGACAATGGAACAATTACACGGATAAAAGGACTACTATAAATTGTTGTATCCACTATTGTAACAACTAGTGGTGTGGGTTTTATTATTTAGAGTCCAAAACATGTAATAGCTTTAAGTTTATCCTCATAGCTATAATCTAGGTAAATCTGTATCAACCAACTATCATTTCACCAAGGATAGTTGTAATTCTTTGTGATTTAATCAATAAAGAATAACCGTTGAAAAATTACCTTTGACTCTATTTAAATTACATGCTTGAATACTAAATTGTGTTTAACTGTAAGTTAATTAAAAAAAATTGTATTCACCCCCCTCTACAATACTCCTGTTGTTAATCAATGGACCAACAACTGGTATCAGAGCTTCAGTCTTGATAATTTAATATCTTGGATCTGAATTCTCTCATGGCTGAATACTCAAATACAGCTTACCTTGAAAATGGCTCATTCAATAGACCACCCAAATTTGATGAAGATGAGTATGAAACTTGGAAGGCAAGGTTCATGCTTCACCTGGAGTCTATTGACCCACTCATGCCTGATATTGCCATAGATGGTCCATTTATCCCAACTGAGACTATTGGTAGTATTCCAGCTACTGCTGACACTCCTGGCATTCCTGACAGAGAAGTTATTCTCACTCCAGCAAAATGGGATGCTGAGGATAAACGTTGTGTTGGACTTGACCCTAAGATCAGAACACTGTTAGCTATAACATTACCTAACCACTTGTTCAAACTGATTAAGGAAAAATTGAATGCTAAGATTATGTTAGACTATCTAGATATTACTTATGAAGGCATGGATGAGGTTAGGCAGAACAAGATTATTGCTTTGAAAAGAGAGTATGAAATGTTCTTTGCCTATAAGAATGAGACCCTTAAGCAAACCTTCATTAGGTTTAACTCCTTACTTGCTCACCTGCTTACTTTGAAAATCACATATACTGATTTTGAACAAGTAAACAAATTCATTGACTCATTGTCTGCTAAATGGAAACCAGTGACTGACCCTCTAAGAACCACCCAGACTTTAAAGAACTTTAACATGTCTTCCCTCTATGGTACACTTTGGAACTATGAGAAGGCAGAAGCTAAACTTGAACTAAACTTGAAAGAAAACTTTAAGTCTGCCCCCACCACTTCAAAATCTTCTAAAACAGATGATACTGCTCTTATTGCTGCTGCTAAAAAGAAAGCTCAAAAGGCTTTACTGGTTCAAAAGTTGACAGCAGAAGAACAGTCAGCTGAAGATGATATGGAGAGTGGTACTGGGTCTGAAGTGAGCAGTGATGATGAAGATGATGTGGAAGGGTTTGCTGAAGGTATGGCATTGCTGGCTAGACAGTTCAAAAGGTTTAATCATAATAGAACCAGCAAGTCATACAAAGGGAGTAAGAAACCAAGTGCTAGGTATAGCAGCAAATCAGTCAAGGGTCCTAAATCTGAGTGTTATAATTGTGGGAAGGTTGGACATTTTGCAGTTGAATGCATGTCCAGGAAACCTTCTGTCTCACATGTTAACTCTTTCTTAAAAGCTGACAAGTACAAGAACAAGTACAAAGCTATGAAAGCTCAGATGAAGGAAAGTGCAAAGGCTGATAAGAAGGGAAAGAAGCCAGAAAAGGTTCTAGTTGCTGAGCATCATGATTGGGATGAAACCAGCTCTTCGTCATCTTCTGACAGTGATACTGATGATGATGATGCTGGTTATGCTTCTGGTAAAAAGCTGTGTTTGATGGCCAAGGAGGTCGAGGAGTCTGATGAGGATGATAATGTTAGTACGTTCATGGATGATATGAGGGAAGCTGATCAGAAAAAGGACTCACCTTGATAATGCTAAAAACGAACATATATTTCATAGCATTATCCCTCAAGAAAGACAAGCTTTTAGTTGCAACTGTTCTATTTACAAGTGATATTCATTTAAATAATAAAAGGTGAATACAAAAGACAGATTCGACGAATTGAAGATGCAAACGACCAAAAAGCTCAAAAGTACAAAATACAATCAATGAGGTTCCAATTATTCATAAGAAACGTCTCAAAATTACAAGAGTACAAGATTCAAAACGCAAAGTACAAGATATTAAGTTGTACGCAAGGACGTTCGAAAATCCGAAACCGGGACCAGAGTCAACTCTCAATGCTCGACGCAACGGACTAAAAATTACAAGTCAACTATGCATATGAATATAATATAATATATAATTAATTCTTAAAATTAATATATATTATATTATATTTAAATAAACGTCGGCAGAAGAAAACAACCAAAAGTGGCTCTCCCCAGCTGGCCATGCGATCGCATGGCCTGGAAGGCATAAATCCATGCGATCGCATGAGCATCTTTTCTAGATCACAGGCCTATAAAAATCGAGCTTTGGTGCACCATTTATCCATCCATAATATCAATCTCTCTATCTATATACGTAATATATATATATATATATATATATATATATATATATATATATATATATATATTATATTTTAATTTTAATTTTAATTTTAATTTTAATTCTAATAATAAGGGTATGTTAGCGAATGTTGTAAGGGTGTAAGTCGAAATTCTGTCCGTGTAACTCTACGCTATTTTTAATCATTGTAAGTTATGTTCAACCTTTTTACATTAATGTCTCGTAGCTAAGTTATTATTATGCTTATTTAATCCGAAGTAATCATGATGTTGGGCTAAAAATATTAAAATTGGGTAATTGGGCTTTGTACCATAATTGGGGTTTGGACAAAAGAACGACACTTGTGGAAATTAGACTATGGGCTATTAATGGGCTTTATATTTGTTTAACTAAATGATAGTTTGTTAATTTTAATATAAAGATTTACAATTGAACGTCCCTATAAATAACCATATACACTCGATCGGATACGATGGGCAGGGTATTTATATGTATGAATAATCGTTCATTTAACCGAACACGGGAATGGATTAATAGTCACTAGTCACTAGAATTATTAAAACAGGGGTGAAATTATGTACAAGGACACTTGGCATAATTGATAACAAAGTATTAAAATCTTGGGTTACACTCAATCGACATCCTGGTGTAATTATTAAACAAAGTAATAAAACCTTGTTTCAGTTTAAGTCCCCAATTAGTTGGAATATTTGACTTCGAGTATAAGGATAATTTGACGAGGACACTCGCACTTTATATTTAGGACTGATGGACTGTTATGGACAAAAACAGACGGACATATTAAATAATCCAGGACAAAGGACAATTAACCCATGGGCATAAAACTAAAATCAACACGTCAAACATCATGATTACGAAAGTTTAAATAAGCATAATTCTTTTATTTCATATTTAATTTCCTTTATTTTATATTTAATTGCACTTCTAATTATCGCATTTTTATTTATTGTTATTGTATTTAATTGCACTTTTAATTATCGTACTTTTTAATTATCGCAAGTTTATTTTATCGCACTTTTATTATTCGCAATTTCATTATCGTTATTTACTTTACGCTTTAAATTAAGTCTTTTATTTATTTAATATTTTACATTTGGTTTTAATTGCGACTAAAGTTTTAAAATCGACAAACCGGTCATTAAACTGTAAAAACCCCCCTTTATAATAATAATATTACTTATATATATATTTGTATTTTTATAAATTAAACTAATATAGCGTTAAGCTTTGATTAAAAGATTTTTCCTGTGGAACGAACCGGACTTACTAAAAACTACACTACTGTACGATTAGGTACACTGCCTATAAGTGTTGTAGCAAGGTTTAAGTATATCCATTCTCTAAATAAATAAAAATCTTGTGTAAAATTGTATCGTATTTAATAGTATTTCCTTGTAAAATTTAATAGTATTTTATACCCCTTAGCTTTAACATCAAGTATTTTTGGCACCGCTACCGGGGAGAAATCTAGCTTAAAAGCCGGAAGCGCAACGCTAATATATAAAAAAAAAAAATTTCTTTTTAGTTTACTTTTATAAAAAAAAATACGCTTTTGTAAAAATACGTTTTATATATTCAAAAATATAAAAAGAAAACAAAAATATAAATATTTTTAAGAGTTTGGTAAATATTTAAGTTTTATAAAGTTTCTTTATTTCTATTTTTTAGTTTGTAAAAATATAAGTTTTATTTAATTTATAAATATATTTTATAAATATATTTTACAGCAAAAACAGAAAAAATATATATTAAAACTCGAGTCCGGTACTGTAGCAGCCCACTCTGTGGCCCGAAACCCTAGCCCATGCGATCGCATGGCCGGGTAGCTTAGGACTCATGCGATCGCATGAGCCCGTCTGACACGCCACCGTTGACTGCAACCTGCATTAATTACGAATTATAATTATTATTATTATATTTAAACCCTAATTAGGGTTATATATTATATAATTTAATTTAGTGTTATTTATTTAATTTGTATTTTTAGTTTAATTAGTTTATTTAAATTGTAAAATTAATAGTTTTATTAAATAAATAATATAAAAATAATATTTTTATAAAAATTGTAATTTTTACAACTTTTAGTATATTTTTATATTTTGTCCCTTTTTAATTGTTTTAGCGTAACTTTTGTATTTTTCGCTCGTATTTAGTTTTAAGACATAGTTTCTGCCATAGTTATTTTTATTTCTAGATTTTTAGGCTCTGCCGTAAAATCCCTTAAGTGCTTTTTCTTTAGACTAAGATTTAGGTGCTTTAGAATTTTGCGACGCCTTTTTAAGTTTTAGTACCTTTTTAAGATATTGCCATTTGAGATGTAGTTTTTCCTGTAAGCTTTAATTTTTTTTTAGACACCTTTTACCTATGTATCAATTATCATTCCAATTAGTAATCTCAATTTGCGATTATAATTTTAAGTTAGTGATAGTAATAAGGTTGGGTTAGTCAAGTATTTTTTTTTATAGTCATTTTTTTTTTATTTCTTATTTTTCGACGCCTTTTATTTTTCAATTCTTTTTTTTTTCGACTTTTTTCGACGCGCTCTTTTTCTTTCTTATTTCTCGCCATTCTAGTTTTAGGACATAGATTTTTATTCTACTTCGTATCTATACTTCTTAAAATTATGAAAATTTATTTTAAGTGGTTAAATTGATAGACATCAAAATTTTCTGGTTCGTAGTAATAGTTGGATTTGTACGTGGACCGGGTTATTGGAGCCAAATAGTCCTCAATTATATTGAGACCAAACGAATCCTGCCCCTCTGCTGCATCTTTTGGCTATTCGAAACGTGGGCAAAATCAGAAAAGTCTATTAATTGGATAACTTATATAATTTTTTCTTTCCTTTTAAAAACTAATAGGATATTCAGTGAATGCACCGAGCAAGACGTTCACCACCTTTTGTACGTTCACCACCTGTAACTCGATCAAGACATCTAGCTAATATTACCACCGTTAATTTTTCTTTAGAATCGTCATCCAGTCTACCAAGTACTCCAATTCAAATTTCCGATAATCCATTTTTTGAACCCGACCTCACAATTGAGAATCCGGAGAATATTCAGGGACAATTCGTAGATCCTGAACCATTAATTTTTCCTCCGGAACCACCAATCATTCAAACAGAGATTGTTGAGGAACGAACCATTAAATCAGAATCCTCTAGTGATTCCGATTCAACAAATTCAATTATGGAGAATCTAGAACCTTTAAGTATGGAAGACCGAATGAGAGCTAAACGCACTGGCCAAGGTCACGCAATTACTCATCCAGACATTAATGCGCCAGATTATGAAATCAAAGGACAAATTCTACACATAGTGACTAATCAATGCCAATTTAGTGGTGCGCCGAAGGAAAATCCAAATGAACATCTTCGTACCTTTAATAGGATCTGCACTCTATTTAAAATCCGAGAAGTGGAGGATGAACAGATATATCTCATGTTATTTCCCTGGACTTTAAAGGGAGAAGCCAAAGATTGGTTGGAATCGTTACCTGAAGGGGCGATTGATACATGGGACGTTTTAGTTGAAAAATTTCTTAAACAATTCTTTCCGGCATCTAAAGCCGTAAGACTTCAAGGAGAAATTGTTACGTTCACACAGAAACCAAATGAAACTCTATATGAGGCGTGGACAAGATTTGGAAAGTTATTAAGAGGATGTCCGCAACATGGTTTAGACACCTGTCAAATAGTACAAATATTCTACCAAGGATACGACATCACTACAAGAAAAGACATAGATATAGCAGCCGGTGGTTCTATTATGAAGAAAACCGAAACTGATACTTATAAAATTATTGATAACACTGCTTCCCACTCACATGAGTGGCACCAAGAAAAAGATATCGTTAGATCATCTAAAGCAGCTAGAGCCGATTCTAGCCATGACTTAGATTCCATTTCCGCAAAGATAGATGCTGTCGAGAGACGAATGGAAAAGATGACTAAAGATATCCACTCAATACGAATTTGTTGTGAGCAGTGTGGAGGACCACATTTGACAAAAGATTGTCTCAGTATTGAATTAACAATGGAACAAAGAGAGAATGTTTCATATCTAAACCAAAGGCCTGGAAATAATTATCAGAATAATTATCAACCGCCAAGACCGATTTACAATCAAAATCAGAATTATAACCGAAATATTCCATACAACAACCAACAAGGTCCTAGCAATCAACAAGTATCCAACAATACTTACAACCAGCAAAGACCTAATTTTCAAAACAAACCACCACAAACCGATGATAAAAAGCCGAATTTAGAAGATATGATGACAAAGCTAGTTGAAACTCAAACGCAGTTTTTCACATCTCAGAAACAAACAAATGAACAAAATGCTCAAGCATTTAGAAATCAACAAGCTTCTATTCAAAATTTGGAACAAGAAGTAAGTAACCTAGCAAGGTTAATAGGTGAAAGAAAACCGGGAAGTTTACCTAGTGATACAAATGCAAAGCCCCGGAATGAAACAGCTAAAGCCATTACCACAAAAAGTGGTACAACACTTAAACCACCTGAAATACCTGTAACTTCTGATGAAGCTATTCCTACTCCACAAGAACCACAACCTGATCAAGATAAGGAAAAAGAACCGGTAGTTGAAAAGGTTAATAAAGATAACACAGTTAAGGCTAAACCTTATGTTAAACCATACCAACCACCACTTCCTTACCCGAGTAAAATGAAGAAAGAGAAACTTGAAGCCGAGCAATCCAAATTCTTGGATATGTTTAAACAGATAAATGTAAATCTTCCTTTCATTGATGTGATTTCAGGAATGCCTAGATATGCTAAATTCTTGAAAGATCTAATCTCAAATAGAAAGAAAATGGAAGAACTCTCGGCCGTTACTATGAATGCTAATTGTTCAGCAGTGCTGTTGAATAAGATACCAGAAAAACTATCTGATCCAGGAAGTTTCACAATTCCATGTTTTCTGGGTAGTCTTAGTTCAATAGAAGCATTGGCAGACTTAGGTGCTAGTATAAATTTAATGCCGTATTCACTATACACTAAACTAGACCTTGGAGAATTGAAACCAACAAGAATAAGTATACAACTAGCCGATAGATCAATAAAATATCCTAGAGGGATAATGGAGAATATGCTAGTTAAAGTTGGTACTTTAGTATTTCCAGTAGATTTTGTTGTTCTGGACATGGAAGAAGATTCTC
Source organism: Rutidosis leptorrhynchoides (assembly GCF_046630445.1). NCBI lineage: Eukaryota > Viridiplantae > Streptophyta > Magnoliopsida > Asterales > Asteraceae > Rutidosis > Rutidosis leptorrhynchoides. Next base: position 278,865,928 of record NC_092342.1, read on the forward strand.
AAGTTCCTCTCATATTAGGAAGACCATTCTTAAACACGGCTAAAGCAATGATAGACGTGTTCGGTAAGAAATTGACCTTAAGTATAGAGGATGAGAGTGTTACCTTTTCAGTTGATAGAGTAATGCAACAACCGTAATCTGCAGATGATACATGTTATTATATTCAAACTATAGATTCACATGCAGAATTGTTAGAAGAATTTCCAGAATTACAAGGAACAGGAGAATGTTCTTTAGGAGAAGGTAATGAACCAATTGATGAAGCTGAAATGTTAGCTACACTTATAGCTAATGGATATGAACCAACAACAGAAGAAATTCAAATGCTAAAAGAAGAAGACAGATATCGATACAAATCATCGATAGAAGAACCTCCGAAATTAGAGTTAAAGCCACTTCCAAACCATTTGGAATACACTTATTTACATGGTGAATCTGAATTACCTGTAATAATATCGTCTTCTCTTACTGAAAATGAGAAATCACAACTCATTTCTGTGTTGAAAGCTCATAAACCAGCCATTGCATGGAAGATTCATGATATTAAAGGAATAAGTCCTTCGTATTGCACACATAAAATCCTTATGGAAGAAGGTCATAAAACGTATGTGCAACGCCAATGAAGACTAAATCCGAATATGCAAGATGTAGTTAAAAAAGAAATTATTAAACTGCTAGACGCAGGTCTAATTTATCCAATTTCTGATAGTCCATGGGTAAGCCCAGTTCAATGCGTGCCTAAGAAGGATGGCATGACTGTCATTACAAATGAAAAAAATGAGCTTATTCCTACTAGGACTGTAACAGGATGGCGTGTATGTATTGATTATAGAAAATTAAATGACGCCACCAGAAAAGATCACTTTCCCTTACCTTTTATTGATTAAATGTTGGAAAGATTAGCCGGAAATAGTTACTATTGTTTTCTTGATGGTTTTTCAGGATATTTTCAAATTCCAATAGCACCCGAAGATCAAGAGAAAACCACATTCACGTGCCCTTATGGTACTTTTGCTTACAAACGCATGCTATTTGGACTTTGCAATGCCCCTGCAACCTTTCAAAGGTGTATGATGGCGATTTTTCACGACATGATAGAAGAATACATGGAAGTTTTCATGGATGACTTTTCAGTCTTCGGTGATACATTTGAATCATGTCTAGCTAATCTTGAACGAATGCTGATTAGATGCGAACAATCAAATCTAGTACTTAATTGGGAGAAATGCCATTTCATGGTTAAAGAAGGCATCGTTCTTGGACATAAAATTTCAAAAGAAGGAATTGAAGTGGATAGAGCTAAAGTAGATGTAATTGCTAAACTTCCACATCCCACCAATGTTAGAGGAGTTAGGAGTTTTCTAGGGCATGCCGGTTTTTACCGACGTTTCATAAAAGATTTTTCTAAAATTGCCACTCCTATGAATAAACTCCTAGAAAAGGATGCTCCATTCATCTTTTCAGATGAATGCATCAAATCTTTTAATATTCTTAAAGAGAAACTCACTAATGCGCCGATCATGATAACACCAAATTGGAATCTATCGTTTGAACTAATGTGCGATGCAAGTGATTTTGCAATGGGAGCCGTTTTAGGACAAAGGATTGAAAAACGATTTCAACCTATATATTATGCTAGTAAGACGTTACAAGGAGCACAAACGAACTATACAACTACTGAAAAAGAACTCCTTGCTATTGTCTTTGCTTTTGACAAATTTTGTTCATATCTCGTTCTAGCAAAAACGGTGGTCTATACCGACCATTCTGCTCTTAGATACCTATTTTCGAAACAAGATGCCAAACCAAGATTAATCCGTTGGATCTTACTCTTACAAGAGTTCGATATTGAAATCCGAGATAAAAGAGGAGCAGAAAATCTCGCCGCTGATCATCTTTCTCGTCTTGAAAATCCCGAATTAGAAGTTCTAAATGAATCGGCCATACAAGACAACTTTCCTGATGAATATCTATTGAAGATAGATTATACTGAAATTCCATGGTTTGCAGACTATGCAAACTACTTAGTATGTGGATTCCTTGAAAAAGGATTATCGTACCAAAAACGAAAGAAATTCTTCAGTGATATAAAACACTATTTCTGGGAAGATCCACATTTGTTTAAAAGTTGTCCCGATGGAATAATACGCCGATGTGTATTCGGAGATGAAGCTAGTAAAATTTTAAACCATTGTCACACAGGACCAACAGGAGGGCATTATGGGCCTCAACTAACAGCAAGAAAAGTTTATGATGTTGGATTCTATTGGCCTACAATTTACAAAGACGCTCACCTTCTTTGCAAATCCTGTGATGCTTGTCAAAGGGCCGGAAAAATAAGTCAATGTGATGAAATACCACAAAATGTCATTCACGTATGTGAAGTATTTGACATTTGGGGTATTGACTTTATGGGTCCATTTCCAAAATCTCATAATAATCTCTATATTCTCGTCGCCATTGATTATGTATCTAAATGGGCGGAAGCACAAGCTCTCCCAACTAACGATGCACGAGTTGTAGTCAACTTTTTAAAACGTCTTTTTGCAAGGTTTGGAACACCGAAAGCTTTAATAAGTGATCGGGGTACTCATTTCTGTAATAATCAACTTGAGAAAGTTCTTAAAAGATATGGAGTAACTCATAAAATCTCCACCGCATATCATCCACAAACAAGTGGACAAGTTGAAAATACCAACCGAGCTTTAAAACGTATTCTAGAGAAAACCGTAGGATCAAATCCGAAGGAATGGTCCATTAAATTGGAGGATGCACTCTGGGCTTTTAGAATAGCCTACAAAACTCCAATTGGAACCACACCTTTTAGACTCGTTTATGGAAAAGCATGTCATCTTCCAGTAGAAATTGAACACAAAGCATTTTGGGCTTTGAAGACATGTAATCTTGATTTACATGAAGCTGGATGTCTACGATTAAGTCAACTAAAAGAATTAGAAGAATTAAGACATGAAGCATACAAAAATTCATTAATCTATAAAGAAAGAACGAAGAAATGGCATGATAAAAAAATCAGAAGTTCAAAAGAATTTAAAGAAGGAGACAGAGTTCTTCTTTTCAATTCACGATTCAAGCTATTTCCTGGAAAATTGAAATCAAGATGGTCTGGACCATTCATAGTCAAAAGAGTTTTCCCATACGGAACGATAGAATTAATAAATTCAAATGGAATTGAATTTAAAGTTAATGGTCACAGAGTTAAACATTACATAGATAATCCGATGGAAGTCGACAACGAAGTTAATCACAATTTCGATACCACAGCTAACTAAGTGTGGGGTGAATCAAGTCTTTAAAGGATAATATGTATTTCTGTTAGAGTTAGATTGTCTGTTTTCGTGTAGTTCTCGAAAATGGAACCCGAATGGTCTTTCCCTAGCAGACCCTAAAGAACTAGTCTTCTTCCCCCATTCTGAATTTTTATTTTTTTTTAGGTTTTTACGAAATGAAGACTTCCTGTGAACTAAACCATGGTCTAATGCTACACGCTTTGATCACTAAACGTAATAATGACACACTTCTGAGTGAAATAGTATCAGTAATCAGAGAAAGATTGGACGGAGTAAGAAAAGAATCCAGATGCGAAGATAATAAGTTACAATTTGGTAAAGGAAAATCAAAATCCGCAGCGAAAAGAAGAGCGCGACACCTAGAAAGATGTCACAAATACGGAAAATGGTCACATGGAGGTAAATGTTCAAATAATCAAACCTATTCAAACACCGAATTTGTTACTTTATGCAGAGACGGACCGTTCATATGTTTAGAAGAAAAAACACTGAATGCTCGAGGTTACGCCTATGTAGCCATGGAAAACCAATTAAACCGACTATCTTATGAATGGGATAGATCATATAACTAAGAATACTATCTCACAGGTAAGTCTGTACAGTTTTTATTTTTTATTTTTATTTTTAACCTTTTGATAATAAACGCTAATTTGTTCGCTATAAAGTATTAAATTGGTATTGAATAAAATTAGGTTTGGCGACCGAAATTATTGATATCATTCAAAAATTTATTACATCACTGCAAAATTTAACGTTTATTCTTAAGGTATAAATATCTTTAATCAATCCACCTAAAATATTTCAAAAATTCGTCATGAGTTAAATTAGGTCATGGAACCGAAATTACTTTACCGAAAAGAGGGGCGCATATTTTTGATAATATTTGATTGATTAAAGTGGGATAAAAGACCAAAAAGATTTTTAATTTTATTTTTACCATGTTTTAAAAATTAATATATAAAAATTAAAATAATATTGTAAACTTTTTAAAATTAATATATTTAAAATTGTAAATATTTGAAAAATTAATCTTTTTAATATAAGTTTGTATGTATAAAAACAAAAATATAATATAAGTTTGGTGTGAATTTTTAATTTTTATTATATGAATTTTTAATTTTATGCATTTTAAATTTAAGTTTGGTGTGAATTTAAAAACAAAAATTTACTTTATTTCGCTAAGTTAAAAATATGATTTTTAAAATTCGTCGTGAGTTGAAGAATAGGTCGTTGAACCAAAATTGCTTTACCCGAGGGAGGGACGAGAACTTTTATTATCATTATTTTTAATCTTGTTGAATTAAAGTATGCCAAAAACATTAAAAAACCCAAAAATCTTTGCTTTTAAAACCGCGCTTTAAATTGACAAATTTTAAAATTTTGTCGAGAGACGGACTAGGACAACGATCCGAAACGCCCTCATTCTAAAAAGAAACAAATTTTTAAAATTTTATTAATTTTATGTTTTATAAAGTATAAGGTTTTATATAAAAAAAAGCTGAATACACTGTTCCCGGATACCCATGCGATCGCATGGGTATTGCACTCCAACTCCATGCGATCGCATGGAGCTGGAAAACAGGCCTGATACATACAGACATCGAGTCTGTCTTCCTCACACCAACAAACACACAAACACGAAGCTCTCTCAAATCTTCACCAAATATCATCATTTTTCCACCGTAATTCATCATTTTTCTTGCTCTAATCATGCCTAGATTCTCATTCTTCAGCAAAATGGTAAAAATTACACCCCTAAACTCTATAAATTCCTAGTTTTTGTGATAATTCCAATTTTTTTACCTAATGCAATTTTGTTAATTTCTAGTGTAATTAGTGTTAAATTGTTAGTATTTTATGCATGTATAACCTATATTGATGCTATTTAACATGATTTGAAGCTAAAAACTTCAAAAATTTTAGAAATCTAGGGTTTGTGTTCTTGAGCAATTTGGGGCTTTTTGATATAAACAGGTTATGGCCGATTTTCGTCATGAATTATTGCTAAATTGAGTAGTGTAACATGTTTAGATAGTTAAATGATCCAAACATTGATCCTAAACATGATTTTTGGAGATTAAAGTGGACTTTTTAAGTCCAAAATTCATGAACTTGATTAATTTGATATATTTGCAATTTGAGACTTGTTTAATTATTAGTAATGACTATTTTGACATGTTATTTGAGTTAAATGCTTATGAACTTTGTATACATTTTCATATGTGCTTATTTGAAAAGTGTAGAATTGTGAAAAATTGTGAAAATGTGTATAAGTTTAATTTTGATTTAACATGTTATAGTGATTGTTTTAAGTTGTTATTTTGCTAACACTAATGCATATTTGGATGCACAAATTTTGTGTTTAATGTGTTTTGCAGAAAGCCGATACGGGAGGTTCAGGAGCATCATCATCTAGACGACCAACACCAGCACCAGCACCAGAACCAGAACCAGAAATGCAACACGAACAAGAACCACAACAAGAACCATAACAACAGCCTGATAAGCACATACCTTATTATGATCCGGTACAGTTTGTTGATGAATTCATAGTATTCCCAATGAGGCCGCCAGTAGAATTCGCAACGATTCCTGAGCACACTCTGCATCCTAATCTGAGATTTGATAGGAGATGGAGAGATTACGAGACATATCAAAGGAACAAATTCAAATTGGTAACAAAAAATGTAGAGGTGCCAAGGGTAATCGATTGGGCCCCTTTGGAAACGGTCCATCTAGCTGACCGTGTTAGACAGCTTTTAGTTCAAAGGTATGGCAGTTCTTCTTTTACAGATTGGGAACGTCTTTTCACCATTCGTAGACCTGTATATAAGGAATGGTGTGTTGAGTTGATGAGTACTGTATCACTTGATACAAATATAGTTAGAATAGATGATAGAAGATTTCTTAGGTTTATCCTTGGCGGTAGGATGTACAGAATGTCCATGCTGGACATGGCCAGGGCTTTACAGATATATACTCCTGGTGAGTTGCTACTACCCGATTGTACAAACTTGATTCATTATGGTGAAAGGGTAGATAGTAACTTTGACGCTGACGCCATTTGGAGGCGTATGTCACATTTTGATGTTTTTACACGAGCAGGAGGACACTCCTATACACATATTGACAGAGCCGAGCTTCGTATTATTCATAGATTTTTGGCTAACTCGATTACACAGAGAGGTCACAATAAAGAAAAAATTACCTTACATGATTTATTCTACCTAAAGTGTATTCGGGATCCTAGAAGCTTTGTCAATATCCCTTACTGTGTTGCTTTTTATTTATCTAAAATGGTAGAGGGAATGCAGGAAGGGAGTATAATAGGAGGAGGTATTTTTATTACTCTCATTGGAGAGTATTTAGGTGTTGATAGGAACCAAGGGGGTCCATTACAGCTTTGTAGAGAACAGGTTGAGCCCTTAGGATTGAAAGTTTATGTGGGTGCTAAGGTATTGAAAAGTAGACGTAACCAGGCAGTACCCTATGAGGGATCTCGTCCTCAGGTAGAGAGAGGCTCAGACGAGGAAATGGAGGAGGCGAAAGACATTAGGGATGTCTTTCGAGATGCTATTCTTGACGTCCACGTTCGTATAGATGAGGAAGCAATGACGAACGTGGCCAGACATAATATGTATGAGCAGTGGAACTCCGAGCGAGTATACGAGGATTATAGGCGATGCCAACACGATAGCTGGTTAGTTCATCAGCACCAAATCATGAGCCAGCTATCATATCAGGTACCAAATAACTATGTACCTACTCGACCTGCTCATTTTCCGCCACACAGCCCCGATATCCGACCACCCTTTAACCGGTATGACTATAACCAAGCCTATCAAAACACCTATAACCAACAATGGAACCCACCTGACGAGATGAACTGGAACCCATATCCAGACTGATTTAGTTCCATTTGGTTATTTATATGATTTTTATGTTTTTATCTTTTTACTTATTCATGTTTAAACTTATGTTATTGAATATACTTATGTAATCTTTATCATTTTTATTATTATTGTGTACTAATATTTCACATTTAGGATTTGAAAGTGAGATATTAAGTCCCATTTCAAATTTCCATGCATGTTTATATTTGTATGTATGTATATTGTAAATTGTACAAAACAGGGTAAAACAGCGCATTTTCAAAGACTGGCATTAAGTTCAGCAAAAGCTACTAATTTTGACGACAAGATGACAAATAAATGTGATGTAACAATAGACGGAATGAACAAATGATATGCACCATTTATCATTCAGCAAACAAACGCCAATATGTTTGGAAACTTTGGTAAAATTTAATCATTTCTACGTTAATCACCCTCAATAATTTAAATTGTTACTGATTTCTTGCAAATGAGGGCATTGCAAGATCTTAAGTGTGGGAAGGGGTTAAATTCTTTCGGATTTTTAAATTTTTTTTACTTTAAACACTTGGTTACCATTAGAAATACTAGTAAAGTAGTAGTTGTATTAGAATCTAGTGCTCTCTGATAATAAAGAACAACCCTAGTCTTATATACTGACTACCCAATTCTAGTAAAATTTTTCAAAATTTTCAATTAAATGAACTCAAAATCATGTTTATACATATTTATGAACGATAAAACTAGGTGTTAACACCGAAATTATTGTTACCTCGGAAAGGACATAAATTGAGAAACAAACCAAAATGTTAGAATTCATTTAAAATGGAATAGAGGACAATAAAAAGGAAAATAAAAGCCAAGTGTGAGAAAAATTACCAAGTTATCTTAAACATATGTCACATATTTCTGTAACAAATAATTGAAGATACTTTTGCTTTGGACTAAACTAAACTGTTTTACCCGATGAAAGAAAAGAAGAGATGGATCTACACGATGAATCAATTCCATCGTTAAAAGGAAGTAAAGTCTTTCGAAAAAGAAACGCGCTTCTTGATTTAGGTCATGAAGTTGTCGTCCAGACCAGCTGTAGGTTGATGAAAAATCTAGAAAAGTCATCTCAAAAATCAGCAGGAAATCCACGGACCTCAGCATAAAACAGGGTCGCCAAGTGGTCAGATTTATCCTAACCATGAGAAGGATTTATCTCGTACAATGGGGGGCACCGTGCAAATTAGCTTGATAAGACTAATGAATCAGATCCCCAGAAAGGATAATCTCCTTTAAAGATCAAAAATCAGCTTTTAAGACTGATATTACTCAATCCTTGAGATTGACCTTAAAGATTGAGAATTACAAACTCATGGAATTCAATGATATCTAAACTCGAGCTTGAACGAGAAAATATTTTGATCAAAATTACAAACCGATTTGTTTTCTGAAAACCCATTTTCAATGCATTCATTACCATTGAACGTAAAATCCTAAGAATTCACCTGGAATCCATTAGGTCACCTGAACCAAATCGGGTGTCAACCGTAAGAACGGTGGTTGCTTAGCATGGTCGAAGACAGGACCTTGTGCCAGACCGAAAAATCATAAGGGTGAGCTTTACTATTACTCCTACCAAGGATAGTAATTGCGTCCGACACGTTATAGACCATAATTAAAAGCATGTCAGGGGACATTGCCTTAACAGTTGCTTGTTCAACGCTTTTCTTTACAACCGAACGGTAGTTTACCGAAAGGTAATATACGGAGCAAGTATACTGGACGTGTTGCTTTCCTAATACAAGGTTAGCAAGTGGGTGACACAAAACCATAAGTTTTGAGCTAAAATTTTCAAATCTAAAACCCACCAAACCCACAAAAAGAATTTGCAAACACCGGTGAAGGGTTATTCCGGAAAACTTATCTAGGGTAAAAGCTAGATTTAATTTTCAAAAAATCAAATGTTTTCATAAAGATCCAATTTCCTAAAGGATCTAAATTTTCATAAGTCATGTGGGACTGTAAACCATATCGTTACTACCATTGTTTATACCGCCGTATTGAAATCACTGATGTATAAAGTGTGAAGAATAAAGAAGTGATTCTAGTATTTCAAGACTATATTGCTTGAGGACAAACAAAGCTCAAGTGTGGGAATATTTGATAATGCTAAAAACGAACATATATTTCATAGCATTATCTCTCAAGAAAGACAAGCTTTTAGTTGCAACTGTTCTATTTGCAAGTGATATTCGTTTAAATAATAAAAGGTGAATACAAAAGACAGATTCGACGAATTGAAGACGCAAACGACTAAAAAGCTCAAAAGTACAAAATACAATCAATGAGGTTCCAATTATTGATAAGAAACGTCTCAAAATTACAAGAGTACAAGATTCAAAACGCAAAGTACAAGATATTAAATTGTACGCAAGGACGTTCGAAAATCCGGAACCGGGACCAGAGTCAACTCTCAACGCTCGACGCAACGGACTAAAAATTACAAGTCAACTATGCATATGAATATAATATAATATATAATTAATTCTTAAAATTAATATATATATTATATTATATTTAAATAAACGTCGGCAGAAGAAAACAACCAAAAGTGGCTCTCCCCAGCTGGCCATGCGATCGCATGGCCTGGAAGGCATAAATCCATGCGATCGCATGAGCATCTTTTCCAGATCACAGGCCTATAAAAATCGAGCTTTGGTGCACCATTTATCCATCCATAATATCAATCTCTCTATCTATATACGTAATATATATATATATATATATATATATATATATATATATATATATATATATATATATATATATATATATATATATATTTATTATATTTTAATTTTAATTTTAATTTTAATTCTAATAATAAGGGTATGTTAGCGAATGTTGTAAGGGTGTAAGTCGAAATTCTGTCCGTGTAACGCTACGCTATTTTTAATCATTGTAAGTTATGTTCAACCTTTTTACATTAATGTCTCGTAGCTAAGTTATTATTATGCTTATTTAATCCGAAGTAATCATGATGTTGGGCTAAAAATATTAAAATTGGGTAATTGGGCTTTGTACCATAATTGGGGTTTGGACAAAAGAACGACACTTGTGGAAATTAGACTATGGGCTATTAATGGGCTTTATATTTGTTTAACTAAATGATAGTTTGTTAATTTTAATATAAAGATTTACAATTGAACGTCCCTATAAATAACCATATACACTCGATCGGATACGATGGGCAGGGTATTTATATGTACGAATAATCGTTCATTTAACCGGACACGGGAATGGATTAATAGTCACTAGAATTATTAAAACAGGGGTGAAATTATGTACAAGGACACTTGGTATAATTGATAACAATGTATTAAAACCTTGGGTTACACTCAGTCGACATCATGGTGTAATTATTAAACAAAGTAATAAAACCTTGTTACAGTTTAAGTCCCCAATTAGTTGGAATATTTGACTTCGAGTATAAGGATAATTTGACGAGGACACTAGCACTTTATATTTATGACTGATGGACTGTTATGGACAAAAACCAGATGGACATATTAAATAATCCAGGACAAAGGACAATTAACCCATGGGCATAAAACTAAAATCAACACGTCAAACATCATGATTACGGAAGTTTAAATAAGCATAATTCTTTTATTTCATATTTAATTTCCTTTATTTTATATTTAATTGCACTTCTAATTATCGCATTTTTATTTATTGTTATTGTATTTAATTGCACTTTTAATTATCGTACTTTTTAATTATCGCAAGTTTATTTTATCGCACTTTTATTATTCGCAATTTCATTATCGTTATTTGCTTTACGCTTTGAATTATATCTTTTATTTATTTAATATTTTACATTTGGTTTTAACTGCGACTAAAGTTTTAAAAATCGACAAACCGGTCATTAAACGGTAAAAACCCCCCTTTATAATAATAATATTACTTATATATATATTTGTATTTTTATAAATTAAACTAATATAGCGTTAAGCTTTGATTAAAAGATTTTCCCTGTGGAACAAACCGGACTTACTAAAAACTACACTACTGTACGATTAGGTACACTGCCTATAAGTGTTGTAGGAAGGTTTAAGTATATCCATTCTCTAAATAAATAAATATCTTGTGTAAAATTGTATCGTATTTAATAGTATTTCCTTGTAAAATTTAATAGTATTTTATACCCCTTAGCTTTAACATCACACCTCAATGGAAATCTAAAATGCTGTATAAGGTTGATAATTTTTGAACTTATACTGATGATGAAAAAGCTGAAATGTTTGACTACCTAAGAGTTGATTTATGTAGAGGCAGTAAACGTGAAGAAGTTTTAAAATCTGATAACAAATCTCTGAATGAAAAACTTAAAGGTAAAAATGATGAAATTAAAATCTTGAAAGATGAAATTTCAAAACTTGAAAAACAAAATTTTGCTTTAAAGTCTCTTCACGTTAAGGCAGCAGAGGTCAAGAACCAGCTAAACGATCTCAAAAAGATTGTTGCTTCCTGGTGTACATCTGCTCAACGCACAACAAAATGAGTGAATGAGCAGGTGCCTGCCCAAGTTGAAGCATTCTTTGCTGGTGACTATGCTACTGCTGCTGCTCTTGCAAAAGTTACTTACATGGACTCCATTCTCGAAACTGATCCTGAAGCTGTCTTGCCAAATACTTTTTCCAAGATAGTTAAGGGTAAAAAGGTCTTAACAAATAAGTTTGTCAGACCTACAGAGACCCCACCACCGTCCATGAAAGAAATCTTGGAGGATGAAGTAAATGCCAAGGAAACCGGTACTTCAATTGATGAAACTACTGATCCCTCAAGCATTTACTACATGACTCCAAAGGAAAGACGCATTAAAAGGGAAATCACTGAAAACAACCAAAGAAAGTCAAAAACAATTGATTCCCCTTCATGTTCAAATTCCATCAATGCTGAGCCAACTAATGACAATTGTACTGGTGAACTAGTAGCTGTTGACAAGCCAGCAAAATGCAATACTGACAAGTCAAAGGCAGCAATCAAGATTCACACGAATCGTCTGGCATCAGCTGACGGGTCAGTAACTTCCCACACTAGCTCGTCGAAAAACAAAGGCAAGGAAGTATACCATGATTATGGTACTGGTTCTAAAAGGAAAGCTGCCCTTAAGGGGAAAGCTAAAGTGAGCCAAATTGTGGAATCATGTGCTGAGTCATCTATCACTGAGATAATGACTGTCAAGCTTGACCAGCTCATAGGTGCCATATCTGAAAGTAGACCCGATCTTACTGCACTCATTCACTCAGTGTATGACCAGTCACCGATACCAAATGTGAGAAAATGCTACAAGTGTGGCAGCAAGTTTCACTTAGCCAACCGGTGTACTCTAACCCTAACCCCATCTGCTGCTGCCTCTTCAAGCAAGCCAGCAGACAGGAAGAGATCATCAAAGATGACCCTTCCAGAACCCATCCTTGGATAGGTTCCCAAAAAGAACTAATCTCTTAGCTACTATGCAGGACATTCAAAACAAGTAAATCTGGTATCTCGATAGTGGTTGTTCGAGACATATGACCGGATGTAAGTCCCTGCTAATGGACTATCAAGAAAAGGATGGTCCAGTTGTATCATATGGAGATAATTCGTTGGATTACACAAAGGGTTTTGGTACTTTAACAAATGGGAATGTTACATTTTCAAATGTAGCATATGTCATTGGGCTTAAACATAATCTACTCAGCATAAGCCAACTGACAAGCAAAAGTAAGATAGTCCACTTTAGAAGGAAGATTGACACTATTTTTTATAAGACATGGAAGCCACTGCTGACAGCTAAAAGACATGAGAACTTGTATCAAATTGACATGAACACAGCAGTCACAACAACTGATACTTGTTTTTATTCAAAGGCAGCAGACAACCTTAAGTAGTTATGGCACAAGAGACTCTCACATCTCAACTTCAAAGATATTCATAAGTTATCTAGTAAAAGTTTGGTGTCTGGGCTACCCCACAATGTCTTATGTGAAGGACAGACTGTGTCATGGATGTGAAAAAGGGAAGCAACACCATGCCTCATTCAAGTCAAAGTAGATTTCATCTGTTGAGAAACCATTTCACCTACTTCATATGGATCTTTTTGGTCCTGTTAATATAGCCAGCTGTAGTGGGAAGAAGTATACACTGGTGATTGTTGATGAATATTCCAGATACACTTGGGTATTCTTTTTGAACTAAAAGAGTGAAGCTGCTGATGAAATTATTAATTTTATTAAAAGAATGGAACTACTGAATGGGCAACTGGTGAAGCAGCTTAGAAGTGATCATGGTACAGAATTCAGAAATGCTACCTTGGAAGAATTTTGTGCTGACAAAGGTATTTCACAGAATTTTTATGCTATGAGAACACCTCAACAGAATGGTGTTGCAGAAAGAAGAAACAGAACTCTCATTGAAGCAGCAAGATCTATGTTGGCTGAGTCTGAGTTGAAAAATTCATATTGGGCAGAAGCTTTGAACACTGCATGTTTTACCCAGAATAGATCTTTAATAGTGAAAAGATATCATAAAACTGCTTATGAAATTCTCAAAGGCAGAAGACCCTCAATTTTATTTCTTCATGTATTTGGCACTCCCTGTTTCATTCTAAACAATAGGGATCAGCTAGATAAGTTTGATGATAAGGCTGATGAAGGTATATTTCTTGGATATTCCAACATGTCAAAGGCATATAGGGTTTTCAATAAAAGAAGGGGTTGTTTTGAAGAATCTATTAATGTTACATTTGATGAAACTGCCCCTACTTCATCTTCTGGTCAAGAAGATGAGGAGTTACTGTTTAAAGAGCCAACTCAGCAAGCTCTAGAAGATGAAGAAGTACCAGTAGCTAATCCCTCACCAATCCATGTTGCTGGGTTCTCTGATGATGAGATGGAAAATTCTATTTCATCTGTGTCTAAACCAGGTGGATCTACTGGCTCTACTGAAGTTTTACAACTTGAGCATAGGTCTGCTAGTTCTGAAGGATCTCAAGCTGGTACTGGTTACACTCATAATGAACAGCTGTCTCCCACTGCTGCTCATTCCTCTGAGCCAACTGATGATCAAGATGTTGTGTGTTCCATAACAAGCTCACTTATTCATAACACTAGATGGACAAAGGAGCATCCAATTGAACAAGTTATTGGTAATCTGGCCAGTGGTGTTAAAACAAGAAGACATGCAATCAGCAATTTTTGTATGCATGTAAACTTTGTATCTACCATTGAACCTACATGTCCTGAAGAAGCAATCAAAGATCCAAGCTGGGCAGGAGTTATGCAAGAAGAGATCTCCCAATTTGATAGGAATAAAGTTTGGACATTGGTACCTCAACCTGATGATAAAACTAAAAAGATCATTGGTACTAAGTGGGTTTTCAAAAATAAGATGGATGAAGATGGGATTATGATCAGAAACAAAGCTAGATTGGTAGCTCAGGGTTTCAAACAAGAAGAAGGATTGGATTATGGAGAGACTTATGCACCAGTGGCTAGGATGGAAGCTATCAGATTGTTCTTGGCATATGCTGCTAAGATGAACATTAGGTTATTCCAGATGGATGTCAAGTTTGCATTTCTAAATGGGAAGCTGCAAGAGGATGTTTATGTCAAACAGCCTCCTGGTTTTGCAAGCAGTAAATATCCAGACCATGTCTATAAGTTAGACAAAGCTCTTTATGGCCTCAAACAGGCACCGAGAGCATGGTATGAGACACTTCATGTGTATCTCACTGGTATAGGTTTTAAAGTTGTAATAATTGATACCACTCTATTCTCAAAAGAGATAGATGGTGATCTCTTGCTGGTACAGATATATGTAGATGATATTATTCATGGTTCTAAAAATGAAACACATTGTCAAGAATTTTCAAAAATTATGTCAAAGACATATGAAATGAGTTTACAAAGAGAACTGCAATACTTTCTTGGGTTGCAGATTAAACAACTTGTGTGACAACCCGAAAATTTTCGACCAAATTTAAACTTCATCTTTATATTATTCCAACACGATAAGCAAAGTTTGTTAAGTTGAATTTCAAAAAATTTTAAACGGTGTTCATATATTCATTTAACATTGATCAAACCCCGATGATTCATGAACCAATATATGTAACTTGTTTTGTGCATGAATGTATATATATATTATAACTAGAAAACGTTAATAAATGTTTAGGGTATATGTCACCGTACATTAAACATCTTGGTTTGAATACCTATTGGATATATTTACTTACGATGTTAAAAGATAATTCCAAATGGTTGATTTATCAGATACATTGAATTATGATTACGAGTCTCTGTTATGAGGTCCACTATGATTTAGGAAATCTATTCTTTTTAACGGTATTCGGAATAAATGGTAAATTGACTTACAGGTAAGAACAAAGTGTCAAATAACGAAAGTTAGTCAAACGTTAGTGGAAAATTGAGTTTCATAATATTCAATTGATTTAATTTCAAACATGCGGAAACGTTTTTCGATTCAACAGAATTTGATTTATTAAAACGATTTTGATAACATAATTTGAATATATATATATGATTTTGAATTAATTAAGTAAAATGATTGTAACACTCGCTTATTGATTCGATTGATATTTAGATATGTCAATTAGTACGTTAAGAAGTTAGAACAAACGCTAGCACATAAATGAACTATACTTAGTTAAGTTTTAAAGTGTAAACGTTACGTGTTATGATATTTTCTAAAAGAAATAAAAAATGAACTTTGAAATATAATAAGTTTGAAAAACTAAATGTTATATTATCCGGTAAATATTTTAAGTACAAAATTTATATTTCTAAATGAGAATATATATATCTCGCACAATGGTAAGATATAATATTTATTTAGTTATAGAACGTGTTGATTTAAAATAATACTTTTTATATATATAACGAGACGATGATTTATAGAAGCAAATGACCATAACACTCAAATATATAAGTTACATTTATGATAAGATAATTTATTGATGTATGAGTCTAATTTTTTATAATGGTACACATCACTAAACGTAAAGTGTTAGTTTTCTAAACGTACGAACGTGCATTCGAGAAACTGAAACCGAGACACTAGTCGAGTGACAACGTACGAGCCTTCGGAACAAAAATTACAAATTAACTACGTACGTAAATATAATATAATATATAATAAATTATATAAATTAAATATATTATATATAAATAAATATAATCGAGTGTCGGCAACCCAAAATGTAGTGAATATGAGCTGTCTTAGGTGGCCATGCGATCGCATGGCTATCACCCACATAAACCATGCGATCGCATGGTGAGTGGAGGGAGGCCAAGTCTTTAAAGCTCCAAGGTTTTCTCATTCTGATTCATTTTTTTCACTTCACTCGATCTCTCTATATTTATATTTTTAATTATTATTATTATTATTATTATTATTATTATTATTATTATTATTATTATTATTATTATTATTATTATTATTATTATTATTATTATTATTAAGATTATTAATATTAATCTTATTATTATTAGTATTAGTATTATTAGGAGCGATGTTATTAATTTATACATAAAATACTACGACAGAGTCATGAGCAGGTTATTTCAAAAACGGGTTTTACGAGCGGGGCAGAGCTAAGGGAATTATGGGTTATAGCTATGGAGGTTATGGCTATGGTTCGAGGGTATGCTCGTAAGGTCAATCTAGTGTTTATCGTCTCCGTTGCGTCTTCGTACTTTCCTGCAATATTGAATCTCAATATTGATGCGTGAGCACTCCTAAGTTAACTTTTATATATTATTAGTGTATCCCTGACTAGTGCTCGAGTAGATATGATTATGCATGCATGTATGTTTAATTTAGTCGTTAGATAATTTTGATGAATCATAAGTTTGATGCACATGCTACTGAGATAAGGTATAGGATATGCATGTCGTTGGAAAGCTGGCGAAAAATTAATAACTTTTCATTTAGAACTCGTGTGATTTCGATGAACGGATTAAAATATATAGTCAGCTGAATTATTATTACTTTTGGTATATTTATTGTTAAAATGATTATTATTACTATCATCGTTATTATCGTCTAATTATTATTATTATTATTATTATTATTATTATTATTATTATTATTATTATTATTATTATTATTATTATTATTATTATTATTATTATTATTATTATTATTATTTCTATTATTATTATTATTATTATTATCATTATCATTATTAATAAAAGGTATTATCATTAAAATTTGTTATTTTTATTATTATTACTATCGTTATTATCGTTAAGGTTATAATTAGTATTATTATTATTATTAATATTATCATTAAAATAGTTATTAGTATTATCATTAATATTATCATAATATTTATTAAAACTAATATTAGTAACATCTAATTATTATGATTACTATTAACATCATTTTAATGAACGCGATATAAAAGATGACTAAAAGCTATTAACAAATTGATTAGGAAATAATAAGTATAAGTATCATGATGAAATTAAAATTGAAAGGTATTGATTTAGATAAAAATATTGTTTTCATTATTTTTATCATTATTATTATTAAAAGTATTATTAATATTAAAACTATCAGTTTTACAAAAATTATTATTTATAAGAATATCATTGTTAATATAAAATATCATTTTTATCATTTTAATAAAAATTATCATTTCATCATATTATCATTTTTAGTAAATATAAGTATTGTTATTATTATTAGTAGAATAATAATAATTATTATTACAAAATAATACAAATTTTACGTACTATTGTTATTATCGATATTATTTTATCAAACAAATATGTGATACAAAGATATGTTACTACGTATAATATAATTACATTAATAATACCTATCATATTATTTTTATGATATCAAATGAATTTAATAAATTTTATTACTTAAGATATATAAAAGTATATTTTTATTATATAAATTTTAATATAAAATTTTATTTATTAATAAATGAATTATATTATTTACTCTAATAAAATCTGTTAAAAATATTAAATATATAAAATGACTGTATTTAAGTTATATAATAATCATGTATAAATTTAGGAAGTCATTTAGGATCAAGTTGACTTTTGTTGACTTTTGCATATTAGTCTCGAGCATTAGGATTGTGATACACTATGATCTGACCTAGATGGTTATACAGATTTTGACCAACATATAAATATAATTAATATAGGTTCGTGAATCTGAGGCCAACCTTGCACTTGTTCAATGTCGTCATATGTATTTTTACTACAAAATACAGTATTGTGAGTTTCATTTGCTCCCTTTTTAAATGCTTTTGCAATATATATATATTTTTGGGACTGAGAATATATGCGTTGCTTTTATAAATGTTTTACAAAATAGACACAAGTAATCGAAACTACATTCTATGGTTGGATTATCGAAATTGAATATCACCCTTTTAGCTTGGTAGTCTAAGAATTAGGGAACAGACCCCCTAATTGACGCGAATCCTGAAGATAGATCTATGGGCCTAACAAACCCCATCCAGGTTATGGATGCTTTAGTACTTTGATTTTATATACAGATGAGTGTACCTGTATATTTGGGGATATTCTATATGCATTTGTTAATGTCGGTTACCAGGTGTTCACCATATGAATGAATTTTATACAGATGAGTGTTCCTGTATTATAAACTTTTTTTTGCAGATGAGTGTTCCTGCAGTTAACTATAAAAATTAAATCTTGTGGTCTATTAAAATTATGGAAATGATTATTATGATAAACTAATGAACTCACCAACCTTTTGGTTGACACTTGAAAGCATGTTTATTCTCAGGTATTAAAGAAATCTTCCGCTGTGCATTTGCTCATTTTATAGATATTACTTAGAGTCATTTATGGCATATTTCGAAAGACGTTGCATTCAAGTCATTGAGTTTAATAAAGATTATTATTAAATAAATGACAGATTAAGTCATTTATAGTTTGGATATTAGGAAATGGTATGCATGTTTGTTAACTTACGATGAAATGAAAGTTTGTCTTTTCAAAACGAATGAAATGTTTGTAAAATGTATCATATAGAGGTCAAATACCTCACAATGTAATCATATGTTATTGTATTCATCCTTATAGATTAGGACGGGTCGCTTCAACTTGATGATGGAATTTTTATAAGTCAAGATAAATATATCAAAGATATGTTAAAGAAATTTGGTCTGACCTGTTTAAAAGATATAGGGACCCCAATGGCAGCATCCATTAAAATAGATGCTGATCCCAATGGTGAACCAGTCAATATCATTGAATATAGAGGTATGACTGGATACCTACTTTATCTCACAGCCAGCAGACCAGATATTATATTTGCCACATGTCATAACCCGACCTTAACCATAAGGACGAATACAATAACATATGATTTCATCGCGAGGTATTGACCTCTATATGCGACATTTTTCAAAAACTGCATTTGTTTTTACAATACAAACCATAGCTTTTATTACAAATACAAGGTTTAAACAACTTAATAAGGATTATCGTTTAGCGATAATCTTAGACTTACAAACTTTACATGTGATAATAACAACACGACCTCCAATATATTTTACATTACAAATCCTCCGATATGCAGTTTTATTTTTGACACAAATATGCATACTCAAGATCTTGCTTAAATTCAACATGTTGCAGCGGAAGCTTTTAGTTATCACCTGAGAATAAACATGCTTAAAACGTCAACATAAAGTTGGTGAGATATAGGTTTAATGCCGGCAGCAATATATATATATATATATATATATATATATATATATATATATATATATATATATATAGACCACAAGATTTCATATATAAACATTTTAATAAAAATATTCTAAGTGGTTGAGCACTTGGTAACCATACTTAACATTTAATCACGTCGCATATTCCCTTTATTATGTAATCTTACTACACCGTACCAAATGTAGTCACGAAACGAAGTACTGTGCAACCGTTGAATACTGGTCGTCCAGTCCGGTTGGGGTTGTCAGGCCCGATAAATCTATCAACAGGATTCGCGTTTACAATACCGCTGTAAATAGTAGTTACCAAGCTACAGGGAAGTATGCCAGTGGTACAACTCAACGTAGAATATATTTTTCAGTTACTTGTGTCCATATCGTAAAACATAAAATACATGTATTCTCATCCCGAAATATTTAGAGTTTAAAAGTGGGACTATATACTCACTTTTGCCTTGAAGATATATATATTTTGACTTGGTCTCCAGTTGATATCACGAACCTATCCATATATAATATATCAATATATTTTCATTTTAAACAATCGTCACATATATATACTTATAATACTTTTAATATCTTCTTAGTCCGTAGTTAGCAATTCAATTTTAGTGGTTCATATTTAGGTGTTTAATAAATAAATAAAACCCCTATCGAAATAAATAAAACCCCCATCGTATTTGTATTGGTCGGGATTAATCTTGACCCATGGTACCTATATTGTCTAGAAGACGTATTGCGTACAATCATGGGATCTTATGATCAATCTTCTCGTATTGTTTACGGGTGATCCTGAAATATATAAAATTAAATTATGAGTACATATATATAAAATATCATGTTATTTTAGAAAGATGTGATTTATTTAATTTTTCTCCAATTATTTTCGTGGCTAAACTAGTTTTGGATATCCGATCTTGTTTTAGTCATAGTTTCTTCGTTACAACTCCGTTTTCGTTGGTTCAACTTGCCACTTCCTTGGATCGAGTCCTTCTTTAAGAATATGAACTGTAAATACCTTAGTTTGTATTCGAAATCACAGGTCATAGGTCAAACTTTAGTGAAACTCATGAAGTTGATCATTTTCCATCATGTAAACAACCTTAAATGATTATTTTTCTAAAAATACTTATACTTTGAGTTAAATCATGAAATTTTTATGTGTTAACATATTCATAGTAAATATGAATTTTCCAGAAAATAAGCCTCCAATTCAAAGTTCAAAATAGTTTTTAATTATCCCACCCAAAACAGCCCCCGGTTGTACTCCGACGTCGTATATTCAGTTTTTAAGGTGTTCTTTGAAAAACCAAGTTATACCTTGTTAAATTAGCATATATTTATGATATATTACAGGTCTTGAAGTATTTTAAAAGTTAAGTTAGAAGGATCTATTTAGTTTGCAAACAAGTTTGAAATCATTCAAACTATGTTCTTGTTGTTAAAATTGTATACCATAAAATAAGATAGCTATATATATATGAATCGAATAAGGTTATGAACAAAGTTACTACCTCAAGTTACTTGGACAAGATTACTGTAAAAGAGGAGTAAAAACCTAGAACCAAAAGAGTGGTGGAGTTGGATGAAAGATTGGAAGTAAACTTGTGTTCTTGGAAGGATTCTTGAAGTGTTTTTGTAAGGGTTTTCTTATGGTGATTAAGTGATGTTTTTGAAGCTAGATCTTCATGGTGGTGGGCTGAGATGGTTAACGTGTTTAGGGTTCATAAGTGTGTGTGTATTTAGCTAGAGATTTGAGGTAAAAATGAATCAAAATGATGATCCCCCCTAGCTCTTAAAAACGTGAATCAAGGGGAACCAAGACAAGATTTTAGGTTGTTATTTTGTGTAATTAGTCATACTATCTTACAAAAGTAATTACCTCTACCTTAGGGCAGTAACAAGGGCTAGTTAGGTGGTGATTTGATGTGTATATACCAATAGTAAATACGTATAGAAGTTAGGTATGATACGAGTACATATACTCTAGATATACGTATAGAAATCTTGTGAAAACAGAACGAAGATTCAAATATAGCTATCTTTTGTGAATACACTTATATTTTTTTTATGTATTTAAGTCCTTAAAAGTGATTAAATACATTACATATACGATATATGTATAAACATTATAGGTCATAAGTATTTATGTCAAATAACGTTACGTATGGTTATTGTTTTGAAAACTTAAATTAGTAGTTTCAAAATATACTTATAACTTATTGTTATTAATACAAAATGAGATATTAAAACATCCTTAGATCATGTTAAATATGTATATATACATATATATACACAAACGTATAATTATCATATATTATATAGTTCGTGATATCATCGGTCAAACTAGACGGTCAAACGTTGTGTAAAACTCTTTTCAAAAACATAAATCTCAACAATTTGGATTGCTTATCATGTTGGTAAGGTTTAATTTATGTAAATATTAATCTTATAAGTATAGATCAATCGTAAAAGTCCGGGTCATTACAGTACCTACCCGTTAAATAAATTTCGTCCCGAAATTTTAAAATCGTACCTATTTTGCGTCATTGGAAAACAAATGCGGGTATTTTTGTTTCATTTGATCCTCTCGCTCCCAAGTAAACTCGGGACCTCTTCGTGCATTCCAACGAACTTTAACGATCGGTATGTTGCTCTGCTTGAGCCGTTTAACTTCACGGTCCATGATCTCGATTGGTTCTTCTATGAATTGTAGTTTCTCGTCAACTTGAATTTCTTCAAGAGGAATGGTGAGGTCTTCCTTTGCAAGACACTTTTTAAGGTTCGAGACGTGAAATGTATTATGTACTCCGGCGAGTTGTTGCGGTAACTCGAGTCGATAAGCTACCGGTCCGATGCGTTCGATAATTTTGAACGGGCCTACATACCTTGGGTTTAGTTTACCCCTTTTTCCAAAACGTATTACACCTTTACAAGGTGAAACCTTTAACATAACCATGTCACCGATCTGAAACTCTAATGGTTTCCTTCGGACATCGGCGTAGCTCTTTTGGCGACTACGGGCTGTTTTCAATTTCTCCTTGATTTGGACTATCTTCTCAGTAGTTTCATGGATGATCTCGGGTCCAGTTAATTGTCGATCTCCTACTTCGTTCCAACAAATAGGGGATCTACACTTCCTTCCATACAGTGCTTCGAATGGTGCAGCTTTAATGCTCGCATGATAACTATTATTATACGAGAATTCTGCTAATGGTAGATATTTATCCCATCCGTTTCCAAAATCGATCACACATGCCCTAAGCATGTCTTCAAGAGTCTGAATTGTTCTTTCACTCTGCCCGTCAGTTTGCGGATGATATGCGGTACTCATATCCAAACGAGTTCCTAGGGCCTCCTGTAGTGATTGCCAGAACTTTGATGTAAATCTACTATCACGATCGGATATAATGGAAATAGGTATTCCATGCCTTGAAACAATTTCCTTTATGTATAATCGTAATAGTTTCTCCATTCTATCCGTTTCCTTTATAGGCAAGAAATGTGCAGATTTGGTGAGACGATCAACTATTACCCAAATGGTGTCATAACCCCAGGCAGTCTTTGGTAATTTTGTGATGAAATCCATGGTAATACCATCCCATTTCCATTCTGGGATTTCTGGTTGTTGAAGTAATCCTGACGGCTTCTGGTGTTCTGCTTTGACTTTGGAACAAGTTAAACATTCCCCAACATATGTTGCAACGTCTGTCTTCAAATTAGGCCACCAATAATGCGTCTTAAGATCTTGATACATCTTTCTAACTCCAGGATGTATCGAGTATCTTGTCTTATGTGCCTCATTCAATATTAACTTCCTTAATCCACCCAACTTTGGTACCCAAATACGGTTTGCAAAATATCGAATTCCATCTTCCCGCATAATGAGTTGTTTCCCATACTTCTTCATTATTTCATTTCCTATGTTTTCTTTAGTAAGAGCTTCTCGTTGAGCCTCTTTGATTTGTGAGTTGAGATTCATGCGAATTTTTATGTTCATTGCTCGTAGTCGAATTGGTTCTCGTTCCTTTCTGCTTAAAGCGTCGGCCACTACATTCGCTTTCCCGGGATGATAGCGAATCTCACAATCGTAGTCGTTTATCAGCTCGACCCACCTACGTTGCCTCATGTTCAGCTGTTTCTGATCGAAAATATGTTGAAGACTTTTATGATCAGTAAACACAGTGCATCTAACCCCATATAAGTAGTGTCTCTGATGTCGTGCGAGGTGTACGTGAAATACTATATATTTTTGATACGAAAAGCGATACAAATTACACAAGTTTTAATTATTTATTTACAAATGGGATATACCTAAACCTTGCTACAACACTATAGGCAGTGTACCTAATCGTAGAGTAGTATAGTTTTTAGTAAGTCCGGTTCGTTCCACAGGGAGCGGGCTTATTGCACACTATATTTTTAAACAACTATATTTGTACAAAATATATATAATTATATATAATAATATATAAAAGGGGGTTTACCGTTTAATGACCGGTTTGTCGATTTATATTTTAAGCGAAGCGTATAGTAAATGACTATATTTAAATAACAATATAAAATAAATAACAATAATTAAAATGACAATAAATAAAAGTACGAGGAAATATGAAATAAAATATATTATGCTTATTTAAGCTTCCGTAACCATGATGTTTGACGTTTTGATTTTAATTTATTGTCCTGGGTTAATTGTCCTTTGTCCTGGATGTATTTGAAACCTATCTGGTTTTTGTCCATAATAGTTCATCGGTCATAATTATAAACTGCTCGGCAAATTTAACCTTATACCCGAAGTCAAATATTCCAACTAACTGAGGATTCGAACTGTAACAAGGTCTTAATACTTTGCTTAATGAATACACCAGGTTATCGACTGTGTGTAAACCAAGGTTTAAATACTTTGTTAACAATTACACCAATTACCCTTGAATGTAATCCACCCCTGTTTTAATGAGTCCATTGACTATTAATCCATCCCCGTGTCCGGTCAAATGAACAATAATTCGTACTTATAAATATCCCGCCCATCGTGTCCGATTAAGCGTATGTGGTTATATATAGATACGTCAAATCATAACCTTTATATTAAATTAACGAGGTATCGTTAATTTAATATAAAGCCCATTAATAGCCATAGTCTAATTTCCATAAGTGTCGTTCTTTTGTCCAAACCCCAATTATGGTACAAAGCCCATTTACCCCGTCTTTAATATTTAGTCCAACATCATGATTACTTTGGCTCAAATAAGCATAATAATAACTTAAGTACGAGACATTAATTTAAAAAGGAGAACATAACTTACATTGAGTATTTATCGCGTAGTGTTACACGGACAGAATTTCGACTTCAAAAACCCGTAAAATAACCTTTACATAACCCGAACTAATCTAATATAACACTAATCTATACTATATATATATATATATATATATATATATATATATATATATATATATATATATATATATATATATATTATATATTTATTTATTTATTATCTTACGAAGTATATTATTATTATGTTTTTTTACTCGCAGAATT
The DNA here is from genome assembly GCF_046630445.1 of Rutidosis leptorrhynchoides. NCBI lineage: Eukaryota > Viridiplantae > Streptophyta > Magnoliopsida > Asterales > Asteraceae > Rutidosis > Rutidosis leptorrhynchoides. Next base: position 278,891,440 of record NC_092342.1, read on the forward strand.
CGTGACCTTTTATAGGAGTTTTGATTTCTGACAGCTCCGCGAGTCGTGGAGTTTTTAGCCTTCAAACTCCGCGAGTCGCGGAGTTTGTAAATCCAGCTCAGGATAATTTGTCTCATAGCTTGTCGACATAATTTTTAAATATATATAATATATAAATAATTTATATAATTATTTAAATATTATATTATATTCTTGTGCATAGTTGACTTGTAATTTTTGGTCCGTTGTGTCGGGCGTTGATAGTTGACTCATGTCCCGGTTCCGGATTTTCGAACGTCCTTGCGTACAATTTAATATCTTGTACTTTGCGTTTTGTAACTTGTACTCTTGTCATTTTTAGACGTTTTTCATCAATAAATTGAACCTTTTGAATTGTATCTTGAACATTTGAGCTTTTTGGAGGTTTGTGTCTTCAAATCTTTGTTTTCGCCTTTTGTCTTCGCACTTATTTATTTAAACAATTACAATGAAAATATAATACAATTACATATGAAAACCTATTATTTAGGAGGGATATTGCTATGCAATATATGTTCCGGTTGTAAAGGAAAGCGATGAACAAGAAACTGTTAAGGCAATGTCCCATGACTTGCTTTTGATTATGGTCTATAAACGTGTCGGATGCTATTACTATCCTTTGTAGGAGCAATAGTAAAGATCATCCTATGATTTTTTGGTCTGGCACAAGGTCCTGTCTCCGACCATGCTATGCAACCACCGTTCTTACGGTTGACACCCGATTTGGTTCAGGTGACCTAATGAATTCCAGGTGAATTCCTAGGATTTTACGTTCAAAGGTAATGAACGCATTGAAAATGGGTTTTCAGAAAACAAATCGGTTTTATTTTTGATCAAAATATTTTCTCGTTCAAGCTCGAGTTTAGATATCATTGAATTCCATGAGTTTGTAATTCTCAATCTTTAAGGTCAATCTCAAGGATTGAGTAATATCAGGCTTAAAAGCTGATTTTTGATCTTTAAGGAGATTATCCTTTCTGGGGATCTGATTCATTAGTCTTATCAAGCTAATTTGCACGGTGCCCCCCCCATTGTACGAGATAAATCCTTCTCATGGTTAGGATAAATCTGACCACTTGGCGACCCTGTTTGATGCTGAGGTCCGTGGATTTCCTGCTGATTTTAGAGATGACTTTTCTAGATTTTTCGTCAACCTACAGCTGGTCTGGACGACAACTTCATGACCTAAATCAAGAAGCGCGTGTCTTTTTCTTAAGAATTTACTTCCTTTTAATGATGGAATTGATTCATCGTGTAGATCCATCTTTTCTTTCAAATATATTACAGTAAATCGGGTAAAACAGTTAATTTAGTCCAAAACAAAAGCACCTGCAATAACTTTACAGAAACATGTGATATATAGTTTTTAATTGAATAACTTGGTACATTCTCCCCACACTTAGTTTCTTTCTTTGCCTTTTTATTCTCCTTTATTCCATTTTAAATGAATTCAATCGTTTTAGGGTGTTTCTCAATTTATGTCCTTTCCGAGGTAACGATAATTTCGGTATTAACACCTAGTTTTCATCGTTCATAAATATGTATAAACATGATTTTGACTTCATTTAGTTGAAAATTTTTCAAATTTTCACAAAATTTGGCAAATAAAACCAAGTGTAAACCCGAGAGAATTTATAACCCTTCTCCACACTTAAGATCATGCAATGCCCTCATTTGCATGAAATCAGACTATAATTATAAATTCATGAGGGTGATTAGTGTAGAAAGTAGTTAAAGATACCATAAAATTGCAGGATGATAGATGGTGCACCTCATCGTTCATTCCTTCTTGTTTTATCACACATATTTTTCTTCAAAAACGGTTGCTTTTCTGAACTGTTATCTAAGTTTTGAAAATACGTCTTTTACCCTAACTCATCATGCAATTTTATTAACGAGTTATGCACTAACCCGAACCCCTAATTTAACGTTAAGTGGGGTTAGACTTCCCCACACTTAGCTGACGACATGTGAAGTCGGTAGAATAAGTTTCACGAATTAAAATAGTGAGCCAGTTATTTACATCTCGGGTGGTATAAAATATATTAATGGGTTTAAAGTTTAGACCCACCCGATCGTCACTACTTAATTCTTTTTTAAGTGTAGCTTTTAGTAAATGGATATGTCTCTTTTCTGGTTCTTGGTCAAATGGATCGATATACACCGACATACATATTATAGGGTGGACAATTTCTAACGTTTCCTTCCTTTTATTCTCGACGTCAAAGTTTTCACCTCTATTACCCAATTGGGTGAAATTCGAGGTGTCATTATCTATTACAGCTCGTAGTTCATTTCCGGTGGATGACTCGTCTATTGAGAATATTGGGTTGGAAGGTTGTGGAATGGTGAAGTTTGGTTTGGCCTCGGGGGAAAAATTTTCAACGTTATCGTTTTCCCAAGAGTACCAATTTGTCACCCTTACTTCTTCTTCATCATCCATTGATGGATTGATGATTTCGTCGGTAGAGGCTAATGTGTCATTATGTTGTGAAATTGGTAAGACTGAATAAAAAGTATCATCGGGATAGTTGGTGATTTCGGAGCTCTCGAATTCATCAAAATTCGATGATATGAGATTTTCTTGCACACGACTCCTCAGATCAACAGGTGTGTAGTCTGATAGAGTTTCAGCTTGCCGGTTTACAAACTCTCTCATTTGTTCATTTTGAGCATTGAGTTCTTCGAGTTTGATTTTCATATTGTCTAATAAATTTTCAGACACGTAATTTTCCTCGTCTACTGGTTGTTGAGTTTGGATATATTCTTGGGAATAATCCCAATTTGAATTGTATTCTTCATAATCATTCCATTCAGGTTCCATGGGTGCGTAATTTTCCATAGGAACGTAATAATAACATTCTCATGTTGAGTGATAATCTCCACAGATTTCACAACCAGTTATTGTTTCGTCGTTCGTGATCCAAGATTGACCGAACGAATTGTCATCAACACCCATTTGAGAGTATTGATTTAATTGATTTCGGATATCAAAAAGAGTTTCCATAGCCTTGTTTTCAAAATTTTCCATTTTATTGCGATGGCCAAATTTTAGCTACAATGTGGTGCATTTACTAATTATCCTATTAGTTATAAAAATAGAAAAACTTATATAAGTTGTCCAATTAATAGACTTTTCTGCTTTTGCCCACGTTTCGAATAGCCAAAAGATGCAGCAGGGAGCCAGAACCCTTTAAATCGGAAGCTCACAACTCAGCCACTAACAAATCCAACTATTACTACGAAGCAGAAAATTGTCAACGTCCATTAATATAACCACTTAAATAATTTTTCTTTCTGTTTGAGATATTAGATAAGAAACAGAGAAAATTTCTAAGTCCTAATAACTAAAGCGTGTCAAGAAATACGAAAGAAAAAGATTGCGCGTCGAAAAATGTCGAAAAATAAAAATAAGAAAATAGCGCGTCGTGACTTAAAAGGCACTAAAATTTTAAAATCGTCGCAAAATTCTAAAGCACCTAAATCTTAGTCTAAAGAAATAGCTCTTAAGGGATTTAACGGCAAAACCTAAAAATCTAAAAATAAAAATAATCTACGGCAAAAACTATGTCTTAAAACTAAATACGAGCGAAAAATACAAATATTACGCTAAAAACAAATAAAAATAAACAAAAAATAAAAATGAACTTAAAGTTGTAAAAAGTACAATTTTTATAAAAATATTATTTTTATTTATTTTATAAAACTATTAATTTTACAATTTAAATAAAACTAATTAAAATTAATTATTACAAATTAATTAAAACTTAAACTAAATAATAAATTAATTAACCCTAAATACTAAATAATTAATAATAATAATTAAAATTCCGTAATAAATGCAAATTTAGGGTTTCTGCAGGCGCGTCAGGGTGGCTCCGCGAGTTGCGGTATTCAAAGCATCAAACTCCGCGAGTCGCGGGGTTCCAAATTTCAATTCAGGTACAGTTTAAAATTCGACGCGTTTTTTTTTTTTAATAAAAAGGATTTTATATTGTTTTTCTAAAAATAATATATATTTATACAAAAATGAATTAAAAATATAGAGTTTCGCCGAGTCCCCGGCAGCGGCGCCAAAAACTTGATGCGGTAGCGTGGCTGTACGAAATAGCTATATATTTTTAATGCGAAATACTATGAAATATGATACAAGTTTTAATTATTTATTTACAAATGGGATATACCTAAACCTTGCTACAACACTATAGGCAGTGTACCTAATCGTAGAGTAGTATAGTTTTTAGTAAGTCAGGTTCGTTCCACAGGGAGCAGGCTTATTGCACACTATATTTTTAAACAACTATATTTGTACAAAATATATATAATTATATATAATAATATATAAAAGGGGGTTTACCGTTTAATGACCGGTTTGTCGATTTATATTTTAAGGGAAGCGTATAGTAAATGACGATATTTAAATAACAATATAAAATAAATAACAATAATTAAAATGACAATAAATAAAAGTACGAGGAAATATGAAATAAAATATATTATGCTTATTTAAGCTTCCGTAACCATGATGTTTGACGTTTTGATTTTAATTTATTGTCCTGGGTTAATTGTCCTTTGTCCTGGATGTATTTGAAACCTATCTGGTTTTTGTCCATAATAGTTCATCGGTCATAATTATAAACTGCTCGGCAAATTTAACCTTATACCCGAAGTCAAATATTCCAACTAACTGAGGATTCGAACTGTAACAAGGTCTTAATACTTTGCTTAATGAATACACCAGGTTATCGACTGTGTGTAAACCAAGGTTTAAATACTTTGTTAACAATTACACCAATTACCCTTGAATGTAATCCACCCCTGTTTTAATGAGTCTATTGACTATTAATCCATCCCCGTGTCCGGTCAAATGAACAATAATTCGTACTTATAAATATCCCGCCCATCGTGTCCGATTAAGCGTATGTGGTTATATATAGATACGTCAAATCATAACCTTTATATTAAATTAACGAGGTATCGTTAATTTAATATAAAGCCCATTAATAGCCATAGTCTAATTTCCACAAGTGTCGTTCTTTTGTCCAAACCCCAATTATGGTACAAAGCCCATTTACCCCGTCTTTAATATTTAGTCCAACATCATGATTACTTTGGCTCAAATAAGCATAATAATAACTTAAGTACGAGACATTAATTTAAAAAGGAGAACATAACTTACATTGAGTATTTATTGCGTAGTGTTACACGGACAGAATTTCGACTTCAAAAACCCGTAAAATAACCTTTACATAACCCGAACTAATCTAATATAACACTAATCTATACTATATATATATATATTATATATTTATTTATTTATTATCTTACGGAGTATATTATTATTATGTTTTTTTACTCGCAGAATTCGTGACCTTTTATAGGAGTTTTGATTTCTGACAGCTCCGCGAGTCGTGGAGTTTTTAGCCTTCAAACTCCGCGAGTCGCGGAGTTTGAAAATCCAGCTCAGGATCATTTGTCTCATAGCTTGTCGACATAATTTTTAAATATATATACTATATAAATAATTTATATAATTATTTAAATATTATATTATATTCTTGTGCATAGTTGACTTGTAATTTTTGGTCCGTTGCGTCGGGCGTTGATAGTTGACTCATGTCCCGGTTCCGGATTTTCGAACGTCCTTGCGTACAATTTAATATCTTGTACTTTGCGTTTTGTAACTTGTACTCTTGTCATTTTTAGACGTTTTTCATCAATAAATTGAACCTTTTGAATTGTATCTTGAACATTTGAGCTTTTTGGAGGTTTGTGTCTTCAAATCTTCGTTTTCGCCTTTTGTCTTCGCACTTATTTATTTAAACAATTACAATGAAAATATAATACAATTACATATGAAAACCTATTATTTAGGAGGGATATTGCTATGCAATATATGTTCCTTTTTAGCCTTATCAGTCTCCATATCTTCAACGCAAACACGACTGCTCCCAGTTCTAGATCATGCGTCGTATAATTCCGCTCGTGAATCTTCAATTGTCGGGATGCGTATACAATAACTTTCTTTCGTTGCATAAGAACACAACCAAAACCTTGTCGCGAAGCGTCACAATATATTTCAAAATCATCGTTCCCTTCAGGTAACGATAAAATAGGCGCCGTAGTTAACTTCTTCTTCAGTAATTGAAATGCGTTCTCCTGCTCCGAGGTCCATTCGTATTTCTTCCCTTTTTGCTTTAATGCTGTCAACGGCTTAGCTATTCGGGAAAAATCTTGAATAAACCTTCTATAATAACCGGCTAAACCCAAAAATTGGCGTATCTGCATTGGTGTTTTAGGAGTCTCCCATTTTTCAATGGCCTCAATTTTAGCTGGATCAACCTGAATTCCTTTGCTACTAACAACGTGACCAAGAAATTGCACTTCTTTCAACCAGAAAGCACACTTAGAAAATTTAGCGTATAGCTGTTCTTTTCTCAACAACTCTAATATTAACCTTAAATGCTGCTCATGCTCTTGCTCACTCTTAGAATAGATAAGAATGTCATCAATGAAAACAATAACAAACTTATCTAAATATGGACTACAAACTCGATTCATGAGGTCCATGAATACAGCTGGCGCATTCGTCAATCCAAACGGCATGACCAAAAATTCGTAATGACCGTAACGTGTCCGAAAAGCAGTTTTCGGTATATCTTCTTCTTTGACGCGTAATTGATGATAGCCCGATCTTAGGTCAATTTTCGAGTACACACATGATCCTTGGAGTTGATCAAATAAGTCGTCAATTCTCGGTAGTGGATACCGATTTTTGATAGTTAACTTATTTAATTCACGATAATCTATACACATCCTAAAAGATCCATCTTTCTTTTTAACAAATAGAATCGGAGCTCCCCACGGTGAAGTACTTGGTCGTATGAATCCACGATCCAGTAATTCTTTTAACTGACTCTGAAGTTCTTTTAACTCGGACGGTGCAAGTCTATATGGAGCACGGGCAACTGGTGCAGCTCCTGGTACTAAATCTATTTGAAATTCTACAGATCTAAATGGAGGTAATCCCGGCAACTCTTCCGGAAAAACTTCAGGAAAATCTCTTGCCACAGGCACGTCGTTGATGCACTTCTCTTTTTCTTTCTTTTCGACTTTATTAACATGTGCTAGAATAGCATAACATCCCTTTTCTAAACACTTCTTGGCTTTCAAACAGCTAATGAGTTTTAGCTTTGAGTTACCCTTCTCTCCATAAATCATCACCGGCATTTTATCCTTACAAGGAATGCGAATTGCCTTCTTGGCACACACAACTTCAGCTCCTACTTTGGACATCCAGTCCATGCCGACTATTACTTCAAAACTTTCTAATTCTACGGGTATCAAGTCAATTTTAAACGTTTCTCCGGCTAAATTTATTTTACAATCACGACAAATTTTATCGGCTTTAATTAGTTTACCATTAGCTAACTCAATCATGTACTTAGCATCTAGAGGTAATGATGAACAATTCAATTTAGTGTAAAAATTTCTACACACGTAACTTCTATCGGCACCAGTATCAAATATAATAGATGCTGATAAGTTATTAATGGTAAACGTACCCGTAACAAGCTCCGGGTCTTCACATGCCTCTCTAGCATTAATAATAAATGCTCTCCCACGTGCAGGTCCGATATTCTTCTCAGGATTCGGGCACTGGCTCTTATAGTGACCTTGTTTTCCACACCCATAACAAGTAATGGTAGCCAAAGCAGTTCTATTTGCATTGGTGGCAGGAGTCTTGGTACCATTTGTATTTGTAACGAGAGCCCTACAATCTTCAGCAAGATGACCCTTTCGATTACATTTGTTGCATACCACATTACAGTAGCCAGAGTGATGTTTGTGGCATCGGTTACATAAAGGATTTTGTCCTTTGTAACCAAAGCTTAAACCACTACCCGCACCTTGCGTGATTTCTTGTTTCTTAAAAGATTGTTGTTGGTTACCTTGATCATAATTTCCATTCCACTTTCTTTTGTTACCTGATACCTTCACATCAGTATTGGATACTTTCTTATCCATGATGACCTGATCCATTAGCTCGTTTGCCATGGTTATAGCTTCATGAATTGTCTTAGGTTTCGATGCTGTAACATTTGACTTGACCTTTTTGGGCAAACCATCTTTGTACATTTCAATCTTCCGTTCTTCGGTTGGAACCAATTCAGGACATAGCAAAACTAATTCCATGAATCGCTGATTGTAGTTGGTGATTTCAGTACCAACAACCTTCAGGCTTCGTAATTCATCTTCCAACTTCCTAACCTCGTTCCTTGGACAATACTCATTGATTAACATTATTTTGAATTCTTCCCATGGAGTATCATAAGCTACATCTCCTCCTACAGCCTTCACATAATTTTTCCACCACGTGAGTGCACTATCTTGTAAAGTGCACGATGCATACTTGGTCATGTCCTTTTCAACACAACCACTGATTTTAAACACAGTCTCCATCTTTTCTATCCACCGGGTTAAACCGATCGGTCCTTCTGTTCCACTGAATGATGAGGGCTTGCAAGCTTGAAAAGTTTTGTAGGTGCATCCTACACGAGGATTTGGGTTAACTGCAGCAGCTCTTGCAGCCTCGACCCATAACATTCTGTCGTTCACTCGCTGGTTGATGAATTCCTCGACTTCTTGTTCCGTCATTCGATTCAATCGCGCCATATTCTTCTATAAGAATGAAAAGAAAATAATTATTCACATGGAATATTATAGATGTAGTGTATATTTACAGTACATTATAGCTTATTAATAATATGAACCAGGTATTATTATAAAAGCCTTTTCTTCTTATTAGCGTTTTATAATTATATCTAGGGTAGTACCTACCCGTTAATGTCCATACTTAATAGCTTAGTACAGAACCAATTACTACCATCTAAATAATACTTAACCATGGAAAATTATTGCATTTCATACTTCACTATTTTACATATGCTTATCTTACATTGAACATTAAGCAAACCACACTAATAATATTATACAAAACATTATATGATCCCATGGTTTAATACGGCAGCGCATCGTTTGGTCTATTTTCTAGGACGTTTAGGTTCAAAGAATCGCTTAACACTTATCCTGGCTGTCTGCCTATATTTTGGCGGTGTCTCCCTATATTTTGGCTGTGGGGCTGAAGAACTGGATGCCGGGATAGAACGAATAGGAATAGCGGGAATAGGGGTGGTAGTGTCTAGTGGAGTTGGTGCCACATCATCCTCACTAAACTCGGGATTTGAATTTTCTAATTCATTAGCCTTTCATTTCTTTCCTAGTTCGAACTTGTCTTTTGTAATTTCCTGTATTTCTTCCTCGGGTTCACTTTCCTCCTCGGGTTCACTTTCCTCCTCGGGTTCACTTTCCTCCTCGGGTTCACTTTCCGGGTTCTCTATAGTCGGTTCATCCGGAATTTGTGAGTCTTCCCCAAAGATATTATTTTCGTCATCGGATAGGTTAAAGACTGGAACACCATCTGAAGATTCTGGTTCGGAGTCGCTGAATGTGATAACAAGTTTTGAGCCCGACATCTATCACACAACAACTAACCCATTAGTACTACATAATATTTACATATAAATTTTAACCAACAATGATAAGCAATAGTTTTTAAATCAGACCCAGTCAAAGTCCAGACTTACTAATGTATCCTAACGACTTATCAGTTAGACACACTAATGCAAACCTGGTTCGCTAAGACCACCGCTCTGATACCACATGTCATAACCCGACCTTAACCATAAGGACGAATACAATAACATATGATTTCATCGCGAGGTATTGACCTCTATATGCGACATTTTTCAAAAACTGCATTTGTTTTTACAATACAAACCATAGCTTTTATTACAAATACAAGGTTTAAACAACTTAATAAGGATTATCGTTTAGCGATAATCTTAGACTTACAAACTTTACATGTGATAATAACAACACGACCTCCAACATATTTTACATTACAAATCCTCCGATATGCAGTTTTATTTTTTACACAAATATGCATACTCAAGATCTTGCTTAAATTCAACATGTTGCAGCGGAAGCTTTTAGTTATCACCTGAGAATAAACATGCTTAAAACGTCAACATAAAGTTGGTGAGATATAGGTTTAATGCCGGCAACAATATATATATATATATAGACCACAAGATTTCATATATAAACATTTTAATAAAAATATTCTAAGTGGTTGAGCACTTGGTAACCATACTTAACATTTAATCACGTCGCATATTCCCTTTATTATGTAATCTTACTACACCGTACCAAATGTAGTCACGAAACGAAGTACTGTGCAACCGTTGAATACTGGTCGTCCAGTCCGGTTGGGGTTGTCAGGCCCGATAGATCTATCAACAGGATTCGCGTTTACAATACCGCTGTAAATAGTAGTTACCAAGCTACAGGGAAGTATGCCAGTGGTACAACTCAACGTAGAATATATTTTTCAGTTACTTGTGTCCATATCGTAAAACATAAAATACATGTATTCTCATCCCGAAATATTTAGAGTTTAAAAGTGGGACTATATACTCACTTTTGCCTTGAAGATATATATATTTTGACTTGGTCTCCGGTTGATATCACGAACCTATCCATATATAATATATCAATATATTTTCATTTTAAACAATCGTCACATATATATACTTATAATACTTTTAATGTCTTCTTAGTCCGTAGTTAGCAATTCAATTTTAGTGGTTCATATTTAGGTGTTTAATAAATAAATAAAACCCCTATCGAAATAAATAAAACCCCCATCGTATTTGTATTGGTCGGGATTAATCTTGACCCATGGTACCTATATTGTCTAGAAGGCGTATTGCGTACAATCATGGGATCTTATGATTAATCTTCTCGTATTGTTTACGGGTGATCCTGAAATATATAAAATTAAATTATGAGTACATATATATAAAATATCATGTTATTTTAGAAAGATGTGATTTATTTAATTTTTCTCCAATTATTTTCGTGGCTAAACTAGTTTTGGATATCCGATCTTGTTTTAGTCATAGTTTCTTCGTTACAACTCCGTTTTCATTGGTTCAACTTGCCACTTCCTTGGATCGAGTCCTTCTTTAAGAATATGAACTGTAAATACCTTAGTTTTGTAGTGACCCGAACTTTTCCATGTTTATATATATTAATTGAGATTGATATTTACATGATTAAATGTTTCCAACATGTTAAGCAATCAAACTTGTTAAGACTTGATTAATTGAAATAGGTTTCATATAGACAATTGACCACCCAAGTTGACCGGTGATTCACGAACGTTAAAACTTGTAAAAAAACCATATGATGACATATATATGGTTATATATATAGTTAACATGATATTATGATAAGTAAACATATCATTAATTATATTAACAATGAACTACATATGTAAAAACAAGACTACTAACTTAATGATTTTGAAACGAGACATATATGTAACGTTTATCGTTGTAACGACATTTAATGTATATATATCATATTAAGAGATATTCGTACATCATAATATCATGATAATATAATAATTTAAAATCTCTTTTGATATTATAAACATTGGGTTAACAACATTTAACAAGATCGTTAACCTAAAGGTTTCAAAACAACATTTACATGTAACGACTAACAATGACTTAACGACTCAGTTAAAATGTATATACATGTAGTGTTTTAATATGTATTCATACACTTTTGAAAGACTTCAAGACACTTATCAAAATACTTCTACTTAACAAAAATGCTTACAATTACATCCTCGTTCAGTTTCATCAACAATTCTACTCGTATGCACCCGTATTCGTACTCGTACAATACACAGCTTTTAGATGTATGTACTATTGGTATATACACTCCAATGATCAGCTCTTAGCAGCCCATGTGAGTCACCTAACACATGTGGGAACCATCATTTGGCAACTAGCATGAAATATCTCATAAAATTACAAAAATATGAGTAATCATTCATGACTTATTTACATGAAAACAAAATAACATATCCTTTATATCTAATCCATACACCAACGACCAAAAACACCTACAAACACTTTCATTCTTCAATTTTCTTCATCTAATTGATCTCTCTCAAGTTCTATCTTCAAGTTCTAAGTGTTCTTCATAAATTCCAAAAGTTCTAGTTTCATAAAATCAAGAATACTTTCAAGTTTGCTAGCTCACTTCCAATCTTGTAAGGTGATCATCCAACCTCAAGAAATCTTTGTTTCTTACAGTAGGTTATCATTCTAATACAAGGTAATAATCATATTCAAACTTTGGTTCAATTTCTATAACTATAACAATCTTATTTCAAGTGATGATCTTACTTGAACTTGTTTTCGTGTCATGATTCTGCTTCAAGAACTTCGAGCCATCCAAGGATCCATTGAAGCTAGATCCATTTTTCTCTTTTCCAGTAGGTTTATCCAAGGAATTTAAGGTAGTAATGATGTTCATAACATCATTCGATTCATACATATAAAGCTATCTTATTCGAAGGTTTAAACTTGTAATCACTAGAACATAGTTTAGTTAATTCTAAACTTGTTCGCAAACAAAAGTTAATCCTTCTAACTTGACTTTTAAAATCAACTAAACACATGTTCTATATCTATATGATATGCTAACTTAATGATTTAAAACCTGGAAACACGAAAAACACCGTAAAACCGGATTTACGCCGTCGTAGTAACACCGCCGGCTGTTTTGGGTTAGTTAATTAAAAACTATGATAAACTTTGATTTAAAAGTTGTTATTCTGAGAAAATGATTTTTATTATGAACATGAAACTATATCCAAAAATTATGGTTAAACTCAAAGTGGAAGTATGTTTTCTAAAATGGTCATCTAGACGTCGTTCTTTCGACTGAAATGACTACCTTTACAAAAACGACTTGTAACATATTTTTCCGACTAGAAACCTATACTTTTTTTGTTTAGATTCATAAAATATAGTTCAATATGAAACCATAGCAATTTGATTCACTCAAAACGGATTTAAAATGAAGAAGTTATGGGTAAAACAAGATTGGATAATTTTTCTCATTTTAGCTACGTGAAAATTGGTAACAAATCTATTCCAACCATAACTTAATCAACTTGTATTATATATTATGTAATCTTGAGATACCATAGACACGTATACAATGTTTCGACCTATCATGTCGACACATCTATATATATTTCGGAACAACCATAGACACTCTATATGTGAATGTTGGAGTTAGCTATACAGGGTTGAGGTTGATTCCAAAATATATATAGTTTGAGTTGTGATCAATACTGAGATACGTATACACTGGGTCGTGGATTGATTCAAGATAATATTTATCGATTTATTTCTGTACATCTAACTGTGGACAACTAGTTGTAGGTTACTAACGAGGACAGCTGACTTAATAAACTTAAAACATCAAAATATATTAAAAGTGTTGTAAATATATTTTGAACATACTTTGATATATATGTATATATTGTTATAGGTTCGTGAATCAACCAGTGGCCAAGTCTTACTTCCCGACGAAGTAAAAATCTGTGAAAGTGAGTTATAGTCCCACTTTTAAAATCTAATATTTTTGGGATGAGAATACATGCAGGTTTTATAAATGATTTACAAAATAGACACAAGTACGTGAAACTACATTCTATGGTTGAATTATCGAAATCGAATATGCCCCTTTTTATTAAGTCTGGTAATCTAAGAATTAGGGAACAGACACCCTAATTGACGCGAATCCTAAAGATAGATCTATTGGGCCTAACAAACCCCATCCAAAGTACCGGATGCTTTAGTACTTCGAAATTTATATCATATCCGAAGGGTGTCCCGGAATGATGGGGATATTCTTATATATGCATCTTGTTATTGTCGGTTACCAGGTGTTCACCATATGAATGATTTTTATCTCTATGTATGGGATGTGTATTGAAATATGAAATCTTGTGGTCTATTGTTACGATTTGATATATATAGGTTAAACCTATAACTCACCAACATTTTTGTTGACGTTTAAAGCATGTTTATTCTCAGGAGAATATTAAGAGCTTCCGCTGTTGCATACTAAAATAAGGACAAGATTTGGAGTCCATGTTTGTATGATATTATGTAAAAACTGCATTCAAGAAACTGAATTCGATGTAACATATTTGTATTGTAAACCATTATGTAATGGTCGTGTGTAAACAGGATATTTTAGATTATCATTATTTGATAATCTACGTAAAGCTTTTTAAACCTTTATTTATGAAATAAAGGTTATGGTTTGTTTTAAAAATGAATGCAGTCTTTGAAAAACGTCTCATATAGAGGTCAAAACCTCGCAACGAAATCAATTAATATGGAACGTTTTTAATCAATAAGAACGGGACATTTCAGTTGGTATCCGAGCGTTGGTCTTAGAGAACCAGAAAATTTGCATTAGTGTGTCTTATCGAGTTTGTTAGGATGCATTAGTGAGTCTGGACTTCGACCGTGTTTTCTTTAAAAATGATTGCTTAACATTTTTGTTGGAAACTATATATTTTTAACATATGAATATTATGTGATATATTAATCTCTTAACGTGTTTGATATTATGTGATAGATGTCTACCTCTAGAACAAGTCCCATTGACTCACCTAATAATAATGAAGAGTCAAATGTAAATTGGAATGATTTGTGGACTGATTCACAAGTTCCCGAAGAGGAACCGGAAGAAGAGTCGGAACCGGAAGAAGAATCGGAACCGGAAGAAGAATCGGAACCGGATGAAGAAATAGAACCGGTGGGGGAAATAATAAAACGGTTAAGTAAAAGAAAATCCTCAACCAACCGACCAAAGTTAATTATGGTCAATGGTGTTTCCGCCAAGGAAGCAAAATATTGGGAGGATTACCAATTCTCCGATGAATCGGATTCCGACGAGAATTCCGATGATGTTATAGAAATTACCCCAACTGAATTTAAAAAGGCAAAAGAAAATAATAAGGGAAAGGGCATAAAAATAGAGAAATCTAATTCCAACCCCGATGAACTTTATATGTATCGTCAACCCCCGAAGTCCTTAAGTTGTAACAATGACCCGGGAACCTCTAAACCACCAGGTTTTTCTAAACCAATGTGGACAACGACGGCTCGTATTAGGGGAACATCATATATCCCTAGAAACTTGGCAAAACGAACCAAAACCGAAGAAGAAGAAACGAGCGAGTCGGAATAAGATAGTTGTATTCGTGTGGTGTAATATATGTAATATAGTGTTCTTATGCTTTATGATATATGTAAAAATTGCTTGTATTAATAAGTATTTTTTTATGAAACTAACTCTTGTCTATTTTACAGTTTAAAAACACAAAATGGATAGACAACCCAATATTTTAAGAGACCTACCCGGAGACATGATTGATGAAATCTTGTCTAGAGTCGGCCAGAATTCTTCGGCACAACTATTTAAGGCGAGATCAGTTTGTAAGACATTCGAAGAACGTTCCAAGAATGTCTTGGTTTATAAGAGACTTTCGTTTGAAAGATGGGGGATATCACATTGGGAAACCCATAAGTTACGATGTGTTTACTTTGACGCATATATTGCGGGGAACCCAAATGCTATTTTACGCAACGGGTTAAGAAATTATTTTGACTCAATATATCCGAATATTGGACTTCGTGATTTAGAAAAAGCGGCTAACATGCAACATAAAGAAGCATGTTATGCTTACGGATTAGTAATGTTCGCTTCTCACCAAAGTGAGAACAAGAACATCGGGCTACAACTATTAAACAAAACGTTTCCACAAGTGACGGAGTCGGTAATTGGGGTAAGAAATGAGGTTTTTAGATTATTACGGGACTGTTGGACATTACGTAACCCTCGTCCCTTTGATGACGTTACAACACGCTGTCTTATCAACGACCATAACGGTTATGTTGCACAAGACCAAGGATGGGAAGTAGTCCTAGTAAAACCAGAATGCATGACTTGTTTTTGGACGTATGAATTACGTGTCTTTATTGCCTTTGCTGAACGACTTGTGTACTAGCTAGAATTGTCTTCACAACTATCTTGTATCAAAGTTATTGTGTGCTATATTTCATGCTTTATGTAAAATAAGCGGTATTGTAAGTTTGTAAAATATTGTATAAAAGTTTGAACGCGAAATATTATTACAATCAGTTTTTCATATAGAATTGTAGTAGTTGAATTGTATATTAGCTACTAAGTATGAACTTAACGGGTAGGTACTACCCGAATTTAAACTTATAAAACGCTAATATGAAGAAAAAGCTTTTATAAATGAGTTCATATTATGCTACGAAATACTATTAACTACTCTTAATATTCTGTATGATTAACTTGTTCCATTTAACTATTTTGAAGGAAATGGCACCGACTACTCGACACACCGTGAATATGAATGAAGAGGAATTCCGTACTTTTCTAGCTTCAAACATAGCCACAGTACAGGCTGCGCTACATACCAACAATAACCTTGGATCTAGCAGTACAGGAAATCGTGTAGGATGCACCTACAAAGAATTCACTGCCTGCAAACCTTTGGAATTTGATGGAACCGAAGGACCGATCGGATTGAAACGGTGGACCGAGAAGGTTGAATCAGTGTTTGCCATAAGTAAGTGTACTGAAGAGGACAAAGTGAAGTACGCTACGCATACCTTCACAGGTTCTGCGTTAACATGGTGGAATACCTATCTAGAGCAAGTGGGACAAGATGATGCGTACGCACTACCGTGGGCAGCATTCAAGCACTTGATGAACGAGAAGTACCGTCCCAGAACCGAGGTCAATAAGCTCAAGACAGAACTTAGAGGGTTACGAACCCAAGGATTTGATATTACCACGTACGAAAGACGATTCACAGAATTGTGCCTATTGTGTCCGGGAGCATTCGAAGATGAGGAAGAGAAGATCGACGCGTTTGTGAAAGGATTACCGGAAAGAATCCAAGAAGATATAAGTTCACACGAGCCTGCCTCCATACAACAGGCATGTAGAATGGCTCACAAACTAGTGAACCAGATTGAAGAAAGAATTAAAGAACAGACTGCTGAAGAGGCCAATGTGAAGCAAGTCAAAAGAAAGTGGGAGGAAAACGGTGATAAGAATCACCAATACAACAACAACAGCAATTACAACAATAATCGCAACAATTATCCCAACAATCGCAACATCAATCGCAACTACAACAAATGGCCCAACAACAACAACAACAACAACAGCAACTACAACAATCATCCCAACAACAATAATAACCGCAACAACAACAACAATCAGAAGCAGCTATGCCAAAGGTGTGAAAAGAATCACTCGGGGTTCTGCACCAAATTTTGCAACAAGTGTAAAAGAAATGGTCATAGCGCGGCGAAGTGTGAGGTCTACGGACCAGGGGTTAATAGAACGAAAGGAACAAATGGTGTCGGAACGAGTAATGGCGGAGCAAGTAGTGTCGGAGCAAGTTATGCCAATGTAGTTTGTTATAAATGTGGAAAACCAGGCCACATTATTAGAAATTGCCCGAACCAGGAGAACACGAATGGACAAGGCCGTGGAAGAGTTTTCAATATTAATGCGGTAGAGGCACAGGAAGACCCGGAGCTTGTTACGGGTACGTTTCTTATTGACAATAAATCTGCTTACATTTTATTTGATTCGGGTGCGGATAGAAGCTATATGAGTAGAGATTTTTGTGCTAAATTAAGTTGTCCATTGACGCCTTTGGATAGTAAATTTTTACTCGAATTAGCAAATGGTAAATTAATTTCAGCAGATAATATATGTCGGAATCGAGAAATTAAACTGGTTAGTGAAACATTTAAGATTGATTTGATACCAGTAGAGTTAGGGAGTTTTGATGTGATAATCGGTATGGACTGGTTGAAAGAAGTGAAAGCGGAGATCGTTTGTTACAAAAATGCAATTCGTATTATACGAGAAAAAGGAAAACCCTTAATGGTGTACGGAGAAAAGGGCAACACGAAGCTACATCTTATTAGTAATTTGAAGGCACAAAAACTAATAAGAAAAGGTTGCTATGCTGTTCTAGCACACGTCGAGAAAGTACAAACTGAAGAAAAGAGCATCAATGATGTTCCCATTGCAAAAGAATTTCCCGATGTATTTTCGAAAGAATTACCGGGATTACCCCCACATCGATCCGTTGAATTTCAAATAGATCTTGTACCAGGAGCTGCACCAATAGCTCGTGCTCCTTACAGACTCGCACCCAGCGAGATGAAAGAACTGCAAAGCCAATTACAAGAACTTTTAGAGCGTGGTTTCATTCGACCAAGCACATCACCGTGGGGAGCTCCTGTTTTGTTTGTCAAGAAGAAAGATGGTACATTCAGGTTGTGTATCGACTACCGAGAGTTGAACAAACTTACCATTAAGAACCGCTACCCACTACCGAGAAACGACGACTTATTTGATCAACTACAAGGCTCGTCTGTTTATTCGAAGATTGACTTACGTTCCGGGTATCATCAAATGCGGGTGAAAGAAGATGATATTCCAAAGACTGCTTTCAGAACACGTTACGGTCATTACGAGTTTATGGTCATGCCGTTTGGTTTAACTAATGCACCAGCTGTGTTCATGGACCTTATGAACCGAGTGTGTGGACCATACCTTGACAAGTTTGTCATTGTTTTCATTGATGACATACTTATTTACTCAAAGAATGACCAAGAACACGGTGAACATTTGAGAAAGGTGTTAGAAGTATTGAGGAAGGAAGAATTGTACGCTAAGTTTTCAAAGTGTGCATTTTGGTTGGAAGAAGTTCAAT
This sequence comes from Rutidosis leptorrhynchoides, assembly GCF_046630445.1. Classification (NCBI taxonomy): domain Eukaryota; kingdom Viridiplantae; phylum Streptophyta; class Magnoliopsida; order Asterales; family Asteraceae; genus Rutidosis; species Rutidosis leptorrhynchoides. The sequence continues at coordinate 278,910,242 of NC_092342.1, forward strand.
TCCTCGGTCACATAGTGAACAAAGAAGGTATTAAGGTGGATCCGGCAAAGATAGAAACTGTTGAAAAGTGGGAAACCCCGAAAACTCCGAAACACATACGCCAGTTTTTAGGACTAGCTGGTTACTACAGAAGGTTCATCCAAGACTTTTCCAGAATAGCAAAACCCTTGACTGCATTAACGCATAAAGGGAAGAAATTTGAATGGAATGATGAACAAGAGAAAGCGTTTCAGTTATTGAAGAAAAAGCTAACTACGGCACCAATATTGTCATTGCCTGAAGGGAATGATGATTTTGTGATTTATTGTGATGCATCAAAGCAAGGTCTCGGTTGTGTATTAATGCAACGAACGAAGGTGATTGCTTATGCGTCTAGACAATTGAAGATTCACGAACAAAATTATACGACGCATGATTTGGAATTAGGCGCGGTTGTTTTTGCATTAAAGACTTGGAGGCACTACTTATATGGGGTCAAAAGTATTATATATACCGACCACAAAAGTCTTCAACACATATTTAATCAGAAACAACTGAATATGAGGCAGCGTAGGTGGATTGAATTATTGAATGATTACGACTTTGAGATTCGTTACCACCCGGGGAAGGCAAATGTGGTAGCCGATGCCTTGAGCAGGAAGGACAGAGAACCCATTCGAGTAAAATCTATGAATATAATGATTCATAATAACATTACTACTCAAATAAAGGAGGCGCAACAAGGAGTTTTAAAAGAGGGAAATTTAAAGGATGAAATACCCAAAGGATCGGAGAAGCATCTTAATATTCGGGAAGACGGAACCCGGTATAGGGCTGAAAGGATTTGGGTACCAAAATTTGGAGATATGAGAGAAATGGTACTTAGAGAAGCTCATAAAACCAGATACTCAATACATCCTGGAACGGGAAAGATGTACAAGGATCTCAAGAAACATTTTTGGTGGCCGGGTATGAAAGCCGATGTTGCTAAATACGTAGGAGAATGTTTGACGTGTTCTAAGGTCAAAGCTGAGCATCAGAAACCATCAGGTCTACTTCAACAACCCGAAATCCCGGAATGGAAATGGGAAAACATTACCATGGATTTCATCACTAAATTGTCAAGGACTGCAAGTGGTTTTGATACTATTTGGGTAATAGTTGATCGTCTCACCAAATCAGCACACTTCCTGCCAATAAGAGAAGATGACAAGATGGAGAAGTTAGCACGACTGTATTTGAAGGAAGTCGTCTCCAGACATGGAATACCAATCTCTATTATCTCTGATAGGGATGGCAGATTTATTTCAAGATTTTGGCAGACATTACAGCAAGCATTAGGAACTCGTCTAGACATGAGTACTGCCTATCATCCACAAACTGATGGGCAGAGCGAAAGGACGATACAAACGCTTGAAGACATGCTACGAGCATGTGTTATTGATTTCGGAAACAGTTGGGATCGACATCTACCGTTAGCAGAATTTTCCTACAACAACAGCTACCATTCAAGCATTGAGATGGCGCCGTTTGAAGCACTTTATGGTAGAAAGTGCAGGTCTCCAATTTGTTGGAGTGAAGTGGGGGATAGACAGATTACGGGTCCGGAGATTATACAAGAAACTACCTAGAAGATCATCCAAATTCAACAACGGTTGAAAACCGCCCAAAGTCGACAAAAGAGCTACGCTGACATTAAAAGAAAAGATATAGAATTTGAAATTGGAGAGATGGTCATGCTTAAAGTTGCACCTTGGAAAGGCGTTGTTCGATTTGGTAAACGAGGGAAATTAAATCCAAGGTATATTGGACCATTCAAGATTATTGATCGTGTCGGACCAGTAGCTTACCGACTAGAGTTACCTCAACAACTCGCGGCTGTACATAACACTTTCCACGTCTCAAATTTGAAGAAATGTTTTGCTAAAGAAGATCTCACTATTCCGTTAGATGAAATCCAAATCAACGAAAAACTTCAATTCATCGAAGAACCCGTCGAAATAATGGATCGTGAGGTTAAAAGACTTAAGCAAAACAAGATACCAATTGTTAAGGTTCGATGGAATGCTCGTAGAGGACCCGAGTTCACCTGGGAGCGGGAAGATCAGATGAAGAAGAAATACCCGCATCTATTTCCAGAAGATTCGTCAACACCTTCAACAGCTTAAAATTTCGGGACGAAATTTATTTAACGGGTAGGTACTGTAGTGACCCGAACTTTTCCATGTTTATATATATTAATTGAGATTGATATTTACATGATTAAATGTTTCCAACATGTTAAGCAATCAAACTTGTTAAGACTTGATTAATTGAAATAGGTTTCATATAGACAATTGACCACCCAAGTTGACCGGTGATTCACGAACGTTAAAACTTGTAAAAAAACCATATGATGACATATATATGGTTATATATATAGTTAACATGATATTATGATAAGTAAACATATCATTAATTATATTAACAATGAACTACATATGTAAAAACAAGACTACTAACTTAATGATTTTGAAACGAGACATATATGTAACGTTTATCGTTGTAACGACATTTAATGTATATATATCATATTAAGAGATATTCGTACATCATAATATCATGATAATATAATAATTTAAAATCTCTTTTGATATTATAAACATTGGGTTAACAACATTTAACAAGATCGTTAACCTAAAGGTTTCAAAACAACATTTACATGTAACGACTAACGATGACTTAACGACTCAGTTAAAATGTATATACATGTAGTGTTTTAATATGTATTCATACACTTTTGAAAGACTTCAAGACACTTATCAAAATACTTCTACTTAACAAAAATGCTTACAATTACATCCTCGTTCAGTTTCATCAACAATTCTACTCGTATGCACCCGTATTCGTACTCGTACAATACACAGCTTTTAGATGTATGTACTATTGGTATATACACTCCAATGATCAGCTCTTAGCAGCCCATGTGAGTCACCTAACACATGTGGGAACCATCATTTGGCAACTAGCATGAAATATCTCATAAAATTACAAAAATATGAGTAATCATTCATGACTTATTTACATGAAAACAAAATAACATATCCTTTATATCTAATCCATACACCAACGACCAAAAACACCTACAAACACTTTCATTCTTCAATTTTCTTCATCTAATTGATCTCTCTCAAGTTCTATCTTCAAGTTCTAAGTGTTCTTCATAAATTCCAAAAGTTCTAGTTTCATAAAATCAAGAATACTTTCAAGTTTGCTAGCTCACTTCCAATCTTGTAAGGTGATCATCCAACCTCAAGAAATCTTTGTTTCTTACAGTAGGTTATCATTCTAATACAAGGTAATAATCATATTCAAACTTTGGTTCAATTTCTATAACTATAACAATCTTATTTCAAGTGATGATCTTACTTGAACTTGTTTTCGTGTCATGATTCTGCTTCAAGAACTTCGAGCCATCCAAGGATCCATTGAAGCTAGATCCATTTTTCTCTTTTCCAGTAGGTTTATCCAAGGAATTTAAGGTAGTAATGATGTTCATAACATCATTCGATTCATACATATAAAGCTATCTTATTCGAAGGTTTAAACTTGTAATCACTAGAACATAGTTTAGTTAATTCTAAACTTGTTCGCAAACAAAAGTTAATCCTTCTAACTTGACTTTTAAAATCAACTAAACACATGTTCTATATCTATATGATATGCTAACTTAATGATTTAAAACCTGGAAACACGAAAAACACCGTAAAACCGGATTTACGCCGTCGTAGTAACACCGCCGGCTGTTTTGGGTTAGTTAATTAAAAACTATGATAAACTTTGATTTAAAAGTTGTTATTCTGAGAAAATGATTTTTATTATAAACATGAAACTATATCCAAAAATTATGGTTAAACTCAAAGTGGAAGTATGTTTTCTAAAATGGTCATCTAGACGTCGTTCTTTCGACTGAAATGACTACCTTTACAAAAACGACTTGTAACATATTTTTCCGACAAGAAACCTATACTTTTTTTGTTTAGATTCATAAAATATAGTTCAATATGAAACCATAGCAATTTGATTCACTCAAAACGGATTTAAAATGAAGAAGTTATGGGTAAAACAAGATTGGATAATTTTTCTCATTTTAGCTACGTGAAAATTGGTAACAAATCTATTCCAAACATAACTTAATCAACTTGTATTATATATTATGTAATCTTGAGATACCATAGACACGTATACAATGTTTCGACCTATCATGTCGACACATCTATATATATTTCGGAACAACCATAGACACTCTATATGTGAATGTTGGAGTTAGCTATACAGGGTTGAGGTTGATTCCAAAATATATATAGTTTGAGTTGTGATCAATACTGAGATACGTATACACTGGGTCGTGGATTGATTCAAGATAATATTTATCGATTTATTTCTGTACATCTAACTGTGGACAACTAGTTGTAGGTTACTAATGAGGACAGCTGACTTAATAAACTTAAAACATCAAAATATATTAAAAGTGTTGTAAATATATTTTGAACATACTTTGATATATATGTATATATTGTTATAGGTTCGTGAATCAACCAGTGGCCAAGTCTTACTTCCCGACGAAGTAAAAATCTGTGAAAGTGAGTTATAGTCCCACTTTTAAAATCTAATATTTTTGGGATGAGAATACATGCAGGTTTTATAAATGATTTACAAAATAGACACAAGTACGTGAAACTACATTCTATGGTTGAATTATCGAAATCGAATATGCCCCTTTTTATTAAGTCTGGTAATCTAAGAATTAGGGAACAGACACCCTAATTGACGCGAATCCTAAAGATAGATCTATTGGGCCTAACAAACCCCATCCAAAGTACCGGATGCTTTAGTACTTCGAAATTTATATCATATCCGAAGGGTGTCCCGGAATGATGGGGATATTCTTATATATGCATCTTGTTATTGTCGGTTACCAGGTGTTCACCATATGAATGATTTTTATCTCTATGTATGGGATGTGTATTGAAATATGAAATCTTGTGGTCTATTGTTACGATTTGATATATATAGGTTAAACCTATAACTCACCAACATTTTTGTTGACGTTTAAAGCATGTTTATTCTCAGGTGAATATTAAGAGCTTCCGCTGTTGCATACTAAAATAAGGACAAGATTTGGAGTCCATGTTTGTATGATATTATGTAAAAACTGCATTCAAGAAACTGAATTCGATGTAACATATTTGTATTGTAAACCATTATGTAATGGTCGTGTGTAAACAGGATATTTTAGATTATCATTATTTGATAATCTACGTAAAGCTTTTTAAACCTTTATTTATGAAATAAAGGTTATGGTTTGTTTTAAAAATGAATGCAGTCTTTGAAAAACGTCTCATATAGAGGTCAAAACCTCGCAACGAAATCAATTAATATGGAACGTTTTTAATCAATAAGAACGGGACATTTCAAGTTTGTATTCGAAATCACAGGTCATAGGTCAAACTTTAGTGAAACTCATGAAGTTGATCATTTTCCATCATGTAAACAACCTTAAATGATTATTTTTCTAAAAATACTTATACTTTGAGTTAAATCATGAAATTTTTATGTGTTAACATATTCATAGTAAATATCAATTTTCCAGAAAATAAGCCTCCAATTCAAAGTTCAAAATAGTTTTTAATTATCCAACCCAAAACAGCCCCCGGTTGTACTCCGAAGTCGTAAATTCAGTTTTTAAGGTGTTCTTTGAAAAACCAAGTTATACCTTGTTAAATTTGCATATATTTATGATATATTACAGGTTTTGAAGTATTTTAAAAGTTAAGTTAGAAGGATCTATTTAGTTTGCAAACAAGTTTGAAATCATTCAAACTATGTTCTTGTTGTTAAAATTGTATACCATAAAATAAGATAGCTATATATATATATGAATCGAATAAGGTTATGAACAAAGTTACTACCTCAAGTTACTTGGACAAGATTGCTATAAAAGAGGAGTAAATACCTAGAACCAAAAGAGTGGTGGAGTTGGATGAAAGATTGGAAGTAAACTTGTGTTCTTGGAAGGATTCTTGAAGTGTTTTTGTAAGGGTTTTCTTATGGTGATTAAGTGATGTTTTTGAAGCTAGATCTTCATGGTGGTGGGCTGAGATGGTTAACGTGTTTAGGGTTCATAAGTTTGTGTGTATTTAGCTAGAGATTTGAGGTAAAAATGAATCAAAATGATGATCCCCCCTAGCTCTTAAAAACGTGAATCAAGGGGAACCAAGACAAGATTTTAGGTTGTTATTTTGTGTAATTAGTCATACTATCTTACAAAAGTAATTACCTCTACCTTAGGGCAGTAACAAGGGCTAGTTAGGTGGTGATTTGATGTGTATATACCAATAGTAAATACGTATAGAAGTTAGGTATGATACGAGTACATATACTCTAGATATACGTATAAAATCTTGTGAAAACAGAACGAAGATTCAAATATAGCTATCTTTTGTGAATACACTTATATTTTTTTATGTATTTAAGTCCTTAAAAGTGATTAAATACATTACATATACGATATATGTATAAACATTATAGGTCATAAGTATTTATGTCAAATAACGTTACGTATGGTTATTGTTTTGAAAACTTAAATTAGTAGTTTCAAAATATACTTATAACTTATTGTTATTAATACAAAATGAGATATTAAAACATCCTTAGATCATGTTAAATATGTATATATACATATATATACACAAACGTATAATTATCATATATTATATAGTTCGTGATATCATCGGTCAAACTAGACGGTCAAACGTTGTGTAAAACTCTTTTCAAAAACATAAATCTCAACAATTTGGATTGCTTATCATGTTGGTAAGGTTTAATTTATGTAAATATTAATCTTATAAGTATAGATCAATCGTAAAAGTCCGGGTCATTACACCACATGTCTCTGTGCCAGATATCAAGTTGATCCTAAAGAGTCACACTTGTTATCAGTAAAGAGGATATTTAGGTATCTAAAAGGTACTGCTAAACTTGGTCTTTGGTATTCCAAAGACCAGGATTTCGAGCTAATTGGGTATTTAGATGCTGACTTTACAGAGTGTAAGATAGACAGGAAAAGTAGTACTGGTGATTGCCAGTTACTGGGTGGTAGGCTAGTCAGCTGGACGAGCAAAAAGTAAAATACTGTATCCATATCTACTGCTGAGGCAGAATATGTGTCTGCTGGTAGTTGTAATGCTCAAGTACTATGGATGCAAGGCCAGCTGAAGGACTATGGTGTTCATGTTACAAAAACTCCAATATACTGTGACAACACAAGTGCTATTGCTATTACCAAAAATCCTGTGATGCACTCAAGAACTAAGCACATTGACGTTCGATACCATTTCATAAGGGATCATGTTCAAAAAGGAGATGTGGAGCTACATTTTATTTCAACAGACCAGCAGTTAGCAGATCTTTTCACAAAGCCCTTAGATGAGAAACGTTTTAACTATCTCATCTCTGAGCTGGGTATGCTTGAACTCTAAAATCAAAGACAACTTTGTTGGTGTGCTGGTTCTACAACATGTAGGACAAACCAGTAAGCTACAACTTTCACTTACTACCTACATGTCAAACAGTCAGCACAACAAGGTCTTTGTATCATGGTTATTCAATGTTCAAAACGAAATAATAAATAGCTCACACTACTTAAATGATACCTTAAATCTGAAACTCATTTACTCCCAATGACTTAAAATTAAATTCATAACATATTAAATGTCACAAAGAATATCTGTATTTAATACAAAATTTATCTTATGGTTTTTAACTTCATTTTGAATTGAAAACTGCTATATTTAATCCTTAATGGGAGGTATGAGTGTTCAAGTCGATTAAACGTCATGTCAACAGTCTGTGTCCCCTCGAAAACGTGCCAGTCTATCACATCTGCCCACGCGCCTGCAGATGACAGTTGCCATTTTCTCTCTCCTGCACTTTTTCCACCAATCTGAAAGGTTAAATAAGGCGATCCATTCCACATAATAACCTTAGGTTATTAACTCTTTGATTTACCTTTCAAACACACACACTTTTCTCTCTAAATTCCCAAATCTTCAAATCTTCAAATCTCTTAAACTCTCATCTTCAACAAGTTCATCAATGGCAGACCAACAACAACAACAATTACCACCCATAGAAAACCAACCAGAGGAACAACAACCGCAACAACAACAACAACAACAACGAGACCAGCAACCTCCACCGGTCATCGAGGAACAAGTTGTACAGGTGAAATGTCCCGTTCATATCGATTATAAACATTTCATATTAATTGATTTCGTTGCGAGGTTTGACCTCTATATGAGACGTTTTTCAAAGACTGCATTCGTTTTATTTAAAAACAAACCATAACCTTTATTTTATCAATAAAGATTCAAGAACCATAACGTAGATTATCAAGTAATGATAATCTAAAAGATAACGTTTTACACACGAATATTACATATTGGTTTACAACAATATTACAAATCGATTTAAATCTCCGAATGCAGTTTTTAAACAATATATTATAAGCATGCTGACTCCAATTCTTGTCCTTAAATTAGCATGCAACAGCGGAAGCTCTTAATAATCACCTGAGAATAAACATGCTTAAAAGTCAACAAAATGTTGGTGAGTAATAGGTTTAACCTATATATTTATCAAATTGTAATAATAGACCACACGATTTCCATTTCCATTTTTCAATAACATGCGAACTGCATAAAAACCATTCATGTAACGACCCTGGATTTTCCGACTTATATTTATTAATATTTATTATTTATACTTGCGCTTTAATAAATGTATTCTTATATATTTTACTCGTTACCGTATTTGACTTTACAAGTCCCGACTCGTCTTTTCGACACGTGTTTTTCTCGAATAATATTTCAAATATTATTTACGTTCATAATTAATTATTATTAATTATTTCTAATTAACTAATGTTAGTAGTTAATTACTTGGGCTTTTACTAAATTGTTGCACACTTACATGGGCTTATATTAATGGACTTGAACTTGGAAGCCCACCCTACATTTACTTGATGGACTAACTAGTAAGCCCACTATTATGCTAATGATACATTAAGCTTAAACAAGGTTAATTAAGTTAAGTTAGGAGACAAAGTTGTTGCAAGCATGCATGACCTCTTTCCCATACATTTAACCTTATACCTCATTCTAGCATTCACCAACTTCCCACACATGAAAGCATCAATTTGACTACCCCTTTGAGCCTCCAAACCGTCGGCCTAGTAGAGCATGGGAGGGAGTCCAATTTTTTTTGTTACTTATAAGCTAGTTTTCATTTCATTTCACACACACATCTTACTTACACTTTATTTTCTCTCAACTTTTCTCTCTAATTTGTAAGTGAAGAACTTTACTTTCTTTCTTCTTTTTCCTTTAAAAATCACCAAATATCATCATCAATTTACTAGTTGGTTGTTTGTTGTTAAAGATCAAACTTTCTAGTTTGTATCTTCATGGATCTTGTTCCTTCCATCCTTAGTTTGATGAGAAGTCAAGAACAAGAATCTAAGCTTGTTAGCTTATGGTTCTACACTTGAAGTTCATCTTTTCTTTCTTTTAAATTCATGATTTATATATGTTGGTCAAGTATTACTAGTTAAACTTGATCTCATTTTTCTTGAAACTAAAGTTAAACTTTGTAAGTTCAAGAACATGGAATTTAACTTTCTAGTTATAACTTCATACACTTATGTTGGATCTAAGTTTCTATAGCTTATGGTCTTCCAATTTTGTCTAAAACAAAAGCTTATAAGCTTAAATACATTTTACAAGACAAAAATCTAAGTTTCATAACTTATGGTTTTATTAAAGTAAAGATCCATGTTCCGTAACTTAGGGTTTAACTTAAGAACACTAGATCTAGACTTTCTAGTCTAGGATCTTCAAGATCTAACTAAGATCTAAGTTCTACAACTTAAGATCTTGTTTATTTAGTTTACTTTCAAGTTTGTAGTTTAATATTACTATTAGAACTCATGTATGTGTCGGATCTAAGATCTTGATGTAACTTTGGTTCGTCAACCTACTTACAACCCTTAAATGAGTTGTGCTACATATCTTAGACATGCGCTAGTGTTATGATGGTCAAAACTTGGTTAAGATGATGCAAATACATCAACGAGTTGTACACTTGAAGCTATAGGCATCAAGGATGAGAACCGTGATGAGCATCAAGCACCAAGAACCCACTGGAGCACTTTGTTTACTGTTTTCTGGGTCTGATCAGGCTACCTTGGCTACTGTAAAGTTGATTTCTAGTTAGTTCGGTTCGAGTAGATGATTTTTCTTTAGGCCTCGTCTTAATCCGAGTTACGGTTTAGGATTTATAGCCTTCCAAAAATTATTACGCCCTTTTAACGTTGTGCAGAAATTTCTGACCTACTCGCACTTAAACCATTGCCACGGTAAACAAAAAATGAGTGTGGTTCTGGAAATTGGTCAGCAACTAGGGGACTCATATACGGAGCCATGTCCACTAGTCTCACCTCATTTCAGTTTGTATAGAGGTCGAGGCGACTGAACGAAGTCAGCCTTTGTTTCGAACTCTGATAATACTAAAAATGAACATATATTTCATAGCATTATGCCTCAAGAAAGACAAGCTTTTAGTTGCAATTGTTCTATTTACAAGTGATATTCGTTTAAATAATAAAAGGTGAAGACAAAAGACAGATTCGACGAATTGAAGACGCAAACGATCAAAAAGCTCAAAAGTACAAAATACAATCAAAGTGGTTCCAATTATTGATAAGAAACGTCTCAAAATTACAAGAGTACAAGACGTGAAACGCAAAGTACAAGATAATAAATTATACGCAAGGACGTTCAAAAATCCGGAACCGGGACCAAAGTCGACTCTCAACGCTCGACGCAACGGACTAAAAATTACAAGTCAATTATGCACACAAATATAATATAATATTTAAATAATTCTATAAATTATTTATATATTATATTATTATTATAAACCGTCGGCAAAACAAGAAAACAAACTTATGTGAGCTGGTACCTACCTCCATGCAATCGCATGGCCTGGAGGCACAAAAGCCATGCGATCGCATGGTGAATAGTTCCAGGCCACATGCCTTTAAATTTTGCGGTTTTGAGCAAATATATAACCATCTATCTATCTCTCACTCGTACACACACACACACACACACACACACACACACACACACACACACACACACACACACATATATATATATATATATATATATATATATATATATATATTATATTTTAATTTTAATTTTAATTTTAATTTTAATTTTAATTTTAAATTCTAATAATAAGGGTATGTTAGCGAATGTTGTAAGGGTGTAAGTCGAAATTCTGTCCGTGTAACGCTACGCTATTTTTAATCACTGTAAGTTATGGTTAATGCTATTTTTAAATTAATGTCTCGTAGCTAAGTTATTATTATGCATATTTAATGCCGAAGTAATCGTGATGTTGGGCTAAATATTAAAATTGGGTAATTGGGCTTTGGACCATAATTGGGGTTTGGACAAAAGAACGACATTTGTAGAAATTAGACTATGGGCTATTAATGGGTTTTATATTAACTAAATGATACCTCATTGATTTAATATATAGACTTATAATTTGACGTATTTATATATAACCACATACGCTTGACTGGGTACGGTGGGCTGGATATCTATAAATACCAATAATTGTTCATTTTATCGGATACGGAACTGGATTAATAATTAATAGATTTGTTGAAACAGGGGTGGATTACATTCAAGGGTAATTGGTGTAATTGTTAACAAAGTAGTAAAACCTTGGACTACACGCAGTCGATAACCTGGTGTATTCATTAAACAAAGTATTAAGACCTTGTTACAATTCGAATCCCCAATTAGTTGGAATATTTGACTTCGGGAATAAGAATAATTTGACGAAGACTTTCGCACTTTATGATTATGATTGATGGACTATTATGGACAAATCCGTATGGACTTATCGAATAATCCAGAACAAAGGATAATTAACCCATGGGAATAAACTAAAAACAACACGTCAAACATCATGATTACGCAAGTTTAAATAAGCATAATTCCTTTATTTCATATTTAATTTCCTTTATTTCATATTTAATTGCACTTTTAATTATCGCACTTTTATTTATTGTCATTATATTTAATTGCACTTTTAATTATCGTACTCTTTAATTGTCGTACTTTTTATTTATCGCATTTTTATTTATCGCAATTTCATTATCGTTATTTACTTTACACTTTAAATTAAGTTATATTTATTTTTAATATTTTACATTAGGTTTTAACTGAGACTAAAGTTTTAAAATCGACAAACCGGTCATTAAACGGTAAAACCCCCCTTTATAATAATAATACTACTTATATATATATTTTTGTATTTTTACAATTATAAGTTAAAAAATATAGCGTTAAACTTGGCTAAGTCTCCCTGTGGAACGAACCGGACTTACTAAAAACTACACTACTGTACGATTAGGTACACTGCCTATAAGTGTTGTAGCAAGGTTGAGGTATATCCACTCTATAAATAAATAAATCACTTGTGTAAAATTGTATCGTATTTAATAGTATTTTGTAGTAAATATTAATACTATTTCATATACCCCTCGCATAACATCAAGTATTTTTGGTGCCGCTGCCGGGGAAATTGCTTAAACGCCGGAAGCGAAACGCTATATATATATATATATATAAAAAAAAATTTTTTTTATTAATTTTGAGTTTACTTTTATAAAAATACGCTTTTGTAAAAATACGTTTTAAATATTCAAAAATATAAAAAGAAAAACAAAAAAAATATATATATTTAAGAGTTTGTTAAATATATAAGTTTTATAAAGTTTCTTTATTTTTATTTTAGTTTGTAAAAATATAAGTTTTATATAAATATTTTTATTTAAACAGAAAAACAGAAAAAAAAAATATAAAAACACTCTTGGCCCGTTACTGTAGCAGTCCAGATCATGGCCCGAAATCCTACCTCATGCGATCGCATGAGGTTTTAGCCATCAAACCATGCGATCGCATGGCTTGACTTGACAGGCCTGGTAACCTCAGCCGACTGTTTAGGGTTTAGTTTAATTATAATTATTATAATTAAAACCCTAATTAGGGTTATATTTAATAATTATTTGTTTTAGTTTTTAATTAATTTGTATTATTGATTGTAATTAGTTTTATAAATATATAAAATTAATAATTTTATAAAATAAATAATATAAAAATAATATTTTTATAAAAATTGTACTTTTTTACAACTTTAAGTATATTTTTATATTTTGTATCTTTTTATTCGTTTTAGCGTAATATTTGTGTTTTTCGCTCGTATTTAGTTTTAAAACATAGTATTTGCCATAGTTATTTTTATTTCTAGATTTTTAGGCTTTGCCGTAAAATCCCTTAAGTGCTTTTTCTTTAGACTAAGATTTAGGTGCTTTAGAATTTTGCGACGCCATTTTATAAATTTTAGTACCTTTTTAAGTTATTGCCATTTGAGATATAGTATTTCTTTTAAGCTTTAATATTTTTAGACGCAACTTTTAATTCTTAGTTTTTAGTTCTTTTTTAAGTTTCGACGCGCTACTTTCTTATTTTTATTTTTTGACTATTTATTTTTCGACGTTTTTCGACGCGCTCTTTTTCTTTCTTATTTTTCGCCACTCTAGTTTTTAGGACTTAGAATTTTCTATTTCTTCTCTAAAATTTCTTTAAATTTCAACGAAAAAATTATTTTAAGCGGTTGAATTGATAGACATCCAAATTTTCTGGTTCGTAGTAATAGTTGGATTTGTTAGTGGCTGAGTTGTGAGCTTCCGATTTAAAGGGTTCTGGCTCCCTGTTGCATCTATTGGCTATTCGAAACGTGAGCAAAAGCAGAAAAGTCTATTATTTTGATAACTTTAATAATTTTTATCTTTTATAACTAATAGGATATTCAGTGAATGCACCGAGCAAAACGTTCACCAGCTTTTGTACGTTCACCACCTGTAACTCGATCAAGACATCTAGCAAATATTGTCGCCGTTGATTTTTCTTTAGAATCGTCATCCAGTCGACCAAGTACTCCAATTCAAATTTCCGATAATCCATTTTTTGAACCCGACCTCACAATTGAGAATCTGGAAGATATTCAGGGACAATTCAGAGATCCTGAACCATTAATCTTTCCTCCGGAACCACCAATCATTCAAACGGAGATTTTTGAGGAACGAACCATTAAATCAGAATCCTCTAGTGATTCAGATTCAACAAATTCAATCATGGAAAATCTGGAACCTCTAAGTATGGAAGACCGAATGAGAGCTAAACGCACTGGCCAAGGTCACGCAATTACTCAACCAGACATTAATGCGCCAGATTATGAAATCAAAGGACAAATTCTACACATGGTAACTAATCAATGCCAATTTAGTGGTGTGCCGAAGGAAGATCCAAATGAACATCTTCGAACCTTTAATAGGATCTGTACACTATTTAAAATCCGAGAAGTGGAGGATGAACAGATATATCTCATGTTATTTCCCTGGACTTTAAAGGGAGAAGCCAAAGAATGGTTGGAATCGTTACCTGAAGGGGCGATTGATACATGGGACGTTTTAGTTGAAAAATTTCTTAAACAATTCTTTCCGGCATCTAAAGCCGTGAGACTTCAAGGAGAAATTGTTACATTCACACAAAAGCCAAATGAAACTCTTTATGAGGCGTGGACAAGATTTGGAAAGTTATTAAGAGGATGTCCGCAACATGGTTTAGACACCTGTCAAATAGTACAAATATTCTACCAAGGATGCGACATCACTACAAGAAAAGACATCGATATAGCAGCTGGTGGTTCCATTATGAAGAAAACAGCAACTGACGCTTACAAAATTATTGATAACACTGCTTCCCACTCACATGAGTGGCACCAAGAAAAAGATATCGTTAGATCATCTAAAGCAGCTAGAGCCGATTCTAGCCATGACTTAGATTCTATTTCTGCAAAGATAGATGCTGTCGAGAGACGAATGGAAAAGATGACTAAAGATATCCACTCAATAAGAATTAGTTGTGAGCAGTGTGGAGGACCACATTTGACAAAAGATTGTCTCAGTATTGAACTAACAATGGAACAAAGAGAGAATGTTTCATACATAAACCAAAGGCCTGGAAATAATTATCAGAATAATTATCAACCGCCAAGACTAAACTACAATCAAAATCAGAACTATAACCGAAATGTTCCATACAACAACCAACAAGGTCCTAGTAACCAACAAGTATCCAACAATACTTACAATCAGCAAAGACCTAATTTTCAAAATAAACCACCACAAACCGATGATAAAAAGCCAAATTTAGAAGATATGATGTCAAAGCTAGTTGAATCTCAAACACAGTTTTTCACATCTCAGAAACAAACCAATGAACAAAATGCTCAAGCATTTAGAAATCAACAAGCTTCTATTCAAAATCTGGAACAAGAAGTAAGTAACCTAGCAAGGTTAATAGGTGAAAGAAAACCGGGAAGTCTACCTAGTGATACAAATGCTAACCCCCGGAATGAAATAGCTAAAGCCATTACCACAAGAAGTGGTATTACACTTAAACCACCTGAAATACCTGTAATTTCTGATGATGCTATTCCTACTCCACAAGAACCACAGTCTGATCAAGATAAGGAAACAGAACCGGTAGTTGAAAAGGTTAATGAAGATAACACAGTTAAAGCTAAACCTTATGTTAAACCATACCAACCACCACTTCCTTACCCGAGTAAAATGAGAAAAAAGAGACTTGAAGCCGAGCAATCCAAATTTTTGGATATGTTTAAACAAATAAATGTCAATCTTCCTTTCATTGATGTGATTTCAGGAATGCCTAGATATGCTAAATTCTTGAAAGATCTGATCACAAATAGAAAGAAAATGGAAGAACTCTCGGCTGTTACTATGAATGCTAATTGTTCTGCAGTGCTATTAAATAAGATACCAGAAAAATTATCAGATCCAGGAAGTTTCACGATTCCATGTTTTCTGGGTAGTCTTAGTTCAATAGAAGCATTGGCAGACTTAGGTGCTAGTATAGATCTAATGCCGTATTCACTATACGCTAAACTAGACCTTGGAGAATTGAAACCAACAGGAATAAGCATACAACTAGCTGATCGATCAGTAAAATATCCTAGAGGGATAATGGAGAACATGCTAGTTAAAGTTGGTACTTTAGTATTTCCAGTGGATTTTGTTATTCTGGACATGGAAGAATATTCTCGAGTTCCTCTCATATTAGGAAGACCATTCTTAAACACGGCTAAAGCAATAATAGACATGTTCAATAAGAAACTGACCCTAAGTATAGAGGACGAGAGTGTTACCTTTTCAGTGGATAGAGCCATGCAACAACCGCAATCTGCAGATGATACATGTTATTATATTCAAACTATAGATTCACATGCAGAATTGTTAGAAGAATTTCCAGAATTACAAGGAACATGAGAATGTTCTTTAGGAGAAGGAACTGAACAAATTGATGAAACTGAAATGTTAGCTACACTTATGGCTAATGGATATGAACCAACAACAGAAGAAATTCATATGCTAAAAGAAGAAGACAGATATCGATACAAATCATCGATAGAAGAACCACCGATATTAGAGTTAAAGCCACTTCTAAACCATTTAGAATATGCTTATTTACATGGTGAAACTGAATTACCTGTAATAATATCGTCTTCTCTTACTGAAAATGAAAAATCTCAACTCATTTCTGTGCTAAAAGCTCATAAACCAGCTATTGCATGGAAGATTCATTATATTAAAGGAATAAGTCCTTCATATTGCACACATAAAATCCTTATGGAAGAAGGTCATAAAACATATGTGCAACGCCAAAGAAGACTAAATCCTAATATGCAAGATGTTGTTAAGAAAGAAATTATTAAACTGCTAGATGCAGGTTTAATTTATCCAATTTCTGATAGTCCATGGGTAAGCCCAGTTCAATGCGTACCTAAGAAGGGTGGCATGACTGTCATCACAAATGAGAAAAATGAGCTTATTCCTACTAGGACGGTAACAGGATGGCGTGTTTGTATTGATTATAGAAAATTAAATGATGCCACTAGAAAAGATCACTTTCCCTTACCTTTCATTGATCAAATGTTGGAAAGATTAGCCGGAAATAGTTACTATTGTTTTCTTGATGATTTTTCCGTATACTTTCAAATTCCAATAGCACCCGAGGACCAAGAGAAAACCACATTCACGTGCCCTTATGGTACTTTTTCTTACAAACGCATGCCATTTGGACTTTGCAGCGCCCCTGCAACCTTTCAAAAGTGCATGATGGCAATTTTTCACGACATGATAGAAGAATGAATGGAAGTTTTCATGGATGACTTTTCAGTCTTCGGTGATACATTTGAATCATGTCTAGTTAATCTTGAACGAATGCTTATTAGATGCGAATAATCAAATCTAGTACTTAATTGGGAGAAATGCCATTTCATGGTTAGAGAAGGCATCGTTATTGGACATAAAATTTCAAAGGAAGGAATCGAAGTGGATAGAGCTAAAGTAGATGTAATTTCTAAACTTCCACATCCCACCAATGTTAGAGGAGTTAGGAGTTTTCTAGGGCATGCCGGTTTTTACCGACGTTTCATAAAAAATTTTTCTAAAATCGCCACTCCTATGAATAAACTCCTAGAAAAGGATGCTACATTCATCTTTTCAGATGAATGCATCAAATCTTTTAATATTCTTAAAGAAAAACTCACTAATGCGCCGATCATGATAACTCCAAATTGGAATCTACCGTTTGAACTAATGTGCAATGCAAGTGATTTTGCAATGGGAGCCGTTTTAGGACAAAGGATCGAAAAACGATTTCAACCTATATATTATGCTAGTAAGACATTACAAGGAGCACAAACGAACTATACAACTACTGAAAAAGAACTCCTTGCTATTGTCTTTGCTTTTGACAAATTTCGTTCATATCTCGTTCTAGCTAAAACGGTGGTCTATACCGATCATTCTGCTCTTAGATACCTATTTTCGAAACTAGATGCCAAACCACGATTAATCAGTTGGATCTTACTCTTACAAGAGTTCGATATTGAAATCCGAGACAAAAAGGGAGCAGAAAATCTCGCCGCTGATTATCTTTCTCGTCTTAAAAATCCTGAATTAGAAGTTCTTAATGAATCGGCCATACAAGACAACTTTCCTAATGAATATCTATTAAAGATAGATTATAATGAAATTCCATGGTTTGCAGACTATGCAAACTACTTAGTATGTGGATTCCTTGAAAAAGGATTGTCGTACCAAAAACGAAAGAAATTCTTTAGTGATATAAAACACTATTTCTGGGAAGAACCACATTTATTCAAAAGTTGTCCCGATGGAATAATACTCCGATGTGTATTCGAAGATGAAGCTAGTCAAATCTTAAACCATTGTCACACAGGACCAACAGGAGGGCATTATGGGCCTCAACTCACAGCAAGAAAAGTTTACAATGCTGGATTCTATTGGCCTACAATTTTCAAAGACGCACACCTTCTTTGCAAATCCTGTGATGCTTGTCAAAGGGCCGGAAAAATAAGTCAACGTGATGAAATGCCACAAAATGTCATTCAAGTATGTGAAGTATTTGACATTTGGGGTATTGACTTTATGGGTCCATTTCCAAAATCTCATAATAATCTCTACATTCTCGTTGCCATTGATTATGTATCTAAATGGGCGGAAGCACAAGCTCTCCCAACTAACGATGCACGAGTTGTAGTCAACTTTTTAAAATGTCTTTTTGCAAGGTTTGGAACACCGAAAGCTTTAATAAGTGATCGGGGTACTCATTTTTATAATAATCAAGTTGAGAAAGTTCTTAAAAGTAACTCATAAAATCTCAACTGCTTATCATCCACAAACAAGTGGACAAGTTGAAAATACCAACCGAGCTTTAAAACGTATTCTAGAGAAAACCGTAGGATCAAATCCGAAGGAATGGTCCATGAAATTGGAGGATGCACTCTGGGCTTTTAGAACAGCCTACAAAACTCCAATTGGAACCACACCTTTTAGGCTCGTTTACGGAAAAGCATGTCATCTTCCAGTAGAAATTAAACACATTTTGGGCTTTGAAGACATGTAATCTTGATTTACATGAAGTCGGACGTCTACGATTAAGTCAACTAAATGAATTAGAAGAATTAAGACTTGAAGCATACAAAAATTCGTTAATCTATAAAGAAAAAACGAAGAAATGGCATGATAAAAGAATCAGAAGTTCAAAAGAATTTAAAGAAGGAGATAGAGTTCTTCTTTTCAATTCACGATTCAAGCTATTTCATGGAAAATTGAAATCAAGATGGTCTGGACCATTTATAGTCAAAAGAGTTTTCCCGTACGGAACAGTAGAATTAATAAATTCAAATGGGATTGAATTTAAAGTTAATGGTCACAGAGTTAAACATTACATACATGGTCCGATGGAAGTTGACAACGAAGTTAATCACAATTTCAACACCACAGCTAACTAAGTGTGGGAAGAATCAAGTCTTTAAAGGATAATATGTATTTCTGTTAGAGTTAGATGTTCTGTTTTCGTATAGTTTCCGAGAATGTAACCCGAATGGTCTTTCCCTAGCAGACCCTAAAGAACTAGTCTTCTCCCCCCATTCTGAATTTTTATTTTTTTAGGTTTTACGAGATGAAGACTTCCTGTGAATTAAACCATGGTCTAATGCTACACGCTTTGATCACTAAACGTAATAATGAAACCCTTCCAAGTGAATTGGCATCATTAATCAGAGGTAAATTGGACGGAGTAAGAAAAGAATCCAGGAACGAAAATAATAAGTTATAGTTTGGTAAAGGAAAATCAAAATCCGCAGCAAAAAGAAGAGCACGACACCTTGAAAGATGTCACAAATGCGGAAAATGGTCACACGAAGGAAAATGCTCGATGAATCAGACATATTCCAATACCGAATTTGTTACTTTATGCAGAGAAGGATCGTTCATATGTTTCGAATAAAAATCATTGAATGCTCGAGGTTACGCCTATGTAGCTATGGAAAACCAATTAGTCCGACTATCTTATGAGTGGGCTAAAGCGGGTCACTGAGAATTCTATCTTACAGGTAAGTATGTACAGTTTTTATTTTTATTTTATTGTTTTTAACCTTTTGATAATAAACGCTAAATCGTTCGCTATAAAGTATTAAATTGGTATTCAATAAAATTAGGTTCTGCGACCGAAATTATTGATATCATACAAAAATTTATTACATCACTGCGAAATTTACCGTTTATTCTTAAGGTATAAATATCTTTAATCAATCAACCCAAAATATTTCAGAAATTCGTCAGGAGTAAAACTAGGTAATATAGCCGAAATTACTTTACCGAAAAAAGGGGCGTATAATTTTGATAATATTTGATTGATTAAAGTGGGATAAAAGACCAAAAAGATTTTTAATTTTATTTTTACCATGTTTTTAAAATTAATATTTAAATATTAAATTATTATTGTAAACTTTTTAAAATCAATATATATTTAAGTTTGTAAATATTTGAAAAATTAATATTTTTAATATAAGTTTGTATGTATAAAAATAAAAATATAATATTAGTTTGGTGTGAATTTTTAATATTAATATGAATTTTTAATTTTATGCATTTTAAATTTAAGTTTGGTGTGAATTTAAAAACAAAAATTTACTTTATTTCGTTAAGTTAAAAATATGATTTTTAAAATTCGTCATAAGTTGAAGAGTAGGTCATTGAACCAAAATTGCTTTACCCAAGGGAGGGACGAGAACTTCTATTATCCTTATTTTTAGCCTTATTGAATTAAAGTATGCCAAAAACATTTAAAAAACTCAAAAATATTTGCTTTTAAAACTGAGCTTAAAAATGACAAATTTTAAAATTTTGTCGAGGGACGGACTAGGACATCGTTCCGAAACGCCCACATCCTAAAAAGAAAAAAAAATTTAAAATTTTATTAATATATGTTTTAAAAGTTATAAGGTTTTTATAAATAAAAAAATAAAAATAAGCAAAAGTTACTGTACCCGAACTCCATGCGATCGCATGGGATTTGGCCTTCCAATCCATGCGATCGCATGGAGCTGGAATACAGGCTAGAAACAAAATACCAGCGAGCTGTTCTGTCCACTCCACAAAACACACACACATATACACGAAACCCTCTCAAAAACACCTCAAAAATTCGAAATTTTTCACCGTAATTCGTCAAATTTCTTGCTCTAATCATGCATAGGTTCGGATTCTTCAACAAAAAGGTAAAAATTACACCCCTAAACTCATAAATTTTCTAGTTTTTGTGATAATTACCAATATTTTACCTAATTTGATTTTGTTAATTTCTAGTGTAATTAGTATTAAATTATTAGTATTTTATGCATGTATAACCTAGATTGATGCTATTTAACATGATTTGAAGCCAAAAACTTCAAAATTTTTAGAAATCTAGGGTTTGCATTCTTGAGCAATTTGGGGCTTTTTGATATAAACAGGTTATGGCCGATTTTTGTCATGAATTATTGCTAAATTAAGTAGTGTAACATGTTTAGGTAGCTAAATGATCCAAACATTGATCCTAAACATGATTTTTGGAGATTAAAGTGGACTTTTTAGGTACAAAATTCATGAACTTGATTAATTTGATATAATTGCCATTTGAGACTTGTTTAATTGTTAGTAATGACTATTTTGACATGTTATTTGAGTTAAATGCTTATGAACTTTGTATACATTTTCATAAAGGCTTATTTGAAAAAGTGTAGAATTAATAAAATTGTGAAAATGTGTATAAGTTTAATTTTGATTTAACATGTTATTGTAATTGTTTCAAGTTGTTATTTTGCTAACACTAATACATATTTGGATGCACAAATTTTGTGTTTAATGTGTTTTGCAGAAAACCGATACTGCTGGTGCTTTATCATCATCTAGACAACCACAACAAGAACCTGAATCAGAATATGAGCCGCAATACGAGCCAGAACCCGAACAAGAACCACAACAGGAACAACAACAGCAGCCTGATCAACATGTACCTTAGTATGATCCGCTACAGTTTGTTAATGAATTCACAGTGTTTCCGATACATTCGCCAGTAGAATACCCAACGATTCCTGAACATACATTGCATCCTAATCTGAGATTCGATAGAAGCTGGAGAGATTACCTGGCATATCAAAGTAATAAATTCAAATTAGTAATGAAAGATGTAGAGGTGCCTAGGGTAATTGATTGGAATCCTTTGGAAACGATACATCTAGCTGACCGTGTTAGACTGCTACTGATTCAAAGATATGGCAGTTCTTCTTTTACCGATTGGGAACGATTATTCACCATTCGTAGGCCTGTATATAAGGAATGGTGTGTTGAGCTGATGAGTACTATAGCATTAAATGTAGATGTAGATAGATTAGATGATAGAAGTTTTCTTAGATTTATACTTGGCCGTAGGATGTACAGGATGTCCATGCTGGACATGGCCAGGGCTTTGCAGATATATACGCCCGCTGAATTACTACTACCCGATTGTATTAATTTGATTTATCGTGGTGAAAGGGTAGATAGGAATTTTGATGCGAACGCCGTCTGGAGGCGTATGTCAGACTATAATGTTTTTGGGCGGGCAGGAACACATACCTACTTACATATTAACAGAGCCGAGCTTCGTATAATTCACAGATTTTTGGCTCACTCGATTACACAGAGAGGTCACAACAAGGAAAAATTGACCTTACATGATTTATTTTACCTAAAGTGTATTCGAGACCCAAGAGGCTTTGTTAATATCCCTTACTGTGTTGGTTTTTATTTATCTAAAATGGTGGAAGGAATACAGGAAGGGGGGATAATTGGAGGAGGTATTTTTGTTACTCTCATTGGAGAGTATTTAGGTGTAGATAGGGACCAAGGGAGTCCACTTTTGGTATGTAGAGAACAGGCTGAGCCTTTAGGATTGAGGGTTTATGCGGGTGCTAAGGTATTAAAGAGTAGACGCAATCAGGCAGTACCTTATGAAGGTAGTCATCCTCAGGTAGAGAGAGGTTCAGACGAGGAAATGGAGGAAGCGGATGACATTAGGGATGTCATTCGGGAGGCTATGACTGATGTCTACCAGCGTGTAGATGAGGTAGATATGACAAACGCGGAGAGATTTCGTTAGATGGAGCAGTGGCAAGCCCGGAATGATTACGAGCATTCCAGGCAACGACAGCATGATAGATGGGACTATCATCAGCGTCAGATTATGAGCCGACTGTCACCTCAGGATCACTATGTTTTGACCTGACCAGCTTACTATCCTCTACACCAGCCCGAGATGAGACCACCATATACTCTCTACGACCCTAACCATGCATACCAGTACACCTATCACCAACCATGGAACCCGGTCGATGACATGAACTGGAACCCCTATCCAGATTGACATAGTTCCTGTTGGTAATTTTTATGATTTTATGATTTCTATTTATTTATGTTTAAACACATTATATTTTGATACTTTTATTGTAATGTTTAATATTTTAATTATTTTGTACTACTATTTCATATTTGATTTGAAAGTGGGATATTAAGTCCCATTTCAAATTACCATGCTTGTTTATATTTGTATGTATATATATTGTCAATTGTACACAACAGGATAAAATAGCGTATTTTCAAAGACTGACATTAAGTTCAGCAAAAGCTAGTACTTTTGACGATAAAACGAAAAACAAATGTGATGTAACATTAAGACGGAATGACCAAATGATGTGCACCATTTATCATTCAACAAACAAACGCCAATATGTTTGGAAACTTTGGTAAAATTTAATCATTTTTCTACGCTAATCACCCTCAATAATTTAAATTGTTACTGATTTCTTGCAAAAGAGGGCATTGCAAGATCTTAAGTGTGGGAAGGGGTTAAATTCTTTCAGATTTTTAAAATTTTAACTTATACACTTGGTTACCATTAAAAATACTAGTAACGCATTAGTTGTATTAGAATCTAGTGCTCTCTGATAATAAAAAACAGCCCTAGTCTTATATAATGACTACCCAATTGTAGTAAAATTTTTCAAAATTTTCAATTAAAATGAATTCAAAAT
Source organism: Rutidosis leptorrhynchoides (assembly GCF_046630445.1). Lineage (NCBI taxonomy): Eukaryota > Viridiplantae > Streptophyta > Magnoliopsida > Asterales > Asteraceae > Rutidosis > Rutidosis leptorrhynchoides. Next base: position 278,934,413 of record NC_092342.1, read on the forward strand.
CATGTTTATACATATTTATGAACGATAAAACTAGGTGTTAATACCGAAATTATTGTTACCTCGGAAAGGACATAAATTGAGAAACAACCCAAAATATTAGAATTCATTTAAAATGGAATAGAGGACAATAAAAAGGCAAATAAAGGAAAATAAAAGCCAAGTGTAGGAAAATTTACCAAGTTATTTAAAACATATATCACATATTTTTGTACAAATAACTGAATATGCTTTTGCTTTAGACTAAACTAATCAGTTTTACCCGATTTACTGTAATATATTTGAAAGAAAGATGGATCTACACGATGAATCAATTCCATCATTAAAAGGAAGTAAAGTCTTTCGAAAAAGACACGCGCTTCTTGATTTAGGTCATGAAGTTGTCATCCAGACCAGCTGTAGGTTGACGAAAAATCTAGAAAAGTCATCACTAAAATCAGCAGAAAATCCACGGACCTCAACATCAAACAGGGTCGCCAAGTGGTTAGACTTATCCTAACCATGAGAGGATCTGTCTCTTAATATGGGGAGGACGCCATGCAAATTAGCTTGATTAGACTAATGAATCAGATCCCCAGAAAGGATAATCTCCTTAAAAGATCAAAAATCAGCTTTTAAGACTGATATTACTCAATCCTTGAGATTAACTTTAAAGATTGAGAATTACAAACTCATGGAATTCAATGATATCTAAACTCGAGCTTCAACGAGAAAATATTTTGATCAAAATTACAAACCGATTTGTTTTCTGAAAATCTATTTTCAATGCGTTCATTACCATTGAACGTAAAATCCTAAGAATTCACCTGAAATTCATTAGGTCACCTGAACCAAATCGGGTGTCAACCGTAAGAACGGTGGTCGCATAGTATGGTCGAAGACAGGACCTTGTGCCAAACTGAAAAATTATAAGGGTGAGCTTTACTATTGCTCCTACCAAGAATAGTAATTGCATCCGACACGTTATAGACCATAATTAAAAGCATGTCATGGGACATTGCCTTAACAGTTGCTTGTTCAATGCTTTCCTTTACAATCGGAAGGTAGTTTACCGAAAGGTAATATACGGAGAAAGTATACTGGACGTGATGCTTTCCCAATACAAGGTTACCAAGTGGGTGACACAAAACCACAAGTTTTGAGCTAAAGTTTTCAAATCTGAAACCCACCAAACCCACAAAAACAATTTGCAAACACCGGTGAAGGGTTATTCCGGAAAACTTATCTAGGGTAAAAGCTAGATTGAATTTTCAAAAGATCAAATATTTTCATAAAGATCCAATTTCCTTAAGGATCTAAATTTTTATAGTCATGTGAGACTGTAAACCATATCGTTACTACCATTGATCATACCGCCGTATAGAAATCACTGATATACAAAGTGTGAAAAATAAAGAAGTGATTCTAGTATTTTTATGAAATGTCCCGTTCTTATTGATTAAAAACGTTCCATATTAATTGATTTCGTTGCGAGGTTTTGACCTCTATATGAGACGGGTTTTTTTTTAAAGACTGCATTCATTTTTAAAACAAACCATAACCTTTATTTCATAAATAAAGGTTTAAAAAGCTTTACGTAGATTATCAAATAATGATAATCTAAAATATCATGTTTACACACGACCATTACATAATGGTTTATAATACAAATATGTTACATCGAAATCAGTTTCTTGAATGCAGTTTTTACACAATATCATACAAACATGGACTCCAAATCTTGTCCTTATTTTAGTATGCAACAGCGGAAGCTCTTAGTATTCACCTGAGAATAAACATGCTTTAAACGTCAACAAAAATGTTGGTGAGTTATAGGTTTAACCTATATATATCAAATCGTAACAATAGACCACAAGATTTCATATTTCAATACACATCCCATACATAGAGATAAAAATCATTCATATGGTGAACACCTGGTAACCGACATTAACAAGATGCATATATAAGAATATCCCCATGATTCCGGGACACCCTTCGGATATGATATAAATTTCGAAGTACTAAAGCATCCGGTACTTTGGATGGGGTTTGTTAGGCCCAATAGATCTATCTTTAGGATTCGCGTCAATTAGGGTGTCTGTTCCCTAATTCTTAGATTACCAGACTTAATAAAAAGGGGCATATTCGATTTCGATAATTCAACCATAGAATGTAGTTTCACGTATTTGTGTCTATTTTGTAAATCATTTATAAAACCTGCATGTATTCTCATCCCAAAAATATTAGATTTTAAAAGTGGGACTATAACTCACTTTCACAGATTTTTACTTCGTCGGGAAGTAAGACTTGGCCACTGGTTGATTCACGAACCTATAACAATATATACATATATATCAAAGTATGTTCAAAATATATTTACAACACTTTTAATATATTTTGATGTTTTAAGTTTATTAAGTCAGCTGTCCTCGTTAGTAACCTACAACTAGTTGTCCACAGTTAGATGTACAGAAATAAATCGATAAATATTATCTTGAATCAATCTACGACCCAGTGTATACGTATCTCAGTATTGATCACAACTCAAACTATATATATTTTGGAATCAACCTCAACCCTGTATAGCTAACTCCAACATTCACATATAGAGTGTCTATGGTTGTTCCGAAATATATATAGATGTGTCGACATGATAGGTCGAAACATTGTATACGTGTCTATGGTATCTCAAGATTACATAATATACAATACAAGTTGATTAAGTTATGGTTGGAATAGATTTGTTACCAATTTTCACGTAGCTAAAATGAGAAAAATTATCCAATCTTGTTTTACCCATAACTTCTTCATTTTAAATCCGTTTTGAGTGAATCAAATTGCTATGGTTTCATATTGAACTCTATTTTATGAATCTAAACAGAAAAAGTATAGGTTTATAGTCGGAAAAATAAGTTACAAGTTGTTTTTGTAAAGGTAGTCATTTCAGTCGAAAGAACGACGTCTAGATGACCATTTTAGAAAACATACTTCCACTTTGAGTTTAACCATATTTTTTGGATATAGTTTCATGTTCATAATAAAAATCATTTTCTCAGAATAACAACTTTTAAATCAAAGTTTATCATAGTTTTTAATTAACTAACCCAAAACAGCCCGCGGTGTTACTACGACAGCGTAAATCCGGTTTTACGGTATTTTTCGTGTTTCCAGGTTTTAAATCATTAAGTTAGCATATCATATAGATATAGAACATGTGTTTAGTTGATTTTAAAAGTCAAGTTAGAAGGATTAACTTTTGTTTGCGAACAAGTTTAGAATTAACTAAACTATGTTCTAGTGATTACAAGTTTAAACCTTCGAATAAGATAGCTTTATATGTATGAATCGAATGATGTTATGAACATCATTACTACCTTAAGTTCCTTGGATAAACCTACTGGAAAAGAGAAGAATGGATCTAGCTTCAACGAATCCTTGGATGGCTCGAAGTTCTTGAAGCAGAATCATGACACGAAAACAAGTTCAAGTAAGATCATCACTTGAAATAAGATTGTTATAGTTATAGAATTTGAACCAAAGTTTGAATATGATTATTACCTTGTATTAGAATGATAACCTACTGTAAGAAACAAAGATTTCTTGAGGTTGGATGATCACCTTACAAGATTGGAAGTGAGCTAGCAAACTTGAAAGTATTCTTGATTTTATGTAACTAAAACTTGTAGAATATATGAAGAACACTTAGAACTTGAAGATAGAACTTGAGAGAGATCAATTAGATGAAAAAATTGAAGAATGAAAGTGTTTGTAGGTGTTTTTGGTCGTTGGTGTATGGATTAGATATAAAGGATATGTAATTTTGTTTTCATGTAAATAAGTCATGAATGATTACTCATATTTTTGTAATTTTATGAGATATTTCATGCTAGTTGCCAAATGATGGTTCCCACATGTGTTAGGTGACTCACATGGGCTGCTAAGAGCTGATCATTGGAGTGTATATACCAATAGTACATACATCTAAAAGCTGTGTATTGTACGAGTACGAATACGGGTGCATACGAGTAGAATTGTTGATGAAACTGAACGAGGATGTAACTGTAAGCATTTTTGTTAAGTAGAAGTATTTTGATAAGTGTCTTGAAGTCTTTCAAAAGTGTATGAATACAAATTAAAACACTACATGTATATACATTTTAACTGAGTCGTTAAGTCATCGTTAGTCGTTACATGTAAGTGTTGTTTTGAAACCTTTAGGTTAACGATCTTGTTAAATGTTGTTAACCCAATGTTTATAATATCAAATGAGATTTTAAATTATTATATTATCATGATATTATCATGTATGAATATCTCTTAATATGATATATATACATTAAATGTCTTTACAACGATAATCGTTACATATACGTCTCTTTTAAAAATCATTAAGTTAGTAGTCTTGTTTTTACATATGTAGTTCATTGTTAATATACTTAATGATATGTTTACTTATCATAGTATCATGTTAACTATATATATATCCATATATATGTCATCATATAGTTTTTACAAGTTTTAACGTTCGTGAATCACCGGCCAACTTGGGTGGTCAATTGTCTATATGAAACATATTTCAATTAATCAAGTCTTAACAAGTTTGATTGTTTAACATGTTGGAAACATTTAATCATGTAAATATCAATCTCAATTAATATATATAAACATGGAAAAGTTCGGGTCACTACAGTACCTACCCGTTAAATAAATTTCGTCCCGAAATTTTAAGCTGTTGAAGGTGTTGATGAATCTTCTGGAAATAGATGCGGGTATTTCTTCTTCATCTGATCTTCACGCTCCCAGGTGAACTCGGGTCCTCTACGAGCATTCCATCGAACCTTAACAATTGGTATCTTGTTTTGCTTAAGTCTTTTAACCTCACGATCCATTATTTCGATGGGTTCTTCGATGAATTGAAGTTTTTCGTTGATTTGGATTTCATCTAACGGAATAGTGAGATCTTCTTTAGCAAAACATTTCTTCAAATTCGAGACGTGGAAAGTGTTATGTACAGTGGCGAGTTCTTGAGGTAACTCAAGTCGATAAGCTACTGGTCCGACACTATTCCGTTAGATGGTCCAATATACCTTGGATTTAATTTCCCTCGTTTACCAAATCGAACATCGCCTTTCCAAGGTGAAACTTTAAGCATGACCATATCTCCAATTTTAAATTCTATATCTTTTCTTTTAATGTCAGCGTAGCTCTTTTGTCGACTTTGGGCGGTTTTCAACCGTTGTTGAATTTAGATGATCTTCTCGGTAGTTTCTTGTATAATCTCCGGACCCGTAATCTGTCTATCCCCCACTTCACTCCAACAAATCAGAGACCTGCAATTTCTACCATAAAGTGCTTCAAACGGCGCCATCTCAATGCTTGAATGGTAGCTGTTGTTATAGGAAAATTCTGCTAACGGTATATGTCGATCCCAACTGTTTCCGAAATCAATAACACATGCTCGTAGCATGTCTTCAAGCGTTTGTATCGTCCTTTCGCTCTGCCCATCAGTTTGTGGATGATAGGCAGTACTCATGTCTAGACGAGTTCCTAATGCTTGCTGTAATGTCTGCCAGAATCTTGAAATAAATCTGCCATCCCTATCAGAAATAATAAAGATTGGTATTCCATGTCTGGAGACGACTTCCTTCAAATACAGTCGTGCTAACTTCTCCATCTTGTCATCTTCTCTTATTGGCAGGAAGTGTGCTGATTTGGTGAGACAATCAACTATTACCCAAATAGTATCAAAACCACTTACAGTCCTTGGCAATTTAGTGATGAAATCCATGGTAATGTTTTCCCATTTCCATTCCGGGATTTCGGATTGTTGAAGTAGACCTGATGGTTTCTGATCCTCAGCTTTGACTTTAGAACACGTCAAACATTCTCCTACGTATTTAGCAACATTAGCTTTCATACCTGGCCACCAAAAATGTTTCTTGAGATCCTTGTACATCTTCCCCGTTCCAGGATGTATTGAGTATCTGGTTTTATGAGCTTCTCTAAGTACCATTTCTCTCATATCTCTAAATTTTGGTACCCAAATCCTTTCAGCCCTATACCGGGTTCAGTCTTCCCGAATATTAAGATGCTTCTCCGATCCTTTGGGTATTTCGTCCTTTAAATTTCCCTCTTTTAAAACTCCTTGTTGCGCCTCCTTTATTTGAGTAGTAAGGTTATTATGAATCATTATATTCATAGATTTTACTCGAATGGGTTCTCTGTCCTTCTTGCTCAAGGCATCGGCTACCACATTTGCCTTCCCCGGGTGGTAACGAATCTCAAAGTCGCAATCATTCATTAATTCAATCCACCTACGCTGTCTCATATTCAGTTGTTTCTGATTAAATATGTGTTGAAGACTTTTGTGGTCGGTATATATAATACTTTTGACCCCATATAAGTAGTGCCTCCAAGTCTTTAATGCAAAAACAACCGCTCCTAATTCCAAATCATGTGTCGTATAATTTTGTTCGTGAATCTTCAATTGTCTAGACGCATAAGCAATCACCTTCGTTCGTTGCATTAATACACAACCGAGACCTTACTTTGATGCATCACAATAAATCACAAAATCATCATTCCCTTCAGGCAATGACAATATAGGTGCCGTAGTTAGCTTTTTCTTCAATAACTGAAATGCTTTCTCTTGTTCATCATTCCATTCAAATTTCTTCCCTTTATGCGTTAATACAGTCAAGGGTTTTGTATTCTGGAAAAGTCTTGGATGAACCTTCTGTAGTAACCAGCTAGTCCTAAAAACTGGCGTATGTGTTTCGGAGTTTTCGGGGTTTCCCACTTTTCAACAGTTTCTATCTTTGCCGGATCCACCTTAATACCTTCTTTGTTCACTATGTGACCGAGGAATTGAACTTCTTCCAACCAAAATGCACACTTTGAAAACTTAGCGTACAATTCTTCCTTCCTCAATACTTCTAACACCTTTCTCAAATGTTCACCGTGTTCTTGGTCATTCTTTGAGTAAATAAGTATGTCATCAATGAAAACAATGAAAAACTTGTCAAGGTATGGTCCACACACTCGGTTCATAAGGTCCATGAACACAGCTGGTGCATTAGTTAAACCAAACAGCATGACCATAAACTCGTAATGACCGTAACGTGTTCTGAAAGCAGTCTTTGGAATATCATCTTCTTTCACCCGCATTTGATGATACCCGGAACGTAAGTCAATCTTTGAATAAACAGACGAGCCTTGTAGTTGATCAAATAAGTCGTCAATTCTCGGTAGTGGGTAGCGGTTCTTGATGGTAAGTTTGTTCAACTCTCGGTAGTCGATACACAACCTGAATGTACCATCTTTCTTCTTGACAAACAAAACAGGAGCTCCCCACGGTGATGTGCTTGGTCGAATGAAACCACGCTCTAAAAGTTCTTGTAATTGGCTTTGCAGTTCTTTCATCTCGCTGGGTGCGAGTCTGTAAGGAGCACGAGCTATTGGTGCAGCTCCTGGTACAAGATCTATTTGAAATTCAACGGATCGATGTGGGGGTAATCCCGATAATTCTTTCGGAAATACATCGGGAAATTCTTTTGCAATGGGAACATCATTGATGCTCTTTTCTTCAGTGTATACTTTCTCGACATGTGCTAGAACAGCATAGCAACCTTTTCTTATTGGTTTTTGTGCCTTCAAATTACTAATAAGATGTAGCTTCGTGTTGCCCTTTTCTCCGTACACCATTAAGGGTTTTCCTTTTTCTCGTATAATGCGAATTGCATTTTTGTAAAAAACGATCTCTGCTTTCACTTCTTTCAACCAGTCCATACCGATTATCACATCAAAACTCCCTAACTCTACTGGTATCAAATCAATCTTAAATGTTTCGCTAACCAGTTTAATTTCTCGATTCCGACATATATTATCTGCTGAAATTAATTTACCATTTGCTAATTCGAGTAAAAATTTACTATCCAAAGGCGTCAATGGACAACTTAATTTAGCACAAAAATCTCTACTCATATAGCTTCTATCCGCACCCGAATCAAATAAAACGTAAGCAGATTTATTGTCAATAAGAAACGTACCCGTAACAAGCTCCGGGTCTTCCTGTGCCTCTGCCGCATTAATATTGAAAACTCTTCCGCGACCTTGTCCATTCGTGTTCTCCTGGTTCGGGCAATTTCTAATAATGTGGCCCGGTTTTCCACATTTATAACAAACTACAATGGAATAACTTGCTCCGACACTACTTGCTCCGCCATTACTCGTTCCGACACCATTTGTTCCTTTCGTTCTATTAACCCCTGGTCCGTAGACCTCACACTTCGCCGCGCTATGACCATTTCTTTTACACTTGTTGCAAAATTTGGTGCAGAACCCCGAGTGATACTTTTCACACCTTTGGCATAGCTGCTTCTGATTGTTATTGTTGTTGCGGTTATTATTGTTGTTGGGATGATTGTTGTAGTTGCTGTTGTTGTTGTTGTTGTTGTTGTTGTTGTTGTTGGGCCGTTTGTTGTAGTTGCGATTGATGTTGCGATTGTTGGGATAATTGTTGCGATTATTGTTGTAATTGCTGTTGTTGTTGTATTGGTGATTCTTATCACCGTTTTCCTCCCACTTTATTTTGACTTGCTTCACATTGGCCTCTTCAGCAGTCTGTTCTTTAATTCTTTCTTCAATCTAGTTCACTAGTTTGTAAGCCATTCTACATGCCTGTTGTATGGAGGCGGGCTCGTGTGAACTTATATCTTCTTGGATTCTTTCCGGTAATCCTTTCACAAATGCTTCGATCTTCTCTTCCTCATCTTCGAATGCTCCCGGACACAATAGGCACAATTCTGTGAATCTTCTTTCGTACGTGGTAATATCAAATCCTTGGGTTCGTAACCCTCTAAGTTCTGTCTTGAGCTTATTGACCTCGGTTCTGGGACGGTACATCTCGTTCATCAAGTGCTTGAATGCTGACCACGGTAGTGCGTACGCATCGTCTTGTCCCACTTGCTCTAGATAGGTATTCCACCATGTTAACGCAGAACCTGTGAAGGTATGCGTAGCGTACTTCACTTTGTCCTCTTCAGTACACTTACTTATGGCAAACACCGATTCGACCTTCTCGGTCCACCGTTTCAATCCGATCGGTCCTTCGGTTCCATCAAATTCTAAAGGTTTGCAGGCAGTGAATTCTTTGTAGGTGCATCCTACAAGATTTCCTGTACTGCTAGATCCAAGGTTATTGTTGGTATGTAGCGCAGCCTGTACTGCGGCTATGTTTGAAGCTAGAAAAGTACGGAATTCCTCTTCATTCATATTCACGGTGTGTCGAGTAGTCGATGCCATTTCCTTCAAAATAGTTAAATGGAACAAGTTAATCATACAGAATATTAAGAGTAGTTAATAGTATTTCGTAGCATAATATGAACTCATTTATAAAAGCTTTTTCTTCATATTAGCGTTTTATAAGTTTAAATTCAGGTAGTACCTACCCGTTAAGTTCATACTTAGTAGCTAATATACAATTCAACTACTACAATTCTATATGAAAAACTGATTATAATAATATTTCGCGTTCAAACTTTTACACAATATTTTACAAACTTACAATACCGCTTATTTTACATATAGCATGAAATATAGCACACAATAAATTTGATACAAGATGGTTGTGAAGATAATTCTAGCTAGTACACAAGTCGTTCAGCAAAGGCAATAAAGACACGTAATTCATACGTCCAGAAACAAGTCATGCATTCTGGTTTTACTAGGATTACTTCCTATCCTTGGTCTTGTGGAACATAACCATTATGGCCGTTGATAAGACAACGTGTTGTAACATCGTCAAAGGGACGAGGGTTATGTAATGTCCAACAGTCCCGTAACAATCTAAAAACCTCATTTCTTACCCCAATTACCGACTCCGTCACTTGTGGGAACGTTTTGTTTAATAGTTGTAGCCCGATGTTCTTGTTCTCACTTTGGTGAGAAGCGAACATTACGAATCCGTAAGCATAACATGCTTCTTTATGTTGCATGTTAGCCGCTTTTTCTAAATCACGAAGTCCAATATTCGGATATATTGAGTCAAAATAATTTCTTAACCCATTGCGTAAAATAGCATTTGGGTTCCCCGCAATATATGCGTCAAAGTAAACACATCGTAACTTATGGATTTCCCAATGTGATATCCCCCATCTTTCGAACGAAAGCCTTTTATAAACCAAGACATTCTTAGAACGTTCTTCGAATGTCTTACAAACTGATCTCGCCTTAAATAGTTGTGCCGAAGAATTCTGACCGACTCTAGATAAGATTTCATCAATCATGTCTCCGGGTAGGTCTCTTAAAATATTGGGTTGTCTATCCATTTTGTGTTTTTATACTGTAAAATAGACAAGAGTTAGATTCATAAAAAAAAAATACTTATTAATACAAGCAATTTTTACATATATCATAAAGCATAAGCACAATATATTACATATATTACACCACACGAATACAACTATCTTATTCCGACTCGCTTGTTTCTTCTTCTTCGGTTTTGGTTCGTTTTGCCAAGTTTCTAGGGATATATGATGTTCCCCTAATACGAGCCGTCGTTTTCCACATTGGTTTAGAAAAACCTGGTGGTTTAGAGATTCCCAGGTCATTGTTACAACTTAAGGACTTCGGGGGTTGACGATACATATAAAGTTCATCGGGGTTGGAATTAGATTTCTCTATTTTTATGCCCTTTCCCTTATTATTTTCTTTTGCCTTTTTAAATTCAGTTGGGGTAATTTCTATAACATCATCGGAATTCTCGTCGGAATTCGATTCATCGGAGAATTGGTAATCCTCCCAATATTTTGCTTCCTTGGCGGAAACACCATTTACCATAATTAACCTTGGTCGGTAGGTTGAGGATTTTCTTTTACTTAACCGTTTTATTATTTCCCCCACCGGTTCTATTTCTTCATCCAGTTCCGATTCTTCTTCCGGTTCCAATTCTTCTTCCGGTTCCGACTCTTCTTCCGGTTCCTCTTTGGGAACTTGTGAATCAGTCCACGAATCATTCCAATTTACATTTGACTCTTCATTATTATTAGGTGAGTCAATGGGACTTGTTCTAGAAGTAGACATCTATCACATAATATCAAACGCGTTAAGAGATTAATATATCACATAATATTCACATGTTAAAAATATATAGTTTCCAACAAAATTTGTTAAGCAATCATTTTTCAAGTAAACACGGTCGAAGTCCAGACTCACTAATGCATCCTAACAAACTCGATAAGACACACTAATGCAAAATTCTGGTTCTCTAAGACCAACGCTCGGATACCAACTGAAATGTCCCGTTCTTATTGATTAAAAACGTTCCATATTAATTAATTTCGTTGCCAGGTTTTGACCTCTATATGAGACGTTTTTTTTTAAAGACTGCATTCATTTTTAAAACAAACCATAACCTTTATTTCATAAATAAAGGTTTAAAAAGCTTTACGTAGATTATCAAATAATGATAATCTAAAATATCATGTTTACACACGACCATTACATAATGGTTTACAATACAAATATGTTACATCGAAATCAGTTTCTTGAATGCAGTTTTTACACAATATCATACAAACATGGACTCCAAATCTTATCCTTATTTTAGTATGCAACAGCAGAAGCTCTTAGTATTCACCTGAGAATAAACATGCTTTAAACGTCAACAAAAATGTTGGTGAGTTATAGGTTTAACCTATATATATCAAATCGTAACAATAGACCACAAGATTTCATATTTCAATACACATCCCATACATAGAGATAAAAATCATTCATATGGTGAACACCTGGTAACCGACATTAACAACATGCATATATAAGAATATCCCCATCATTCCGGGACACCCTTCGTATATGATATAAATTTCGAAGTACTAAAGCATCCGGTACTTTGGATGGGGTTTGTTAGGCCCAATAGATCTATCTTTAGGATTCGCGTCAATTAGGGTGTCTGTTCCCTAATTCTTAGATTACCAGACTTAATAAAAAGGGGCATATTCGATTTTGATAATTCAACCATAGAATGTAGTTTCACGTACTTGTGTCAATTTTGTAAATCATTTATAAAACCTGCATGTATTCTCATCCCAAAAATATTAGATTTTAAAAGTGGGACTATAACTCACTTTCATAGATTTTTACTTCGTCGGGAAGTAAGACTTGGCCACTGGTTGATTCACGAACCTATAACAATATATACATATATATCAAAATATGTTCACAATATATTTACAACACTTTTAATATATTTTGATGTTTTAAGTTTATTAAGTCAGCTGTCCTCGTTAGTAACCTACAACTAGTTGTCCACAGTTAGATGTACAGAAATAAATCGATAAATATTATCTTGAATCAATCCACGACCCAGTGTATACGTATCTCAGTATTGATCACAACTCAAACTATATATATTTTAGAATCAACCTCAACCCTGTATAGCTAACTCCAACATTCACATATAGAGTGTCTATGGTTGTTCCGAAATATATATAGATGTGTCGACATGATAGGTCAAAACATTGTATACGTGTCTATGGTATCTCAAGATTACATAATATACAATACAAGTTGATTAAGTTATGGTTGGAATAGATTTGTTACCAATTTTCACGTAGCTAAAATGAGAAAAATTATCCAATCTTGTTTTACCCATAACTTCTTCATTTTAAATCCGTTTTGAGTGAATCAAATTGCTATGGTTTCATATTTAACTTTATTTTATGAATCTAAACAGAAAAAGTATAGGTTTATAGTCGGAAAAATAAGTTACAAGTCATTTTTGTAAAGGTAGTCATTTCAGTCGAAAGAACGACGTCTAGATGACCATTTTAGAAAACATACTTCCACTTTGAGTTTAACCATATTTTTTGGATATAGTTTCATGTTCATAATAAAAATCATTTTCTCAGAATAACAACTTTTAAATCAAAGTTTATCATAGTTTTTAATTAACTAACCCAAAACAGCCCGCGGTGTTACTACGACGGCGTAAATCCGGTTTTACGGTGTTTTTCGTGTTTCCAGGTTTTAAATCATTAAGTTAGCATATCATATAGATATAGAACATGTGTTTAGTTGATTTTAAAAGTCAAGTTAGAAGGATTAACTTTTGTTTGCGAACAAGTTTAGAATTAACTAAACTATGTTCTAGTGATTACAAGTTTAAACCTTCGAATAAGATAGCTTTATATGTATGAATCGAATGATGTTATGAACATCATTACTACCTTAAGTTCCTTGGATAAACCTACTGGAAAAGAGAAGAATGGATCTAGCTTCAACGGATCCTTGGATGGCTCGAAGTTCTTGAAGCAGAATCATGACACGAAAACAAGTTCAAGTAAGATCATCACTTGAAATAAGATTGTTATAGTTATAGAAATTGAACCAAAGTTTGAATATGATTATTACCTTGTATTAGAATGATAACCTACTGTAAGAAACAAAGATTTCTTGAGGTTGGATGATCACCTTACAAGATTGGAAGTGAGCTAGCAAACTTGAAAGTATTCTTGATTTTATGTAACTAGAACTTGTAGAATATATGAAGAACACTTAGAACTTGAAGATAGAACTTGAGAGAGATCAATTAGATGAAGAAAATTGAAGAATGAAAGTGTTTGTAGGTGTTTTTGGTCGTTGGTGTATGGATTAGATATAAAGGATATGTAATTTTGTTTTCATGTAAATAAGTCATGAATGATTACTCATATTTTTGTAATTTTATGAGATATTTCATGCTAGTTGCCAAATGATGGTTCCCACATGTGTTAGGTGACTCACATGGGCTGCTAAGAGCTGATCATTGGAGTGTATATACCAATAGTACATACATCTAAAAGTTGTGTATTGTATGAGTACGAATACGGGTGCATACGAGTAGAATTGTTGATGAAACTGAACGAGGATGTAATTGTAAGCATTTTTGTTAAGTAGAAGTATTTTTATAAGTGTATTGAAGTCTTTCAAAAGTGTATAAATACATATTAAAACACTACATGTATATACATTTTAACTGAGTCGTTAAGTCATCGTTAGTCGTTACATGTAAGTGTTGTTTTGAAACCTTTAGGTTAACGATCTTGTTAAATGTTGTTAACCCAATATTTATAATATTGATGTGTGCGATCGAGACCTTTATTTATGAACGGATTTGAGTTGTTTTGTTACACGAATTGATTTATTGTATATGTGGTATTTTATAGATTTTAGGTTGATTTCACACATATATATAGGCAACTAGTCCTATCCGTGTAGTTTAGTTTGTTGGTAAATCCGATTCGTTCCACAGGGAGATGGAGTGTTTAATGGTTTTTAATAGTCTTTGATGTCAAACTTAATTAAAGAGGGTTTTGGATTAGGCAATTGTAACATAACAGTAAAAGATAATAACTTAAGTAAATCACAAAATAAAATTACAAGATTACAATAATTAACTTAAAAGGGAACTAAATGAAATTATGCTAATTTTTATGCGACAATTATATTACTAGATGGTAATTAGTAAAATAGTAATTTTTATTAAAACTATATGTTTAGAATTTTATTTTAAGTAATTATTATATAAACTTATTTAAAGTAACTAAAATGCATTTTTTATAAAACTTATATAAATTAAAAGGAAATTAATTAATTTACTAATTATAAACTAGTTACAATTTATAAACTTATACTAATTAATGCTAATTTTAGGATTAAAACATATATTTAAGTATTTTATATTAATTAAAACTAATTATATAATAAAAATAACTAATAACCTAAATTATATATAATTAATTAATCAAAACCCTAATTTTTACCCTAGCTGGTACTGTAGCCGCGTCAAGGCCTACACGATTCGTGTGAGGCTACACGATTCGTGTATGGCTTAAATTATGTGACAATTAACTGTTTACGAAAAATAGATGTTTTTATGTAATTTTTATATTTTAAAATGGTAATTCGTGAATAATAATGATAAAACTTTTATAAGAAATATAAATGAGATAAATGGGAGTGTTTACTTAATTGTGTCACCCCTAGGTCCATGGATTGTTTTAAGTTTTACGCCCTATTAAAATGTTCTAGTATCAAACTTTACATTTTTCTCTCGAATAAATATAAAGTTACAACTTAACTAAATAAAATCTAATTTTCATTGGATTCTTTTTAGAAAGCTACTATTCCCTAAGCATTTAAATTGAGACCTAGCCTAGTTTTGACCTTCGCCAACACCCAAATTATAACGGTTTCCCTTTTTATAATTTCACCTTCATATAATTTATTGATATCACCCAAACCACCGAAGTTTATTTCTAAATTGGTGTCAATAACTTATCCATAAATTCGTCTAGATCATTTTTAATGTTGAAGCTTAATTTAGGTAAATAAATATAACTTTCGTTATTTACATTTACTAAATTAAGTGGCAAGGGTTAAATATCTAATTACATAAAAATGGTTCTTTTAACTAGGCTCAATATTAAAAATACTAAAGTTACATTTTAACTTTTACTAATGGTAACAATCCATTTCACTAGGGGCTCTACATTTAAGCAAACACTAGGGAAATTTAGCTATCCATTACACTAAGGTAGACATAAAAATATAGATATGCAAACATAATAACAACGCTAATTTTAACAGAGTAAACTTACTAAAATATCTTCACTTGCATTAACTTCAAACAGTAGAAAAATTACAATAATAACACCCCTTTCACGCGTACAATAACACCCTTTTATCACGAACAATACCCCCTTAATAGTTGAAACTATTTTTACAGCGTAATAAAATTGACAATAATTTAACTATAATAAACTTGTGTTGTAAATGTGTTGTAATATATCTCTCCCTTTGTAACTCTCTGAACGTACTCCTTTTATAATTGAAGTTTGAAGTAGTTGGTGAAGTCTGCAACTTTGTTGAAATCCTGCTGTCTCTCCATTTGAGAAAAGAAGTGTTTTAAAAATCATAAAGTCAGCCGACCTTCTGGATAACCGAACAGTGCTTTTGGCCTAACATTACACGAATCGTGTATGGTCACACGATTCGTGTAAGACCAGTTATATTACACGATTCGTGTAACACCACACGATTCGTGTAAGAGTAAATGTCAGATTTCTTCATTTTTCTTCTTCAGTTGTTCTTTGTTGATCTCGTGTTAACGTGTACTGATTTGGCAATTCTTATTTGAACTCTTTTCTTCATCTATCTTGTACTTTCATTCGAATAAACGTTTCTTGATATAAATCTGGTTAAAACTATCGTTTTATCGTTGAATCTTCAAATAGCAATCTCTTATCCACTTTTGTCGTTTTTTCTCGTGAAATGCGCATTGAATTTCTTTGTAGAAGATAAAAACCTATGCAATATGAGTGATATTGCGTCGAATAATATGTATGTTTAGAGCAATATCAAATATCAAATGAGATTTTAAATTATTATATTATCATGATATTATCATGTATGAATATCTCTTAATATGATATATATACATTAAATGTCTTTACAACGATAATCGTTACATATATGTCTCTTTTAAAAATCATTAAGTTACTTGTCCTCAAGCAATTACATCTTTTAACAGAGTTAGAACATTTTATATCTTTCTTATCGAACATTTAGATCACACAACACACACTACACGAAATGAAACACACGCTATATGAAATAAATTACACAACACAGTATTTATTGGATCACACGCACACCACACGAAATGAAATTCTGACAACAGAAACAAACATGAAACTCGTGATTAGGGTTTAAAAATTTGGATCCTTAGGGAAAATTGGACCTTGTGAAAACGTTTTATGATTTTTATAAAATGTCATGCTAGTTTTTACACTAGACACGTTTTCCGGTTTTAACCTCAAATTCCGGTTGAGGGTAACTGAAAACCGAAGTCTCAGTCGGCGATTAGCAAGCTATTCGCCCCCATGATTGTAGTATCATGGAACTTGAAGCCAAATGTCCAAAAATAGTTTTACACAAATATAATTCATAAAATAGCATAAGTTTTAGAACAAAATTATATCGTGTCCAAATATCATCGGTGAACCATGAGTTTGCACACCTCAATTTGTTATGGCATATGTATGTTGACCGCGGTCAAACATAGATGCAGTTGATCTTTACGGAGATCATCCATCTGGGGATTAGATTCATTAGTCTTAAAAGCTAATTTGCATTGTGCCCCCCCATTGTACGGGACATATCCTTCTCATGGTTAGGATAAGTCTGACCACCAAAAACCCTGTTTGATGCTGAGGTTAGGTGGATTTCCAGCCGATTTTAGGGATGACTTTTCAAGATTTTTCGTCAACCTACAGCTGTTCTGGACTACATCTTCTAACATAAGTTAGCAAGTGTGTCAATTTGGAAGACTTTACTTCCTTACGGGATGGACTTGATTCATCCTCTATTACTCGTAATAATGGAATATTCAGGTTTATACGTTCCAAAGCAATGATATCTGCAATAACTTCATAGAAACATGTGATATATGGTTCTCAACATAAGGTTTTATAAATTCTTGTTATAATTGGTTTTCTTTTATAGGTTTTAAACAAATAAACTTATGTATTTTTAATGTATGGAGACAACAATTTCGGTTTTTACACCTGATCTTTAATTGCTCGTAGTAACCTTAAAAATTGATTAGATACATTTGTTTAAAAATTTTCAAATTTTCATAAAAATCACCAAATTATAAGATCTCGAAAATTTATATATTCCCACCCCACACTTAAGATTATGTAATGCCCTCATTACATAAAATCAGATAATAATGTATAAATTTGAGAGGACAAAAAGTGTAAAGTATTTGGAACTTCCTTTGTTAACCGATTTGGACATTGTAAAATGCTTATTGTATGAACATATCCAATTCCTTTTTATCACTATAATACTTTCGTGTTTCGTTATGTCGAATATCTCATCATCGTAAGTACCTGTCAATAAAAATTGTTAATCACACAAAAGATGGGGTTGTACTTCAAGAGTACAAAAATTTTACCCCACACTTAAAATTTTTGTATATATAAATAAAAGCAAAAGAAAATATTAAAACACACCGCTAATATTTTTTTTATTTTAAAACTTATAATCAATTGATTTTAAAATATCTTTTATAAATTTATATTTGGAACGGAAATTCGGTTGTTATACCTGATCTTAATCCGTTTATAAATTTTTAATTTCAATTTATAAAATTCAATCCATTAAAAGTTAAAGTTTTAAATCTTTTTCGAAAACAAATTTAAAATAAAATAAAAACACTCTATTTTTGTGTTAAAAAGATTAACATTTTTAAATTTTAAAACAAGTATATGAGAAATACAAATAAAAAGGAATTTAAAATAAAAACGAGACACACGAATGGGACTATTTACAATTTGTGAAGTTTATTAGCGAGTCGTTCACGCGACTCCACCCCAATTTTAACTAACGTCGGGGTGATAAACATCACCCTTCTTTACTCCAATAGAACCATTACCGCAACCATTCTCGCCATTAATTTTTGACAATAACCAAGAGTCCGAAAATCTTGACTCTTTAACTAAATTTTTTAACTTATCTTTCTCAAATTTTGATAAGTTTGACACCAATCTCTCTCTCAAAGGTTCATCTTTTTTCGACATAGCATTTCTAACCCTACCATATAACTTTTTCATGGTTTTCTCAACAACACTATCATTGGGCGGTTTACTATCTAGTTTCTCCTCATCACCCTCCCCACACTTAGCTTGTTGACTAATGGGTTTGACATTGTCAACAATATTCACTGAAACTATCGGTGTGGGTGGTGGGTTCATACTAAACTCAGTTTGATAGGTTGCACTCTTGCCTCTATCCTTCAAAACTAGTTTTCCTGTTTTCCAATCTGTTAAAGCACATGCAGTTGCTAAGAATGGTCTACCTAAAATAATAGGTACAAACTTATCTTTCTTCATGTCTACAACTACAAAGTCAGCTAGAAACTCAAGTTCACCTGTTTTTACTACTAAGTTTTCAGCAATCCCTATAGGTTTATTAACCGACTGATCAATGAATCTAATGCCTGAATTGGTGGGTTTAAGTTCACCTAAGTTCAAATGCGAGTAAATGGAATAAGGCATGAGATTTATACTTGCACCTGAGTCAGCTAATGATCTAAGAATTCTAGAATCATTAAGCTTACAAGGTACTATGAACGGTCCAGGATCACCTAACTTAGGTGGCAATTCATTCTTCTTCATAATAGCAGCACATTCTGCTTCAAGGAATGCGGATGATGCTTGCTCACACACTCCTTCTTTTGTGTAACGACCCAGAAATTTCCGACCAAATTTAAACCTTAAACTCTATAGGTTTCCGACACGATAAGCAAACACCTTAGTGTTGAGTCTAGAAAGTCTGAAATCTATATTTGGATGATCAGTTACCCCTTTGACTGTGCCCAACGATTCACGAACAAGTGTGTGTAATTAAATATGTAATGTATATAAATGTAGATATAAAATTTGATACATATAACATGTTATATCTTAATTTTAAATATTAAAATTATCAGATGTTATTATTATCTTTATCATTAAGAAACATAATTATTAACATTATTAAAAAAAAAAAATACTATTTAGTAATTGTATCATTAGGAATATTATTATTATCATTTTATTTTTTTTATCATCAATATTATTAATTATTAATAAATTTATTAAGATCATTATCATTATGAAGATCATCATATTATTATTAGTGTTTTTGTTAAAATTAATAATATTAATGAATTCTATTAATAAATCTATAATATAAATTAATGTTACAAGGATTTAATATAACAATTATATAAATTCAGAATTTTATAAAAATAAATACAGATATATTTATAAATAATAGAAATACAGATTATATATATATAAACATAATCCGATTAAATTTATAATTAAATAAGGGAATTACGTTTTTTTATTTAAACTGTTAAAAATTCTAACTTGTCTATAAATATATCTGTATAAGCTTTCAACATCGATATCTAACTCGCCTGTCTTCTTCTTCCCTTTTCATCTTTTTCTCTGCTCCTCGTGATCCTCTGTCGAACAATCATTGTTGTCAAATATCAATTATCATTGCAGTTATCGAGTGAATTAAATCAACTTGAGTGAAACCTCAACCCGTCTCCTCTGTTCTTGATTTCATCTTCAAAACAGATCGACTTCTAAATCAACTTCAAAATATGTTAAAGCAGATATGTTAGGATTCATATGGTTGAACTTTTTGTAAAGTCTCAGGTCTCAATTTTCTATATCGACTTCAAATTCTTAAGACGAAGTTTGGATTTTCAAAAGTCAATAAAATGTTCATCAGGGAATTCGAACCTGTTATTATGTTTTCGGTTTAATTATTGATTTAGAAAGTTTACCTGGATGAATTAGAACCTTTTCCTGTTGTAATCTTTTCCTAAAACTGTCTTAAATTCGAAATCACCATATGGGTTCTTCAAGGCTTTCCTTCGAACATCAGATACTATATCTGTTTCTTTTTATTTTTTTCGTACTCATTAAATAAAGACACATATACAGGCGATTTTATTTAAGTGTAATGATAAATCAAACACTTTTTAATACTGAAATTGGTTGGGTCGATTGGATCTAGAGAGGATGAAAGGGGAAACAGAAATGATATACATAATTAAAAACAGAAAGGACATTAATCAAATAACGGGCAATAGCCCAGCTGGTCCGAGTGCTTGGTATGTATTCGAGAGGTCGGGGGTTCGAGCCTGGTTATGGGCAAATCTTTTTGGATAAGCTATTTAAAGGGTATATCAATTTTCAATTTAATTTATATTATTAATATTATTATTATTATTGTTATTGTTATTATTACTGTTATTATTATTAATTATTATTGTTATTAGGTTATTACAAGTATAAAAAAAAATATAAATATATGTATCATTTATCATTATTATTATTTTTATTAACATAAATTTTTATATAATTTTAGTTACATTATTTTTGTTATCATTATTATTACAGTGTTATTATTGCTACGAACAAAACGGCTATTATTAATATCAAAATTATTATTTTCATTATCACTATTAAGATTATTATTATTAATTTACTAAATAAATATTATATATATATATAAGAAAAATATATTTATTTCATATAACAAAATTTTAGTGATATTTTTATAATAAATACTAATTACTTATCTAAAGTATATAAAATAAATATAGGTGATTAAGTATTAATGAAGCATATAAGTTACTAAAATAACAATTAATAAATATTCGGTTACGAATATATGTTTTAATATAAGTATACAAATGATATAGGTTCGTGAATCCGAGGCCAACCTTATACTTGATCAATGATGTTATATGTATTTTTACTACAAAATACATTAGGTGAGTATATAGTCCCACTTTTAAACTCTAAATATTTCGGGATGAGAATACATGTATTTTATGTTTTACGATATGGACACAAGTAACTGAAAAATATGTTCTACGTTGAGTTGTACCACTGGCATACTTCCCTGTAGCTTGGTAACTAATATTTACAGCGGTATTGTAAACGCGAATCCTGTTGATAGATCTATCGGGCCTGACAACCCCAACCGGACTGGACGACCAGTATTCAACGGTTGCACAGTACTTCGTTTCGTGACTACACTTGGTACGGTGTAGTAAGATTTCATAATAAAGGGAATATGCGACGTGATTAAATGTTAAGTATGGTTACCAAGTGCTCAACCACTTAGAATATTTTTATTAAAAATGTTTACATATGAAATCTTGTGGTCCATAGTTATAACGCTGCTAGCATCAAACCTATATCTCACCAACTTTATGTTGACATTTTAAAGCATGTTATTCTCAGGTACGAATTAAGTCTTCCGCTGTGCATTAACTCATATTAAGGATATTACTTGGAGTCGATCATCGCAATGGGACCAACTGTTGAAGACTTCATCCTGGTGGATTAGGACCGGACATTTCAGTTGGTATCAGAGCGTTGGTCTTAGCGAACCAGGTCTTGCATTAGTGTGTCTGACTAGTAGTTGTTAGGATACATTAATGAGTCTGGACTTTGACCGTGTCTACATGTCAAAAGTTTTGCTTATCATTTCTAGTCGGAAATCATCTACTTATCATCCTTAGGGAATTGCCTGCTTACCATTCTTAAGTCTAGACATGCCTTACTGCCTTTATTGCATAGATAGTGTATAGACAAATTTATATCTTAGCGTATCTATTACGATAGACTTTGCTTAATATCTTCCGTAAATTTCTCTGTAATTTAAGGGATCCTGGTACTATATATATCTATGCATATTATGCATTGAGAATACCATCCAACTATTATTTGCTGTCACTAAGCTTTTCATACCAAAAATCTTTTCTGTGATCGCGTACGATGGCCTCTACGAATCGACCAAGTTCTTCTGACTCCGAAGATAGCGTGACGGGAGCGCACCAACCGATCAACTACCGTGATTTCTTTAGAAAGTGGGGATGGGTTCGCGAAATACTTACCCTATGGAGAAATGAAGAAGGTACTCCATATCACGAGCCGAACTTACCACCTAATGTCGGAGTGCTCGACCCGCTCACCGGCGAACCTGTTCGCAACACCGTTTATACCCTTTTTGCAAGAATTTTTCGTCTTGAGGCTACCATTAACGGAACTAGAGAAGATATCCGACCTTTACCTCACACTGATAACCAACCAGGGTTAGTAGAAGAAGTTAAAGAACTCCGAGCTCGAGTGTTAACTTTAGAGGGCACGGTACACAATTTGCAAGCACCAGCAGTATCACCAACACCAGTAACATCACCAGATTCAACACCAACGGTACCAGTACCACCAATAACCCAAGTTTCAACAATCCATGCCTCACCATCTCATTCTGCACCTCGAGTATAATCATCATTCTACATCGATTATCTTCGCTCGACATGGCGATTATGTAATTTCTAAAGTTTTAGAGATTATGTAATCTAGTATTAACGGTAAATCAAATGAGTTTAATATCTTATTGACTCATTAAATCCATGATTACATCTGAAGAAAATATATATGCAAGTATATTTTCATAAAGATTGTAATTAAAATTCTTTTGTACAAACTGTTAATGGTGAAAATATTTTAACGGGTAGGTAATACCCGAGGAATATTTAGATTTCACATTAATCAGCTACACGGTACATTCTTCGACTCTGATTCAACAATCAGTCATTATCCTACTTGTATCCATAGATATACGTATCCGTTCACCACAGAATCCATTTTCGTTCCATTTCATATTTGGATTTTGACTTATCAGAATCCAACAAGTGGCATAATGAAGAAAACATTGGACAAAATAAAATTTGTTAGAAACAAACGAATTAACTAATTGAAATTTTGTTAAGAATCTACGCTAACTGTTCCAGCTAACTGTTCCTAGCTAACTGATTACATTTTATTTATCGCAATTTAATTATCGCAATTTTATTTATCGTCATTTAATTTCTGTTATTTACTTTACGCATTTAATTTATCGTCATCTAATTTCTGTTATTTATTTTACGCCCTTTAAATATCGGGACACGTATACAAGGTTTTGACATATCATATCGACGCATCTGTATATATTATTTGGAATAACCATAGACACTCTATATGCAGTAATGTGGGAGTTAGCTATACAGGGTTGAGGTTGATTCTCAAATAATATATATACTTTGAGTTGTGATCGACACTGAGACCGGTACACGGGTCACGATACGTATTAATTAATTCGAATATTATATATTAAATTATATATGAATATATTGGACTAGTGGACAACTAGACTATTGGACTGCTAACTTTGGACAATTAAAATGAATTAAAATATTGATTATAACATATGAAACTAAACAATTCTTCAAGTTTGCCACTTGATTTCATCCTAAACCTCATTTGTATCTCGACGTTTACAATCCGCGTACAAACCTATCAGGATTCTTGAAAATACCTCAATCGAGAAGTTGAACCAACCGCACTTCATCTACTGAAGAAAAGATCTATACACATGAAAAACTCTTGAACCCAAAGTCATAGTTTAACACGTACCGCGGCGAATTCTTTAGCATTTATTAGCAAAAACAACCTTACGATTCCTTTTCAAAGTAGCCAATTTTGTCACAGCTTCAGCAGAACAACTTCGACCTTTCATTCGAATAAGTCTTATTATAACTTTGATATATACGATTGGTTTTCCTCATCGTTATCGGGAACCTTTCATACTCCGCCATGTTATCATCAGCATTTAATCATCTAAAAACACAATTCGCCCAAAAACACCTCGGATTGATAATCGACGATTCAGATATGACTGCATTAAATGCAGAGGAAACAGTAAAATTTTAGATGGCCTAAATGGCCAAAAGTTTGATGATAAAGAAGGGAATGTTAGGAACGCTCGATAGAAAATTTAGTGCTGAAAAAAAAAATGGATTGAGCTAACCGTGAAGGAAACAAAGAACAAATACAAGGAATGAACCTGCCTTCAAATAATGCAAATGATTCAGTGTCTGTTGAAACCGTCAGTATGAACCCTACTCCTTATTCTAAACTTTTTCAGATGATATTATTCATCATCATCTTAACTTAGATATTATAAGATATCTTCATATTTTCCGCTATACATATTCTCCATATTTCTAAAGATAGTTTCACAACTATTCCTATCTGCAATCATCTATCTCCCCGTAATATCTGCGTTACAACATAAAAGAAACTGTGGTAGTTTCTAAATTCTGAAATCTTCAAGTGTAAAATATGAATGTTTTGAAGCAGTGTTGGGAACTGATGCGTGAATTAGTATAATATAATGAAACTTGATCAACTTCATTATATTACAGTAAGTCATGTTGAGTTTCTAATGGAATGTGATGATTCATAGTACCATCGTCATGTGCTATGTTACACGACTCTTACATTCTATCTAATCTCTAAACATATCAAGAAAATATTCTCTACATGATTCGGTTTTTTCAGGATATTCTAGTAATTTGACAAATCAAAATCGTGCCACTATCATATCTTTCTAAGAGCATTAGCTATGTTCATTCCAAACTTCATATCTACGAATTCCGAACCATTACTCGCTTGACTCGAAGTCGGAAAAAGGAAATGAAAGCATGAAGCTCCGAAAAATAATGAAGGATATAAAACCCGACAACCACTCAGAAAATTACAAACCGTGTGTATCAATACGTATTGCAACGTAAAGACACGGGAGAATTAAAAAAAAACATTATAATTCAAGAAAATAATAGAAGTGAATAGATTCTTCGGGCGGCAGATGAAAGAGAAGAATAAAAGATATGAAAGTTAGAAGTATAATAAGAATCAAGATTTGATGGAGCATATTAAGAATGAGTAGAGTAAGAAAGAATACAAGGTGTGGAGAATAAGGAAAAACGAAGGGGGTGGATTTATAGCAATATATCTGACAGAGAAATCAGAACAGATTATTGCATTAATCAAAGAAGATTTTGATTTCCTAAATCACCGCGGAACTAGATTCTATTATGAAGATTTTCTATCCGTAAATTCCAGAAATCAATCATAACTACGTCATTGGTTAAAACAATTTCATGTTTACCCATTTCGCTCTTTTATGATAGCTTCACTCGTGTGTTTCCCTTAATCGAATCGTTTTATCCATATCCTCCGATAATGATAAAACTCTATTATTACCTCATATTCGTCATGAAAACATTCCTATTGTTAATTATGACAACCTCTACCAAATTTCGGGGACGAAATTTCTTTAACGGGTGGGTACTGTAACGACCCAGAAATTTCCGACCAAATTTAAACCTTAAACTCTATAGGTTTCCGACACGATAAGCAAACACCTTAGTGTTGAGTCTAGAAAGTCTGAAATCTATATTTGGATGATCAGTTACCCCTTTGACTGTGCCCAACGATTCACGAACAAGTGTGTGTAATTAAATATGTAATGTATATAAATGTAGATATAAAATTTGATACATATAACATGTTATATCTTAATTTTAAATATTAAAATTATCAGATGTTATTATTATCTTTATCATTAAGAAACATAATTATTAACATTATTAAAAAAAAAAATACTATTTAGTAATTGTATCATTAGGAATATTATTATTATCATTTTATTTTTTTTATCATCAATATTATTAATTATTAATAAATTTATTAAGATCATTATCATTATGAAGATCATCATATTATTATTAGTGTTTTTGTTAAAATTAATAATATTAATGAATTCTATTAATAAATCTATAATATAAATTAATGTTACAAGGATTTAATATAACAATTATATAAATTCAGAATTTTATAAAAATAAATACAGATATATTTATAAATAATAGAAATACAGATTATATATATATAAACATAATCCGATTAAATTTATAATTAAATAAGGGAATTACGTTTTTTTATTTAAACTGTTAAAAATTCTAACTTGTCTATAAATATATCTGTATAAGCTTTCAACATCGATATCTAACTCGCCTGTCTTCTTCTTCCCTTTTCATCTTTTTCTCTGCTCCTCGTGATCCTCTGTCGAACAATCATTGTTGTCAAATATCAATTATCATTGCAGTTATCGAGTGAATTAAATCAACTTGAGTGAAACCTCAACCCGTCTCCTCTGTTCTTGATTTCATCTTCAAAACAGATCGACTTCTAAATCAACTTCAAAATATGTTAAAGCAGATATGTTAGGATTCATATGGTTGAACTTTTTGTAAAGTCTCAGGTCTCAATTTTCTATATCGACTTCAAATTCTTAAGACGAAGTTTGGATTTTCAAAAGTCAATAAAATGTTCATCAGGGAATTCGAACCTGTTATTATGTTTTCGGTTTAATTATTGATTCAGAAAGTTTACCTGGATGAATTAGAACCTTTTCCTGTTGTAATCTTTTCCTAAAACTGTCTTAAATTCGAAATCACCATATGGGTTCTTCAAGGCTTTCCTTCGAACATCAGATACTATATCTGTTTCTTTTTATTTTTTTCGTACTCATTAAATAAAGACACATATACAGGCGATTTTATTTAAGTGTAATGATAAATCAAACACTTTTTAATACTGAAATTGGTTGGGTCGATTGGATCTAGAGAGGATGAAAGGGGAAACAGAAATGATATACATAATTAAAAACAGAAAGGACATTAATCAAATAACGGGCAATAGCCCAGCTGGTCCGAGTGCTTGGTATGTATTCGAGAGGTCGGGGGTTCGAGCCTGGTTATGGGCAAATCTTTTTGGATAAGCTATTTAAAGGGTATATCAATTTTCAATTTAATTTATATTATTAATATTATTATTATTATTGTTATTGTTATTATTACTGTTATTATTATTAATTATTATTGTTATTAGGTTATTACAAGTATAAAAAAAAATATAAATATATGTATCATTTATCATTATTATTATTTTTATTAACATAAATTTTTATATAATTTTAGTTACATTATTTTTGTTATCATTATTATTACAGTGTTATTATTGCTACGAACAAAACGGCTATTATTAATATCAAAATTATTATTTTCATTATCACTATTAAGATTATTATTATTAATTTACTAAATAAATATTATATATATATATAAGAAAAATATATTTATTTCATATAACAAAATTTTAGTGATATTTTTATAATAAATACTAATTACTTATCTAAAGTATATAAAATAAATATAGGTGATTAAGTATTAATGAAGCATATAAGTTACTAAAATAACAATTAATAAATATTCGGTTACGAATATATGTTTTAATATAAGTATACAAATGATATAGGTTCGTGAATCCGAGGCCAACCTTATACTTGATCAATGATGTTATATGTATTTTTACTACAAAATACATTAGGTGAGTATATAGTCCCACTTTTAAACTCTAAATATTTCGGGATGAGAATACATGTATTTTATGTTTTACGATATGGACACAAGTAACTGAAAAATATGTTCTACGTTGAGTTGTACCACTGGCATACTTCCCTGTAGCTTGGTAACTAATATTTACAGCGGTATTGTAAACGCGAATCCTGTTGATAGATCTATCGGGCCTGACAACCCCAACCGGACTGGACGACCAGTATTCAACGGTTGCACAGTACTTCGTTTCGTGACTACACTTGGTACGGTGTAGTAAGATTTCATAATAAAGGGAATATGCGACGTGATTAAATGTTAAGTATGGTTACCAAGTGCTCAACCACTTAGAATATTTTTATTAAAAATGTTTACATATGAAATCTTGTGGTCCATAGTTATAACGCTGCTAGCATCAAACCTATATCTCACCAACTTTATGTTGACATTTTAAAGCATGTTATTCTCAGGTACGAATTAAGTCTTCCGCTGTGCATTAACTCATATTAAGGATATTACTTGGAGTCGATCATCGCAATGGGACCAACTGTTGAAGACTTCATCCTGGTGGATTAGGACCGGACATTTCATTTTGCCATCAAATCATTCAAGAATTTCCCATAGTTTGGCACACCTGCAATAACATCAACCAAAGGTACATCTACATAAATATTATCCGTATTTAAAGGCTTACAATGATTCTCCTTTGGTTTTTCGGATGCAAGTGCTTGCGGGTATGGAATGGGTTCTTTATAGTCTTCCACTTTAGGGGCTTGCTTCACCGTATCTTCCGCTTCTTCCTTGATCTTCTTCAAATCATCATCAACCCTAAACTCGGAAGGCTCGGTGATTTCCATTTTCTGCACTTCCGCATGATTTCCCGACATCAACCTCATCAAATAGTCACCATACTCGGGAGTTATTGCACCAACTCGGATCCCTTCATCTTCACATGTTATACTCTTCACACTTTCAACTCGAATACCATCAATCTCTTGATAAGGAGTGTAATCATCCATCTTGGATAAATCAGAAAATATAAACTCATCACACTCTTCATCATCATCTTCACACCCAAGAGTAAAAATAGGACTATGCTCCGGTGTTTTGAAACTTGCTTCATCCTCACAGAAACTATAAATAGCATTCACTTGTGAATATGCTGGGGCTTGAGGATCCTTCTTCTTTAGTATAACCGGAGGATTACTTGCACTTGGTGTTCTCTCTGCTAGTAACTGTGAGATCCTTCCAACATCTCTTTCTAAAATCTGAATCGTGGCTTGTTGATTTCGGATTTGCTGAGTTTGAAGTTCCTCATTTTGCTCGTGCTTAACCATAAAATCTCTCAAGAGATCTTCTAAACCAGATTTCCTCTCAGGTTGAGGTTGCATAATTGCTAGTGGTTGCGGTTGCATGAGTGCTAGTGGTTGTGGTTGTTGATTGTGTTGGAAATTATTTTGATAATTTCGTTGAGGTTGATTTCGGTTATTATAACCTGGTGGCGGATTTCTTTGACTTTGATTTGGGGAATTCCGGTTGTTTTGGTAACCTAGATTTCCTCCTTGATAGTTATTATTATTTTGATAGTTATTATTATTTGATCCTGAAGGTCCTCCTACTTGATAGCTGTTTATAGGAGGATATTTTCGGTTGGTTGCTTCTATAGCTGGAAAATCACTGAAGTTCATTTCACCTTTTCGTAAGTAACCTAAGAAATTTGCTTGTTCTTCCATTGTACTTTGATCACAATCTCTAGTAAGATGGGGACCTTGGCATAGTTCACATCCTACTCTAATAGCATGCATTTCCTTGGTTACTTTCTCGATTTGCCTTGCTTGATTTGCTATTTGAACTTTTAAAGAAGCAATTTCATCATTGCTTTTAATACTAGCAACATTTGATGATCTAGAAAATTCTATTTCTTGATGCCAATTATGAGAATGGGAAGCTAAATCAGCAATGATTGTGTGAGCGTCTTCAGGTGTTTTCTTCATGATCGAACCTCCGGCTGCAACATCTATATCTTTTCTAGTTGCCACATTGACTCCTTTATAGAATATTTGGACCTTTTGGAATGTATTCAACCCGTGTTGAGGACATATTCGAAGCATTTTATTGAATCGGGTCCAAGCTTCATAAAGAGTTTCATTAGGCTTTTGTTTAAAGTGATTTATGTCACTTTGTAATTTTGCTGCTTTTGAAGCAGGAAAGAATTCTGACAAAAATTTATCCATCATATCATTCCAGTTTTCAATATAACCTTCTGGTAATGAGTCTAGCCAATCTCTTGCATCATCTTTTAAGGACCATGGAAAGATTTTTAAACATGCAACTTCATCGGTGACATCTTTGATTTTGAAAAGCTTGCAAATGCTTACAAACTTACGAAGATGCTCGTTAGCATCCTCATTTGGGGCTCCACCGAATTGACATGTATTAGTTACCATGTGTAAAAATTGACCTTTTATTTCAAAGCCATCAGTCATCGGGGGTTGGATGATTGCGTGGCCTTGACCTTTTCTTGTGGCCTTCATTAATGCTTCCATCGTTTGATTTGTGTCAGCCATTTCTTCTTCTTCTTTAATAATCGGCTCTATGATTGGTTGAATTATTGGTTCAGAGTCGGATTCTAAGAAAAGTGACTCTAAATTTATAGCAAGAGATTCTACTTCTTGAGCTCTTAAGCGTTCGTGGAATCTTCTTTCGGGTTCAGGATGTGAAGGAGTTAATTCAGCGTTGGAGGAACGTAAGTTCATACATTAATTTCTATTATGAGATCACTTCACTAAAGGTTTATCTAGGGTTACCTATTTGTTTCTCCTATTTTAGTGTTTTTCGGTGTTTTAAAATTACTAGTACTTCCTATTTCTTTTTGTTGTTTTTGTCCTTTATTAATTCTTTGAGATTCCGGATTAAGTTTAACGAGTTTAGGATTGAACGGATCATACAATTTGGGAAATTGTACAAAGAATTAAAGGATTTATTCAAAAACTTTGAACTTTCTTGGAAATGAATTTCCTCGAGAGGATCGAATAACATAAAAACAATGATAAAAACCCTTAAACAACAGATTTTCCTTCTGATTTTGCCCACGTTTCGAATAGCCAAAAGATGCAGCAGAGGGGCAGGATCCCTCAAAGACCAATAAAATTGGTGATCCAACAACCCGGTCCACGTACAAATCCAACTACTACTACGAACCAGAAAAATTATCTATTTATTTACTGCCAACTCCCCGGCAGCGGCGCCAAAAAGTTGATGTGTGCGATCGAGACCTTTATTTATGAACGGATTTGAGTTGTTTTGTTACACGAATTGATTTATTGTATATGTGGTATTTTATAGATTTTAGGTTGATTTCACACATATATATAGGCAACTAGTCCTATCCGTGTAGTTTAGTTTGTTGGTAAATCCGATTCGTTCCACAGGGAGATGGAGTGTTTAATGGTTTTTAATAGTCTTTGATGTCAAACTTAATTAAAGAGGGTTTTGGATTAGGCAATTGTAACATAACAGTAAAAGATAATAACTTAAGTAAATCACAAAATAAAATTACAAGATTACAATAATTAACTTAAAAGGGAACTAAATGAAATTATGCTAATTTTTATGCGACAATTATATTACTAGATGGTAATTAGTAAAATAGTAATTTTTATTAAAACTATATGTTTAGAATTTTATTTTAAGTAATTATTATATAAACTTATTTAAAGTAACTAAAATGCATTTTTTATAAAACTTATATAAATTAAAAGGAAATTAATTAATTTACTAATTATAAACTAGTTACAATTTATAAACTTATACTAATTAATGCTAATTTTAGGATTAAAACATATATTTAAGTATTTTATATTAATTAAAACTAATTATATAATAAAAATAACTAATAACCTAAATTATATATAATTAATTAATCAAAACCCTAATTTTTACCCTAGCTGGTACTGTAGCCGCGTCAAGGCCTACACGATTCGTGTGAGGCTACACGATTCGTGTATGGCTTAAATTATGTGACAATTAACTGTTTACGAAAAATAGATGTTTTTATGTAATTTTTATATTTTAAAATGGTAATTCGTGAATAATAATGATAAAACTTTTATAAGAAATATAAATGAGATAAATGGGAGTGTTTACTTAATTGTGTCACCCCTAGGTCCATGGATTGTTTTAAGTTTTACGCCCTATTAAAATGTTCTAGTATCAAACTTTACATTTTTCTCTCGAATAAATATAAAGTTACAACTTAACTAAATAAAATCTAATTTTCATTGGATTCTTTTTAGAAAGCTACTATTCCCTAAGCATTTAAATTGAGACCTAGCCTAGTTTTGACCTTCGCCAACACCCAAATTATAACGGTTTCCCTTTTTATAATTTCACCTTCATATAATTTATTGATATCACCCAAACCACCGAAGTTTATTTCTAAATTGGTGTCAATAACTTATCCATAAATTCGTCTAGATCATTTTTAATGTTGAAGCTTAATTTAGGTAAATAAATATAACTTTCGTTATTTACATTTACTAAATTAAGTGGCAAGGGTTAAATATCTAATTACATAAAAATGGTTCTTTTAACTAGGCTCAATATTAAAAATACTAAAGTTACATTTTAACTTTTACTAATGGTAACAATCCATTTCACTAGGGGCTCTACATTTAAGCAAACACTAGGGAAATTTAGCTATCCATTACACTAAGGTAGACATAAAAATATAGATATGCAAACATAATAACAACGCTAATTTTAACAGAGTAAACTTACTAAAATATCTTCACTTGCATTAACTTCAAACAGTAGAAAAATTACAATAATAACACCCCTTTCACGCGTACAATAACACCCTTTTATCACGAACAATACCCCCTTAATAGTTGAAACTATTTTTACAGCGTAATAAAATTGACAATAATTTAACTATAATAAACTTGTGTTGTAAATGTGTTGTAATATATCTCTCCCTTTGTAACTCTCTGAACGTACTCCTTTTATAATTGAAGTTTGAAGTAGTTGGTGAAGTCTGCAACTTTGTTGAAATCCTGCTATCTCTCCATTTGAGAAAAGAAGTGTTTTAAAAATCATAAAGTCAGCCGACCTTCTGGATAACCGAACAGTGCTTTTGGCCTAACATTACACGAATCGTGTATGGTCACACGATTCGTGTAAGACCAGTTATATTACACGATTCGTGTAACACCACACGATTCGTGTAAGAGTAAATGTCAGATTTCTTCATTTTTCTTCTTCAGTTGTTCTTTGTTGATCTCGTGTTAACGTGTACTGATTTGGCAATTCTTATTTGAACTCTTTTCTTCATCTATCTTGTACTTTCATTCGAATAAACGTTTCTTGATATAAATCTGGTTAAAACTATCGTTTTATCGTTGAATCTTCAAATAGCAATCTCTTATCCACTTTTGTCGTTTTTTCTCGTGAAATGCGCATTGAATTTCTTTGTAGAAGATAAAAACCTATGCAATATGAGTGATATTGCGTCGAATAATATGTATGTTTAGAGCAATATCAAATATCAAATGAGATTTTAAATTATTATATTATCATGATATTATCATGTATGAATATCTCTTAATATGATATATATACATTAAATGTCTTTACAACGATAATCGTTACATATATGTCTCTTTTAAAAATCATTAAGTTAGTAGTCTTGTTTTTACATATGTAGTTCATTATTAATATACTTAATGATATGTTTACTTATCATAGTATCATGTTAACTATATATATATATATATCCATATATATGTCATCATATAGTTTTTACAAGTTTTAACGTTCGTGAATCACCGATCAACTTGGGTGGTCAATTGTCTATATGAAACATATTTCAATTAATCAAGTCTTAACAAGTTTGATTGCTTAACATGTTGGAAACATTTAATCATGTAAATATCAATCTCAATTAATATATATAAACATGGAAAAGTTCGGGTCACTACATTTTATTTCAAGACTATATTGCTTGAGGACAAGCAACGCTCAAGTGTGGGAATATTTGATAATGCTAAAAATGAACATATATTTCATAGCATTATGCCTTAAGAAAGACAAGCTTTTAGTTGCAATTGTTCTATTTACAAGTGATATTCGTTTAAATAATAAAAGGTGAAGACAAAAGACTGATTCGACGAATTGAAGACGCAAACGACCAAAAAAATCAAAAGTACAAAATACAATCAAAGTGGTTCCAATTATTGATAAGAAACGTCTCAAAATTACAAGAGTACAAGACGCGAAACGCAAAGTACAAGATATTAAATTATACGCAAGGACGTTCGAAAATCCGGAACCGGGATCAAAGTCAACTCTAAACGCTCGACGCAACGGACTAAAAATTACAAGTCAATTATGCACACAAATATAATATAATTTTTAAATAATTCTATAAATTATTTTTATATTATATTATTATTATAAATCGTCGGCAAAACAAGAAAACAAACTTATGTGAGCTGGTACCTACCTCCATGCGATCGCATGGCCTGGAGGCACAAAAGCCATGCGATCGCATGGTGAATAGTTCCAGGCCACATGCCTATAAATTTTGCGGTTTTGAGCAAATATATAACCATCTATCTATCTCTCACTCACACACACACACACACACACACACACACACACACACATATATATATATATATATATATATATATATATATATATATATATATATATATATATATATATATATATATATATATATATATATATATATATTATACTTTAATTTTAATTTTATTTTAAATTCTAATAATAAGGGTATGTTAGTGAATGTTGTAAGGGTGTAAGTCGAAATTCTGTCCGTGTAACGCTACGCTATTTTTAATCACTGTAAGTTATGGTTAATCTTATTTTTAAATTAATGTCTCGTAGCTAAGTTATTATTATACTTATTTAATGCCGAAGTAATCGTGATGTTGGGCTAAATATTAAAATTGGGTAATTGGGCTTTGGACCATAATTGGGGTTTGGACAAAAGAACGACACTTGTAGAAATTAGACTATGGGCTATTAATGGGTTATATATTCACTAAATGATACCTCATTGATTTAATATATAGACTTATAATTTGACGTATTTATATATAACCACATAAGCTTGACTGGGTACGGTGGGCGGGATATCTATAAATACCAATAATTGTTCATTTTACTGGATACGGAACTGGATTAATAATTAATAGACTTGTTGAAACAGGGGTGGATTACATTCAAGGGTAATTGGTGTAATTGTTAACAAAGTAGTAAAACCTTGGACTACACGCAGTCGATAACCTGGTGTATTCATTAAACAAAGTATTAAGACCTTGTTACAATTCGAATCCCCAATTAGTTGGAATATTTGACTTCGGGAATAAGAATAATTTGACGAAGACTTTTGCACTTTATGATTATGGTTGATGGACTATTATGGACAAATTCGTATGGACTTATCGAATAATCCAGGACAAAGGACAATTAACCCATGGGAATAAACTAAAAACAACACGTCAAACATCATGATTACGGAAGTTTAAATAAGCATAATTCCTTTATTTCATATTTAATTTCCTTTATTTCATATTTAATTGCACTTTTAATTATCGCACTTTTATTTATTATCATTATATTTAATTGTACTTTTAATTATCGTACTCTTTAATTGTCGTACTTTTGTTTTTATCGCATTTTTATTTATCGCAATTTCATTATCGTTATTTACTTTACGCTTTAAATTAAGTTATATTTATTTTTAATATTTTACATTAGGTTTTAACTGCGACTAAAGTTTTAAAATCGACAAACCGGTCATTAAATGGTAAAAACTCCCTTTATAATAATAATACTACTTATATATATTTTTGTATTTTTACAATTATAAGTTAAAAAATATAGCGTTAAACTTGGCTAAGTCTCCCTGTGGAACGAATCGGACTTACTAAAAACTACACTACTGTACGATTAGGTACACTGCCTATAAGTATTGTAGCAAGGTTTATGTATATCCACTCTATAAATAAATAAATCACTTATGTAAAATTGTATCGTATTTAATAGTATTTTGTAGCAAATATTAATACTATTTCATATACCCCTCGCATAACATCAAACTCTATTCTTGATTGAAATTTACTTTACCCTTTTTGACTTATGATGAATGATGATGATACTTAAGACCTAATTTACATTACTTTTAAACCTTTGAGAACGATTTACTGACTTAGTAACTTTTGACTTAGGTTGAGGACCTTTCGGACCAACTACTTGCTTACTTATCTCGTACCGACTTTACTACTTTTCACTGTGAGTTATAGCATCCCTTTTTACTTTAACTATTTTGGGACTGAGAATACTTGCGCGTTTTACATTTTACATACTAGGCACGAGTACTTAAACTTTATATATGTGTGGGTTATACAACGGCATAAACTTTCCCCTTAGCTCGGTAACATTTAGTCATTGGTCTTTGAACCGGTGAACGCGAATCTTAGATATGGATTCATAGGGTTTGACATCCCCACTCGGGCTAGTAGTACTAGCATTTAATGGGTGTTTAATACTTCGTAAACTTACGCACTCGCCAAGTGTACTTTTAGGGGGTGATATTACGTTATGTTAGTTACCAAGTGCCCACGGTTGAACATATACTTTTCATAATGTTTTAAAATACCGAAATCTTGTGGCCTACCTTACATTACTGTTATATTAAACTCTAGCTCACCAACATTTGTGTTGACATTATTAAGCATGTTTTCTCAGGTGCTTAGAGGTTTGATTGCTTCCGCTGTAGTTGTCTTGCTGTTGTAGTATTGCTGTGTAGACACTCGATGCTTCTGTTAGAGATGTCTCCGAATGAAACATTTATTTTGCATTCAAACTATGTTACTTTTGAAACAATGAATTTGTAATGACCATTGGGTCACGTACTATTATTATTGCCTTCTATTCGTAGAAGCACACTATCGTATATTAAACATTTGATGTTGGTTATGACGTCACCTTTTCTTATGAATGCAAACTTATTTTAAAACATCATATAGTGTTTGACCTTGTAATGATCCTGTTGTTAATGATCCATACACGTTAATTTTGTACGGGGCATCACATTTGGTATCAGAGCATTGGTTGTAGGGAATTAGGTTACGTTAGTGAGTCTAGACCGGACCGAGTAGGATTCACTAATAGGACTAATCTATAACTTGCTAGTTTACTTGTTTCTGCGGAACTTGCTGCATGCTGCTGCTTACTTTTACTGCTATATGTCATATACTGCTACTTGTTTTCACTACTGCATGCTACTATTTGCTTTCGATTACATGATACTTGTCATTATTGCCATGCTACTTACTGCTATAGATGATCTAGACTGTCGCAGTTACTTTGCCTAATACGTGCTTGCTATATGACTTACTGACATGGAAAAAGTTATTTTTCCTAGTTCAGATGTCGGATATCCCGCCCATCATCATTGACTTGAATAGCGACTCAGATTCGTCTGCCACCTTGCCTGCAGCTACTGCCGACTCACAGATCCCGTCATCGCTACCCTCTAGTGACTCTGGCGATTCATCCTCTGGGGACAGTAGCCACGCACCTGACCTGATGATCATCTCCAACGGAGATGAGGACCCAGAGGAGATTCCAGCTCCACCTAACCCAGGACTCCCGGAGCCACAACACCATTCTGGTGGTGCTGTGATTCCTGGGGAAAATGGGGACGTTCCTTTCTACAATGAGAAGGGAAATTGGGCTAGACGCCTTCCTGATGGACGTGTCGTGCCGATCCCTCCCGGCAGATACCGACTTATGACTACCGGTCAGGCACATCCACCTTCAGATGATTCAGACGACTCATCATCCGATGACTTCAGCAAGGAGGATTCCGACGAGGACCCTGAGGAGACGCCCGTGCATCCGCCCTCTACCCCGCCGAAGAAGCGGTATCATTTCGATGGTACTGTTATTCCAGGGGTTAAAGGAGGTAGACCGTTCGTGGACACACGCGGACAGTTGGTTAGGGTTACCGCCCGTAACCGGGTTGTGCCTTACCCTGCCGATCCATTCGTGCGTAAGGCTTCCCGTTACGCACCGTCTACTTCTGGTGCTGGACTGTCTGCACCACCAGCTCCACCAGCATTATCTGCACCACCAGCTCCACCTGTACCATCTGCACCGCCTGCCCCACCAGCATCCCCCGTCATCGAGGAACTGATGAGGGAAGTGCATATCCTCCTTGCTCGGGTAACTGAGCTCGAGGACCAGGTGTCCCACATGATGGACATCCTTTACCCACCGTCACCATAGGGCTGTTGTATTAGATTTCATTATGTAATCCCGTTTGTAGTTTCATGTTTTACTCATGTATTGTACGAACCTTATGCGGATGTATGTAACTTTCTTATTTAATGAATGGAACTTGGTGTTGTTTAATTTCTGTACGGTGTTCTATTTACATAACTATATGATGATTTTGTGATATCTGTATCTAGTTGCATTACTTAATTAATATGTGATGCGTTGATTCCATGTTGATTACCATATACCGTATTATTATTTATTGAATGCTGGATTTTGACTTAAGTCAAAATTTCTGTTTCGAAGATCAATGGCAAATGGAAGATCAACACCTACAGCAGCACAGATTGAGGAAATGATAACTGAACGAATAGCCGCAGCAATTGCGAATGTCAATCCCTAAGCTCCACCTCTTAACCAGAACAATCATAACGGGTGTACCTATAAGGAATTTCAAAGCTGCAAGCCCCACAATTTTAGTGGTACTGAGGGGACGGTTGGACTGACGAGGTGGTTTGAGAAATTAGAAGCTGTGTTCCGTATGAGCAACTGCTCAGAAATGAACAAAACTAAGTATGCCTCCTGTACACTGTCGGACGGCGCTTTAACCTGGTGGAACACACTTGCTCAGGCTAAGGGTATTGACGAGGCTTACGCTACACCGTGGGAAGAATTTAAGGGGGCTATGATCGAGGAGTACTGCCCCAGATCAGAGATTCAGAAAATGGAAGCTGAGTTTTGGGAGTTGAAGGTTGTGGGAACCGATCTTGACGGTTATAACCGGAGGTACTTGGAACTAGCTTTGATGTGTCCCACGATGGTTACCCCGGAATTTAAGCGAATGGAACGGTATTTGTGGGGACTTCCCAAGTCCATCCATGGAAATGTCACCTCTTCAAAACCAGCTGATGTCCCGGAAGCTATGCGCATGGCGCACACCCTGATGAACCAAATTACCAGCAAAGAACCAGAAAAGGGGAAATCCGAATCGGGAGCTAGTAATGAGAAACGTAAGTGGGATAACAACAAGGGGGGGGGGGGTCTTTGATCAAAACCCATCTAAGTGGCATGAAAGTTTCAAGGGAAACAACTCCAACCCGAACCTTAGCTCGAACCCTAACTACAAGGGTAGTCTCCCGTAGTACAAGAGATGCTACAAGCATCATACCGGATACTGCAACATGGTCTGTGAAAAGTGTAAAAGGACTGGGCATATTGGCAAAGACTGCAAGATCACCATCCCAACTGTGAAGACAAACCCTACTGGACCAAGGAAGTGCTATGAGTGTGGAAAACAGGGCCTCTTCAGGAATGAATGTCCCAATAAGAGAAAGGACAGTGGGCCAGCGCGTGGAAGAGCTTTCAATGTAAACGCAAGGGATGCCCGTGAGAACCCTGACTTGGTCACAGATATATTCACTATCAACAATCTATTAGCTTCTGTCCTATTTGATACTGGTGCCGATAGGAGTTATGTATGTAGACACTTTTGCTCTAAGATAAATTGGTCGTTAGTTCCTTTAAAGGAGAGTATGCTTGTTAAGGTAGCCAATGGAAAACTTGAGAAAGTTGACCAAATTAGCCGAGGAGGTATTATCAACATAGCTGGTGTGGATTTCAAGATTGACTTGATACCCATCAAATTGGGAAGTTTTGATGTGATTGTCGGTATGGACTGGTTGACCAAGGTAAGGGCCGACATTTTCTGTGAAGATAAAGCTATTCGTATACCACACGGAGATGGTGAGCCACTGATTATTTACGGAGAGAGATGTAACTCGAAGCTGAACCTCATTAGTTGCATGAAAGCACAAAAGATCATGAAGAAAGGACGTCTTGCCATTTTAGAACATGTGAAAACAATGAAAACCGAGGTGAAGAGCGTGGATGATGTACGAATTGTGAACGAATTTCCCGATGTCTTCCCATAAGAATTTCCTGATTACCGCCAACGAGGGCAGTGGAGTTTCTGATCGATTTAGTGCCAGGAGCTGCACCTATAGCTCGCGCACCTTATCGACTCGCACCTTCCGAAATGCAAGAGTTGCAGAGTCAACTACAAGAACTGCTAGACCGTGGATTTATCCAACCAAGTTCATCGCCTTGGGGCGCACCTGTTTTATTTGTGAAGAAGAAGGACGGATCTTTCTGCATGTGTATCGATTATCGTGAGCTGAACAAGTTGACAATCAAGAATCGGTATCCCCTTCCCCGAATTGACGATCTTTTCGATCAGCTGCAAGGATTAAGCATTTACTCTAAGATCGATTTGTGATCAGGTTATCACTAGCTGAGGGTGAAGGAGAGTGATGTGATGAAAACTGCGTTCAGAACCCGTTATGGTCACTATGAGTTTCTCGTGATGCCATTTGATTTAACCAACGCACCTGCCGTGTTTATGGATCTCATGAATCGTGTATGCAAGCCATACCTGGATAAGTTCGTTATCGTCTTCATAGATGATATCCTCATCTACTCCAAAAGTGAAGAAGAACATGAGCAACATCTTCGACTAGTGCTTGAACTCTTGAGACAAGAGCAACTTTATGCCAAATTCTCCAGGTGTGAGTTTTGGTTGAAGGAAGTCCAATTCCTGGGTCATATTGTGAGCGATCATGGTATCAAGGTTGATCCCACAAAGATCAAAGCTATCAGTAAGTGGTAAACCCCCACTACTCCGACTCATATCCTCCAATTTTTAGGTCTCGCAGGTTACTACCGAAGATTTATTGGAGGTTTCTCTCTGATTGCGCGTCCTTTGACCGCGCTGACTCACAAAGGGAAGAAGTTCGTTTGGGAAATCGATCACGAATCAGCATTTCAAACCTTGAAGCAGAAGTTAACCACCGCGCCTATCTTATCACTTCCTGAAGGCAGTGACGATTTCGTCGTATATTGTGATGCCTCGAAAAATGGTTTTAGTTGCGTATTGATACAAAGAACGAAGGTCATTGCTTATACTTCTCGTCAACTAAAGATTCACGAGCAAAACTACACTACTCACGATCTCGAACTTGGAGCCGTTGTTTTTGTGCTCAAATTGTGGAGACACTATATTTATGGAACTAAAAGTACTATCTTCACCGACCACAAAAGCCTCCAACACATTTTCGATCAGAAACAACTGAACATCAGACAGTGATGATGGATCGAGACGCTGAATGACTATGATTGTGAACTTTGTTACCATCCTGGCAAGGCCAATGTTGTAGCCGACGCTTTGAGCCGAAAGGATAGGATGACACCTCTTCGTGTTCGGGCCCTGAACATCACCATTCATTCAAATCTCAATAGCCAGATCTGAGTAGCCCAAGATGAAGCTCTCAAAGAGGTGAATATATCTCACGAACACTTGAACGTTCTCGTCTCTCGATTCGAGGTTAAGGAGACAGGACTCCGATACTTCGCCGGAAGAATTTGGGTGCCTAGTTATGGGGATTTGCGAAGCCTCATTCTAGACGAAGCCCATAAGTCAAGATATTCGATTCATCCAGGAGCCGGTAAAATGTACCACGATCTTAAGGAACAGTATTGGTGGCCTAATCTTAAGAAGGATGTTGCAACTTATGTTGGAAAGTGTTTGACTTGCTCAAAGGTTAAGGCCGAACATCAGAGGCCCTCTGGGTTACTTCAGCAACCGGAAATCCCGCAATGGAAGTGGGAAAGGATAACGATGGACTTCATTACGAAACTACCAAAGACGGTGGGCGGATACGATACCATCTAGGTTATCGTTGACTGTCTTACCAAATCTGCACACTTCTTAGCCATGAAAGAAACGGTCACGATGGAAAAACTCGCTCAATTATACATAAAGGAAATTGTATCTCATCATGGCGTGCCCTTATCGATTATTTCAGACCGAGATGCACGTTTTGCTTCCAGATTTTGGCGTTCTTTGCAAGCCTTGGGGACTCATCTCGACATGAGTACTGCGTATCACCTACAGACCGACGGACAAAGCGAACGCACAATTCAGACTTTGGAGGACATGTTGCGTGCTTGTGTTATTGATTTCAGAAAGGCTTGGGAAAGGCATTTGCCGCTAGCCGAATTCTCTTACAACAACAGTTATCATTCAAGTATTAAT
Organism: Rutidosis leptorrhynchoides; assembly: GCF_046630445.1. NCBI lineage: Eukaryota > Viridiplantae > Streptophyta > Magnoliopsida > Asterales > Asteraceae > Rutidosis > Rutidosis leptorrhynchoides. Next base: position 278,976,703 of record NC_092342.1, read on the forward strand.
GCCGCACCTTTCGAAGCGTTGTATGGCTGCAAATTCCGTTCTCCTATTTGTTGGGCCGAATTAGGCGAAAAGCAAATCACCGGACCCGAGCTAGTCCATGAAACAATCGAGAAGATTGTCCAAATTCAAGCGAGACTCAAGACGGCCAGTGATCGCCAAAAGAGTTATGCCGACCTTAAACGTAAAGACTTCGAATTTAACGTGGGTGACCGTGTAATGTTGAAGGTCGCACCTTGGAAAGGTGTGATTCGTTTTGGAAAACGTGGAAAGTTAAACCCGCGATACATTGGTCCTTTCGAAATCTTGGAGCGTGTTGGACCCGTTGCTTACCGACTGGATCTTCCGACTCAATTGAGCTCAGTTCATCCTACCTTTCATGTATCGAATTTGAAGAAGTGTCTTGCTGAACCGGAACTTGTCATACCACTGGAAGAACTTACGATTGATGATAAACTCCACTTCGTAGAAGAACCTGTCGAAATTATGGACCGTGAGGTCAAAACTTTGAAATGCAACAAAATTCCGATCGTCCGAGTCCGATGGAATTCCAAACGAGGAACCGAGTTTACCTGGGAACGAGAGGATCAAATGATGCAAAAGTATCCTCACCTTTTCCCAACTCCTCCATCTACCTTAGCTTAAAATTTCGGGATGAAATTTTATTTAACAGGTGAGTAATGTAATGACCCTGGATTTTCCAACTTATATTTATTAATATTTATTATTTATACTTGCGCTTTAATAAATGTATTCTTATACATTTTACTTGTTACCGTATTTGACTTTACAAGTCCCGATTCGTTTTTTTGACACGTGTTTTTCTCGAATAATATTTCGAATATTATTTACGTTCATAATTAATTATTATTACTTATTTCTAATTAACTAATGTTAGTAGTTAATTACTTGGGCTTTTACTAAATTGTTGCACACTTACATGGGCTTATATTAATGGACTTGAACTTGGAAGCCCACCCTACATTTACTTGATGGACTAACTAGTAAGCCCACTATTATGCTAATGATACATTAAGCTTAAACAAGGTTAATTAAGTTAAGTTAGGAGACAAAGTTGTTGCAAGCATGCATGACCTCTTTCCCATACATTTAACCTTATACCTCATTCTAGCATTCACCATCTTCCTACACATGAAAGCATCAATTTGACTTCCCCTTTGAGCCTCCAAACCGTCGGCCTAGTAGCGCATGGGAGGGAGTTCAATTTTTTTTTTTTTGTTACTTATAAGCTAGTTTTCATTTCATTTCACACACATCTTACTTACACGTTATTTTCTCTCAACTTTTCTCTCTAATTTGTAAGTGAAGAACTTTACTTTCTTTCTTCTTTTTCCTTTAAAAATCACCAAGTATCATCATCAATTTACTAGTTGGTTGTTTGTTGTTAAAGATCAAACTTTCTAGTTTGTATCTTCATGGATCTTGTTTCTTCCATACTTAGTTTGATGAGAAGTCAAGAACAAGAATCTAAGCTTGTTAGCTTATGGTTCTACACTTGAAGTTCATCTTTTCTTTCTTTTAAATTCATGATTTATATATGTTGGTCAAGTATTACTAGTTAAACTTGATCTCATTTTTCTTATAACTAAAGTTAAACTTTGTAAGTTCAAGAACATGGAAGTTAAACTTTCTAGTTATAACTTCATACACTTATGTTGGATCTAAGTTTCTATAGCTTATGGTCTTCCAATTTTGTCTAAAACAAAAGCTTATAAGCTTAAATACATTTTACAAGACAAAAATCTAAGTTTAATAACTTATGGTTTTATTAAAGTAAAGATCCAAGTTCCGTAACTTAGAGTTTAACTTAAGAACACTAAATCTAGACTTTCTAGTCTAGGATCTTCAAGATCTAACTAAGATCTAAGTTCTACAACCTAAGATCTTGTTTATTTAGTTTACTTTCAAGTTTGTAGTTTAATAGTACTATTAGAACTCATGTATGTGTCAGATCTAAGATCTTGGTGTAACTTTGGTTCATCAACCTACTTACAACCCTTAAATGAGTTGTGTTACATATCTTAGACATACACTAGTGTTATGATGGTCAAAACTTGGTTAAGATGATGCAAACACATCAACGAGTTGTACACTTGAAGCTATAGGCATCAAGGATGAGAACCGTGATGAGCATCAAGCACCAAGAACCCACTGAAGCAAATTGTTTACTGTTTTCTGGATCTGATCAGGCTACCTGGGCTACTGGAAAGTTGATTTCTAGTTAGTTCGGTTCGAGTATATGATTTTCTGTTTAGGCCTCATCTTAATCCGATTTACGGTTTAGGATTTATAGCCTTCCGAAAATCACTACGCCCTTTTAACGTTGTGCTGAAATTTCTGACCTACTCGCACTTAAACCGTCGCCACGGTAAAAAAAAACGATTTTGGTTCTGGAAATTGGTCAGCAACTAGGGGACTCATATACGGAGCCATGGCCACTGGTCTCACCTCATTTCAGTTTGTATAGAGGTCGTGGCGACTGAACGAAGTCAGCCTTTGTTTCGAACTCTATTCTTGATTGAAACTTACTTTACCCTTTTTGACTTATGATGAATGATGATGATACTTAAGACCTAATTTACATTACTTTTAAACTTTTGGGAATGATTTACTGACTTAGTAACTTTTGACTTAGGTTGAGGACCTTTCGGACCAACTACTTGCTTACTTATCTCGTACCGACTTTACTACTTTTCACTGTGAGTTATAGCATCCCTTTTTACTTTAACTATTTTGGGATTGAGAATACTTGCGCGTTTTACGTTTTACATACTAGGCACGAGTACTTAAACTTTATATATGTGTGGGTTATACAATGGCATAAACTTTCCCCTTAGCTCGATAACGTTTAGTCATTGGTCTTTGAACCGATGAACGCGAATCTTAAATATGGATTCATAGGGTTTGACATCCCCACTCGGGCTAGTAGCACTAGCATTTAATGGGTGTTTAATACTTTGTAAACTTACGCACACACCAAGTGTACTTTTAGGGGGTGATATTACGTTAAGTTAGTTACCAAGTGCCCACGATTGAACATATACTTTTCATACTGTTTCAAAATACCGAAATCTCGTGGCCTACCTTACATTACTATTATATTAAACTATAGCTCACCAACATTCGTGTTGACATTTTTAAGCATGTTTTCTCAGGTGCTTAGAGGTTTGATTGCTTCCGCTGTAGTTGTCTTGTTGTTGTAGTATTGCTGTGTAGACACCCGCTGCTTCTGTTTGAGATGTCTCCGCATGAAACATTTATTTTGCATTCAAACTATGTTACTTTTGAAACAATGAATTTGTAATGACCATTGGGTCACGTACTATTATTATTGCCTTCTATTCGTAGAAGCACACTATCATATGTTAAACATTTGACGTTGGTTATGACGTCACCTTTTCTTATGAATGCAAACTTATTTTAAAACAACATATAGTGTTTGACCTTGTAATGATCCTGTTGTTGATGATCCGTACACGTTAATTTTGTACGGGACATCACAATTCATATGTTGAACACCTGGTAACCGACATTAACAAAATGCATATAGAATATCCCCAAAACAGAAATTCATCTATATTAATAACTCGAAGTACTAAAGCATACCAGTTTCCAGTATGGGGGGAGTTAGTGCCCGTAGATCTACCTTTAGGATTCACGTCAATTAGGGTGTCTGTTCCCTAATTCTTAGGTTACCAAGCTAAAAGGGTGATATTCGGTATTCATAATCCAACATAGAATGTAATTTCAAGTACTTGTGTCTATTTTATAAAACATTTACAAAACTGCATGTATTCTCATCCCAAAATATTATATAGTAAAAATGGGACTATAACTCACTTTCACAGATTATCACTTCGTCGGAAAATAACACTTGGCCACTGGTCGATTCACGAACCTATAAAAAATATGTATATATATATCAAAGTATGATCGAAATATAATTATACCATATTTTATTATGTTTTAATGATTTAAGTTTGTTAAGTTGATAGTCCAACGTTTGTAGTCCACAAATAATTGTCCACAGTTAGTAGTACGAAAATAAATCAATATATATTATCTCGAATCAATCCATGACCCATTGCATACAAGTCTCAGACTCGATCACAAATCAAAGTATATATATTATTTTGGAATCAACCTCAACCCTGTATAGCTAACTCGATCATTACTGCATATAGAGTGTCTATGGTTGTTCCAAATAATATATATAGATGACGTCAATATGATATGTCAAAACATTGCATACATGTCTATGGTCTATCAAGGTTACATAATATGTTAGAGTACATGTATAATACAATATAAGTTAGTTAAGTTATGGTTAGTATAGATTTGTTACAAATTTCACGTAGCTACAACAAGAAAAATTATCCAATTTTGTTTTACCCATAACTTCTTGGTTTTAAATCCGTTTTGAGTGATTCAAGTTTCTATGATTTCATAATGAACTGAAATTTATGAAACTAAACAGAATAAGTATAAGTTTATAGTCAGAAATACATGTTACAATTCAATTTTGTAAGAGGTAATCATTTCAGTCGAAAGAACGACGTCTTGATGACCATTTTGAAAAACATACTTTCACGTTAAGTTTAACCATGATTTTTGGATATAGTTTCATGTTCATAAGAAAAATCATTTTCCCAGAAGATCAACTTTTAAATCAAAGTTTATCATAGTTTTTAATTATCTAACCCAAAATAGCCCCCGGTTTCACTACGACGGCGTATGTCCGGTTTTACGGTGTTCTTCGTGTTTCCAGGCTTTAAATCATTAAGTTAGCATATCACATAGATATAGAACATGTGTTTAGTTAATTTTAAAAGTCAAGTTAGAAGGATTAACTTTGTTTGCGAACAAGTTTAGAATTAACTAAACTATGTTCTAGTGATTACAAGTTTAAATCTTCAAATAAGATAGTTATATATATATATATATATATATATATATATATATATATATATAATATATATATATATATATATATATATATATATATATATATATATATATATATATATATATATATACATATATATGAATCAAATGATGTTATGAACATCATTACTACCTTAAGTTTAGTAGGTAAACCTACTGGAAGTGACAAAAATTGATCTAGCTTCAAAGGATCTTGGATGGCTTGAAAGTTCTTGAAGTAGAATCATGGTGCCCATCTATTTCAGGCAATATGGCATAGATCCTGGTGCCCATATATCTCCTGCTGATGCTAACTGGAACAGCTTTGCTTACTCAGTTCCTGAATCAGATAGTGACCTTGATGCACAGGTCTCCCCTGCTCATCCTTCTGCACCTGCTGATGACAAAAAGGGGGAGAAGAAGTCTAAAAAGAAGTCTAAAAAGAAGTCTAAAAAGAGAAAATAATCTGAGGGGGAGCATGAGCATGAAAAGGCTCCAAAACAGCAAAGGAGGGATGGTGATGATGGTGGTGATGGTACTGGTCAAGATTCTGATACTAAGCCCAGCAACGCTCATACTGAAGCAGGTGTCTAGGCAGCTGGTGAATCTCAACCCAGTGTGTCTACCACATCTGTGGATGATATTGGTTCTGACAGTAAGCCCAGTGATGTGTCTGAACTGGCTATAACTGAATCTTTTGCTGTCTCTCAAACTATTGAACGAAAAATGAAAAGAAAACAAGAGAGGCATCAGAAGAGACAGCAGGAACTGGATGCTGCTTTCAACGCTAAATTTGAGGCATATGCTGCTCTAAAATGACATAAAATTGAGCATGCACGATACCTCGATCCTGAAAAGCGTGAAATTCATGATAAACTTCTCAGAATTGCTGAACACAAAAGGGCTGCTTTGAAAAGAAATGCTAAGTGCATGGTAAAACATGATAGAAAGATAGCAAAGTTGTATCCTGAGCGAGCAGAGAGAATTAAGAAGATGACTCTTGAAGAGATGAAAGATTACTTAGCTTCTACTGAGTCAGGAAGGGTTAGAGCTGATGTTTTCATGAAATGGCTAGATGCAATGTTAGAAACCAGCCAATCCTCTCGACCAGCATCTTCTGCTCAGCCAGCTGCACAACAACAGCCAGCAGACATCATCAACCTTGATGAGGATGAATCAGCTGAGGGGGAGCACTTAGCAATTGTTCCTTATCTGCCTTCACAAAAACCATCAGCTGAACCCATGCCAATTAATAAACAAAGGGTAAAATCTGCTCTTAGGGACAACCAGCCCCTAAGGAAAGGACCCTTATTTGAGGTAGCTGATGAAGATACTGTGGCAGTTGTGCCAGCTGATACTAATCAGTCAGCTGGTACCGAAGACACAACAAGGAGTGTTGAGATTGAAGACCCAGCCAGAAGTGTGCTGCTAGGTGTAACAAGTGGTGAAGACCCAGCTAAAGTGAATGAGCTGGGTGTTAATCAAGATGCTGATACTGTTGATCCTGCTGATTTCACAGTCTGGGGCAGAGGAGATCATCTATTTATTCAATCACCTATCTCTGCCTGGACTCTTGCTTATTTTGACAGAACACAGGATGAACGAATTAATCAGTGCTCAGTAAGTTCTTCTGGCATAGCAGAATCAATCATGTATCCTTCATCTTCCCCAAAATGTCCTTCATCTTCCCCAAAATGTCATTCATCTTCCCCAAAATGTCATGATAAACACACAACTTGGGAAGATGATTCAGTTTCATGAGGTGAGCCAGATCTAAGAAGGATGAATCCAGATGAAAGAGAAGCTTACAGGCTGGAGATCACTGTACCTGAATTGCTTGAGCAAAGACAAGCAACTATTTCTGAAAGGATACGCCAAGTTAGATTGCTGCATCATCCACTTGATCAGCCATTCTATATCACTGTCTTGACTTATGGCATTGAAATTGGTGTGTATCTAAATAACAGTGGTCAGAGGCTACATACTGATGAAGAGAAAGCTCAATTTCATGAGGCTCGGCAACTGGATATGGATCTAAGGCAATATCGTGATGCCCTTAAAACCGTTGAGGGCAGGAAGATGATTGAAATAGCTAAATCCTTGAACATCACTGTCAATTACTATCTTTTAGGTCTACAAGTTGAAAGGCAAAGAATGGAGGATGCTGATGCTGAACTTGCTGAGAGGCTAAGGCTTCAGGAAGAAGAAGCTAAGTTGGCTACTGATAGAAAGCAAGAGGCTGAGTCCCTCAAGTTAGCCAAAGCTATTGTTAAAGAACATGACAAGGCATTCGATGAACTGGAAGCTGCTAAGAAAGCACCTGCTGATGCTCCTATAGAAACTGAACGAACAATAGAATTATCTGATCATTACAATAGGAGCAGATATGGTGATGTGCTAACCAGAATATCAAATCCAAGCAAGATCATCAAGGTGCGCAAAGGCACAAAAAGGGCTTTCTCTGTCAGCAGAGAAGGTATGTTCAAGAAAGAATTGACTACACTGAACTGAGAACCTTAGGGTTCAGTGAATGGATGAAGATACTGCAGTACTTTATTGGCAAAGGTAAAGGTGGTATCAAAGATACACTGAAACCTGAAACCTGAACTTCAAGAGCTCTTCAACAAAGCAGTTGAAATGTCCCGTTCTTATTGATTAAAAACGTTCCATATTAATTGATTTCGTTGCGAGGTTTTGACCTCTATATGAGACGTTTTTCAAAGACTGCATTCATTTTTAAAACAAACCATAACCTTTATTTCATCAATAAAGGTTTAAAAAGCTTTACGTAGATTATCAAATAATCACAATTTAAAATATCCTGTTTACACACGACCATTACATAATGGTTTACAATACAAATATGTTACAACGAAATAAGTTTCTTGAATGCAGTTTTTACACAATATCATACAAGCATGGACTCCAAATCTCGTCCTTATTTAAGTATGCGACAGCGGAAGCTCTTAATAATCACCTGAGAATAAACATGCTTAAAACGTCAACAAAAATGTTGGTGAGTTATAGGTTTAACCTATATATTATCAAATCAAAATAATAGACCACAAGATTTCATATTTCAATACACATCCCATACATAGAGATAAAAATCATTCATATGGTGAACACCTGGTAACCGACATTAACAAGATGCGTATATAAGAATATCCCCATCATTCCGGGACACCCTTCGGATATGATATAAATTTCGAAGTACTAAAGCATCCGGTACTTTGGATGGGGTTTGTTAGGCCCAATAGATCTATCTTTAGGATTCGCGTCAATTAGGGTGTCTGTTCCCTAATTCTTAGATTACCAGACTTAATAAAAAGGGGCATATTCGATTTCGATAATTCAACCATAGAATGTAGTTTCACGTACTTGTGTCTATTTTTTAAATCATTTATAAAACCTGCATGTATTGTCATCCCAAAAATATTAGATTTTAAAAGTGGGAATATAACTCACTTTCACAGATATTTCCTTCCTCGGAAATAAGACTTGGCCACGGATCGATTCACGAACCTATAACAAATATGTACATATATATCAAAGTATGTTCAAAATATATTTACAACACTTTTAATACATTTTGATGTTTTAAGTTTATTAAGTCAGCTGTCCTCGTTAGTAACCTACAACTAGTTGTCCACAGTTAGATGTACAGAAATAAATCGATATATATTATCTTGAATCAATCCACGACCCAGTGTATACATATCTCAGTATTGATCACAACTCAAACTATATATATTTTGGAATCAACCTCAACCCTGTATAGCTAACTCCAACCAACGAGCTTATAGCTCAGTGGTACCCGATGCCTTTGATCCCTGGGCCCACAGTGGGGGAAGCTTTGACCTTAAGAAAGGCGCAAGTTCGATTCTCAGTCTGGGCGCCCCGCATGGAATTATTTCTCCCTCCGGGGGGAAATTTGTGAAGTGTTTCGGGGGTCTAGCTAGCTGGGGTAAAAATCGCCTTGCCGCCACTGTGGTACCTGGGAGGAGGTACTTTGCTGGCACAGGTCTCTTTCGGGGTGGGATTGGTGGGTGCTACGGCACACAGGGTTAGCGTGTCCCTGCCAACTTACACGTTTTGACCTTAACATTCACATATAGAGTGTCTATGGTTGTTCCGAAATATATATAGATGTGTCGACATGATAGGTCGAAATATTGTATACGTGTCTATGGTATCTCAAGATTACATAATATACAATATAAGTTGATTAGGTTATGGTTGGAATAGATTTATTACTAACTTTCACGTAGGTAAAATGAGTAGTTTTTATCAATCTTGTTTTACTCGTCATTTCTTCGTTTCAAATCTGTTTTGAGTGAATCAAATTGCTATGGTTTCATATTGAACTCTATTTTAAAAATATAAATAGAAAATGTATAGGTTTATAGTCGGAAATTTAAGTTAAATGTCAATTACTAAAGAGGTAGTCATTTTCGTCGAAAAAACGACATCTTGATGACCATTTTGAAAAACATACTTTCACTTTGAGTTTAACCATGATTTTTGGATATAGTTTCATGTTCATAATAAAAATCATTTTTCCAGAAGTATAGCTTTTAAATCAAAGTTCTTCTTAGCTTTTAATTATCCCAACCAAAACAGCCCCCGGTTTTACTACGACGGCTTATATCCAGTTTTATGGTGTTTATCGTGTTTCCGCGTTTTAAATCATTAAGTTAGCATATCATATAGATATAGAACATGTGTTTAGTTGATTTTAAAAGTCAAGTTAGAAGGATTAACTTTTGTTTGCGAACAAGTTTAGAATTAACTAAACTATGTTCTAGTGATTACAAGTTTATAACGTTGAATAAGACAGCTTTTTATGTATGAATCGAATGATGTTATGAATATCATTACTACCTCAAGTTCCTTGGATAAACCTACTGGAAATGAGAAAAATGGATCTAGTTTCAAAGGATCCTTGGATGGCTTGAAAGTTCTTGAAGCAGAATCATGACACGAAAACAATTTCAAGTAAGATTTCCACTCGAAATAAGATTGTTATAGTTATAGAAATTGAATTAAAGTTAGAATATGATTATTACCTTGTATTAGAAAGATAGCCTACTGTAAGTAACAAATGTTTCTTGATCTTGGATGATTACTTGGAATGGATTTAGAAAACTTGGAAGTAAACTTGCAATCTTGGAAGTATTCTTGATTTTATGAAACTAGAACTTTTGGAATTTATGAAGAACACTTAGAACTTGAAGATAGAACTTGAGAGAGATCAATTAGATGAAGAAAATTGAAGAATGAAAGTGTTTGTAGGTGTTTTTGGTCGTTGGTGTATGGATTAGATATAAAGGATATGTAATTTTGTTTTCATGTAAATAAGTCATGAATGATTACTCATATTTTTGTAATTTTATGAGATATTTCATGCTAGTTGCCAAATGATGGTTCCCACATGTGTTAGGTGACTCACATGGGCTGCTAAGAGCTGATCATTGGAGTGTATATACCAATAGTACATACATCTAAAAGTTGTGTATTGTACGAGTACGAATACGAGTGCATACAAGTAGAATTGTTGATGAAACTGAACGAGGATGTAACTGTAAGCATTTTTGTTAAGTAGAAGTATTTTGATAAGTGTCTTGAAGTCTTTCAAAAGTGTATGAATACATATTAAAACACTACATGTATATACATTTTAACTGAGTCGTTAAGTCATCGTTAGTTGTTACATGTAAGTGTTGTTTTGAAACCTTTAGGTTAACGGTCTTGTTAAATGTTGTTAACCCATTGTTTATTAAATCAAATGAGATGTTAAATTATTATATTATCATGATATTATGATGTATGAATATCTCTTAATATGATATATACATTAAAATATCGTTACAACGATAATCGTTACATATAAGTCTCGTTTCGTAATTCTTGAGTTAGTAGTCTTGTTTTTACATATGTAGTTCATTGTTAACACACTTAATGATATATTTAAATATCATTTTATCATGTTAAATATAGTGTATCAATATCTTAATATGATACATATGTATTTAGTATACGTTATCATAACGATAATCGTTATATAAATCATTTCGAGTTTCTTAACTTAGTAATCTCATTTCTTATGTATATCACACATTGTTAATATACTTAGTGAGATAATTACTCATCATAATCTCATGTCAACCATATATATATATGTGTATATATACCACAACATGTAGTTTTTACAAATTTGTAACGTTCGTGAATCGCCGGTCAACTTGGGTGATCAATTGTCTATATGAAACTTATTTCATTTAATCAAGTCTTAACAAGTTGATTGCTTAACATGTTGGAAACACTTAATCATGTAAATAACAATTTCATTTAATATATATATAAACATGGAAAAGTTTGGGTCACTACAGTACCTACCCGTTAAATAAATTTTGTCCCGAAATTTTAAGCTGTTGAAGGTGTTGACGAATCTTCTGGAAATAGATGCGGGTATTTCTTCTTCATTTGATCTTCACACTCCCAGGTGAACTCGTGTAGTGACCCGAACTTTTCCATGTTTATATATATTAATTGAGATTGATGTTTACATGATTAAATGTTTCCAACATGTTAAGCAATCAAACTTGTTAAGACTTGATTAATTGAAATAGGTTTCATATAGACAATTGACCACCCAAGTTGACCGGTGATTCACGAACGTTAAAACTTGTAAAAAACTATATGATGACATATATATGGTTATATATATAGTTAACATGATATTATGATAAGTAAACATATCATTAATTATATTAACAATGAACTACATATGTAAAAACAAGACTACTAACTTAATGATTTTGAAACGAGACATATATGTAACGTTTATCGTTGTAACGACATTTAATGTATATATATCATATTAAGAGATATTCGTACATCATAATATCATGATAATATAATAATTTAAAATCTCTTTTGATATTATAAACATTGGGTTAACAACATTTAACAAGATCGTTAACCTAAAGGTTTCAAAACAACACTTACATGTAACGACTAACGATGACTTAACGACTCAGTTAAAATGTATATACATGTAGTGTTTTAATATGTATTTATACACTTTTGAAAGACTTCAATACACTTATCAAAATACTTCTACTTAACAAAAATGCTTACAATTACATTCTCGTTCAGTTTCATCAACAATTCTACTCGTATGCACCCGTATTCGTACTCGTACAATACACAGCTTTTAGATGTATGTACTATTGGTATATACACTCCAATGATCAGCTCTTAGCAGCCCATGTGAGTCACCTAACACATGTGGGAACCATCATTTGGCAACTAGCATGAAATATCTCATAAGATTACAAAAATATGAGTAATCATTCATGACTTATTTACATGAAAACAAAATTACATATCCTTTATATCTAATCCATACACCAACGACCAAAAACACCTACAAACACTTTCATTCTTCAATTTTCTTCATCTAATTGAACTCTCTCAAGTTCTATCTTCAAGTTCTAAGTGTTCTTCATAAATTCCAAAAGTTCTAGTTTCATAAAATCAAGAATACTTTCAAGTTTGCTAGCTCACTTCCAATCTTGTAAGGTGATCATCCAACCTCAAGAAATCTTTGTTTCTTACAGTAGGTTATCATTCTAATACAAGGTAATAATCATATTCAAACTTTGGTTCAATTTCTATAACTATAACAATCTTATTTCAAGTGATGATCTTACTTGAACTTGTTTTCGTGTCATGATTTTGCTTCAAGAACTTTGAGCCATCCAAGGATCCATTGAAGCTAGATCCATTTTTCTCTTTTCCAGTAGGTTCATCCAAGGAACTTAAGGTAGTAATGATGTTCATAACATCATTCGATTCATACATATAAAGCTATCTTATTCGAAGGTTTAAACTTGTAATCACTAGAACATAGTTTAGTTAATTCTAAACTTGTTCGCAAACAAAAGTTAATCCTTCTAACTTGACTTTTAAAATCAACTAAACACATGTTCTATATCTATATGATATGCTAACTTAATGATTTAAAACCTGGAAACACGAAAAACACCGTAAAACCGGATTTACGCCGTCGTAGTAACACCGCGGGCTGTTTTGGGTTAGTTAATTAAAAACTATGATAAACTTTGATTTAAAAGTTGTTATTCTGAGAAAATGATTTTTATTATGAACATGAAACTATATCCAAAAATTATGGTTAAACTCAAAGTGGAAGTATGTTTTCTAAAATGGTCATCTAGACGTCGTTCTTTCGACTGAAATGACTACCTTTACAAAAACAACTTGTAACTTATTTTTCTGACTATAAACCTATACTTTTTCTGTTTAGATTCATAAAATAGAGTTCAATATGAAACCATAGCAATTTGATTCACTCAAAACGGATTTAAAATGAAGAAGTTATGGGTAAAACAAGATTGGATAATTTTTCTCATTTTAGCTACGTGAAAATTGGTAACAAATCTATTCCAACTATAACTTAATCAACTTGTATTGTATATTATGTAATCTTGAGATACCATAGACACGTATACAATGTTTCGACCTATCATGTCGACACATCTATATATATTTCGGAACAACCATAGACACTCTATATGTGAATGTTGGAGTTAGCTATACAGGGTTGAGGTTGATTCCAAAATATATATAGTTTGAGTTGTGATAAATACTGAGATACGTATACACTGGGTCGTGGATTGATTCAAGATAATATTTATCGATTTATTTCTGTACATCTAACTGTGGACAACTAGTTGTAGGTTACTAACGAGGACAGCTGACTTAATAAACTTAAAACATCAAAATATATTAAAAGTGTTGTAAATATATTTTGAACATACTTTGATATATATGTATATATTGTTATAGGTTCGTGAATCAACCAGTGGCCAAGTCTTACTTCCCGACGAAGTAAAAATCTGTGAAAGTGAGTTATAGTCCCACTTTTAAAATCTAATATTTTTGGGATGAGAATACATGCAGGTTTTATAAATGATTTACAAAATAGACACAAGTATGTGAAACTACATTCTATGGTTGAATTATCGAAATCGAATATGCCCCTTTTTATTAAGTCTGGTAATCTAAGAATTAGGGAACAGACACCCTAATTGACGCGAATCCTAAAGATAGATCTATCGGGCCCAACAAGCCCCATCCAAAGTACCGGATGCTTTAGTACTTCGAAATTTATATCATATCCGAAGGGTGTCCCGGAATGATGGGGATATTCTCATATATGCATCTTGTTAATGTCGGTTACCAGGTGTTCACCATATGAATGATTTTTATCTCTATGTATGGGATGTATATTGAAATATGAAATCTTGTGGTCTATTGTTACGATTTGATATATATAGGTTAAACCTATAACTCACCAACATTTTTGTTGACGTTTTAAGCATGTTTATTCTCAGGTGATTATTAAGAGCTTCCGCTGTCGCATACTTAAATAAGGACGAGATTTGGAGTCCATGCTTGTATGATATTGTGTAAAAACTGCATTCAAGAAACTTATTTTGTTGTAACATATTTGTATTGTAAACCATTATGTAATGGTCGTGTGTAAACAGGATATTTTAGATTATCATTATTTGATAATCTACGTAAAGCTTTTTAAACCTTTATTGATGAAATAAAGGTTATGGTTTGTTTTAAAATGAATGCAGTCTTTGAAAAACGTCTCATATAGAGGTCAAAACCTCGCAACGAAATCAATTAATATGGAACGTTTTTAATCAATAAGAACGGGACATTTCAGTTGGTATCCGAGCGTTGGTCTTAGAGAACCAGAAAATTTGCATTAGTGTGTCTTATTGAGTTTGTTAGGATGCATTAGTGAGTCTGGACTTCGACCGTGTTTTCTTTAAAAATGATTGCTTAACATTTTTGTTGGAAACTATATATTTTTAACATATGAATATTATATATTAATCTCTTAACGTGTTTGATATTATGTGATAGATGTCTACCTCTAGAACAAGTCTCATTGACTCACCTAATAATAATGAAGAGTCAAATGTAAATTGGAATGATTTGTGGACTGATTCACAAGTTCCCGAAGAGGAACCGGAAGAAGAGTCGGAACCGGAAGAAGAATCGGAACCGGAAGAAGAATCGGAACCGGATGAAGAAATAGAACCGGTGGGGGAAATAATAAAACGGTTAAGTAAAAGAAAATCCTCAACCAACCGACCAAAGTTAATTATGGTCAATGGTGTTTCCGCCAAGGAAGCAAAATATTGGGAGGATTACCAATTCTCCGATGAATCGGATTCCGACGAGAATTCCGATGATGTTATAGAAATTACCCCAACTGAATTTAAAAAGGCAAAAGAAAATAATAAGGGAAAGGGCATAAAAATAGAGAAATCTAATTCCAACCCCGATGAACTTTATATGTATCGTCAACCCCCGAAGTCCTTAAGTTGTAACAATGACCCGGGAACCTCTAAACCACCAGGTTTTTCTAAACCAATGTGGACAACGACGGCTCGTATTAGGGGAACATCATATATCCCTAGAAACTTGGCAAAACGAACCAAAACCGAAGAAGAAGAAACGAGCGAGTCGGAATAAGATAGTTGTATTCGTGTGGTGTAATATATGTAATATAGTGTTCTTATGCTTTATGATATATGTAAAAATTGCTTGTATTAATAAGTATTTTTTTATGAAACTAACTCTTGTCTATTTTACAGTTTAAAAACACAAAATGGATAGACAACCCAATATTTTAAGAGACCTACCCGGAGACATGATTGATGAAATCTTGTCTAGAGTCGGCCAGAATTCTTCGGCACAACTATTTAAGGCGAGATCAGTTTGTAAGACATTCGAAGAACGTTCCAAGAATGTCTTGGTTTATAAGAGACTTTCGTTTGAAAGATGGGGGATATCACATTGGGAAACCCATAAGTTACGATGTGTTTACTTTGACGCATATATTGCGGGGAACCCAAATGCTATTTTACGCAACGGGTTAAGAAATTATTTTGACTCAATATATCCGAATATTGGACTTCGTGATTTAGAAAAAGCGGCTAACATGCAACATAAAGAAGCATGTTATGCTTACGGATTAGTAATGTTCGCTTCTCACCAAAGTGAGAACAAGAACATCGGGCTACAACTATTAAACAAAACGTTTCCACAAGTGACGGAGTCGGTAATTGGGGTAAGAAATGAGGTTTTTAGATTATTATGGGACTGTTGGACATTACGTAACCCTCGTCCCTTTGATGACGTTACAACACGCTGTCTTATCAACGGCCATAACGGTTATGTTGCACAAGACCAAGGATGGGAAGTAGTCCTAGTAAAACCAGAATGCATGACTTGTTTCTGGACGTATGAATTACGTGTCTTTATTGCCTTTGCTGAACGACTTGTATACTAGCTAGAATTGTCTTCACAACTATCTTGTATCAAAGTTATTGTGTGCTATATTTCATGCTTTATGTAAAATAAGCGGTATTGTAAGTTTGTAAAATATTGTATAAAAGTTTGAACGCGAAATATTATTATAATCAGTTTTTCATATAGAATTGTAGTAGTTGAATTGTATATTAGCTACTAAGTATGAACTTAACGGGTAGGTACTACCCGAATTTAAACTTATAAAACGCTAATATGAAGAAAAAGCTTTTATAAATGAGTTCATATTATGCTACGAAATACTATTAACTACTCTTAATATTCTGTATGATTAACTTGTTCCATTTAACTATTTTGAAGGAAATGGCACCGACTACTCGACACACCGTGAATATGAATGAAGAGGAATTCCGTACTTTTCTAGCTTCAAACATAGCCGCAGTACAGGCTGCGCTACATACCAACAATAACCTTGGATCTAGCAGTACAGGAAATCGTGTAGGATGCACCTACAAAGAATTCACTGCCTGCAAACCTTTGGAATTTGATGGAACCGAAGGACCGATCGGATTGAAACGGTGGACAGAGAAGGTTGAATCGGTGTTTGCCATAAGTAAGTGTACTGAAGAGGACAAAGTGAAGTACGCTACGCATACCTTCACAGGTTCTGCGTTAACATGGTGGAATACCTATCTAGAGCAAGTGGGACAAGATGATGCGTACGCACTACCGTGGTCAGCATTCAAGCACTTGATGAACGAGAAGTACCGTCCCAGAACCGAGGTTAATAAGCTCAAGACAGAACTTAGAGGGTTACGAACCCAAGGATTTGATATTACCACGTACGAAAGACGATTCACAGAATTGTGCCTATTGTGTCCGGGAGCATTCGAAGATGAGGAAGAGAAGATCGACGCGTTTGTGAAAGGATTACCGGAAAGAATCCAAGAAGATATAAGTTCACACGAGCCCGCCTCCATACAACAGGCATGTAGAATGGCTCACAAACTAGTGAACCAGATTGAAGAAAGAATTAAAGAACAGACTGCTGAAGAGGCCAATGTGAAGCAAGTCAAAAGAAAGTGGGAGGAAAACGGTGATAAGAATCACCAATACAACAACAACAGCAATTACAACAATAATCGCAACAATTATCCCAACAATCGCAACATCAATCGCAACTACAACAAACGGCCCAACAACAACAACAACAACAACAGCAACTACAACAATCATCCCAACAACAATAATAACCGCAACAACAACAACAATCAGAAGCAGCTATGCCAAAGGTGTGAAAAGAATCACTCGGGGTTCTGCACCAAATTTTGCAACAAGTGTAAAAGAAATGGTCATAGCGCGGCGAAGTGTGAGGTCTACGGACCAGGGGTTAATAGAACGAAAGGAACAAATGGTGTCGGAACGAGTAATGGCGGAGCAAGTAGTGTCGGAGCAAGTTATGCCAATGTAGTTTGTTATAAATGTGGAAAACCAGGCCACATTATTAGAAATTGCCCGAACCAGGAGAACACGAATGGACAAGGCCGTGGAAGAGTTTTCAATATTAATGCGGTAGAGGCACAGGAAGACCCGGAGCTTGTTACGGGTACGTTTCTTATTGACAATAAATCTGCTTACGTTTTATTTGATTCGGGTGCGGATAGAAGCTATATGAGTAGAGATTTTTGTGCTAAATTAAGTTGTCCATTGACGCCTTTGGATAGTAAATTTTTACTCGAATTAGCAAATGGTAAATTAATTTCAGCAGATAATATATGTCGGAATCGAGAAATTAAACTGGTTAGCGAAACATTTAAGATTGATTTGATACCAGTAGAGTTAGGGAGTTTTGATGTGATAATCGGTATGGACTGGTTGAAAGAAGTGAAAGCGGAGATCGTTTGTTACAAAAATGCAATTCGCATTATACGAGAAAAAGGAAAACCCTTAATGGTGTACGGAGAAAAGGGCAACACGAAGCTACATCTTATTAGTAATTTGAAGGCAGAAAAACTAATAAGAAAAGGTTGCTATGCTGTTCTAGCACACGTCGAGAAAGTACAAACTGAAGAAAAGAGCATCAATGATGTTCCCATTGCAAAAGAATTTCCCGATGTATTTCCGAAAGAATTACCGGGATTACCCCCACATCGATCCGTTGAATTTCAAATAGATCTTGTACCAGGAGCTGCACCAATAGCTCGTGCTCCTTACAGACTCGCACCCAGCGAGATGAAAGAACTGCAAAGCCAATTACAAGAACTTTTAGAGCGTGGTTTCATTCGACCAAGCACATCACCGTGGGGAGCTCCTGTTTTGTTTGTCAAGAAGAAAGATGGTACATTCAGGTTGTGTATCGACTACCGAGAGTTGAACAAACTTACCATCAAGAACCGCTACCCACTACCGAGAATCGACGACTTATTTGATCAACTACAAGGCTCGTCTGTTTATTCAAAGATTGACTTACGTTCCGGGTATCATCAAATGCGGGTGAAAGAAGATGATATTCCAAAGACTGCTTTCAGAACACGTTACGGTCATTACGAGTTTATGGTCATGCCGTTTGGTTTAACTAATGCACCAGCTGTGTTCATGGACCTTATGAACCGAGTGTGTGGACCATACCTTGACAAGTTTGTCATTGTTTTCATTGATGACATACTTATTTACTCAAAGAATGACCAAGAACACGGTGAACATTTGAGAAAGGTGTTAGAAGTATTGAGGAAGGAAGAATTATACGCTAAGTTTTCAAAGTGTGCATTTTGGTTGGAAGAAGTTCAATTCCTCGGTCACATAGTGAACAAAGAAGGTATTAAGGTGGATCCGGCAAAGATAGAAACTGTTGAAAAGTGGGAAACCCCGAAAACTCCGAAACACATACGCCAGTTTTTAGGACTAGCTGGTTACTACAGAAGGTTCATCCAAGACTTTTCCAGAATAGCAAAACCCTTGACTGCATTAACGCATAAAGGGAAGAAATTTGAATGGAATGATGAACAAGAGAAAGCGTTTCAGTTATTGAAGAAAAAGCTAACTACGGCACCTATATTGTCATTGCCTGAAGGGAATGATGATTTTGTGATTTATTGTGATGCATCAAAGCAAGGTCTCGGTTGTGTATTAATGCAACGAACGAAGGTGATTGCTTATGCGTCTAGACAATTGAAGATTCACGAACAAAATTATACGACGCATGATTTGGAATTAGGCGCGGTTGTTTTTGCATTAAAGACTTGGAGGCACTACTTATATGGGGTCAAAAGTATTATATATACCGACCACAAAAGTCTTCAACACATATTTAATCAGAAACAACTGAATATGAGGCAGCGTAGGTGGATTGAATTATTGAATGATTACGACTTTGAGATTCGTTACCACCCGGGGAAGGCAAATGTGGTAGCCGATGCCTTGAGCAGGAAGGACAGAGAACCCATTCGGGTAAAATCTATGAATATAATGATTCATAATAACATTACTACTCAAATAAAGGAGGCGCAACAAGGAGTTTTAAAAGAGGGAAATTTAAAGGATGAAATACCCAAAGGATCGGAGAAGCATCTTAATATTCGGGAAGACGGAACCCGGTATAGGGCTGAAAGGATTTGGGTACCAAAATTTGGAGATATGAGAGAAATGGTACTTAGAGAAGCTCATAAAACCAGATACTCAATACATCCTGGAACGGGGAAGATGTACAAGGATCTCAAGAAACATTTTTGGTGGCCGGGTATGAAAGCCGATGTTGCTAAATACGTAGGAGAATGTTTGACGTGTTCTAAGGTCAAAGCTGAGCATCAAAAACCATCAGGTCTACTTCAACAACCTGAAATCCCGGAATGGAAATGGGAAAACATTACCATGGATTTCATCACTAAATTGCCAAGGACTGCAAGTGGTTTTGATACTATTTGGGTAATAGTTGATCGTCTCACCAAATCAGCACACTTCCTACCAATAAGAGAAGATGACAAGATGGAGAAGTTAGCACGACTGTATTTGAAGGAAGTCGTCTCCAGACATGGAATACCAATCTCTATTATCTCTGATAGGGATGGCAGATTTATTTCAAGATTCTGGCAGACATTACAGCAAGCATTAGGAACTCGTCTAGACATGAGTACTGCCTATCATCCACAAACTGATGGGCAGAGCGAAAGGACGATACAAACGCTTGAAGACATGCTACGAGCATGTGTTATTGATTTCGGAAACAGTTGGGATCGACATCTACCGTTAGCAGAATTTTCCTACAACAACAGCTACCATTCAAGCATTGAGATGGCGCCGTTTGAAGCACTTTATGGTAGAAAGTGCAGGTCTCCGATTTGTTGGAGTGAAGTGGGGGATAGACAGATTACGGGTCCGGAGATTATACAAGAAACTACCGAGAAGATCATTCAAATTCAACAACGGTTGAAAACCGCCCAAAGTCGACAAAAGAGCTACGCTGACATTAAAAGAAAAGATATAGAATTTGAAATTGGAGAGATGGTCATGCTTAAAGTTTCACCTTGGAAAGGCGTTGTTCGATTTGGTAAACGAGGGAAATTAAATCCAAGGTATATTGGACCATTCAAGATTATTGATCGTGTCGGACCAGTAGCTTACCGACTTGAGTTACCTCAACAACTCGCGGCTGTACATAACACTTTCCACGTCTCGAATTTGAAGAAATGTTTTGCTAAAGAAGATCTCACTATTCCGTTAGATGAAATCCAAATCAACGAAAAACTCCAATTCATCGAAGAACCCGTCGAAATAATGGATCGTGAGGTTAAAAGACTTAAGCAAAACAAGATACCAATTGTTAAGGTTCGATGGAATGCTCGTAGAGGACCCGAGTTCACCTGGGAGCGTGAAGATCAGATGAAGAAGAAATACCCGCATCTATTTCCAGAAGATTCGTCAACACCTTCAACAGCTTAAAATTTCGGGACGAAATTTATTTAACGGGTAGGTACTGTAGTGACCCGAACTTTTCCATGTTTATATATATTAATTGAGATTGATGTTTACATGATTAAATGTTTCCAACATGTTAAGCAATCAAACTTGTTAAGACTTGATTAATTGAAATAGGTTTCATATAGACAATTGACCACCCAAGTTGACCGGTGATTCACGAACGTTAAAACTTGTAAAAAACTATATGATGACATATATATGGTTATATATATAGTTAACATGATATTATGATAAGTAAACATATCATTAATTATATTAACAATGAACTACATATGTAAAAACAAGACTACTAACTTAATGATTTTGAAACGAGACATATATGTAACGTTTATCGTTGTAACGACATTTAATGTATATATATCATATTAAGAGATATTCGTACATCATAATATCATGATAATATAATAATTTAAAATCTCTTTTGATATTATAAACATTGGGTTAACAACATTTAACAAGATCGTTAACCTAAAGGTTTCAAAACAACACTTACATGTAACGACTAACGATGACTTAACGACTCAGTTAAAATGTATATACATGTAGTGTTTTAATATGTATTTATACACTTTTGAAAGACTTCAATACACTTATCAAAATACTTCTACTTAACAAAAATGCTTACAATTACATTCTCGTTCAGTTTCATCAACAATTCTACTCGTATGCACCCGTATTCGTACTCGTACAATACACAGCTTTTAGATGTATGTACTATTGGTATATACACTCCAATGATCAGCTCTTAGCAGCCCATGTGAGTCACCTAACACATGTGGGAACCATCATTTGGCAACTAGCATGAAATATCTCATAAGATTACAAAAATATGAGTAATCATTCATGACTTATTTACATGAAAACAAAA
The DNA here is from genome assembly GCF_046630445.1 of Rutidosis leptorrhynchoides. Lineage (NCBI taxonomy): Eukaryota > Viridiplantae > Streptophyta > Magnoliopsida > Asterales > Asteraceae > Rutidosis > Rutidosis leptorrhynchoides. The sequence continues at coordinate 278,998,868 of NC_092342.1, forward strand.
TTACATATCCTTTATATCTAATCCATACACCAACGACCAAAAACACCTACAAACACTTTCATTCTTCAATTTTCTTCATCTAATTGAACTCTCTCAAGTTCTATCTTCAAGTTCTAAGTGTTCTTCATAAATTCCAAAAGTTCTAGTTTCATAAAATCAAGAATACTTTCAAGTTTGCTAGCTCACTTCCAATCTTGTAAGGTGATCATCCAACCTCAAGAAATCTTTGTTTCTTACAGTAGGTTATCATTCTAATACAAGGTAATAATCATATTCAAACTTTGGTTCAATTTCTATAACTATAACAATCTTATTTCAAGTGATGATCTTACTTGAACTTGTTTTCGTGTCATGATTTTGCTTCAAGAACTTTGAGCCATCCAAGGATCCATTGAAGCTAGATCCATTTTTCTCTTTTCCAGTAGGTTCATCCAAGGAACTTAAGGTAGTAATGATGTTCATAACATCATTCGATTCATACATATAAAGCTATCTTATTCGAAGGTTTAAACTTGTAATCACTAGAACATAGTTTAGTTAATTCTAAACTTGTTCGCAAACAAAAGTTAATCCTTCTAACTTGACTTTTAAAATCAACTAAACACATGTTCTATATCTATATGATATGCTAACTTAATGATTTAAAACCTGGAAACACGAAAAACACCGTAAAACCGGATTTACGCCGTCGTAGTAACACCGCGGGCTGTTTTGGGTTAGTTAATTAAAAACTATGATAAACTTTGATTTAAAAGTTGTTATTCTGAGAAAATGATTTTTATTATGAACATGAAACTATATCCAAAAATTATGGTTAAACTCAAAGTGGAAGTATGTTTTCTAAAATGGTCATCTAGACGTCGTTCTTTCGACTGAAATGACTACCTTTACAAAAACAACTTGTAACTTATTTTTCTGACTATAAACCTATACTTTTTCTGTTTAGATTCATAAAATAGAGTTCAATATGAAACCATAGCAATTTGATTCACTCAAAACGGATTTAAAATGAAGAAGTTATGGGTAAAACAAGATTGGATAATTTTTCTCATTTTAGCTACGTGAAAATTGGTAACAAATCTATTCCAACTATAACTTAATCAACTTGTATTGTATATTATGTAATCTTGAGATACCATAGACACGTATACAATGTTTCGACCTATCATGTCGACACATCTATATATATTTCGGAACAACCATAGACACTCTATATGTGAATGTTGGAGTTAGCTATACAGGGTTGAGGTTGATTCCAAAATATATATAGTTTGAGTTGTGATCAATACTGAGATACGTATACACTGGGTCGTGGATTGATTCAAGATAATATTTATCGATTTATTTCTGTACATCTAACTGTGGACAACTAGTTGTAGGTTACTAACGAGGACAGCTGACTTAATAAACTTAAAACATCAAAATATATTAAAAGTGTTGTAAATATATTTTGAACATACTTTGATATATATGTATATATTGTTATAGGTTCGTGAATCAACCAGTGGCCAAGTCTTACTTCCCGACGAAGTAAAAATCTGTGAAAGTGAGTTATAGTCCCACTTTTAAAATCTAATATTTTTGGGATGAGAATACATGCAGGTTTTATAAATGATTTACAAAATAGACACAAGTATGTGAAACTACATTCTATGGTTGAATTATCGAAATCGAATATGCCCCTTTTTATTAAGTCTGGTAATCTAAGAATTAGGGAACAGACACCCTAATTGACGCGAATCCTAAAGATAGATCTATCGGGCCCAACAAGCCCCATCCAAAGTACCGGATGCTTTAGTACTTCGAAATTTATATCATATCCGAAGGGTGTCCCGGAATGATGGGGATATTCTCATATATGCATCTTGTTAATGTCGGTTACCAGGTGTTCACCATATGAATGATTTTTATCTCTATGTATGGGATGTATATTGAAATATGAAATCTTGTGGTCTATTGTTACGATTTGATATATATAGGTTAAACCTATAACTCACCAACATTTTTGTTGACGTTTTAAGCATGTTTATTCTCAGGTGATTATTAAGAGCTTCCGCTGTCGCATACTTAAATAAGGACGAGATTTGGAGTCCATGCTTGTATGATATTGTGTAAAAACTGCATTCAAGAAACTTATTTTGTTGTAACATATTTGTATTGTAAACCATTATGTAATGGTCGTGTGTAAACAGGATATTTTAGATTATCATTATTTGATAATCTACGTAAAGCTTTTTAAACCTTTATTGATGAAATAAAGGTTATGGTTTGTTTTAAAATGAATGCAGTCTTTGAAAAACGTCTCATATAGAGGTCAAAACCTCGCAACGAAATCAATTAATATGGAACGTTTTTAATCAATAAGAACGGGACATTTCAACTCGGGTCCTCTACGAGCATTCCATCGAACCTTAACAATTGGTATCTTGTTTTGCTTAAGTCATTTACCCTCACGATCCATTATTTCGACGGGTTCTTCGATAAATTGAAGTTTTTCGTTTATTTGGATTTCGTCCAACGGAATAGTGAGATCTTCTTTAGCAAAAAATTTCTTCAAATTTGAGACCTGGAAAGTGTTATGTACAGCCGCGAGTTGTTGAGGTAACTCAAGTCGGTAAGCTACTGGTCCGATACAATCAATAATCTTGAATGGTCCAATATACCTTGGATTTAATTTCCCTCGTTTACCAAATCGAACAACACCTTTCCAAGGTACAACTTTAAGCATGACCATCTCTCCAATTTCAAATTCTATATCTTTTCTTTTAATGTCAGCGTAGCTCTTTTGTCGACTTTGTGCGGTTTTCAACCGTTGTTGAATTTGGATGATCTTCTCTGTAGTTTCTTATATTATTTCCGGACCCGTAATCTGTCTATCCCCCACTTCACTCCAACAAATTGGAGACCTGTACTTTCTACCATAAAGTGCTTCAAACGACGCCATCTCAATGCATGAATGGTAGCTGTTGTTGTAGAAAAATTCTGCTAACGGTAGATGTCGATCCCAACTGTTTCCAAAATCAATAACACATGCTCGTAGCATGTCTTCAAGCGTTTGTATCGTCCTTTTGCTCCTCCCATCAGTTTGTGGATGATAGGCAGTACTCATGTCTAGACGAGTTCCTAATGCTTGCTGTAATGTCTGCCAGAATCTTGAAATAAATCTGCCATCCCTATCAGAGATAATAGAGATTGGTATTCCATGTCTGGAGACGACTTCCTTCAAATACAGTAATGCTAACTTCTCCATTTTGTCATCTTCTCTTATTGGCAGGAAGTGTGCTAATTTGGTGAGACGATCAACTATTACCCAAATAGTATCAAAACCACTTGCAGTCCTTGGCAATTTAGTGATGAAATCCATGGTAATGTTTTCCCATTTCCATTCCGGGATTTTGGGTTGTTGAAGTAGACCTGATGGTTTCTGATGCTCAGCTTTGACCTTAGAACACGTCAAACATTCCCCTACGTATTTAGCAACATCGGCTTTCATATCCGGCCACCAAAAATATTTCTTGAGATCCTTGTACATCTTCCCCATTCCAGGATGTATTGAGTATCTGGTTTTATGAGCTTCTCTAAGTACCATTTCTCTCATATCTCCAAATTTTGGTACCCAAATCCTTTCAGCCCTATACCGGGTTCCGTCTTCCCGAATATTAAGATGCTTCTCCGATCCTTTGGGTATTTCATCCTTTAAATTTCCCTCTTTTAAAACTCCTTGTTGCGCCTCCTTTATTTGAGTAGTAAGGTTATTGTGACTCATTATATTCATAGATTTTACTCGAATGGGTTCTCTGTCCTTTCTGCTCAAGGCGTCGGCTACCACATTTGCCTTCCCAGGTGGTAACGAATCTCAAAGTCGTAATCATTCAACAATTCAATCCACCTACGCTGCCTCATATTCAGTTGTTTCTTATTAAATATGTGTTGAAGACTTTTGTGGTCGGTATATATAATACTTTTGACCCCATATAAGTAGTGCCTCCAAGTCTTTAATGCAAAAACAACCGCGCCTAATTCCAAATCATGCATCGTATAATTTTGCTCGTGAATCTTCAATTGTCTAGACGCATAAGCAATTACCTTCGTTCGTTGCATTAATACACAACCGAGACCTTGCTTTGAGGCGTCACAATATATCACAAAATCATCATTCCCTTCAGGTAATGACAATATAGGCGCCGTAGTTAGCTTTTTCTTCAATAACTGAAATGCCTCCTCTTGTTCATCCTTCCATTCAAATTTCTTCCCTTTATGCGTTAATGCAGTCAAGGGTTTTGCTATTTTGGAGAAATCTTGGATGAATCTTTTGTAGTAACCAGCCAATCCTAAAAATTGACGTATATGCTTCGGAGTTTTTGGGGTATCCCACTTTTCAATGGTTTCGATCTTTGCCGGGTCCACCTGGATACCTTCTTTGTTCACTATGTGACTGAGGAATTGAACTTCTTCCAACCAAAATGCACACTTTGAAAACTTAGCGTACAGTTTTTCTTTCCTCAATACTTCTAGCACTTTTCTCAAATGTTTTTCGTGCTCTTGATCATTCTTTGAGTAAATAAGTATGTCATCGATGAAAACAATGACAAACTTGTCAAGATATGGCCCACACACTCGGTTCATAAGGTCCATGAACACAGCTGGTGCGTTAGTCAATCCAAACGGCATAACCATAAACTCGTAATGACCATAACGCGTCCTAAAAGTAGCTTTTGGAATATCATCCTCCTTTACTCGCATTTGATGATATCCAGAAAGTAAATCGATCTTCGAATAAACCGACGAGCCTTGTAGTTGATCAAATAAGTCAACAATTCTCGGCAGTGGATAACAGTTTTTGATGGTAAGTTTGTTCAACTCTCTGTAGTCAATACACAACCTAAATGTACCATCCTTTTTCTTGACAAACAAAACAGGAGCTCCCCATGGTGACGTGCTTGATCGAATGAAACCACGTTCTAATAGTTCTTGCAGTTGGCTTTGCAGTTCTTTCATCTCGCTGGGTGCGAGTCTGTAAGGAGCACGAGCTATTGGTGCAGCTCCTGGTACAAGATCTATTTGAAATTCAACAGATCGATGTGGAGGTAGTCCCGGTATCTCTTTCGGAAATACATCGGGAAATTCTTTTGCGACAAAAACATCATTGATGCTCTTTTCTTCAGTTTGCACTTTCTCGACATGTTCTAGAACAGCATAGCAACGTTTTCTTATTAGTTTTTGTGCCTTCAAATTACTAATAGCTTCGTGTTGCCCTTTTCTCCGTACACCATTAAGGGTTCTCCTTCTTCTCGTACAATGCGAATTGCATTTTTGTAACATACAATCTCTGCTTTCATCTTCTTCAGCCAGTCCATGCCAACTATTACATCAAAACTCCCTAACTCTACTGATATCAAATCAATGTTAAATATTTCGCTACCCAGTTTAATTTCTCGATTCCGGCATATATAATCTGCTGAAATTAATTTACCGTTTGCTAATTCGAGTAAAAATTTACTATCCAACGGCGTCAATGGACAACTTAATTTAGCACAAAAATCTCTACTCATATAGCTTCTATCCGCACCCGAATCAAATAAAACGTAAGTATATTTATTGTCAATAAGAAACGTACCCGTAACAAGCTCCGGGTCTTCCTATGCCTCTGCCGCATTAATATTGAAAACTCTTCCGCGGCCTTGTCCATTCGTGTTCTCCTGGTTCGGGCAATTTCTAATAATGTGGCCCGGTTTTCCACATTTATAACAAATTACATCGGCATTACTTGCCCCGACACTACTTGCTCCGCCATTACTTGTTCCGACACAATTTGTTCCTTTTGTTCTGTTAACCCCTGATCCGTACGAAATGTCCCGTTCTTATTGATTAAAAACGTTCCATATTAATTGATTTCATTGCGAGGTTTTGACCTCTATATGAGACGTTTTTCAAAGACTGCATTCATTTTAAAACAAACCATAACCTTTATTTCATCAATAAAGGTTTAAAAAGCTTTACGTAGATTATCAAATAATGATAATCTAAAATATCCTGTTTACACACGACCATTACATAATGGTTTACAATACAAATATGTTACAACAAAATAAGTTTCTTGAATGCAGTTTTTACACAATATCATACAAGCATGGACTCCAAATCTCGTCCTTAATTAAGTATGCGACAGCGGAAGCTCTTAATAATCACCTGAGAATAAACATGCTTAAAACGTCAACAAAAATGTTGGTGAGTTATAGGTTTAACCTATATATATCAAATCATAATAATAGACCACAAGATTTCATATTTCAATACACATCCCATACATAGAGATAAAAATCATTCATATGGTGAACACCTGGTAATCGACATTAACAAGATGCATATATAAGAATATCCCCATCATTCCGGGACACCCTTCGGATATGATATAAATTTCGAAGTACTAAAGCATCCGGTACTTTGGATGGGGTTTGTTAGGCCCAATAGATCTATCTTTAGGATTCGCGTCAATTAAGGTGTCTGTTCCCTAATTCTTAAATTACCAGACTTAATAAAAAGGGGCATATTCGATTTCGATAATTCAACCATAGAATGGAGTTTCACGTACTTGTGTCTATTTTGTAAATCATTTATAAAACCTGCATGTATTCTCATCCCAAAAATATTAGATTTTAAAAGTGGGACTATAACTCACTTTCACAGATTTTTTACTTCGTCGGGAAGTAAGACTTGGCCACTGGTTGATTCACGAACCTATAACAATATATACATATATATCAAAGTATGTTCAAAATATATTTACAACACTTTTAATATATTTTGATGTTTTAAGTTTATTAAGTCAGCTGTCCTCGTTAGTAACCTACAACTAGTTGTCCACAGTTAGATGTACAGAAATAAATCGATAAATATTATCTTGAATAAATCCACGACCCAGTGTATACGTATCTCAGTATTGATCACAACTCAAACTATATATATTTTGGAATCAACCTCAACCCTGTATAGCTAACTCCATCATTCACATATAGAGTGTCTATGGTTGTTCCGAAATATATATAGATGTGTCGACATTATAGGTCGAAATATTGTATACGTGTCTATGGTATCTCAAGATTACATAATATACAATACAAGTTGATTAAGTTATGGTTGGAATAGATTTGTTACCAATTTTCACGTAGCTAAAATGAGAAAAATTATCCAATCTTGTTTTACCCATAACTTCTTCATTTTAAATCCGTTTTGAGTGAATCAAATTGCTATGGTTTCATATTGAACTCTATTTTATGAATCTAAAAAGAAAAAGTATAGGTTTATAGTCGGAAAAATAAGTTACAAGTCATTTTTGTAAAGGTAGTCATTTCTGTCAAAAGAACGACGTCTAGATGACCATTTTAGAAAACATACTTCCACTTTGAGTTTAACCATAATTTATGGATATAGTTTCATGTTCATAATAAAAATCATTTTCTCAGAATAACAACTTTTAAATCAAAGTTTATCATAGTTTTTAATTAACTAACCCAAAACAGCCCGCGGTGTTACTACGACGGCGTAAATCCGGTTTTACGGCGTTTCGTGTTTTCAGGTTTTAAATAATTAAGTTAGCATATCATATAGATATAGAACATGTGTTTAGTTGATTTTAAAAGTCAAGTTAGAAGGATTAACTTTTGTTTGCGAACAAGTTTAGAATTAACTAAACTATGTTCTAGTGATTACAAGTTTAAACCTTCGAATAAGATAGCTTTATATGTATGAACCGAATGATGTTATGAACATCATTACTACCTTAAGTTCCTTGGATAAACCTACTGGAAAAGAGAAAAATGGATTTAGCTTCAACGGATCCTTGGATGGCTCGAAGTTCTTGAAGCAGAATCATGACACGAAAACAAGTTCAAGTAAGATCATCACTTGAAATAAGATTGTTATAGTTATAGAAATTGAACTAAAGTTTGAATATGATTATTACCTTGTATTAGAATGATAACCTACTGTAAGAAACAAAGATTTCTTGAGGTTGGATGATCACCTTACAAGATTGGAAGTGAGCTAGCAAACTTGAAAGTATTCTTGATTTTATGTAACTAGAACTTGTAGAATATATGAAGAACACTTAGAACTTGAAGATAGAACTTGAGAGAGATCAATTAGATGAAGAAAATTGAAGAATGAAAGTGTTTGTATGTGTTTTTGGTAGTTGGTGTATGGATTAGATATAAAGGATATGTAATTTTGTTTTCATGTAAATAAGTCATGAATGATTACTCATATTTTTGTAATTTTATGAGATATTTCATGCTAGTTGCCAAATGATGGTTCCCACATGTGTTAGGTGACTCACATGGGCTGCTAAGAGCTGATCATTGGAGTGTATATACCAATAGTACATACATCTAAAAGCTGTGTATTGTACGAGTACGAATACGGGTGCATACGAGTAGAATTGTTGATGAAACTGAACGAGGATGTAATTGTAAGCATTTTTGTTAAGTAGAAGTATTTTGATAAGTGTATTGAAGTCTTTCAAAAGTGTATAAATACATATTAAAACACTACATATATATACATTTTAACTGAGTCGTTAAGTCATCGTTAGTCGTTACATGTAAATGTTGTTTTGAAACCTTTAGGTTAACGATCTTGTTAAATGTTGTTAACCCAATGTTTATAATATCAAATGAGATTTTAAATTATTATATTATCATGATATTATCATGTATGAATATCTCTTAATATGATATATATACACATTAAATGTCTTTACAACGATAATCGTTACATATATGTCTCGTTTAAAAATCATTAAGTTAGTAGTCTTGTTTTTACATATGTAGTTCATTGTTAATATACTTAATGATATGTTTACTTATCATAGTATCATGTTAAATATATATATATATATATATATATATATATATATATCCATATATATATGTCATCATATAGTTTTTACAAGCTTTAACGTTCGTGAATCATCGGTCAACTTGGGTGGTCAATTGTCTATATGAAACATATTTCAATTAATCAAGTCTTAACAAGTTTGATTGCTTAACATGTTGGAAACATTTAATCATGTAAATATCAATCTCAATTAATATATATAAACATGGAAAAGTTCGGGTCACTACAGTACCTACCCGTTAAATAAATTTCGTCCCGAAATTTTAAGCTGTTGAAGGTGTTGACGAATATTCTGGAAATAGATGCGGGTATTTCTTCTTCATCTCTACGAGCATTCCATCGAACCTTAACAATTGGTATCTTGTTTTGCTTAAGTCTTTTAACCTCACGATCCATTATTTCGACGGGTTCTTCGATGAATTGAAGTTTTTCGTTGATTTGGATTTCATCTAACGGAATAGTGAGATCTTCTTTAGTAAAACATTTCTTCAAATTCAAGACGTGAAAAGTGTTATGTACAGCCGCTAGTTGTTTAGGTAACTCAAGTCGGTAAGCTACTGGTCCGACACGATCAATAATCTTGAATGGTCCAATATACCTTGGATTTAATTTCCCTCGTTTACCAAATCGAACAACGCCTTTCCAAGGTGCAACTTTAAGCATGACCATCTCTCCAATTTCAAATTCTATATCTTTTCTTTTAATGCCAGCGTAGCTCTTTTGTCAATTTTGGGCGGTTTTCAACCGTTGTTGAATTTGGATGATCTTCTCGGTAGTTTCTTGTATAATCTCCGGACCCGTAATCTGTCTATCCCCCACTTCACTCTAACAAATTGGAGACCTGCACTTTCAACCATAAAGTGCTTCAAACGGCGCCATCTCAATGCTTGAATGGTAGCTGTTGTTGTAGGAAAATTCTGCTAACGGTAGATGTCGATCCCAACTATTTCCGAAATCAATAACACATGCTCGTAGCATGTCTTCAAGCGTTTGTATCATCCTTTCAATCTGCCCATCAGTTTGTGGATGATAGGCAGTACTCATGTCTAGACGAGTTCCTAATGCTTGCTGTAATGTCTGCCAGAATCTTGAAATAAATCTGCCATCCCTATCAGAGATAATAGAGATTGGTATTCCATGTCTGGAGACGACTTCCTTCAAATACAGTCGTGCTAACTTCTCCATCTTGTCATGTTCTCTTATTGGTAGGAAGTGTGCTGATTTGGTGAGACGATCAACTATTACCCAAATAGTATCAAAACCACTTGCAGTCCTTGGCAATTTAGTGATGAAATCCATGGTAATGTTTTCCCATTTCCATTCCGGGATTTCGGGTTGTTGAAGTAGACCTGATGGTTTCTGATGCTCAGCTTTGACCTTAGAACACGTCAAACATTCTCCTACGTATTTAGCAACATCGGCTTTCATACCTGGCCACCAAAAATGTTTCTTGAGATCCTTGTACATCTTTCCCGTTCCAAGATGTATTGAGTATCTGGTTTTATGAGCTTCTCTAAGTACCAATTTTCTCATATCTCCAAATTTTGGTACCCAAATCCTTTCAGCCCTATACCGGGTTCGGTCTTCCCGAATATTAAGATGCTTCTCCGATCCTTTGGGCATTTCATCCTTTAAATTTCCCTCTTTTAAAACTCCTTGTTGCGCCTCCTTTATTTGAGTAGTAAGGTTATTATGAATCATTATATTCATAGATTTTACTCGAATAGGTTCTCTGTCCTTCCTGCTCAAGGCATCGGCTACCACATTTGCCTTTTCCGGGTGGTAACGAATCTCAAAGTCGTAATCATTCAATAATTCAATCCACCTACGCTGCCTCATATTCAGTTGTTTCTGATTAAATATGTGTTGAAGACTTTTGTGGTCGGTATATATAATACTTTTGACCCCATATAAGTAGTGCCTCCAAGTCTTTAATGCAAAAACAACCGCGCCTAATTCCAAATCATGCGTCGTATAATTTTGTTCGTGAATCTTCAATTGTCTAAACGCATAAGCAATCACCTTCGTTCGTTACACAACCGAGACCTTGCTTTGATGCGTCACAATAAATCATAAAATCAACATTCCCTTTAGGCAATGATAATATAGGTGCCGTAGTTAGCTTTTTCTTCAATAAATGAAACGATTTCTCTTGTTCATCATTCTATTCAAATTTCTTCTCTTTATGCGTTAATGCAGTCAAGGGTTTTGCTATTCTGGAAAAGTCTTGGATGAACCTTCTGTAGTAACCAGCTAGTCCTAAAAACTGGCGTATGTGTTTCAGAGTTTTCGAGGTTTCCCACTTTTCAACAGTTTCTATCTTTGCCGAATCCACCTTAATACCTTCTTTGTTCACTATGTGACCGAGGAATTGAACTTCTTCCAACCAAAATGCACACTTTGAAAACTTAGCGTACAATTCTTCCCTCCTCAATACTTCTAACACCTTTCTCAAATGTTCACCGTGTTCTTGGTCATTCTTTGAGTAAATAAGTATGTCATCAAGGAAAACAATGACAAACTTGTCAAGGTATGGTCCACACACTCGGTTCATAAGGTCCATGAACACAGCTGGTGCATTAGTTAAACCAAACGGCATGACCATAAACTCGTAATGACCGTAACGTGTTCTGAAAGCAGTCTTTGGAATATCATCTTCTTTCACCCGCATTTGATGATACCCAGAACGTAAGTCAATCTTTGAATAAACAGACGAGCCTTGTAGTTGATCAAATAAGTCGTCGATTCTCGGTAGTGGGTAGCGGTTCTTGATGGTAAGTTTGTTCAACTCTCGGTAGTCGATACACAACCTGAATGTACCATCTTTCTTCTTGACAAACAAAACAGGAGCTCCCCACGGTGATGTGCTTGGTCGAATGAAACCACGCTCTAAAAATTCTTGTAATTGGCTTTGAAGTTCTTTCATCTCGCTGGGTGCGAGTCTGTAAGGAGCACGAGCTATTGGTGCAGCTCCTGGTACAAGATCTATTTGAAATTCAACGGATCGATGTGGGGGTAATCCCGGTAATTCTTTCGGAAATACATCGGGAAATTCTTTTGCAATGGGAACATCATTGATGCTCTTTTCTTCAGTTTGTACTTTCTCGACGTGTGCTAGAACAGCATAGCAACATTTTCTTATTAGTTTTTGTGCCTTCAAATTACTAATAAGATGTAGCTTCGTGTTGCCCTTTTCTCCGTACACCATTAAGGGTTTTCCTTTTTCTCGTATAATGCGAATTGCATTTTTGTAACAAACGATCTCTGCTTTCACTTCTTTCAACCAGTCCATACCGATTATCACATCAAAACTCCCTAACTCTACTGGTATCAAATCAATCTTAAATGTTTCGCTAACCAGTTTAATTTCTCGATTCCGACATATATTATCTGCTGAAATTAATTTACCATTTGCTAATTCGAGTAAAAATTTACTATCCAAAGGCGTCAATGGACAACTTAATTTAGCACAAAAATCTCTACTCATATAGCTTCTATCCGCACCCGAATCAAATAAAACGTAAGCAGATTTATTGTCAATAAGAAACGTACCCGTAACAAGCTCCGGGTCTTCCTGTGCCTCTGCCGCATTAATATTGAAAACTCTTCCGCGGCCTTGTCCATTCGTGTTCTCCTGGTTCGGGCAATTTCTAATAATGTGGCCCGGTTTTCCACATTTATAACAAACTACATTGGCATAACTTGCTCCGACACTACTTGCTCCGCCATTACTCGTTCCGACACCATTTGTTCCTTTCGTTCTATTAACCCCTGGTCCGTAGACCTCACACTTCACCGCGCTATGACCATTTCTTTTACACTTGTTGCAAAATTTGGTGCAGAACCCCGAGTGATACTTTTCACACCTTTGGCATAGCTGCTTCTGATTGTTGTTGTTGTTGCGGTTATTATTGTTGTTGGGATGATTGTTGTAGTTGCTGTTGTTGTTGTTGTTGGGCCGTTTGTTGTAGTTGCGATTGATGTTGCGATTGTTGGGACAATTATTGCGATTATTGTTGTAATTGCTGTTGTTGTTGTTGTATTGGTGATTCTTATCACCGTTTTCCTCCCACTTTCTTTTGACTTGCTTCACATTGGCCTCTTCAGCAGTCTGTTCTTTAATTCTTTCTTCAATCTGGTTCACTAGTTTGTGAGCCATTCTACATGCCTGTTGTATGGAGGCGGGCTCGTGTGAACTTATATCTTCTTGGATTCTTTCCGGTAATCCTTTCACAAACGCGTCGATATTCTCTTCCTCATCTTCGAATGCTCCCGGACACAATAGGCACAATTCTGTGAATCGTCTTTCGTACGTGGTAATATCAAATCCTTGGGTTCGTAACCCTCTAAGTTCTGTCTTGAGCTTATTGACCTCGGTTCTGGGACGGTACTTCTCGTTCATCAAGTACTTGAATGCTGACCACGGTAGTGCGTACGCATCGTCTTGTCCCACTTGCTCTAGATAGGTATTCCACCATGTTAACGCAGAACCTGTGAAGGTATGCGTAGCGTACTTCACTTTGTCCTCTTCAGTACACTTACTTATGGCAAACACCGATTCGACCTTCTCGGTCCACCGTTTCAATCCGATCGGTCCTTCGGTTCCATCAAATTACAAAGGTTTGCAGGCAGTGAATTCTTTGTAGGTGCATCCTACACGATTTCCTGTACTGCTAGATCCAAGGTTATTGTTGGTATGTAGCGCAACCTGTACTGCGGCTATGTTTGAAGCTAGAAAAGTACGGAATTCCTCTTCATTCATATTCACGGTGTGTCGAGTAGTCGGTACCATTTCCTTCAAAATAGTCAAATGGAACAAGTTAATCATACAGAATATTAAGAGTAGTTAATAGTATTTCGTAGCATAATATGAACTCATTTATAAAAGCTTTTTCTTCATATTAGCGTTTTATAAGTTTAAATTCGGGTAGTACCTACCCATTAAGTTCATACTTAGTAGCTAATATACAATTCAACTACTACAATTCTATATGAAAAACTGATTATAATAATATTTCGCGTTCAAACTTTTACACAATATTTTACAAACTTACAATACCGCTTATTTTACATATAGCATGAAATATAGCACACAATAAATTTGATACAAGATGGTTGTGAAGATAATTCTAGCTAGTACACAAGTCGTTCAGCAAAGGCAATAAAGACACGTAATTCATACGTCCAGAAACAAGTCATGCATTCTGGTTTTACTAGGATTACTTCCCATCCTTGGTCTTGTGGAACATAACCGTTATGGCCGTTGATAAGACAGCGTGTTGTAACGTCGTCAAAGGGACGAGGGTTACGTAATGTCCAACAGTCCCGTAACAATCTAAAAACCTCATTTATTACCCCAATTACCGACTCCGTCACTTGTGGGAACGTTTTGTTTAATAGTTGTAGCCCGATGTTCTAGTTCTCACTTTGGTGAGAAGCGAACATTACTAATCCGTAAGCATAACATGCTTCTTTATGTTGCATGTTAGCCGCTTTTTCTAAATCACGAAGTCCAATATTCGGATATATTGAGTCAAAATAATTTCTTAACCCATTGCGTAAAATAGCATTTGGGTTCCCCTCAATATATGCGTCAAAGTAAACACATCGTAACTTATGGATTTCCCAATGTGATATCCCCCATCTTTCGAACGAAAGCCTTTTATAAACCAAGGCATTCTTGGAACGTTCTTCGAATGTCTTACAAACTGATCTCGCCTTAAATAGTTGTGCCGAAGAATTCTGACCGACTCTAGACAAGATTTCATCAATCATGTCTCCGGGTAGGTCTCTTAAAATATTGGGTTGTCTATCCATTTTGTGTTTTTATACTGTAAAATAGACAAGAGTTAGATTCATAAAAAAAATACTTATTAATACAAACAATTTTTACATATATCATAAAGCATAAGCACACTATATTACATATATTACACCACACCAAGGCACGCTTGTTTCTTCTTCTTCGGTTTTGGTTCGTTTTGCCAAGTTTCTAGGGATATATGATGTTCCCCTAATACGAGCCGTCGTTTTCCACATTGGTTTAGAAAAACCTGGTGGTTTAGAGGTTCCCGGGTCATTGTTACAACTTAAGGACTTCGGGGGTTGACGATACATATAAAGTTCATCGGGGTTGGAATTAGATTTCTCTATTTTTATGCCCTTTCCCTTATTATTTTCTTTTGCCTTTTTAAATTCAGTTGGGGTAATTTCTATAACATCATCGGAATTCTCGTCGGAATCCGATTCATCGGAGAAATGGTAATCCTCCCAATATTTTGCTTCCTTGGCGGAAACACCATTGACCATAATTAACCTTGGTCGGTTGGTTGAGGATTTTCTTTTACTTAACCGTTTTATTATTTCCCCCACCGGTTCTATTTCTTCATCCGGTTCCGATTCTTCTTCCGGTTCCGACTCTTCTTCCGGTTCCTCTTCGGGAACTTGTGAATCAGTCCACGAATCATTCCAATTTACATTTGACTCTTCATTATTATTAGGTGAGTCAATGGGACTTGTTGTAGAGGTAGACATCTATCACATAATATCAAACGCGTTAAGAGATTAATATATCACATAATATTCACATGTTAAAAATATATAGTTTCCAACAAAATTTGTTAAGCAATCATTTTTTCAAGTAAACACGGTCGAAGTCCAGACTCACTAATGCATCCTAACAAACTCGATAAGACACACTAATGCAAAATTCTAATTCTCTAAGACCAACGCTTGGATACCAACTGAAATGTCCCGTTCTTATTGATTAAAAACGTTCCATATTAATTGATTTCGTTGCGAGGTTTTGACCTCTATATGAGACGTTTTTCAAAGACTGCATTCATTTTAAAACAAACCATAACCTTTATTTCATCAATAAAGGTTTAAAAAGTTTTACGTAGATTATCAAAAAATGATAATCTAAAATATCCTGTTTACACACGAGCATTACATAATGGTTTACAATACAAATATGTTACAACAAAATAAGTTTCTTGAATGCAGTTTTTACACAATATCATACAAGCATGGACTCCAAATCTCGTCCTTATTTAAGTATGCGACAGCGGAAGCTCTTAATAATCACCTGAGAATAAACATGCTTAAAACGTCAACAAAAATGTTGGTGAGTTATAGGTTTAACCTATATATATCAAATCATAATAATAGACCACAAGATTTCATATTTCAATACACATCCCATACATAGAGATAAAAATGAAGAAAATTGAGAGAGATCAATTAGATGAAGAACACTTAGAACTTGAAGATAGAACTTGAGAGAGATCAATTAGATGAAGAACACTTAGAACTTGAAGATAGAACTTGAGAGAGATCAATTAGATGAAGAAAATTGAATAATGAAAGTGTTTGCAGGTGTTTTTGGTCGTTGGTGTATGGATTAGATATAAAGGATATGTAATTTTGTTTTCATGTAAATAAGTCATGAATGATTACTCATATTTTTGTAATTTTATGAGATATTTCATGCTAGTTGCCAAATGATGGTTCCCACATGTGTTAGGTGACTCACATGGGCTGCTAAGAGCTGATCATTGGAGTGTATATACCAATAATACATACATCTAAAAGCTGTGAATTGTACAAGTACGAATACGGGTGGATACGAGTAGAATTGTTGATGAAACTGAACGAGGATGTAATTGTAAGCATTTTTGTTAAGTAGAAGTATTTTGATAAGTGTATTGAAGTCTTTCAAAAGTGTATAAATACATATTAAAACACTACATGTATATACATTTTAACTGAGTCGTTAAGTCATCGTTAGTCGTTACATGTAAGTGTTGTTTTGAAACCTTTAGGTTAACGATCTTGTTAAATGTTGTTAACCCAATGTTTATAATATCAAATGAGATTTTAAATTATTATATTATCATGATATTATCATGTATGAATATCTCTTAATATGATATATATATATATATACACATTAAATGTCTTTACGACGATAATCGTTACATATATGTCTCGTTTAAAAATCATTAAGTTAGTAGTCTTGTTTTTACATATGTAGTTCATTGTTAATATACTTAATGATATGTTTACTTATCATAGTATCATGTTAACTATATATATATATATATATATCCATATATATGTCATCATATAGTTTTTACAAGTTTTAACGTTCGTGAATCACCGGTCAACTTGGGTGGTCAATTGTCTATATGAAACATATTTCAATTAATCAAGTCTTAACAAGTTTGATTGCTTAACATGTTGGAAACATTTAATCATGTAAATATCAATCTCAATTAATATATATAAACATCGAAAAGTTCGGGTCACTACACCGTAGACCTCACACTTCGCCACGCTATGACCATTTCTTTTACACTTGTTGCAAAATTTGGTGCAGAACCCCGAGTGATACTTTTCACACCTTTGGTATAGCTGCTTCTGATTGTTGTTGTTGTTGGGATGATTTTTGTAGTTGCTGTTGTTGTTGTTGTTGTTGTTGTTGTTGTTGTTGTTGTTGTTGTTGTTGTTGTTGTTGTTGTTGTTGTTGAGCCATTTGTTGTAGTTGCGATTGATGTTGCGATTGTTGGGATAGTTGTTGCGATTATTGTTGTAATTGCTATTGTTGTTGTATTGGTGATTCTTATCACCGTTTTCCTCCCACTTTCTTTTAACTTGCTTCACGTTGGCCTCTTCGGCCGCCTGTTCTTTAATTCTTCCCTCAATTTGGTTCACTAGTTTGTGAGCCATTCTACATGCCTGCTGTATGGAGGCGGGCTCGTGTGAACTTATATCTTCTTGGATTCTTTTCGGTAATTGTGACGACCCGGAGATTTTCGACAAAATTTAAACTTAATCTTTATATGATTTTGACACGATAAGCAAAGTCTGTTAGGTTGAGTCTCAAAAATTTTGAACTGTTTCATATATTCAATTGACCTTCGACCATTCTCGACGATTCACGAACCATTATTTACAAATAAATGTGTATACATATAAAAATAAATATACGTATAGAGTATATTAAATATAATTATTTAATGATTGTAATACTCGTTGGACGTTTCGATTATTATTTTGAGAAGTTTAATTCAAACTTATATGATCTTAAAATAAACGGTGATCCGAAAATGAGTTCTATAAATTTTAGGCTTACTAAAAAAAATGTATTTAGGACCTAGTTATTAAATTTTAACACTTTTTATATTTTACCCAAGATCGGGTGTGGACAGTGAGTTAATTTTTGTTTAATAATTTATGATCGAATTTTATTCCATAATAACTAAAATAAATAAAGATAATTAATATAAAAATTTGGAATTTTTCCGAAGACTTTTATCCGACGCTAATTATCAAACGGATCATGAATTTCAGTCCGTAAATGAAATAGTAAACGACGGCTAATATTATATATTTATATTATAAGGTTTCTATTCTTAATTGGTTGAATTTTGATCCATGAATCTAATTATTAAAGTGTGTACTGTACCTAATTGAAATTTGAGATTTATTATTTGTTTTTACTGTGAAATTGATTGATTAGTGCTAGTGCACGTTCCCTTTCCATCTATCTAATTGCATATATTTATACCTACTACATATGCACATAGATATAGATATAGAATAATAGGAACCAACATCCACCAAAATCCCTTTTAGTGCAACACAACCTAAACCCATTTCTCCTTAATCCTCCCTCTACACTACTTGTATTTTCTGTTTCATGGTATGTGAATACCTTCTTATGTTTTCCGTTTCTATTAGAGTGAACCACGAACACCATCACCTTTAGCCGGAGAACCACCGCTAAACCCATTTATATTATTCCTTATATATATATATATATATATATATATATATATATATATATATATATATATATATATATATATATATATATATATATATATATATATATATATATATGCATAGATATATACATATACATACAATTGATAACAACTCACTCCATCACCATCACCAAAACCGTGAGCCACCACCATCCATCATCTCAACAGCCGGCCACCGCCACCACAATCCCATCTCCACCCCTCTCTTCCTTCTTTCTCTTTCTATCTCTCTCTCTCTCTCTTGTCCGAGAATTACCAAGACAATCATTATATCACCTTCATCACACATCTATATTTCTAATTCCTGTTTTATTAGAAAACCTCACAAACCACCCCCATATAAACTGTTACTTGACTGTCGATAATCCTGTTACGTTTTACAGCCAAAAGACCACAAGTGTATGTTCATCGCTAACATTTTTTTTTTTTGCTGAAAACCCACTTCTTACATCCCCATTTTCGTTCAGTTCCATTTACAAGGACTACTGCTACTGCAGTGCTTCTGTTTAATCTCTGTTGTTACAGCCAAAGGATGATGATGATAATTATGGGGAGGAACAGTAGCACTATAATGATAATGATGGTGATCCGTTAATCTTGAAGAAGATAATGATGATGATGCACTATTATGGTAATGATGCTAGTGATACAATTATGAAGATGACGATGGTGAATTATAGTTATGAAGCATGATGAAAGATGTTAGATGATATAAATAATTGATGATGATAATTTTTATATATTTTTTTTTACGAAGGTGTTAATGATTTTTTTTTTTTTTTTTTGTTTATGATAATGATGATGATCGATGAAGATGAAGAATGATATAGGTTGAAGATGATGATGATGATGGTGTTAGTAATGTAGAAAGAAGATAATGATGAATAGTTATGGGTGTTGTTTTTAGAAAAAGAAGATGAAAATAGAATGAAGGATTAATAGATTTAAGTTATGTATTAAAACATAAAAATTAGAAGCAGAGCAATGGTTAGTATCGTGGTTGTTAAACGAGAGGTCATGAGTTCGAATCTAGGCGACTGCAAATACTTTTTCCCAAAATTAAAAACCGAATTGGGCTACTGCTATTGTTCTAATCCTTTTGCTGGACTGCTTTTGGGCTTCTAATTTGTTACGGTTGGGCCAAAGTTACAGTTGGGCCGTAACAGGCTAGCAGCAGATACAATATTGGTTAAATATATTTAAGGTGTAAAGTATTTCAGAAAGTATTAGACAGACGGATGGGTTGGAATTTTGGGTTTAACTGAGGGGTCTCAGGTTCGAGCCCAGTCTGGGGCATTATTTTGGGAAAACCTTTAAAGGTAGTATACTTATTGTTATTATTATTATTATTATTATTATTATTATTATTATTATTATTATTATTATTATTATTATTATTATTATTATTATTATTATTATTATTAACATATAACATCTTTATTATTAGTATTATCATTATCATCAAAATTAGTATTATAAGAATTTTCATTGTTATTAACATTATCATTATTTTTAATTATTATTTTTAATTATTATTATTATTATTATTATTATTATCATCATCAAAAACAACTTTTTACTTATTATTATTGATATTATTTTATCAAATAAATATTAGTTATACAAAAAATATATTTAACAACGTAACTATATTAATATTTTACTAAATATTTATCTACATTATATAAAACAAATATAGTTACTTAAATTATTAATGAAACATATAATTTACTAAAATAATAACTAATAAGAATATATAAATTTGTTCGATTACCAGTATATGTGTTAATATATATATATATATATATATATATATATATATATATATGAATGATATAGGTCCGTGAATCCGATGCCAACCCTACACTTGTTCAATGTCGTCATATGTATTTTTACTACAAAATACATTAAGTGAGTTCATTTGCTCCCTTTTACTCTTTACATTTTTGGAACTGAGAATACATGCGCTGTTTTTACAACCGCTTTATTAAATGCTTTTGAAATACATTTTGAACTGCGAATACATGAAATGCTTTTATAAATGTTTGACGAGATAGACACAAGCAAAACATTCCTCGAATGAATTATGTGGATGTGATAATTGCCACCATTGAATTATGAGGACGCGATAATTGCCACAATTGATATGAATATTTTCCCCCTGATTATTATTTCTTGGTAACCTAAGAATTAGGGAACATCACTAATTTTTAGAATTAGTGCACGCCTAATTGACGCGGATCCTAAAGGTAGCTACCGGGTTTAACACCCCCACCCAGAATGTTCACTAGACGGAAGGGCTAGTGGGCGTGGTGTTTAGTACTTCAAAGTTTATATGATTATTATACAGACGAGATGTTCTGTTTTGGGGATATTATTATTCGCATTATATGTTAAGGTCAGTTACCAAGCCAAGCTATGAAAGCAATGAAAAGTGAATGTTATGTATCGAGAGAATGATTTTATACACAGGTTATGTGTATGATATTTTTGTACACGAGATATGTGTACGGTTACTAAGATTTATGAAAAATGGTTTCGTACACGAGAAAGGTGTACTGTATTTAAAAGATATCGCATGTACATTACAGGTGGGTGTAGGATTCGGGCCCATTTGTACCATGCAGCATTTAAATCTTGTGGTCTATCAAAATGATGAATTTTATTGTTTTATGATAAACCTATGAACTCACCAACCTTTTGGTTGACCCTTGAAAGCATGTTTATTCTCAGGTATGAAAGAAATCTTCCGTTGTGTATTTGCTCATTTTAAAGATATCACATGGAGTCGTTCATGGCATATAGAGGTCAGAACCTTGCAATGGGACCATCTGATGAAGACTTCATCCAGGTGGATTAGGACGGGTCACTACAGGTGGTATCAGAGCGGTGGTCTTAGTGAACCAGGTCTTGCATTAGTGTGTCTAACTGATAGTCGTTAGGATGCATTAGAAAGTCTGGACTTCGACCGTGTCTGTATGTCAAAAGTTTTGCTTATCATTTTTGTCGAAAATCATCTGTTTATCATCCTTAGGAAATCATCTGCTTATCATTCTTAGTCTAGACACATCTTACTGCATTGATTGCATGAATAGCGTATAGACAAAATTCATATCTTAGCATATCTACTAATCCATATCTTAGCGTATCTGTCACTGTAGACTTTATCTGACATGTTTCTTTAATTTTCTCCGTAATTCACGGGATCTTTGGAAGTATGTATAGATATTCTATATATAATTAGAATATCATTCAATATTCTGAAAATCATTTCATATCAAAACCCTTTAACTGATCGTGAGAGATGGATCCTACACCTAGTTTGGATTCCATTAGTTCCGGAAGTGATTTCGAGATATATATTGAAGCAGACTTCGAAGTCAATGAACCAGAAGTGCCTCAACTATTTAGTTAATTTTTTTATGGAGGAGATGGGGGTGGGTCCGAGACTTACTCACTCGATGGAGAAATGAAGAAGGCGAGCACTACCGCGAACCAAACTTACCTCCTAACATTGGAGAAAATGATGTACTCACCGGTGAACCTATGCGCAACACTGTATACACCCTTCTTGTTAAAGTTTTCCACCTCGAAGGTCGCATTACTGCAATCTCAGAAAATATTCAACTTCTACTTCCGAATACCAATAGAAGGGGAATATTAGAAGAAGTTAGGGAACTTCGAATTGATAATCAAGATCTATCGATTCAGATGAGTGGATGGATAGAAATGATAGAGGGTAGGATAGAAACCCTGACAAGGATGGTGCGTGATCTACAAGCTATACTTACTACACCAACATCATCACCAACCTCAGCACCAACAACACTTGTAGCACCGACAGCAACAGTACCACCATCAGCAGCACCAGCAGCATAACCAGTACTAACAACAACATCATCACACGTCTTAACCTCGCAATCTATACCTCAAGCATAATCATCATTCTACGAATCGTTCTACATAAACTATCTTCGTCCTTCATGGCGATTATGTAATCTCTAATGTTTTAGAGATTATGTACTCTAGTTCCAACCGTAAATCTGATGAC
Source organism: Rutidosis leptorrhynchoides (assembly GCF_046630445.1). Classification (NCBI taxonomy): domain Eukaryota; kingdom Viridiplantae; phylum Streptophyta; class Magnoliopsida; order Asterales; family Asteraceae; genus Rutidosis; species Rutidosis leptorrhynchoides. The sequence continues at coordinate 279,021,644 of NC_092342.1, forward strand.
TCATCAAATCCATGATTACATCTGAAGAAAATATATATGTATATATGTTTTCATAAAGATTGTAATTAAAAGTTTTATTGTACAAACTGTTAATGGTGAAAATATTTTAACGGGTAGGTAATACCCGAGGAATATTTAGATTCCACATTAATTAGTTGCACTGTACGTTCTTCGAATCTGATTCGATAGTCGTTTACTACCCTACTTACATCCACAGATATACGAATCCGTTCACCACAGAATAACCATTTTCATTCAAATTTCATATTTGGATTTTGACCTATCAGAATCCAACAAGTGGCATAATGAAGAAAACAGTTGACAAAATAAAATTTGTTAGAAACAAACAAATTAACTATGAGAAATTTTGTTAAGAACCAAGCTAACAAAATCCTAGCTAACTGTTCCTAGCTAACTGATTACATTTTATTTATCGCAGTTTATTTATCGCAGTTTATTTATCGCAGTTTATTTATCGCAATTTAATTATCGCAATTTTATTTATCGTCATTTAATTTCTGTTATTTACTTTACGCATTTTATTTATCGTCATTTAATTTCTGTATTTATTTTATGCACTTTAAATATCGGGACACGTATACAAGGTTTTGACATATCATATCGACGCATATATATATATATATATATATATATATATATATATATATATATATATATATATATATATATATATATATATATATATATATATATATATATATATATATATATATATATATATATATTATTTGGAATAACCATAGACACTCTATATGCAGTAATGATCGAGTTCTCTATACAGGGTTGAGGTTGATTCTACAATAATATATATACTTTGAGTTGTGATCGAGTCTGAGACATGTACACGGGTCACGATACGAATTAATTAATTCGAATAATATAAATTATACTATATATGAATTATTGGATTGTTAACTGTGGACTATCAACTGTGGATTAATAACATTGGTTAATTAAAATGAATTAAAATAATGATTATAACATATGAAACTAAACAATTCTTCAAGTTTGCCACTTAATTTCATCTTAAACCTCATTTGTGTCTTGACAATTACAATCTGCGTTCAAACCTTTCATGATTCTTGAAAATACCTCAATCGAGAGGATGAACCAACCGCACTTCATCTACGGAAGAAAAGAATGATGCATATAGTTATGCACCTGAAAAACTCTCAGAACCTGAGTAAACGTTTAAGACGTAGCTGTGCTAATTGTAGTGACCCGAACTTTTCCATGTTTATATATATTAATTGAGATTGATATTTACATGATTAAATGTTTCCAACATGTTAAGCAATCAAACTTGTTAAGACTTGATTAATTGAAATAGGTTTCATATAGACAATTGACCACCCAAGTTGACCGGTGATTCACGAACGTTAAAACTTGTAAAAACTATATGATGACATATATATGGATATATATATAGTTAACATGATACTATGATAAGTAAACATATCATTAAGTATATTAACAATGAACTACATATGTAAAAACAAGACTACTAACTTAATGATTTTTAAACGAGACATATATGTAACGATTATCGTTGTAAAGACATTTAATGTATATATATCATATTAAGAGATATTCATACATGATAATATCATAATAATATAATAATGTAAAATCTCATTTGATATTATAAACATTGGGTTAACAACATTTAACAAGATCGTTAACCTAAAGGTTTCAAAACAACACTTACATGTAACGACTAACGATGACTTAACGACTCAGTTAAAATGTATATACATGTAGTGTTTTAATATGTATTTATACACTTTTGAAAGACTTTAATACACTTATCAAAATACTTCTACTTAACAAAAATGCTTACAATTACATCCTCGTTCAGTTTCATCAACAATTCTACTCGTATGCACCCGTATTCGTACTCGTACAATACACAGCTTTTAGATGTATGTACTATTGGTATATACACTCCAATGATCAGCTCTTAGAAGCCCATGTGAGTCACCTAACACATGTGGGAACCATCATTTGGAAACTAGCATGAAATATCTCATAAAATTACAAAAATATGAGTAATCATTCATGACTTATTTACATGAAAACAAAATTACATATCCTTTATATCTAATCCATACACCAACGACCAAAAACACCTACAAACACTTTCATTCTTCAATTTTCTTCATCTAATTGATCTCTCTCAAGTTCTATCTTCAAGTTCTAAGTGTTCTTCATAAATTCCAAAAGTTCTAGTTTCATAAAATCAAGAATACTTTCAAGTTTGCTAGCTCACTTCCAATCTTGTAAGGTGATCATCCAACCTCAAGAAATCTTTGTTTCTTACAGTAGGTTATCATTCTAATACAAGGTAATAATCATATTCAAACTTTGGTTCAATTTCTATAACTATAACAATCTTATTTCAAGTGATGATCTTACTTGAACTTGTTTTCGTGTCATGATTCTTCTTCAAGAACTTCGAGCCATCCAAGGATCCGTTGAAGCTAGATCCATTTTTCTCTTTTCCAGTAGGTTTATCCAAGAAACTTAAGGTAGTAATGATGTTCATAACATCATTCGATTCATACATATAAAGCTATCTTATTCGAAGGTTTAAACTTGTAATCACTAGAACATAGTTTAGTTAATTCTAAACTTGTTCGCAAACAAAAGTTAATCCTTCTAACTTGAATTTTAAAATCAAATAAACACATGTTCTATATCTATATGATATGCTAACTTAATGATTTAAAACCTGGAAACACGAAAAACACCGTAAAACCGGATTTACGCCGTCGTAGTAACACCGCGGGTTGTTTTGGGTTAGTTAATTAAAAACTATGATAAACTTTGATTTAAAAGTTATTATTCTGAGAAAATGATTTTTATTATGAACATGAAACTATATCCAAAAATTATGGTTAAACTCAAAGTGGAAGTATGTTTTCTAAAATGGTCATCTAGACGTCGTTCTTTCGACTGAAATGACTACCTTTACAAAAATGACTTGTAACTTATTTTTCCGACTATAAACCTATACTTTTTCTGTTTAGATTCATAAAATAGAGTTCAATATGAAACCATAGCAATTTGATTCACTCAAAACGGATTTAAAATGAAGAAGTTATGGGTAAAACAAGATTGGATAATTTTTCTCATTTTAGCTACGTGAAAATTGGTAACAAATCTATTCCAACCATAACTTAATCAACTTGTATTGTATATTATGTAATCTTGAGATACCATAGACACGTATACAATGTTTCGACCTATCATGTCGACACATCTATATATATTTCGGAACAACCATAGACACTCTATATGTGAATGTTGGAGTTAGCTATACAGGGTTGAGGTTGATTCCAAAATATATATAGTTTGAGTTGTGATCAATACTGAGATACGTATACCCTGGGTCGTGGATTGATTCAAGATAATATTTATCAATTTATTTCTGTACATCTAACTGTGGACAACTAGTTGTAGGTTACTAACGAGGACAGCTGACTTAATAAACTTAAAACATCAAAATATATTAAAAGTGTTGTAAATATATTTTGAACATACTTTGATATATATGTATATATTGTTATAGGTTCGTGAATCAACCAGTGGCCAAGTCTTACTTCCCGACGAAGTAAAAATCTGTGAAAGTGAGTTATAGTCCCACTTTTAAAATCTAATATTTTTGGGATGAGAATACATGCAGGTTTTATAAATGATTTACAAAATAGACACAAGTACGTGAAACTACATTCTATGGTTGAATTATCGAAATCGAATATGCCCCTTTTTATTAAGTCTGGTAATCTAAGAATTAGGGAACAGACACCCTAATTGACGCGAATCCTAAAGATAGATCTATCGGGCCCAACAAGCCCCATCCAAAGTACCGGATGCTTTAGTACTTCGAAATTTATATCATATCCGAAGGGTGTCCCGGAATGATGGGGATATTCTTATATATGCATCTTGTTAATGTCGGTTACCAGGTGTTCACCATATGAATGATTTTTATCTCTATGTATGGGATGTGTATTGAAATATGAAATCTTGTGGTCTATTATTATGATTTGATATATATAGATTAAACCTATAACTCACCAACATTTTTGTTGACGTTTTAAGCATGTTTATTATCAGGTGATTATTAAGAGCTTCCGCTGTAGCATACTTAAATAAGGACGAGATTTGGAGTCCATGCTTGTATGATATTGTGTAAAAACTGCATTCAAGAAACTTATTTTGTTGTAACATATTTGTATTGTAAACCATTATGTAATGGTCGTGTGTAAACAGGATATTTTAGATTATCATTATTTGATAATCTACGTAAAGCTTTTTAAAACCTTTATCTATGAAATAAAGGTTATGGTTTGTTTTAAAAATGAATGCAGTCTTTGAAAAACGTCTCATATAGAGGTCAAAACCTCGCAACGAAATCAATTAATATGGAACGTTTTTAATCAATAAGAACGGGACATTTCAGTTGGTATCCGAGCGTTGGTCTTAGAGAACCAGAATTTTGTATTAGTGTGTCTTATCGAGTTTGTTAGGATGCATTAGTGAGTCTGGACTTCGACCGTGTTTACTTGAAAAATGATTGCTTAACAAATTTTGTTGGAAACTATATATTTTTAACATGTGAATATTATGTTATATATTAATCTCTTAACGCGTTTGATATTATGTGATAGATGTCTACCTCTAGAACAAGTCCCATTGACTCACTAATAATAATGAAGAGTCAAATGTAAATTGGAATGATTCATGGACTGATTCACAAGTTCCTGAAGAGGAACCGGAAGAAGAGTCGGAACCGGAAGAAGAATCGGAACCGGAAGAAGAATCGGAACCGGATGAAGAAGTAGAACCGGTGGGGGAAATAATAAAACGGTTAAGTAAAAGAAAATCCTCAACCAACCGACCAAGGTTAATCATGGTCAATGGTGTTTCCGCCAAGGAAGCAAAATATTGGGAGGATTACCAATTCTCCGATGAATCGGATTCCGACGAGAATTCCGATGATGTTATAGAAATTACCCCAACTGAATTTAAAAAGGCAAAAGAAAATAATAAGGGAAAGGGCATAAAAATAGAGAAATCTAATTCCAACCCCGATGAACTTTATATGTATCGTCAACCCCCGAAGTCCTTAAGTTGTAACAATGAACCGGGAACCTCTAAACCACCAGGTTTTTCTAAACCAATGTGGATCACGACGGCTCGTATTAGGGGAACATCATATATCCCTAGAAACTTGGCAAAACGAACCAAAACCGAAGAAGAAGAAACAAGTGAGTCGGAATAAGATAGTTGTATTCGTGTGGTGTAATATATGTAATATAGTGTGCTTATGCTTTATGATATATGTAAAAATTGCTTGTATTAATAAGTATTTTTTTTATGAATCTAACTCTTGTCTATTTTACAGTATAAAAACACAAAATGGATAGACAACCCAATATTTTAAGAGACCTACCCGGAGACATGATTGATGAAATCTTGTCTAGAGTCGGTCAGAATTCTTCGGTACAACTATTTAAGGCGAGATCAGTTTGTAAGACATTCGAAGAACGTTCCAAGAATGCCTTGGTTTATAAAAGGCTTTCGTTCGGAAGATGGGGGATATCACATTGGAAAATCCATAAGTTACGATGTGTTTACTTTGACGCATATATTGCGGGGAACCCAAATGCTATTTTACGCAATGGGTTAAGAAATTATTTTGACTCAATATATCCGAATATTGGACTTCGTGATTTAGAAAAAGCGGCTAACATGCAACATAAAGAAGCATGTTATGCTTACGGATTAGTAATGTTCGCTTCTCACCAAAGTGAGAACAAGAACATCGGGCTACAACTATTAAACAAAACATTCCCACAAGTGACGGAGTCGGTAATTGGGGTAAGAAATGAGGTTTTTAGATTGTTACGGGACTGTTGGACATTACGTAACCCTCGTCCCTTTGACGACATTACAACACGCTATCTTATCAACGGCCATAACGGTTATGTTCCACAAGACCAAGGATGGGAAGTAATTCTAGTAAAACCAGAATGCATGACTTGTTTCTGGACGTATGAATTACGTGTCTTTATTGCCTTTGCTGAACGACTTGTGTACTAGCTAGAATTATCTTCACAACCATCTTGTATCAAATTTATTGTGTGCTATATTTCATGCTATATGTAAAATAAGCGGTATTGTAAGTTTGTAAAATATTGTGTAAAAGTTTGAACGCGAAATATTATTATAATCAGTTTTTTCATATAGAATTGTAGTAGTTGAATTGTATATTAGCTACTAAGTATGAACTTAACGGGTAGGTACTACCCGAATTTAAACTTATAAAACGCTAATATGAAGAAAAAGCTTTTATAAATGAGTTCATATTATGCTACGAAATACTATTAACTACTCTTAATATTCTGTATGATTAACTTGTTCCATTTGACTATTTTGAAGGAAATGGCACCGACCACTCGACACACCGTGAATATGAATGAAGAGGAATTCCGTACTTTTCTAGCTTCAAACATAGCCGCAGTACAGGCTGCGCTACATACCAACAATAACCTTGGATCTAGCAGTACAGGAAATCGTGTAGGATGCACCTACAAAGAATTCACTGCCTGCAAACCTTTGGAATTTGATGGAACCGAAGGACCGATCGTATTGAAACGGTGGACCGAGAAGGTCGAATCGGTGTTTGCCATAAGTAAGTGTACTGAAGAGGACAAAGTAAAGTACGCTACGCATACCTTCACAGGTTCTGCGTTAACATGGTGGAATACCTATCTAGAGCAAGTGGGACAAGACGATGCGTACGCACTACCGTGGTCAGCATTCATGCACTTGATGAACGAGAAGTACCGTCCCAGAACCGAGGTCAATAAGCTCAAGACAGAACTTAGAGGGTTACGAACCCAAGGATTTGATATTACCACGTACGAAAGACGATTCACAGAATTGTGCCTATTGTGTCCGGGAGCATTCGAAGATGAGGATGAGAAGATCGACGCGTTTGTGAAAGGATTACCGGAAAGAATCCAAGAAGATATAAGTTCACACGATCCCGCCTCCATACAACAGGCATGTAGAATGGCTCACAAACTAGTGAACCAGATTGAAGAAAGAATTAAAGAACAGACTGCTGAAGAGGCCAATGTGAAGCAAGTCAAAAGAAAGTGGGAGGAAAACGGTGATAAGAATCACCAATACAACAACAACATCAATTACAACAATAATCGCAACAATTATCCCAACAATCGCAACATCAATCGCAACTACAACAAACGGCCCAACAACAACAACAACAACAATAGCAACTACAACAATCATCCCAACAATAATAATAACCGCAACAACAACAACAATCAGAAGCAGCTATGCCAAAGGTGTGAAAAGAATCACTCGGGGTTCTGCACCAAATTTTGCAACAAGTGTAAAAGAAATGGTCATAGCGCGTCGAAGTGTGAGGTTTACGGACCAGGGGTTAATAGAACGAAAGGAACAAATGGTGTAGGAACGAGTAATGGCGGAGCAAGTAGTGTCGGAGCAAGTTATGCAAATGTAGTTTGTTATAAATGTGGAAAACCGGGCCACATTATTAGAAATTGCCCGAACCAGGAGAACACGAATGGACAAGGCCGCGGAAGAGTTTTCAATATTAATGCGGCAGAGGCACAGGAAGACCCGGAGCTTGTTACGGGTACGTTTCTTATTGACAATAAATCTGCTTACGTTTTATTTGATTCGGGTGCGGATAGAAGCTATATGAGTAGGGATTTTTGTGCTAAATTAAGTTGTCCATTGACGCCTTTGGATAGTAAATTTTTACTCGAATTAGCAAATGGTAAATTAATTTCAGCAGATAATATATGTCGGAATCGAGAAATTAAACTGGTTAGCGAAACATTTAAGATTGATTTGATACCAGTAGAGTTAGGGAGTTTTGATGTGATAATCGGTATGGACTGGTTGAAAGAAGTGAAAGCGGAGATCGTTTGTTACAAAAATGCAATTCGCATTATACGAGAAAAAGGAAAACCCTTAATGGTGTACGGAGAAAAGGGCAACACGAAGCTACATCTTATTAGTAATTTGAAGGCACAAAAACTAATAAGAAAAGGTTGCTATGCTGTTCTAGCACACGTTGAGAAAGTACAAACTGAAGAAAAGAGCATCAATGATGTTCCCGTCGCAAAAGAATTTCCTGATGTATTTCCGAAAGAATTATCGGGATTACCCCCACATCGATCCGTTGAATTTCAAATAGATCTTGTACCAGGAGCTGCACCAATAGCTCGTGCTCCTTACAGACTCGCACCCAGCGAGATGAAAGAACTACAAAGCCAATTACAAGAACTTTTAGAGCGTGGTTTCATTCGACCAAGCACATCACCGTGGGGAGCTCCTGTTTTGTTTGTCAAGAAGAAAGATGGTACATTCAGGTTGTGTATCGACTACCGAGAGTTGAACAAACTTACCATCAAGAACCGCTACCCACTACCGAGAATCGATGACTTATTTGATCAACTACAAGGCTCGTCTGTTTATTCAAAGATTGACTTACGTTCCGGGTATCATCAAATGCGGGTGAAAGAAGATGATATTCCAAAGACTGCTTTCAGAACACGTTACGGTCATTACGAGTTTATGGTCATGCCGTTTGGTTTAACTAATGCACCAGCTGTGTTCATGGACCTTATGAACCGAGTGTGTGGACCATACCTTGACAAGTTTGTCATTGTTTTCATTGATGACATACTTATTTACTCAAAGAATGACCAAGAACACGGTGAACATTTGAGAAAGGTGTTAGAAGTATTGAGGAAGGAAGAATTGTACGCTAAGTTTTCAAAGTGTGCATTTTGGTTGGAAGAAGTTCAATTCCTCGGTCACATAGTGAACAAAGAAGGTATTAAGGTGGATCCGGCAAAGATAGAAACTGTTGAAAAGTGGGAAACCCCGAAAACTCCGAAACACATACGACAGTTTTTAGGACTAGCTGGTTACTACAGAAGGTTCATCCAAGACTTTTCCAGAATAGCAAAACCCTTGACTGCATTAACGCATAAATGGAAGAAATTTGAATGGAATGATGAACAAGAGAAAGCGTTTCAGTTATTGAAGAAAAAGCTAACTACGGCACCTATATTGTCATTGCCTGAAGGGAATAATGATTTTGTGATTTATTGTGATGCATCAAAGCAAGGTCTCGGTTGTGTATTAATGCAACGAACGAAGGTGATTGCTTATGCGTCTAGACAATTGAAGATTCACGAACAAAATTATACGACGCATGATTTGGAATTAGGCGCGGTTGTTTTTGCATTAAAGACTTGGAGGCACTACTTATATGGGGTCAAAAGTATTATATATACCGACCACAAAAGTCTTCAACACATATTTAATCAGAAACAACTGAATATGAGGCAGCGTATGTGGATTGAATTATTGAATGATTATGACTTTGAGATTCGTTACCACCCGGGGAAGGCAAATGTGGTAGCCGATGCCTTGAGCAGGAAGGACAGAGAACCCATTCGAGTAAAATCTATGAATATAATGATTCATAATAACATTACTACTCAAATAAAGGAGGCGCAACAAGGAGTTTTAAAAGAGGGAAATTTAAAGGATGAAATACCCAAAGGATTGGAGAAGCATCTTAATATTCGGGAAGACGGAACCCGGTATAGGGCTGAAAGGATTTGGGTACCAAAATTTGGAGATATGAGAGAAATGGTACTTAGAGAAGCTCATAAAACCAGATACTCAATACATCCTGGAACGGGGAAGATGTACAAGGATCTCAAGAAACATTTTTGGTGGCCGGGTATGAAAGCCGATGTTGCTAAATACGTAGGAGAATGTTTGACGTGTTCTAAGGTCAAAGCTGAGCATCAGAAACCATCAGGTCTACTTCAACAACCCGAAATCCCGGAATGGAAATGGGAAAACATTACTATGGATTTCATCACTAAATTGCCAAGGACTGCAAGTGGTTTTGATACTATTTGGGTAATAGTTGATCGTCTCACCAAATCAGCACACTTCCTGCCAATAAGAGAAGATGATAAGATGGAGAAGTTAGCACGACTGTATTTGAAGGAAGTCATCTCCAGACATGGAATACCAATCTCTATTATCTCTGATAGGGATGGCAGATTTATTTCAAGATTCTGGCAGACATTACAGCAAGCATTAGGAACTCGTCTAGACATGAGTACTGCCTATCATCCACAAACTGATGGGCAGAGCGAAAGGACGATACAAACGCTTGAAGACATGCTACGAGCATGTGTTATTGATTTCGAAAACAGTTGGGATCGACATCTACCGTTAGCAGAATTTTCCTACAACAACAGCTACCATTCAAGCATTGAGATGGCGCCGTTTGAAGCACTTTATGGTAGAAAGTGCAGGTCTCCGATTTGTTGGAGTGAAGTGGGGGATAGACAGATTACGGGTCCGGAGATTATACAAGAAACTACCGAGAAGATCATCCAAATTCAACAACGGTTGAAAACCGCCCAAAGTCGACAAAAGAGCTACGCTGACATTAAAAGAAAAGATATAGAATTTGAAATTGGAGAGATGGTCATGCTTAAAGTTGCACCTTGGAAAGGCATTGTTCGATTTGGTAAACGAGGGAAATTAAATCCAAGGTATATTGGACCATTCAAGATTATTGATCGTGTCGGACCAGTAGCTTACCGACTTGAGTTACCTCAACAACTCGCGGCTGTACATAACACTTTCCACGTCTCGAATTTGAAGAAATGTTTTGCTAAAGAAGATCTCACTATTCCGTTAGATGAAATCCAAATCAACGAAAAACTTCAATTCATCGAAGAACCCGTCGAAATAATGGATCGTGAGGTTAAAAGACTTAAGCAAAACAAGATACCAATTGTTAAGGTTCGATGGAATGCTCGTAGAGGACCCGAGTTCACCTGGGAGCGTGAAGATCAGATGAAGAAGAAATACCCGCATCTATTTCCAGAAGATTCGTCAACACCTTCAACAGCTTAAAATTTCGGGACGAAATTTATTTAACGGGTAGGTACTGTAGTGACCCGAACTTTTCCATGTTTATATATATTAATTGAGATTTATATTTACATGATTAAATGTTTCCAACATGTTAAGCAATCAAACTTGTTAAGACTTGATTAATTGAAATAGGTTTCATATAGACAATTGACCACCCAAGTTGACCGGTGATTCACGAACGTTAAAACTTGTAAAAACTATATGATGACATATATATGGATATATATATAGTTAACATGATACTATGATAAGTAAACATATCATTAAGTATATTAACAATGAACTACATATGTAAAAACAAGACTACTAACTTAATGATTTTTAAACGAGACATATATGTAACGATTATCGTTGTAAAGACATTTAATGTATATATATCATATTAAGAGATATTCATACATGATAATATCATAATAATATAATAATTTAAAATCTCATTTGATATTATAAACATTGGTTTAACAACATTTAACAAGATCGTTAACCTAAAGGTTTCAAAACAACACTTACATGTAACGACTAACGATGACTTAACGACTCAGTTAAAATGTATATACATGTAGTGTTTTAATATGTATTTATACACTTTTGAAAGACTTCAATACACTTATCAAAATACTTCTACTTAACAAAAATGCTTACAATTACATCCTCGTTCAGTTTCATCAACAATTCTACTCGTATGCACCCGTATTCGTACTCGTACAATACACAGCTTTTAGATGTATGTACTATTGGTATATACACTCCAATGATCAGCTCTTAGAAGCCCATGTGAGTCACCTAACACATGTGGGAACCATCATTTGGAAACTAGCATGAAATATCTCATAAAATTACAAAAATATGAGTAATCATTCATGACTTATTTACATGAAAACAAAATTACATATCCTTTATATCTAATCCATACACCAACGACCAAAAACACCTACAAACACTTTCATTCTTCAATTTTCTTCATCTAATTGATCTCTCTCAAGTTCTATCTTCAAGTTCTAAGTGTTCTTCATAAATTCCAAAAGTTCTAGTTTCATAAAATCAAGAATACTTTCAAGTTTGCTAGCTCACTTCCAATCTTGTAAGGTGATCATCCAACCTCAAGAAATCTTTGTTTCTTACAGTAGGTTATCATTCTAATACAAGGTAATAATCATATTCAAACTTTGGTTCAATTTCTATAACTATAACAATCTTATTTCAAGTGATGATCTTACTTGAACTTGTTTTCGTGTCATGATTCTTCTTCAAGAACTTCGAGCCATCCAAGGATCCGTTGAAGCTAGATCCATTTTTCTCTTTTCCAGTAGGTTTATCCAAGGAACTTAAGGTAGTAATGATGTTCATAACATCATTCGATTCATACATATAAAGCTATCTTATTCGAAGGTTTAAACTTGTAATCACTAGAACATAGTTTAGTTAATTCTAAACTTGTTCGCAAACAAAAGTTAATCCTTCTAACTTGAATTTTAAAATCAAATAAACACATGTTCTATATCTATATGATATGCTAACTTAATGATTTAAAACCTGGAAACACGAAAAACACCGTAAAACCGGATTTACGCCGTCGTAGTAACACCGCGGGCTGTTTTGGGTTAGTTAATTAAAAACTATGATAAACTTTGATTTAAAAGTTATTATTCTGAGAAAATGATTTTTATTATGAACATGAAACTATATCCAAAAATTATGGTTAAACTCAAAGTGGAAGTATGTTTTCTAAAATGGTCATCTAGACGTCGTTCTTTCGACTGAAATGACTACCTTTACAAAAATGACTTGTAACTTATTTTTCCGACTATAAACCTATACTTTTTCTGTTTAGATTCATAAAATAGAGTTCAATATGAAACCATAGCAATTTGATTCACTCAAAACGGATTTAAAATGAAGAAGTTATGGGTAAAACAAGATTGGATAATTTTTCTCATTTTAGCTACGTGAAAATTGGTAACAAATCTATTCCAACCATAACTTAATCAACTTGTATTGTATATTATGTAATCTTGAGATACCATAGACACGTATACAATGTTTCGACCTATCATGTCGACACATCTATATATATTTCGGAACAACCATAGACACTCTATATGTGAATGTTGGAGTTAGCTATACAGGGTTGAGGTTGATTCCAAAATATATATAGTTTGAGTTGTGATCAATACTGAGATACGTATACACTGGGTCGTGGATTGATTCAAGATAATATTTATCAATTTATTTCTGTACATCTAACTGTGGACAACTAGTTGTAGGTTACTAACGAGGACAGCTGACTTAATAAACTTAAAACATCAAAATATATTAAAAGTGTTGTAAATATATTTTGAACATACTTTGATATATATGTATATATTGTTATAGGTTCGTGAATCAACCAGTGGCCAAGTCTTACTTCCCGACGAAGTAAAAATCTGTGAAAGTGAGTTATAGTCCCACTTTTAAAATCTAATATTTTTGGGATGAGAATACATGCAGGTTTTATAAATGATTTACAAAATAGACACAAGTACGTGAAACTACATTCTATGGTTGAATTATCGAAATCGAATATGCCCCTTTTTATTAAGTCTGGTAATCTAAGAATTAGGGAACAGACACCCTAATTGACGCGAATCCTAAAGATAGATCTATCGGGCCCAACAAGCCCCATCCAAAGTACCGGATGCTTTAGTACTTCGAAATTTATATCATATCCGAAGGGTGTCCCGGAATGATGGGGATATTCTTATATATGCATCTTGTTAATGTTGGTTACCAGGTGTTCACCATATGAATGATTTTTATCTCTATGTATGGGATGTGTATTGAAATATGAAATCTTGTGGTCTATTATTATGATTTGATATATATAGATTAAACCTATAACTCACCAACATTTTTGTTGACGTTTTAAGCATGATTATTCTCAGGTGATTATTAAGAGCTTCCGCTGTAGCATACTTAAATAAGGACGAGATTTGGAGTCCATGCTTGTATGATATTGTGTAAAAACTGCATTCAAGAAACTTATTTTGTTGTAACATATTTGTATTGTAAACCATTATGTAATGGTCGTGTGTAAACAGGATATTTTAGATTATCATTATTTGATAATCTACGTAAAGCTTTTTAAAACCTTTATCTATGAAATAAAGGTTATGGTTTGTTTTAAAAATGAATGCAGTCTTTGAAAAACGTCTCATATAGAGGTCAAAACCTCGCAACGAAATCAATTAATATGGAACGTTTTTAATCAATAAGAACGGGACATTTCACTAATTCCTTTGGATGTTGTTATTACCGAAATTAACATTGCAATCTCTTTCCAAAGTAGTCAATTTTGTCACAGCTTCAGCAAATTAACATCGACCTTTCATTCGAATAAGTCTTACTATAACTTTGTTATATAAGTCTACCTTTCGTCATCGTTACCGGAGAACCGTTTATATCTCATCACATTAGCAGTAAATTTACCAGCAACTTCTTTACTCATTGGCTTAAGTCTCTCCGAAGAATCATTATATTTGTTCGTTAAAACCTATCATATACTAATCTGTATCTTGTAACGAGAATTACCACATCAATTAATGAGAATTAGAAATCACTATTTTGAATCTCGCAGCGTTACTACATCAACAGTTATATGTATACATATAATCCTTATCTTTTAGAATTATGATCTTCCATTCTGAAAAGCACTCAGTCTGCGAATCAATACTTGTAATGTTGAAAAAGCTGAATGAAGCAGCAAAAACTGTAAACGACCTTAACCGTCAGAAGTTTGATGATAAAAAATAGTATGTTGGTAAAGCTCAGAAAAAGTTTGAAACTGAAAAACTGATTGAGCAAACTACGAAGGAGTCTTTGAACAAATCACAAGGACTAAACTTGTACATTAAGAATCCTGATGATTCTATTTTTGATGAAATCTTTAGCGAATACCTTGCTTCTGACTCCAAACTCTTGCGGACAAATTTTCTTCACCATCCTTCGATATTAGAAATTCCAAGATATCATCGTATCTTTCATTATAAATATCCTCCATATTTCTGAAGATATTTTCATATCTATTCTTATCTTAAATCATTAATCTCTTCGTGCTATCAGTGTTACATCATATAGAAACTGTTAATTTCTATATTCTGTAAACTTTCGAGCTTAAAATATGAATGTGATTGAAGTAATGTTGGGAACTGATGCATGAGTTAGTATAATATAATGACACTTGATCAACGTGATTATATTACAGTAAGTCATGCTGAGTTTCTAAATGGAACATGATGATTCATAGATTATAACGTCAACATGTGTCATGTTACATAACTCTTTCATTCTGATTAACTTCTGAACATATCAAGAAAATATATTCTTGATAGTTCTATTCTCAGTGATTCTGGTAATTTGACAAATCAAATCGTGCTATTTCCATTTCTTTCTTATAATATTAACTATGTTCATATCTACGAATTCTGGACCATTATTTGCTACTTAAAGTCAAAAAGAGGAAACAAAAGTAGGAATTGTGGAAGAAAGTTTTAAGAGTGGTGAAAATAAAGCAAACGGAAGAGGTGAATTTATAGTGAAAATATCCAACAGAGAAATCAAAATAGATTAATGCATTTAAACAAAGAAGATCCTATTTCCTTAATTACCGAAGAATCAAATCTTTTTACGAAGATTTTCTCCAAATCTCTTGGACTCTGGAAATCAAATCCTATCTACGTCAAAAGATATGACAA
Organism: Rutidosis leptorrhynchoides; assembly: GCF_046630445.1. Lineage (NCBI taxonomy): Eukaryota > Viridiplantae > Streptophyta > Magnoliopsida > Asterales > Asteraceae > Rutidosis > Rutidosis leptorrhynchoides. The sequence goes on from NC_092342.1 coordinate 279,037,438, forward strand.
ATCTTTATTTACTCATTTTCACACTTTTGTGATAACTTCACTCGTACTCTCCCCATAAATGAATTGTTTGATCTATGTTATTCACTGATGATAAAAACTCTAAATTCTAGCTCGTATGCGCCATGAAAACATACTTATTGTCAGCCATGACCATCCCAATCAAATTTCGGGACGAAATTTCTTTAACGGGTAGGTACTGTGACGACCCGGAGATTTTCGACAAAATTTAAACTTAATCTTTATATGATTTTGACACTATAAGCAAAGTCTGTTAGGTTGAGTCTCAAAAATTTTGAACTGTTTCATACATTCAATTGACCTTCGACCATACTCGACGATTCACGAACCATTATTTACAAATAAATGTGTATACATATAAAAATAAATATATGTATAGAGTATATTAAATATAATTATTTAATGATTGTAATACTCGTTGGACGTTTAGATTATTATTTTGAGAAGTTTAATTCAAACTTATATGATCTTAAAATAAATGGTGATCCAAAAATGAGTTCTATAAATTTTAGGCTTACTAAAAAAAATGTATTTAGGACCTAGTTATTAAATTTTAACACTTTTTATATTTTACCCAAGATCGGGTGTGGACAGTGAGTTAATTTTTGTTTAATAATTTATGATCGAATTTTATTCCATAATAACTAAAATAAATAAAGATAATTAATATAAAAATTTGGGATTTTTCCGGTGACTTTTATCCGACGCTAATTATCAAACGGATCATGTATTTTAGTCCGTAAATGAAATAGTAAACGACGGCTAATATTATATATTTATATTATAAGGTTTCTATTCTTAATTGGTTGAATTTTGATCCATGAATCTAATTATTAAAGTGTGTATTGTACCTAATTGAAATTTGAGATTTATTATTTGTTTTTACTGTGAAATTGATTGATTAGTGCTAGTGCACGTTCCCTTTCCATCTATCTAATTGCATATATTTATACCTACTACATATGCACATAGATATAGATATAGAATAATAGGAACCAACATCCACCAAAATCCCTTTTAGTGCAACACAACCTAAACCCATTTCTCCTTAATCCTCCCTCTACACTACTTGTATTTTATGTTTCATGGTATGTGAATACCTTCTTATGTTTTCCGTTTCTATTAGAGTGAACCACGAACACCATCACCTTTAGCCGGAGAACCACCGCTAAACCCATTTATATTATTCCTTATATATATATATATATATATATATATATATATATATATATATATATATATATATATATATATATATATATATATATATATATATATATATATATATATATATATATATATATGCATAGATATATACATATACATACAATTGATAACAACTCACTCCATCACCATCACCAAAACCGTGAGCCACCACCATCCATCATCTCAACAGCCGGCCACCGCCACCACAATCCCATCTCCACCCCTCTCTTCCTTCTTTCTCTTTCTATCTCTCTCTCTCTCTTGTCCGAGAATCACCAAGACAATCATTATATCACCTTCATCACACATTTATATTTCTAATTCCTGTTTTATTCGAAAACCTCACAAACCACCCCCATATAAACTGTTACTTGACTGCCGATAATCCTGTTACGTTTTACAGCCAAAAGACCACAAGTGTATGTTCATCGCTAACATTTTTATTTTTTTTTGCTGAAAACCCACTTCTTACATCCCCATTTTCGTTCAGTTCCATTTACAAGGACTACTGCTACTGCAGTGCTTCTGTTTAATCTCTGTTGTTACAGCCAAAGGATGATGATGATAATTATGGAGAGGAACAGTAGCACTATAATGATAATGATGGTGATCCGTTAATCTTGAAGAAGATAATGATGATGATGCACTATTATAGTAATGATGCTAGTGATACAATTATGAAGATGACGATGGTGAATTATAGTTATGAAGCATGATGAAAGATGTTAGATGATATAAATAATTGATGATGATAATTTTTATATATTTTTTTTACGAAGGTGTTAATGATTTTTTTTTTTTTTTTTGTTTATGATAATGATGATGATCGATGAAGATGAAGAATGATATAGGTTGAAGATGATGATGATGATGGTGTTAGTTATGTAGAAAGAAGATGATGATGAATAGTTATGGGTGTTGTTTTTAGAAAAAGAAGATGAAAATAGAATGAAGGATTAATAGATTTAAGTTATGTATTAAAACATAAAAATTAGAAGTAGAGCAATGGTTAGTAGCGTGGTTGTTAAACGAGAGGTCATGAGTTCGAATCTAGGCGACTGCAAATACTTTTTCCCAAAATTAAAAACCGAATTGGGCTTTGTTCTAATCCTTTTGCTGGACTGCTTTTGGGCTTCTAATTTGTTACGGTTTGGCCAAAGTTACAGTTGGGCCGTAACAGGCTAGCAGCAGATACAATATTGGTTAAATATATTTAAGGTGTAAAGTATTTCAGAAAGTATTAGACAGACGGATGGGTTGGAATTTTGGGTTTAACTGAGGGGTCTCAGGTTCGAGCCCAGTCTGGTGCATTATTTTTGGGAAAACCTTTAAAGGTAGTATACTTATTGTTATTATTATTATTATTATTATTATTATTATTATTATTATTATTATTATTATTATTATTATTATTATTATTATTATTATTATTATTATTATTAACATATAACATTTTTATTATTAGTATTATCATTATCATCAAAATTAGTATTATAAGAATTTTCATTGTTATTAACATTATCATTATTTTTAATTATTATTTTTAATTATTATTATTATTATTATTATTATTATCATCATCAAAAAAAAATTTTTACTTATTATTATTGATATTATTTTATCAAATAAATATTAGTTATACAAAAAATATATTTAACAACGTAACTATATTAATATTTTACTAAATATTTATCTACATTATATAAAACAAATATAGTTACTTAAATTATTAATGAAACATATAATTTACTAAAATAATAACTAATAAGAATATATAAATTTGTTCGATTACCAGTATATGTGTTAATATATATATATATGAATGATATAGGTTCGTGAATCCGAGGCCAACCCTACACTTGTTCAATGTCGTCATATGTATTTTTACTACAAAATACATTAAGTGAGTTCATTTGCTCCTTTTTACTCTTTACATTTTTGGAACTGAGAATACATGCGCTGTTTTTACAACCGCTTTATTAAATGCTTTTGAAATACATTTTGAACTGCGAATACATGAAATGCTTTTATAAATGTTTGACGAGATAGACACAAGCAAAACATTCCTCGAATGAATTATGTGGATGTGATAATTGCCACCATTGAATTATGTGGACGTGATAATTGCCACAATTGATATGAATATTTTTCCCCTGATTATTATTTCTTGGTAACCTAAGAATTAGGGAACATCACTAATTTTGAGAATTAGTGCACGCCTAATTGACGCGAATCCTAAAGGTAGCTACCGGGTTTAACACCCCCACCCAGAATGTTCACTAGACGGAAGGGCTAGTGGGCGTGGTGTTTAGTACTTCAAAGTTTATATGATTATTATACAGACGAGATGTTCTGTTTTGGGGATATTATTATGCGCATTATATGTTAAGGTCGGTTACCAAGCCAAGCTATGAAAGCAATGAAAAGTGAATGTTATGTATCGAGAGAATGATTTTATACACAGGTTATGTGTATGATATTTTTGTACACGAGATATGTGTACGGTTACTAAGATTTATGAAAAATGGTTTCGTACACGAGAAAGGTGTACTGTATTTAAAAGATATCGCATGTACATTACAGGTGGGTGTAGGATTCGGGCCCATTTGTACCATGCAGCATTTAAATCTTGTGGTCTATCAAAATGATGAATTTTATTGTTTTATGATAAACCTATGAACTCACCAACCTTTTGGTTGACCCTTGAAAGCATGTTTATTCTCAGGTATGAAAGAAATCTTCCGTTGTGCATTTGCTCATTTTAAAGATATCACATGGAGTCGTTCATGGCATATAGAGGTCAGAACCTCGCAATGGGACCATCTGATGAAGACTTCGTCCAGGTGGATTAGGACGGGTCACTACAGTAATCCTTTCACAAACGCCTCGATCTTCTCTTCCTCATCTTCGAACGCTCCCGGACACAATAGGCATAATTCTGTGAATCGTCTTTCGTACGTGGTAATATCAAATCCTTGGGTTCGTAACCCTCTAAGTTCTGTCTTGAGCTTATTGACCTCGGTTCTGGGACGGTACTTCTCGTTCATCAAGTGCTTGAATGCTGACCACGGTAGTGCGTACGCATCATCTTGTCCCACTTGCTCTAGATAGGTATTCCACCATGTTAATGCAGAACCTGTGAAGGTATGCGTAGCGTACTTCACTTTGTCCTCTTCAGTACACTTACTTATGGCAAACACCGATTCGACCTTCTCGGTCCACCGTTTCAATCCGATCGGTCCTTCGGTTCCATCAAATTCCAAGGGTTTGCAGGCAGTGAATTCTTTGTAGGTGCATCCTACACGATTTCCTGTACTGCTAGATCCAAGGTTATTGTTGGTATGTAGCGCAGCCTGTACTGTGGCTATGTTTGAAGCTAGAAAAGTACGGAATTCCTCTTCATTCATATTCACGGTGTGTCGAGTAGTCGGTGCCATTTCCTTCAAAATAGTCAAATGGAACAAGTTAATCATACAGAATATTAAGAGTAGTTAATAGTATTCCGTAGCATAATATGAACTCATTTATAAAAGCTTTTTCTTCATATTAGCGTTTTATAAGTTTAAATTCGGGTAGTACCTGCCCGTTAAGTTCATACTTAGTAGCTAATATACAATTCAACTACTACAATTCTCTATGAAAAACTGATTATAATAATATTTCGCGTTCAAACTTTTACACAATATTTTACAAGCTTACAATACCGCTTATTTTACATATAGCATGAAATATAGCACACAATAACTTTGATACAAGATAGTTGTGAAGATAATTCTAGCTAGTACACAAGTTGTTCAGCAAAGGCAATAAAGACACGTAATTCATAAGTCCAGAAACAAGTCATGCATTCTGGTTTTACTAGGACTACTTCCCATCCTTGGTCTTGTGGAACATAACCGTTATGGCCGTTGATAAGACAGCGTGTTGTAACGTCGTCAAAGGGACGAGGGTTACGTAATGTCTAACAGTCACGTAACAATCTAAAAACCTCATTTCTTACCCCAATTACCAACTCTGTCACTTGTGGGAACATTTTATTTAATAGTTGTAGCCCGATGTTCTTTTTCTCACTTTGGTGAGAAGTGAACATTACTAAACCGTAAGCATAACATGCTTCTTTATGTTGCATGTTAGCCGCTTTTTCTAAATCATGAAGTCCTATGTTCGGATACATTGAGTCAAAATAATTTCTTAACCCGTTGCGTAAAATAGCACTTGGGTTCCCCGCAATATATGCGTCAAAGTAAACACATCGTAACTTATGGGTTTCCCAATGTGATATCCTCCATCTTTCAAACGAAAGTCTCTTATAAACCAAGGCATTCTTAGAACGTTCTTCGAATGTCTTACAAACTGATTTCGCCTTAAATAGTTGTGCCGAAGAATTCTGACCGACTCTAGACAAGATTTCATCAATCATGTCTCCGGGTAGGTCTCTTAAAATATTGGGTTGTTTATCCATTTTGTGTTTTTATACTGTAAAATAGACAAGAGTTAGATTCATAAAAAAAAATACTTATTAATACAAGCAATTTTTACATATATCATAAAGCATAAGCACACTATATTACATATATTACACCACACGAATACAACTATCTTATTCCGACTCGCTCGTTTCTTCTTCTTCGGTTTTGGTTCATTTTTCCAAGTTTCTAGGGATATATGATGTTCCCCTAATACTAGCTATCGATTTCCACAACGGTTTAGAAAAACCTGGTGGTTTAGAGGTTCCCGGGTCACTGTTACAACTTAAGGACTTCGGGGGTTGACGATACATATAAAGTTCATCGGGGTTGGAATTAGATTTATCTATTTTTATGCCCTTTCCCTTATTATTTTCTTTTGCCTTTTTAAATTCAGTTGGGGTAATTTCTATAACATCATCGGAATTCTCGTCGGAATCCGATTCATCGAAGAATTGGTAATCCTCCCAATATTTTGCTTCCTTGGCGGAAACACCATTGACCATAATTAACCTTGGTCGGTTGGTTGAGGATTTTCTTTTACTTAACCGTTTTATTATTTCCCCCACCAGTTCTATTTCCTCCTCCGGTTCCTCCTCTTCCGGTTCTGATTCTTCTTCCGGTTCCTCTTCGGGAACTTGTGAATCAGTCCAATATATATTCGACCCTTCGTTATTATTAGGTGAGTCAATGGAATTTGTGCTAGAGGTAGACATCTATCACACAATATCAAACATGTTAAGAGATTAATATATCACATAATATATACATGTTAATAATGTATAGTTTCCAACAAAAATGTTAAGCAATCATTTTTAAAGAAAACACGGTCGAAGTCCAGACTCACTAATGCATCCTAACAAACTCGATAAGACACACTAATGCAAATTTTCTAGTTCTCTAAAACCAACGCTCGGATACCAACTGAAATGTCCCGTTCTTATTGATTAAAAACGTTCCATATTAATTGATTTCGTTGCGAGGTTTTGACCTCTATATGAGACGTTTTTCAAAGACTGCATTCATTTTTAAAATAAACCATAACCTTTATTTCATCAATAAAGGTTTAAAAAGCTTTACGTAGATGATCAAATAATGACAATTTAAAATATCCTGTTTACACACGACCATTACATAATGGTTTACAATACAAATATGTTACAACGAAATAAGTTTCTTGAATGCAGTTTTTATACAATATCATACAAGCATGGACTCCAAATCTCATCCTTATTTAAGTATGCGACAGCGGAAGCTCTTAATAATCACCTGAGAATAAACATGCTTAAAACGTCAACAAAAATGTTGGTGAGTTATAGGTTTAACCTATATATTATCAAATCATAATAATAGACCACAAGATTTCATATTTCAATACACATCCCATACATAGAGATAAAAATCATTCATATGGTGAACACATGGTAACCGACATTAACAAGATGCATATATAAGAATATCCCCATCATTTCGGGACACCCTTCGGATATGATATAAATTTTGAAGTACTAAAGCATCTGGTACTTTGGATGGGGTTTGTTAGGCCCAATAGATCTATCTTTAGGATTCGCGTCAATTAGGGTGTCTGTTCCCTAATTCTTAGATTACCAGACTTAATAAAAAGGGGTATATTCGATTTCGATAATTCAACCATAGAATGTAGTTTCACGTACTTGTGTCTATTTTGTAAATCATTTATAAAACCAGCATGTATTCTCATCCCAAAAATATTAGATTTTAAAAGTGGGACTATAACTCACTTTCACAGATTTTTACTTCGTCGGGAAGTAAGACTTGGCCACTGGTTGATTCACGAACCCATAACAATATATACATATATATCAAAGTATGTTCAAAATATATTTACAACACTTTTAATATATTTTGATGTTTTAAGTTTATTAAGTCAGCTGTCCTCGTTAGTAACCTACAACTAGTTGTCCACAATTAGATGTACAGAAATAAATTGATATATATTATCTTGAATCAATCCACGACCCAGTGTATACATATCTCAGTATTGATCACAACTCAAACTATATATATTTTGGAATCAACCTCAACCCTGTATAGCTAACTCCAACATTCACATATAGAGTGTCTATGGTTGTTCCGAAATATATATAGATGTGTCGACATGATAGGTCGAAACATTGTATAAGTGTCTATGGTATCTCAAGATTACATAATATACAATATAAGTTGATTAGGTTATGGTTGGAATAGATTTATTACTAACTTTCACGTAGGTAAAATGAGTAGTTTTTATCAATCTTGTTTTACTCGCCATTTCTTCGTTTCTAATCCGTTTTGAGTGAATCAAATTGCTATGGTTTCATATTGAACTCTATTTTAAGAATCTAAATAGAAAAGGTATAGTTTTATAGTCGGAAATTTAAGTTACATGTCAATTACTAAAGAGGTAGTCATTTCCGTCGAAAAAATGACATCTTGATGACCATTTTGAAAAACATACTTTCACTTTGAGTTTAACCATGATTTTTGGATATAGTTTCATGTTCATAAGAAATATCATTTTTCCAGAAGTATAGCTTTTAAATCAAAGTTCTTCTTAGCTTTTAATTATCCCAACCAAAACAGCCCCCGGTTTTACTACGACGGCGTATATCCAGTTTTATGGTGTTTATCGTGTTTCCGGGTTTTAAATCATTAAGTTAGCATATCATATAGATATATAACATGTGTTTAGTTGATTTTAAAAGTCTAGTTAGAAGGATTAACTTTATTTTAGAACAAGTTTAGAATTAACTAAACTATGTTCTAGTGATTACAAGTTTATAACGTTGAATAAGACATCTTTTTATGTATGAATCGAATGATGTTATGAACATCATTACTACCTCAAGTTCCTTGGATAAACCTACTGGAAATGAAAAAAATGGATCTAGCTTCAAAGGATCCTTGGATGGCTTGAAAGTTCTTGAAGCAGAATCATGACACGAAAACAATTTCAAGTAAGATTTCCACTCGAAATAAGATTGTTATAGTTATAGAAATTGAATTAAAGTTAGAATATGATTATTACCTTGTATTAGAAAGATAACCTACTGTAAGTAACAAAGGTTTCTTGATCTTGGATGATTACTTGGAATGGATTTAGAAAACTTGGAAGTAAACTTGCAATCTTGGAAGTATTCTTGATTTTATGAAACTAGAACTTTTGGAATTTATGAAGAACACTTAGAACTTGAAGATAGAACTTGAGAGAGATCAATTAGATGAAGAAAATTGAAGAATGAAAGTGTTTGTAGGTGTTTTTGGTCGTTGGTGTATGGATTAGATATAAAGGATATGTAATTTTGTTTTCATGTAAATAAGTCATGAATGATTACTCATATTTTTGTAATTTTATGAGATATTTCATGTTAGTTGCCAAATGATGGTTCCCACATGTGTTAGGTGACTCACATGGGCTGCTAAGAGCTAATCATTGGAGTGTATATACCAATAGTACATACATCTAAAAGCTGTGTATTGTACGAGTACGAATACGGGTGCATACGAGTAGAATTGTTGATGAAACTGAACGAGGATGTAACTGTAAGCATTTTTGTTAAGTAGAAGTATTTTGATAAGTGTCTTGAAGTCTTTAAAAAGTGTATGAATACATATTAAAACACTACATGTATATACATTTTAACTGAGACTTTAAGTCATCGTTAGTCGATACATGTAAGTGTTGTTTTGAAACCTTTAGGTTAACGGTCTTGTTAAATGTTGTTAACCCATTGTTTATTAAATCAAATGAGATGTTAAATTATTATATTATCATGATATTATTATGTATGAATATCTCTTAATATGATATATACATTAAAATATCGTTACAACGATAATCGTTACATATAAGTCTCGTTTCGTAATTCTTGAGTTAGTAGTCTTGTTTTTACATATGTAGTTCATTGTTAACACACTTAATGATATATTTAAATATCATTTTATCATGTTAAATATAGTGTATCAATATCTTAATATGATACATATGTATTTAGTATACGTTATCATAACGATAATCGTTATATATATCATTTCGAGTTTCTTAACTTAGTAATCTCATTTCTTATGTATATCACACATTGTTAATATACTTAGTGAGATACTTACTCATCATAATCTCATGTCAACCATATATATATGTCTATATATACCACAACATGTAGTTTTTACAAATTTGTAACATTCGTGAATCGCCGGTCAACTTGGGTGATCAATTGTCTATATGAAACTTATTTCATTTAATCAAGTCTTAACAAGTTTGATTGCTTAACATGTTGGAAACACTTAATCATGTAAATAACAATTTCATTTAATATATATATATAAATATGGAAAAGTTCGGGTCACTACAGCAGTAAAGTATGGGAATGCACCAGTAGTGAATGTAGAAGAAGTCCTTCTCAAAAGCCTAAAGGTAAGAAATCTAATTGTGAAGGCCCACACAGAAGAGATCCCATCATTCTACCTCCTCATGTTCCAGTTTATGACGTGTTAGTTTTAACTATTATTAAATATTGTGAAAACATTTTCGTCTAAAAGTGTCGGGAAGTGATAGATTTTTAACGCAAAAACGAAAAATCCGGACAGAAGCTGAATGGCCTTGTGCGCGCCGCGCAAAAGGAGGTTTGCGCGCCGCGCACCCTATCTGTATAAAAAAAAAATCTTGTTGCATATTCGGTTGGATAACGGGTTGGGTCGTTACATTGCGCAAAAGCATTATTGTCTCATCTAAGTGAAATTCATGGTTTCAACAAAGATGGGGGCGATAGTTGTCTTGATAATTTGCAGGTTGCTTCTATACTTGCTCAATTCGTATCGGATCATTTTGGAGGGAGTGACAGAAGTGCATTGATTGATAGGGCACGTAAGTCCTTATCGGGATCAAATTATAACAAACCTTTTGTCTGCACTTGTCCCACTGGGAACAACGATAATAGTATGAAATCTGCAAAACTTAGTATTAACTCCTCAGAGGATGCTGTTCTCTTCGGTCTTTGTGAAAAATCTTTTCAATTGGTTAAAACAAGGAAAAATTCAGTTATTGTCCCTATTGGAAGTCTACAATTTGGTGTTTGTAGACATATAGCCTTGCTGATGAAGGTAACAGACTTATATCTCACTTAGTACAGTATATTTTGTTTGCTGATGATTCTACGTTGTACTTACTAATATTTTTTTTTTATTTGAAAATTTAGTACCTTTGTGACAGAGTGAAGCCTCGAGTTCCATGTGAACTTGTAAGAGGGTATTTGGATTTTACCCCTCATGCATGGAATGTAGTAGTAGTTAAGAGGGGTGATACAGAGGTCAGGATGGTAGTCGATGCATGTCGTCCGCATGATATAAGGGAAGAGACGGACCTCGAATATTTTTACAGGTACGTTTTGTAAAGACCCGTCCTAATCTATAAGAACGAATACAATAACATATGATTACATCGCGAGGTATTTGACCTCTATATGATACATTTTACAAACATTGCATTTGTTTTAAAAGACAAACTTTCATTACATCGAAAGTTGACAAGCATTCATACCATTTCATAATATCTATCTATAAATGATCTAATCTGTCATTTACTTAATCATAATCTTTACTGAACTCAACGACTTGAATGCAACGTCTTTTGAAATATGCCATGAATGATTCCAAGTAATTTCTTTAAAATGAGCTAATGCACAGCGGAAGATTTCTTTAATACCTGAGAATAAATATGCTTTAAAGTGTCAAACAAAAGGTTGGTGAGTTCATTAGTTTATCATAATCATTCATTTCCATCATTTTAATAGACCACAAGAATTTCATTTCCATTTCTCATAAATATACGTCCCATGCATAGAGACAAAATCATTTATATGGATTGAACACCTGGTAACCGACATTAACTAGATGCATATAAGAATATCCCTATCATTCCGGGACATCCATCGGACATGATATAAAAACTTGAAGTACTAAAGCATCCGGTACTTTGGATGGGGTTTGTTAGGCCCGATAGATCTATCTTTAGGATTCGCATCAATTAGGGGTGCACTAATTCTCAAAATTAGTGATGTTCCATAATTCTTAGGCTACCAAGCAAAAGGGGCATATTCGGCTTCGATCATTCAACCATATAATGTAGTTTCGATTACTTGTGTCTATTTCGTAAAACATTTATAAAAATTCGCATGTATTCTCAGCCCAAAAATATAAAGGGTAAAAAGGCAAATGAAACTCACCATACTGTATTTCGTAGTAAAAATACATATAACGTCATTGAACAAGTGCAAGGTTGGCCTCGGATTCACAAACCTAAATTAATTATATATATTTATGTGTTGGTCAATATTTGTCTAACAAATTAGGTTAAGTCATAGTGTATCACAATCTTAATGCTCGAGACTAATATGCAAAGGTCAACAAAAGTCAATTTGACTCAAAATGATTTCCAAAATCTATACATAATTAATATATAGTTTAAATATCGTCATTTTTATATTTTTAAATATTTTTAAAAGATCTATTAGAGTAAATAATATATTTCATTTATTAATAAATAGAATTTTATATAAAATATACTTTTATATATCTTAAGTAATAAAATTTATAAAGTTCATTTAACATCATAAAAATAATATGATAGGTAGTATTAATGTAATTATGTTACACGTAGTAAAACATCTTTGTATTACATATTTATTTGATAAAATAATATCGATAATAATAATAGTAAGTAAAAGTTATATTATTTTGTAATAATAATTATTATTATTCTATTAATAATAATAACAATATTTATATTTGCTAAAATGATATTATGATAAAATGGTAATTCATATTAATAAAAATAATGAAATTTTATATTAACAATGATATTCCTATTAAAATAATAATTTTGTAAAAATGATAGTTTTAATATTAATAATACTTTTAATAATAATAGTGATAAAAATAATGAAAAACGATAATTTTATCTAAATCAATATTTTACAATAATTTAAATTTCATCATGATACTCATACTCATTATTTCCTAATCTGTTTGTTTAATAGCTTTTAATCGTCTTTTATATCGCGTTCGTGTTAATGATAATAATAGTAATCATAATAATTAGGTGTTACTAATATTAATTATTAATTATAATAATACTAATGATAATAGATATTATGATAATGATAATACTAATTATAACTTTAACTATAATAACGATAGTAATAATAACAATTTTTAATGATTATACTTTTTATTGATGATGATAATAATAATAACAATAATAATAATAATAATTAGATAAAAATTATAACGACGATAATAACGACGATAATAATAATCATTTTTAATAATAATACCAAATTTCAATTGACTATAACTCCAAATCTGTTCATCGAAACCATTCGATATCTAAATGAAAAGTTCTTAATTTTTTGCTAGCTTTCCAATGACATGCATATCTTTTAGCTTATCTCAACCGCATATATAACTAATTCAGGATTCAAAATGTAACGCCCCGTCCTAATCCATCTGGACGAAGTCTTCAACTGTTGGTCCCATTGCGAGGTTCTGACCTCTATATGCCATGAACGACTCCATGTAATATGAGCAAATGCACAGCGGAAGATTTCTTTCATACCTGAGAATAAACATGCTTTAAAGTGTCAACCAAAAGGTTGGTGAGTTCATAAGTTTATTATAAAACAATAAAATTCATCATTTTGATAGACCACAAGATTTAAATGCTGCATGGTACAAATAGGCCCGAATCCTATACCCACATGTAATGTACATGCGATATCTTTTAAATATAGCACACATTTCTCGTGTACGCAACCATTTTTCATAAATCATAGTAACCGTACACATATCTCGTGCACAAAAACTAATACACATAACCTGTGTATAAAAATCATTCTCTCGATACATAACATTCATATCAATTGGTGGCAATTATCATGTCCACATAATTCAATGGTGGCAATTATCATATCCACATAATTCAACGGTGGCAATTATCATGTCCACATAATTCAACGGTGGCAATTATCATGTCCACATAATTCAATAATAATCCGCAGAACTTCTGTCTGCATAATAATTCATTCGAGGAATGTTTTGCTTGTGACTATCTCGTCAAACATTTATAAAAGCATTTCATGTATTCGCAGTTCAAAACATATTTCAAGAGCATTTAATAAAGCAGTTGTAAAAATAGCGCATGTATTCTCAGTCCCAAAAATGTAAAGAGTAAAAGGGAATCAAATGAACTCACCTAATGTATTTTGTAGTAAAAATACATATGACTATATTGAACAAGTGTAGGGTTGGCATTGGATTCACGAACCTATATCATTTATATATATTAACACATATATTTATAATCGAACAAATTTATTATATCTTAAATTATATATTATATATATTCAATTTGTATGTATCTTTAAAAATGACTAATATTTATATAGTTATATTAATATTTATATATGATTAATATTATATTTAAAAATACATCATTTGTTAAATATGAATGTTTATATAAAAAAATGTTTATTATAAGTTTAACTTTATATGCACAATATTTATTTGTTGTAAAAATAATAATAATGGTAATACTGGTAATAAAAATAATGATGATAATAATAATGATTATAATTTTTAATAATAATAATTTTTATGTTCATAATAATAATAGTAATAATAATAATAATATTGAAAATGAGAATATAAGTGTGTATACCCTTTTGAAAACTTTTCTAAAAACAATTGCGCACGACGGGGCTCGAACCCGCGACCTCTCATTAACACAAACATCACATAACCACCCATCCATTTGCATTTTTCTGAATATCTTTAAAATCGAATTAATTTAACCCGTTTCTTCACGGTTTTGTTACCAACACCACTATTATCATACTATCATACATCATCATCCTCTTCATCATAAAATGTCACCTCTCATTAACATCATCACTTCGTATATATAGAAAATAGATTGAATAGCTACAGCAGAAATCATACATGCATATTCCTCATCATCTCGATTGCGCCTGCTATGCTGTTGGGTTTATTTTGCTAGAAAACAAGTTGGCCAGTTTGTTAAATGGGTTGAGCAGGAAACAGACTCAAATATGTAACAGCCCATTTGTAAATCGATTTAAAAAAAATATATGAATGACCCAATCAGTGGCTCGCTAGTGGATCTAAATAAATTAAGTGATTGGCTTTCGGTTCAACAACTAAAGAAACGAGGATGAACTGTTAGCAAACAGAATCAATATACATCATCAACCCGTCATCATCTCATCACTTTCCATTATCACAATCATAAAGATAGATTACCGACACTTTAACAACAATTCTCTGTATGAATACTTAAATAATTAAGTATGCTCATATCATGCTCCACCACTATCCCTTTTAATTCGAACTCGGCATTTATAGAAATAGAAAAGTAATCTGCTGTAGCAGCGTATCTGAGATAATCCCATGGTGTCGGGTTGTTAGCTGCCAAAACCGAGAAAAAAAAATATAGTAGAAGGTTGTAGTTGGCTTTTGGTTTTTGCTAATAATTAATGATGGTGGTGATTGTTAAAAATATGGTGGTTTGGCTCGTGGTAGTAAACAGGAGAAAGAAAGAAAGGTGACAACATGGGTTTAGTGTGGCGGTTGTTATTTGAATAGACACAAGAGGAATTTCGCAACAGTGGTTAAGTGGTGGCGGTTTATGGGTTTGGTGATGATCTTGGAAGTGAACCACAAAAAGGATGGTGAAGGTGATATAGTGATCGTGGATGGTAAGTTTAATGATGGTCTAGTGAAGTGGCGATATTGGGTGTGTTGGGTGGTTCTTGGTTACAAGAATAGTAGTGTTTTAGGGTGATTTTGAAGACTATCTAACGAAACAGAAGGAAAAGGATAGAAACGAAAAATAAATAAGTAAATAAATAATTAAAGATGATGACCGTGGTTCTCGATGGTTGCAGGTTGCTGTGGTGTGTTCTTCGATAGTAGCAACTAGTGTTGTACGATCATATTAATAATTAGAAAGATAGTTGCAAGTAGGAAGATGATTAATATGGGATGGTGGGTTAATCAAGGGGGATTGTAATGGGTTTATTGCAGTATCACGAGAGAGAGAAGAAAGATGTAGTTTAAAATGAGTATTCTATACCTGTGATAATTTATCTATATGTATATTTATCTATATTAAATTAGGATTACACAAACAAAAATAGTGACTCTCAATTCATAAATTCAGTATCACGGATATATATGAAAAAGTGATCCAATCAAGAATAGTAAATCCAAATTATGCACACTAAATTATAATATTCATTAGGATAATAAAAAAAACGTGTCATAATAATTATTAGCAGCCTCATTCTTGTTTCATCTTACCGACGTTTTATTAGAAGTAGTCTTTCATGCTCCGTTGTTAGTCGGTGGCGGATAAAATTATTTTGAAAAGAAATCCCAAATTTTTAAATTAAGTTCATGTATTTATTCTAGTCATATAATGCGCGAAACATGATCGAGTAGGCTCGTCTATTATTTATTTACGGATAGTGATTCGTGAATCGTCGAGAATGGTCGAAGGGTAATTGCACATTTAAAAATAATTCAAAATTTTTGAGACTCAACATTACATACATTGCTTACCGTATCGAAATCATATAAAGATTAAGTTTAAATTTGGACGAAAATTTCCGGGTCATCACAGTACCTACCCGTTAAAGAAATTTCGTCCTGAAATTTGAGTGAGGTCGTCATGGATAACAATAAATATGTTTTCCTGACGAATATGAGCGGATAAATAGAGTTTTATCATTATTGAATAATACAGATAAAATAATTCGATTATTCGAAGAGCACGAATGAAGCTATCACAAAAGAGTGAAATGAATAAATGAAGTTTCGTCATAACTTGTGACAAGTCAAGGTTGAATTTAGAAAAATAAGGCCTGTCTTAACTTTTGACGTAGAGGGTTGAATTCCGGAATTCAAGGGATTTAGGAAAAATCTTCGAAATCTATAAGATCTGATTCTGTAGTGACCCGAACTTTTCCATGTTTATATATATATTAAATGAAATTGTTATTTACATGATTAAGTGTTTCCAACATGTTAAGTAATCAAACTTGTTAAGACTTGATTAATTGAAATAGGTTTCATATAGACAATTGACCACCCAAGTTGACCGGTGATTCACGAACGTTAAAACTTGTAAAAACTATATGATGACATATATATGGTTATATATATAGTTAACATGATTTTATTATAAGTATGTATCTCATTAGGTATTTTAACAATGAGTTATATACATAAAAATGAGACTATTAATTTAAGAAACTCGAAAACGATATATATAACGATTATCGTTATAACAACGTCTTACTAGGTACATATGAATCATATTAAGATATTGATACACTTGGTTAATTATGTTAAATGATAAGTAAATATATTATTAAGTGTATTAACAATGAAATACATATGTAAAAATAAGACTACTAACTTAATGATTTCGAAACGAGACATATATGTAACGATTATCGTTGTAACGACATTTAACTGTATATATATCATACTAAGATATATTATATATCATAATATCATGATAATATAACAATTTAACATCTCATTTGTTATAATAAACAATGGGTTAACAACATTCAACAAGATCGTTAACCTAAAGGTTTCAAAACAACATTTACATGTAACGACTAACGATGACTTAACGACTCAGTTAAAATGTATATACATGTAGTGTTTTAATATGTATTCATACACTTTTGAAAGACTTCAAGACACTTATCAAAATACTTCTACTTAACAAAAATGCTTACAATTACATCCTCGTTCAGTTTCATCAACAATTCTACTCGTATGCACCCGTATTCGTACTCGTACAATACACAACTTTTAGATGTATGTACTATTGGTATATACACTCTAATGATTAGCTCTTAGCAGCCCATGTGAGTCACCTAACACATGTGGGAACCATCATTTGGCAACTAGCATGAAATATCTCATAAAATTACAAAAATATGAGTAATCATTCATGACTTATTTACATGAAAACAAAATTACATATCCTTTATATCTAATCCATACACCAACGACCAAAAACACCTACAAACACTTTCATTCTTCAATTTTCTTTATCTAATTGATCTCTATCAATTTCTATCTTCAAGTTCTAAGTGTTCTTCATATATTCTACAAGTTCTAGTTACATAAATTCAAGAATACTTTCAAGTTTGCTAGCTCACTTCCAATCTTGTAAGGTGATCATCCAACCTCAAGAAATCTTTGTTTCTTATAGTAGGTTATCATTCTAATACAAGGTAATAATCATATTCAAACTTTGGTTCAATTTCTATAACTATAACAATCTTATTTCAAGTGATGATCTTACTTGAACTTGTTTTCGTATCATGATTCTGCTTCAAGAACTTCGAGCCATCCAAGGATCCGTTGAAGCTAGATCCATTTTTCTATTTTCCAGTAGGTTTATCCAAGGAACTTAAGGTAGTAATGATGTTCATAACATCATTCGATTCATACATATAAAGCTATCTTATTCGAAGGTTTAAACTTTTAATCACTAGAACATAGTTTAGTTAATTCTAAACTTGTTCGCAAACAAAAGTTATTCCTTCTAACTTGACTTTTAAAATTAACTAAACACATGTTCTATATCTATATGATATGCTAACTTAATGATTTAAAACCTGGAGACACGAAAAACACCATAAAACCGGATTTACGCCGTCGTAGTAACACCGCGGGCTGTTTTGGGTTAGTTAATTAAAAACTATAATAAACTTTGATTTAAAAGTTGTTATTCTGAGAAAATGATTTTTATTATGAACATGAAACTATATCCAAAAATTATGGTTAAATTCAAAGTGGAAGTATATTTTCTAAAATGGTCATCTAGACGTCGTTCTTTCGACTGAAATGACTACCTTTACAAAAACGACTTGTAACTTATTTTTCCGACTATAAACCTATACTTTTTCTGTTTAGATTCATAAAATAGAGTTCAATATGAAACCATAGCAATTTGATTCACTCAAAACGGATTTAAAATGAAGAAGTTATGGGTAAAACAAGATTGGATAATTTTTCTCATTTTAGCTACGTGAAAATTGGTAACAAATCTATTCCAACCATAACTTAATCAACTTGTATTGTATATTATGTAATCTTGAGATACCATAGACACGTATACAATGTTTCGACCTATCATGTCGACACATCTATATATATTTCGAAACAACCATAGACACTCTATATGTGAATGTTGGAGTTAGCTATACAGGGTTGAGGTTGATTCCAAAATATATATAGTTTGAGTTGTGATCAATACTGAGATACGTATACACTGGGTCGTAGGTTACTAACGAGGACAGCTGACTTAATAAACTTAAAACATCAAAATATATTAAAAGTGTTGTAAATATATTTTGAACATACTTTGATATATATGTATATATTGTTATTGGTTCGTGAATCAACCAGTGGCCAAGTCTTACTTCCCGACGAAGTAAAAATCTGTGAAAGTGAGTTATAGTCCCACTTTTAAAATCTAATATTTTTGGGATGAGAATACATGCAGGTTTTATAAATGATATACAAAATAGACACAAGTACATGAAACTACATTCTATGGTTGAATTATCAAAATCGAATATGCCCCTTTTTATTAATTCTGGTAATCTAAGAATTAGGGAACAGACACCCTAATTGACGCGAATCCTAAAGATAGATCTATTGGGCCTAACAAACCCCATCCAAAGTACCGGATGCTTTAGTACTTCGAAATTTATATCATATCCGAAGGGTGTCCCGGAATGATGGGGATATTCTTATATATGCATCTTGTTAATGTCGGTTAGCAGGTGTTCACCATATGAATGATTTTTATCTCTATGTATGGGATGTGTATTGAAATATGAAATCTTGTGGTCTATTGTTACGATTTGATATATATAGGTTAAACCTATAACTCACCAACATTTTTGTTGACGTTTAAAGCATGTTTATTCTCAGGTGAATACTAAGAGCTTCCGCTATTGCATACTAAAATAAGGACAAGATTTGGAGTCCATGTTTGTATGATATTGTGTAAAAACTGCATTCAAGAAACTGATTTCGATGTAACATATTTGTATTGTAAACCATTATGTAATGGTCGTGTGTAAACAGGATATTTTAGATTATCATTACTTGATAATCTACGTAAAGCTTTTTAAACCTTTATTTATGAAATAAAGGTTATGGTTTGTTTTAAAATGAATGCAGTCTTTGAAAAACGTCTCATATAGAGGTCAAAACCTCGCAACGAAATCAATTAATATGGAACGTTTTTAATCAATAAGAACGGGACATTTCAGTTGGTATCCGAGCGTTGGTCTTAGAGAACCAGAAAATTTGCATTAGTGTGTCTTATCGAGTTTGTTAGGATGCATTAGTGAGTCTGGACTTCGACCGTGTTTTCTTTAAAAATGATTGCTTAACATTTTTGTTGGAAACTATATATTATTAACATGTATATATTATGTGATATATTAATCTCTTAACATGTTTGATATTGTGTGATAGATGTCTACCTCTAGCACAAATCCCATTGACTCACCTAATAATAACGAAGAGTCGAATATATATTGGACTGATTCACAAGTTCCCGAAGAAGAACCGGAAGAAGAATCAGAACCGGAAGAGGAGGAACCGGAGGAGGAAATAGAACCGGTGGGGGAAATAATAAAACGATTAAGTAAAAGAAAATCCTCAACCAACCGACCAAGGTTAATTATGGTCAATTGTGTTTCCGCCAAGGAAGCAAAATATTTGGAGGATTACCAATTCTCCGATGAATCGGATTCCGACGAGAATTCCGATGATGTTATAGAAATTACCCCAACTGAATTTAAAAAGGCAAAAGAAAATAATAAGGGAAAGGGCATAAAATTAGAGAAATCTAATTCCAACCCCGATGAACTTTATATGTATCGTCAACCCCCGAAGCCCTTAAGTTGTAACAATGACCCGGGAACCTCTAAACCACCAGGTTTTTCTAAACCGTTGTGGAAAACGACAGCTCGTATTAGGGGAACATCATATATCCCTAGAAACTTGGCAAAACGAACCAAAACCGAAGAAGAAGAAACGAGCGAGTCGGAATAAGATAGTTGTATTCGTGTGGTGTAATATATGTAATATAGTGTGCTTATGCTTTATGATATATGTAAAAATTGCTTGTATTAATAAGTATTTTTTTTATGAATCTAACTCTTGTCTATTTTACAGTATAAAAACACAAAATGGATAGACAACCCAATATTTTAAGGGACCTACCCGGAGACATGATTGATGAAATCTTGTCTAGAGTCGGTCAGAATTCTTCGGCACAACTATTTATGGCGAAATCAGTTTGTAAGACATTCGAAGAATGTTCCAAGAATGTCTTGGTTTATAAGAGACTTTCGTTTGAAAGATGGGGGATATCACATTGGGAAACCCATAAGTTACGATGTGTTTACTTTGACGCATATATTGTGGGGAACCCAAATGCTATTTTACGCAACGGGTTAAGAAATTATTTTGACTCAATGTATCCGAATATAGGACTTCATGATTTAGAAAAAGCGGCTAACATGCAACATAAAGAAGCATGCTATGCTTACGGGTTAGTAATTTTCGCTTCTCACCAAAGTGAGAACAAGAACATTTAGCTACAACTATTAAACAAAACGTTCCCACAAGTAACGGAGTCGGTAATTGGGGTAAGAAATGAGGTTTTTAGGTTATTATGAGACTGTTGGTCATTACGTAACCCTCGTCCCTTTGACGACGTTACAACACGCTGTCTTATCAACGGCCATAACGGTTATGTTCCACAAGACCAAGGATGGGAAGTAGTCCTAGTAAAACCAGAATGCATGACTTGTTTCTGGACGTATGAATTACGTGTCTTTATTGCCTTTGCTGAACGACTTGTGTACTAGCTATAATTATCTTCACAACTATCTTGTATCAAAGTTATTGTGTGCTATATTTCATGCTTTATGTAAAATAAGCGGTATTGTAAGTTTGTAAAATATTGTATAAAAGTTTGAACGCGAAATATTATTACAATCAGTTTTTCATATAGAATTGTAGTAGTTGAATTGTATATTAGCTACTAAGTATGAACTTAACGGGTAGGTACTACCCGAATTTAAACTTATAAAACGCTAATATGAAGAAAAAGCTTTTATAAATGAGTTCATATTATGCTACGAAATACTATTAACTACTCTTAATATTCTGTATGATTAACTTGTTCCATTTGACTATTTTGAAGGAAATGACACCGGCTACTCGACACACCGTAAATATGAATGAAGAGGAATTCTGTACTTTTCTAGCTTCAAACATAGCCGCAGTACAGGCTGCCCTACATACCAACAATAACCTTGGATCTAGCAGTACAGGAAATCGTGTAGGATGCACCTACAAAGAATTCACTGCCTGCAAACCTTTAGAATTTGATGGAACCGAAGGACCGATCGGATTGAAACGGTGGACCGAGAAGGTCGAATCGGTGTTTGCCATAAGTAAGTGTACTGAAGAGGACAAAGTGAAGTACGCTACGCATACCTTCACAGGTTCTGCATTAACATGGTGGAATACCTATCTAGAGCAAGTGGGACAAGACGATGCGCACGCACTACCGTGGTCAGCATTCAAGCACTTGATGAACGAGAAATACCGTCCCAGAACCGAGGTCAATAAGCTCAAGACAGAACTTAGAGGGTTACGAACCCAAGGATTTGATATTACCACGTACGAAAGACGATTCACAGAATTGTGCCTATTGTTTCCGGGAGCATTCGAAGATGAGGAAGAGAAGATCGACGCGTTTGTGAAAGGATTACCGGAAAGAATCTAAGAAGATATAAGTTCACATGAGCCCGCCTCCATACAACAGGAATGTAGAATGGCTCACAAACTAGTGAACCAGATTGAAGAAAGAATTAAAGAACAGACTGCTGAAGAGGCCAATGTGAAGCAAGTCAAAAGAAAGTGGGAGGAAAACGGTGATAAGAATCACCAGTACAACAACAACAGCAATTACCGCAACAATTATCCCAACAATTGCAACATCAATCGCAACTACAACAAACGACCCAACAACAACAACAACAACAGCAACTACAACAATCATCCCAACAACAATAATAACCGCAACAACAACAACAATCAGAAGCAGCTATGCCAAAGGTGTGAAAAGTATCACTCGGGGTTCTGCACCAAATTTTGCAACAAGTGTAAAAGAAATGGTCATAGCGCGGCGAAGTGTGAGGTCTACGGACCAGGGGTTAATAGAACGAAAGGAACAAATGGTGTCGGAACGAGTAATGGCGGAGCAAGTAGTGTCAGAGCAAGTTATGCCAATGTAGTTTGTTATAAATGTGGAAAACCGGGCCACATTATTAGAAATTGCCCAAACCAGGAGAATACGAATGGACAAGGCTGCGGAAGAGTTTTCAATATTAATGCGGCAGAGGCACAGGAAGACCCGGAGCTTGTTACGGGTACGTTTCTTATTGACAATAAATCTGCTTACGTTTTATTTGATTCGGGTGCGGATAGAAGCTATATGAGTAGAGATTTTTGTGCTAAATTAAGTTGTCCATTGACGCCTTTGGATAGTAAATTTTTACTCGAATTAGCAAATGGTAAATTAATTTCAGCAGATAATATATGTCGGAATCAAGAAATTAAACTGGTTAGCAAAACATTTAAGATTGATTTGATACCAGTAGAGTTAGGGAGTTTTGATGTGATAATCGGTATGGACTGGTTGAAAGAAGTGAAAGCAGAGATCGTTTGTTACAAAAATGCAATTCGCATTATACGAGAAAAAGGAAAACCCTTAATGGTGTACGGAGAAAAGGGCAACACGAAGCTACATCTTATTAGTAATTTGAAGGCACAAAAACTAATAAGAAAAGGTTGCTATGCTGTTCTAGCACACGTCGAGAAAGTACAAACTGAAGAAAAGAGCATCAATGATGTTCCCATTGCAAAAGAATTTCCCGATGTATTTCCGAAAGAATTACCGGGATTACCCCCACATCGATCCGTTGAATTTCAAATACATCTTGTACTAGGAGCTGCACCAATAGCTCGTGCTCCTTACAGACTCGCACCCAGCGAGATGAAAGAACTGCAAAGCCAATTACAAGAACTTTTAGAGCATGGTTTCATTCGACAAAGCACATCACCGTGGGGAGCTCCTGTTTTGTTTGTCAAGAAGAAAGATGGTACATTCAGGTTGTGTATCGACTACCGAGAGTTGAACAAACTTACCATCAAGAACCGCTACCCACTACCGAGAATCGACGACTTATTTGAGCAACTACAAGGCTTGTCTGTTTATTCAAAGATTGACTTACGTTTCGGGTATCATCAAATGCGGGTGAAAGAAGATGATATTCCAAAGACTGCTTTCAGAACACGTTACGGTCATTATGAGTTTATGGTCATGCCGTTTGGTTTAACTAATGCACCAGCTGTGTTCATGGACCTTATGAACCGAGTGTGTGGACCATACCTTGACAAGTTTGTCATTGTTTTCATTGATGACATACTTATTTACTCAAAGAATGACCAAGAACACGGTGAACATTTGAGAAAGGTGTTAGAAGTATTGAGGAAGGAAGAATTGTATGCTAAGTTTTCAAAGTGTGCATTTTGGTTGGAAGAAGTTCAATTCCTCGGTCACATAGTGAACAAAGAAGGTATTAAGGTGGATCCAGCAAAGATAGAAACTGTTGAAAAGTGGGAAACCCCGAAAACTCCGAAACACATACGCCAGTTTTTAGGACTAGCTGGTTACTACAGAAGGTTCATCCAAGACTTTTCCAGAATAGCAAAACCCTTGACTGCATTAACACATAAAGGGAAGAAATTTGAATGGAATGATGAACAAGAGAAAGCGTTTCAGTTATTGAAGAAAAAGCTAACTACGGCACCTATATTGTCATTGCCTGAAGGGAATGATGATTTTGTGATTTATTGTGACGCATCAAAGCAAGGTCTCGGTTGTGTATTAATGCAACGAACGAAGGTGATTGCTTATGCGTCTAGACAATTGAAGATTCACGAACAAAATTATACGACGCATGATTTGGAATTAGGCGCGGTTGTTTTTGCATTAAAGACTTGGAGGCACTACTTATATGGGGTCAAAAGTATTATATATACCGACCACAAAAGTATTCAACACATATTTAATCAGAAACAACTGAATATGAGGCAGCGTAGGTGGATTGAATTATTGAATGATTACGACTTTGAGATTCGTTACCACCCGGGGAAGGCAAATGTGGTAGCCGATGCCTTGAGCAGGAAGGACAGAGAACCCATTCGAGTAAAATCTATGAATATAATGATTCATAATAACCTTACTACTCAAATAAAGGAGGCACAACAAGGAGTTTTAAAAGAGGGAAATTTAAAGGATGAAATACCCAAAGGATCGGAGAAGCATCTTAATATTCGGGAAGACGAAACCCGGTATAGGGCTGAAAGGATTTGGGTACCAAAATTTGGAGATATGAGAGAAATGGTACTTAGAGAAGCTCATAAAACCAGATATTCCATACATCCTGGAACGGGAAAGATGTACAAGGATCTCAAGAAACATTTTTGGTGGCCGGGTATGAAAGCCGATGTTGCTAAATACGTAGGAGAATGTTTGACGTGTTCTAAGGTCAAAGCTGAGCATCAGAAACCATCAGGTCTACTTCAACAACCCTAAATCCCGGAATAGAAATGGGAAAACATTACCATGGATTTCATCACTAAATTGCCAAGGACTGCAAGTGGTTTTGATACTATTTGGGTAATAGTTGATCGTCTCACCAAATCAGCACACTTCCTGTCAATAAGAGAAGATGACAAGATGGATAAGTTAGCACGACTGTATTTGAAGGAAGTCGTCTCCAGACATGGAATACCAATCTCTATTATCTCTGATAGGGATGGCAGATTTATTTCAAGATTCTGGCAGACATTACAGCAAGCATTAGGAACTCGTTTAGACATGAGTACTGTCTATCATCCACAAACTGATGGGCAGAGCGAAAGGACGATACAAACGCTTGAAGACATGCTACGAGCATGTGTTATTGATTTCGAAAACAGTTGGGATCGACACCTACCGTTAGCAGAATTTTCCTACAACAACAGTTATCATTCTAGTATTGAGATGGCGCCGTTTGAGGCACTTTATGGTAGAAAGCGCATGTCTCCAATTTGTTGGAATGAAGTGGGGGATAGACAGATTACGGGTCCGGAGATAATACAAGAAACTACCAAGAAAATCATCCAAATTCAACAAAGATTGAAAACCGCCCAAAGTCGACAAAAGAGCTACGCGGACAGTAAAATAAAAGATATAGAGTTTGAAATTGGAGAAATGGTCATGCTTAAGGTTTCACCTTGGAAAGGCGTTGTTCGATTTGGTAAACGGGGGAAACTAAATCCAAGGTACATTGGACCATTCAAGATTATAGATCGTGTCGGACCAGTAGCTTACCAACTGGAGCTACCTCAACAACTCGCAGCTGTACATAACACTTTCCACGTCTCAAATTTGAAGAAATGTTTTGCTAAAGAAGATCTCACTATTCCGTTAGACAATATCCAAATCAATGAAAAACTTCAATTCATTGAAGAACCCGTCGAAATAATGGATCGTGAGGTTAAGAGACTTAAACAAAACAAGATACCGATTGTTAAGGTTCGATGGAATGCTCGTAGAGGACCTGAGTTCACCTGGGAGCGTGAAGATCAGATGAAGAAGAAATACCCGCATTTATTTCCAAAAGATACGTCAACACCTCCAACTGCTTAAAATTTCGGGACGAAATTTATTTAACGGGTAGGTACTGTAGTGACCCGAACTTTTCCATGTTTATATATATATTAAATGAAATTGTTATTTACATGATTAAGTGTTTCCAACATGTTAAGCAATCAAACTTGTTAAGACTTGATTAATTGAAATAGGTTTCATATAGACAATTGATCACCCAAGTTGACCGGTGATTCACGAACGTTAAAACTTGTAAAAACTATACAATGACATATATATGGTTATATATATAGTTAACATGATTTTATTATAAGTATGTATCTCATTAGGTATTTTAACAATGAGTTATATACATAAAAATGAGACTATTAATTTAAGAAACTTGAAAACGATATATATAACGATTATCGTTATAACAACGTCTTACTAGGTACATATGAATCATATTAAGATATCGATACACTTGGTTAATTACGTTAAATGATAAGTAAATATATTATTAAGTGTATTAACAATGAAATACATATGTAAAAATAAGACTACTAACTTAATGATTTCAAAACGAGACATATATGTAACGATTATCGTTGTAACGACATTTAACTGTATATATATCATACTAAGATATATTATATATCATAATATCATGATAATATAACAATTTAACATCTCATTTGTTATAATAAACAATGGGTTAACAACATTCAACAAGATCGTTAACCTAAAGGTTTCAAAACAACATTTACATGTAACGACTAACGATGACTTAACGACTCAGTTAAAATGTATATACATGTAGTGTTTTAATATGTATTCATACACTTTTGAAAGACTTTAAGACACTTATCAAAATACTTCTACTTAACAAAAATGCTTACAATTACATCCTCGTTCAGTTTCATCAACAATTCTACTCGTATGCACCCGTATTCGTACTCGTACAATACACAGCTTTTAGATGTATGTACTATTGGTATATACACTCCAATGATTAGCTCTTAGCAGCCCATGTGAGTCACCTAACACATGTGGGAACCATCATTTGGCAACTAGCATGAAATATCTCATAAAATTACAAAAATATGAGTAATCATTCATGACTTATTTACATGAAAACAAAATTACATATCCTTTATATCTAATCCATACACCAACGACCAAAAACACCTACAAACACTTTCATTATTCAATTTTCTTTATCTAATTGATCTCTCTCAAGTTCTATCTTCAAGTTCTAAGTGTTCTTCATATATTCTACAAGTTCTAGTTACATAAAATCAAGAATACTTTCAAGTTTGCTAGCTCACTTCCAATCTTGTAAGGTGATCATCCAACCTCAAGAAATCTTTGTTTCTTATAGTAGGTTATTATTCTAATACAAGGTAATAATCATATTCAAACTTTGGTTCAATTTCTATAACTATAACAATCTTATTTCAAGTGATGATCTTACTTGAACTTGTTTTCGTGTCATGATTCTGCTTCAAGAACTTCGAGCCATCCAAGGATCCGTTGAAGCTAGATCTATTTTTCTCTTTTCCAGTAGGTTTATCCAAGGAACTTAAGGTAGTAATGATGTTCATAACATCATTCGATTCATACATATAAAGCTATCTTATTCGAAGGTTTAAACTTGTAATCACTAGAACATAGTTTAGTTAATTCTAAACTTGTTCGCAAACAAAAGTTAATCCTTCTAAATTGACTTTTAAAATCAACTAAACACATGTTCTATATCTATATGATATGCGAACTTAATGATTTAAAACCTGGAGACACGAAAAACACCGTAAAATCGGATTTACGCCGTCGTAGTAACACCGCGGGCTGTTTTGGGTTAGTTAATTAAAAACTATGATAAACTTTGATTTAAAAGTTGTTATTCTGAGAAAATGATTTTTATTATGAACATGAAACTATATCCAAAAATTATGGTTAAACTCAAAGTGGAAGTATGTTTTCTAAAATGGTCATCTAGACGTCGTTCTTTCGACTGAAATGACTACCTTTACAAAAACGACTTGTAACTTATTTTTCTGACTATAAACCTATACTTTTTCTGTTTAGATTCATAAAATAGAGTTCAATATGAAACAATAGCAATTTGATTCACTCAAAACGGATTTAAAATGAAGAAGTTATGGGTAAAACAAGATTGGATAATTTTTCTCATTTTAGCTACGTGAAAATTGGTAACAAATCTATTCCAACCATAACTTAATCAACTTGTATTGTATATTATGTAATCTTGAGATACCATAGACACGTATACAATGTTTCGACCTATCATGTCGACACATCTATATATATTTCGGAACAACCATAGACACTCTATATGTGAATGTTGGAGTTAGCTATACAGGGTTGAGGTTGATTCCAAAATATATATAGTTTGAGTTATGATCAATACTGAGATACGTATACACTAGGTCGTGAATTGATTCAAGATAATATTTATCGATTTATTTCTGTACATCTAACTGTGGACAACTAGTTGTAGGTTACTAACGAGGACAGCTGACTTAATAAACTTAAAACATCAAAATATATTAAAAGTGTTGTAAATATATTTTGAACATACTTTGATATATATGTATATATTGTTATGGGTTCGTGAATCAACCAGTGGCCAAGTCTTACTTCCCGACGAAGTAAAAATCTGTGAAAGTGAGTTATAGTCCCACTTTTAAAATCTAATATTTTTGGGATGAGAATACATGCAGGTTTTATAAATGATTTACAAAATAGACACAAGTACGTGAAACTACATTCTATGGTTGAATTATCGAAATCGAATATGCCCCTTTTTATTAAGTCTGGTAATCTAAGAATTAGGGAACAGACACCCTAATTGACGCGAATCCTAAAGATAGATCTATTGGGCCTAACAAACCCCATCCAAAGTACTGGATGCTTTAGTACTTCAAAATTTATATCATATCCGAAGGGTGTCCCGGAATGATGGGGATATTCTTATATATGCATCTTGTTAATGTCGGTTACCAGGTGTTCACCATATGAATGATTTTTATCTCTATGTATGGGATGTGCATTGAAATATGAAATCTTGTGGTCTATTGTTACGATTTGATATATATAGGTTAAACCTATAACTCACCAACATTTTTGTTGACGTTTAAAGCATGTTTATTCTCAGGTGAATACTAAGAGCTTCCGCTGTTGCATACTAAAATAAGGACAAGATTTGAAGTCCATGTTTGTATGATATTGTGTAAAAACTGCATTCAAGAAACTAATTTCGATGTAACATATTTGTATTGTAAACCATTATGTAATGGTCGTGTGTAAACAGGATATTTTAGATTATCATTATTTGATAATCTACGTAAAGCTTTTTAAACCTTTATTTATGAAATAAAGGTTATGGTTTGTTTTAAAATGAATGCAGTCTTTGAAAAACGTCTCATATATAGGTCAAAACCTCGCAATGAAATCAATTAATATGGAACGTTTTTAATCAATAAGAACGGGACATTTCAGATTCTTCGGGATTTATGGAAATTAAGATCTCTATAATTAAATACGGTGATCTGCCTCGATTACTCTGTCTGATATTTCCCTTATAAATTAAACTTTTTTCGTTCCATTATTTTCACCATTCCTATACTTTCTTTCTTATCTCATACATCCAAAAGATTGTGAAAATGCTTAATCCAGTTCTAATCCTTGTCTTTATTCTTACTATAGCAACAATCATTCTCCTTTTCCAACTTCCACTGGAGGAATCTGTTTTCTTCTACGTCGCCCTTGGGATTATACTATTTTTACTTCTCTCGTGTCTTTATGTTGTGATAAACATTGACCTACACAGTTAGTAATTTCTGCGTTGTTGTTGATTTTATATATATTCTCTTGTATTTCAATGTCCCTGCTTCTGTCTCCTATAATCATTGTCATTCGCAGTTAATGCTCTCTCCTGTTTGCTGCGATTTATACCCCCATTTACTCTTCGAAGCTTCATGCTCTGTTTTCTCTTTTATCCAATCAGCACATTAAGTAATGGTTCAGAATTTGCAGGTATGGAGTTTCGAATGAACATGACTATTATTCTAAGGGAGAGCTTGTAATAGCACGATCTTGATTGGTTAAATTACCAGAATATCCGGAAAGATAGATGTATCAAGAAGATATATTCTTAATATGTTTGGAGATTGAGTAGAATGTAAGAGTCGTGTAAATGGAATATGATGACGGTATGTTCTGTGAATCATCACGTTCCATTAGAACTCAGCATGAATTACTGTAATATAATCACGTTGATCAAGTGTCATTATATTATACTAACTCATGCATCAGTTCCCAACACTACTTCAAAACATTCGTATTTTAAACTCAAAAGTTTACAGAATATAGAAACTAACAGTTCCTATATGATGTAACACTGATGGCACGAAGAGATTAATGATTTTAGATATGATTAGTTATGAAAATATCTTCAGAAATATGGAGGATATTTATAATGAAAGATATGATGATATCTTGGAATTTCTAATATCGATGGATGATGAAGAAGATTTTTCCGTAAGAGTTTAGATTCGAAAGCAAGGTATTCGCTAAAGATTTCATCAGAAACAGAATCATTTGGATTCTTTGAAGTCAAACTTATTCTTTGTGATTTGTCCACGGCTTCCTTCATAGTTTCGCATAATCCGCTTTTCGATACTAATTTTCTATTGAGTGTTTCCAATACAATGATACACAGGAAGCACGAAGAGGTATATAATTTCGGACGAAAATATTTATGAAAATATTCTCAGAAATATCGAAGATATTGATGATGATAATTTGGAATTTCTAAGTTCGATGGTTGATGGAGAAAGATTTCCGCAAGATTTTAACATGACTTCGGAGCAAGATATTTTCTAAAGATTTCAACGGATCCAGAATTATCTGGATTCTTTGAATATAGGGTATGGTCCTTGTATTTGTCCTTGGTCTCCTTCATAGTTAACTCTACCCGTTTTCCAGTTCCAATGTTTCTGAACTTTTCCAGCATATTATTTTTTTATCATCAAACTTCCGACGACTAAGGTCGTTTACGGTTGCCTACAGTTTCTGCTGCTTCATTCAGCTTTTTCAACATTCAGAGTATCGATTCGTAAATTGGGTGCCTTTTCAAAATTTCAGAATTGAAGGTCGTAATTCTAGGAGATAATTGTTATATGTATACATATAACTATTGATGTAGAAATGTTGTGAGTTTTCAAAGTACTGATTGCCGATTCATCTACATTTACTGCTACCATATCTGAATCATTAGTTATCGATTTGAGGTGATTTCAAGAGAATTGTGTTTTTAGATGATTAAACGCTGACGGTAATATAGTGGAATATAAAAGGTTCCCCGGTAACAATAAAAGAACATACATATAAGTCAAGGTGATAATAAGGTTGTTTCGAACGAAAGGTCGAAGTTGATTTGCTGGAGCTGTGACAAAATTTGCTACTTTAAAAGGAATTACCAAGTTATTTTGGGTAATAATAACACTAGAGGAATTAGTACACCTACGTGTTTAAATGTTTACTCAGTTTCTGAGAGTTTTTCAGATGCATAACTGAATGCATAAATCTTTCCTTCCGTAGATGAAGTGCGGTTGATTCATCCTATTGATTGAGGTGTTTTCAAGAATCATGAAAGGTTTGAACGTAGATTGTAATCGTCAAGATACAAATGAGGTTTAAGATGAAATCAAGTGGCAACTTGAAGAATTGTTTAGTTTCATACGTTATAATCAATATTTTAATTCATTTTAATTATCCACTGTTGGTAGTCCTCAGTCAATTAGTCCACAGTTAGCTAGGAACAGTTAGCTAGGATTTTGTTAGCGTGGATTCTTAACAAAATTTCTCATAATTAATTTGTTTGTTTCTAACAAATTTTATTCCGTCAAATGTTTTCTTCATTATGCCACTTGTTGGATTCGGATAGGCCAAAATCCAAATATGAAATTTGAATGAAAATGGTTATTCTGTGATGAACGGATTCTTACTTCTGTGGTTGTAAGTAGGATAGTACATGACTATTGAATCAGATTCGAAGAATGTATAATGTAACTTATTAATGTGAAATCTAAATATTCCTCGGGTATTACCTACCCGTTAAAATATTTTCATCATTAACAGTTTGTACAAAAGAATTTTTCATTACAATCTTTATGAAAACATATATACGTATATATTTTCTTCAGATGTAATTATGAATTTAATGAGTTAATGTGATATTAATCTCATTTGATTTACCATTAGAACAAGAATATATAATTTCTATAACATTAGAGATGACATAATCACCATGTCGAACAAAAATAAAATAGATAGAACGATACGTAGAACGATGATTATACTCGAGGTATAGAATGAGATATCGAAGCTGGTGATACGGATGTTGTTGTTGGTGGTACTAGTGTTGTTGGTGCTGAGGTTGGTGATGTGACTGGTGTTGGTGATACTGCTGGTGCTTGTAAACTGTGTACCATGCTCTCTAAAGTTAACACTCGAGCTCGGAGTTCTTTAACTTCTTCTACTAACCCTGGTTGGTTATCAGTGTGAGGTAGAGATTGGATATCTTCTCTAGTTCCGTTAATGGTAGTCTCAAGACGAAAATTTTTGGCAAAAAGGGTATAAACGGTGTTGCGAACAGGTTCGCCGGTGAGCGGGTCGAGTACTCCAAGGTTAGGTGGTAGATTCGATTCATGATATGGAGTACCTTCTTCCCTTCTCCATAGGGTGAGTATGTCGCGAACCCACCCCCATTTTCTCCAGTAATCATGATAGTTGATTGATTGATGTGCTCCTGTCACGCTGTCTTCGGAGTCAGAGGAACTTGGTCGATTCTTAGAGGCCATCTTACGCGATCTCAGGAAAGATTTTTGATATGAAGAGTTTTGTGACAGTAATTGATAGTTGAATGGTATTCTCAATGCATAATTTACATAGATATATATAGAACCAGGATCCCTTAAATTAAGGGGAAATTTACGAGAGATATCAGGCAAGGTCTACAGTAATAGATACGCCAAGATATAATTGTCAGATACGCTAAGATATGAATTGTCAGATACGCTAAGATATGAATTGTCAGATACGCTAAGATATAAATTGTCAGATACGCTATTCATGCAGTCAATGCAGTAAAACGTGTCTAGACTAAGAATGATAAGCAAGTGATTCTCTAAGAATGATAAGCAGGTAATTTTTTTTGACACAAAATGATAAGCAAAACTTTTGACATGCAGACACGGTCAAAGTCCAGACTCACTAATGCATCCTAACGACTCATCAGTTAGACACACTAATGCAGACATGGTTCGCTAAGACCACCGCTCTGATACCAACTGTAACGCCCCGTCCTAATCCATCTGGACGAAGTCTTCAACAGTTGGTCCCATTGCGAGGTTCTGACCTCTATATGCCATGAACGACTCCATGTAATATGAGCAAATGCACAGCGGAAGATTTCTTTCATATCTGAGAATAAACATGCTTTAAAGTGTCAACCAAAAGGTTGGTGAGTTCATAAGTTTATTATAAAACAATAAAATTCATCATTTTGATAGACCACAAGATTTAAATGCTGCATGGTACAAATGGGCCCGAATCCTATACCCACATGTAATGTACATGCGATATCTTTTAAATATAGTACACATTTCTCGTGTACACAACCATTTTTCATAAATCATAGTAACCGTAAACATATCTCGTGCACAAAAACTAATACACATAACCTGTGTATAAAAATCATTCTCTCGATACATAACATTCATATCAATTGGTGGCAATTATCATGTCCACATAATTCAATGGTGGCAATTATCATATCCACATAATTCAACGGTGGCAATTATCATGTCCACATAATTCAACGGTGGCAATTATCATGTCCACATAATTCAATAATAATCCGCAGAACTTCTGTCTGCATAATAATTCATTCCAGGAATGTTTTGCTTGTGTCTATCTCGTCAAACATTTATAAAAGCATTTCATGTATTTGCAGTTCAAAACATATTTCAAGAGCATTTAATAAAGTAGTTGTAAAAATAGCGCATGTATTCTCAGTCCCAAAAATGTAAAGAGTAAAAGGGAATCAAATGAACTCACCTAATGTATTTTGTAGTAAAAATACATATGACTATATTGAACAAGTGTAGAGTTGGCCTTGGATTTACGAACCTATATCATTTATATATATTAACACATATATTTATAATCGAACAAATTTATTATATCTTAAATTATATATTATATATATTCAATTTGTATGTATCTTTAAAAATGACTAATATTTATATAGTTATATTAATATTTATATATGATTAATATTATATTTAAAAATACATCATTTGTTAAATATGAATGTTTATATAAAAAAAATGTTTATTATAAGTTTAACTTTATATGCACAATATTTATTTGTTGTAAAAATAATAATAATGGTAATACTGGTAATAAAAATAATGATGATAATAATAATGATTATAATTTTTAATAATAATAATTTTTATGTTCATAATAATAATAGTAATAATAATAATAATATTGAAAATGAGAATATAAGTGTGTATACCCTTTTGAAAACTTTTCTAAAAACAATTGCGCACGACGGGGCTCGAACCCGCGACCTCTCGTTAACACAAACATCACATAACCACCCATCCATTTGCGTTTTTCTGAATATCTTTAAAACCGAATTAATTTAACCCGTTTCTTCACGGTTTTGTTACCAACACCACTATTATCATACTATCATACATCATCATCCTCTTCATCATAAAATGTCACCTCTCATTAACATCATCACTTCGTATATATAGAAAATAGATCGAATAGCTACAGCAGAAATCATACATGCATATTCCTCATCATCTCGATTGGGCCTGCTATGCTATTGGGTTTATTTTGCTAGAAAACAAATTGGCCAGTTTGTTAAATGGACTGAGCAGGAAACAGACTCAAATATGTAACAGCCCATTTGTAAATCGATTTAAAAAAAATATATGAATGACCCAATCAGTAGCCCGCTAGTGGATCTAAATAAATTAAGTGATTGGCTTTCGGTTCAACAACTAAAGAAACGAGGGTGAACTGTTAGCAAACAGAATCAATATACATCATCAACCCGTCATCATCTCATCACTTTCCATTATCACAATCATAAAGATAGATTACCGACACTTTAACAACAATTCTCTGCATGAATACTTAAATAATTAAATATGCTAATAACATGCTCCACCACTATCCCTTTTAATTCGAACTCGACATTTATAGAAACAGAAAAGTAATTTGCTGTAGCAGCGTAACTGAGATAATCCCATGGTGTCGGGTTGTTAGCTGCCAACACCGAGAAAAAAAAATATAGTAGAAGGTTGTAGTTGGCGTTTGGTTTTTGCTAATAATTAATGATGGTGGTGATTGTTAAAAATATGGTGGTTTGGCTCGTGGTAGTAAACAGGAGAAAGCAAGAAAGGTGACAACATGGGTTTAGTGTGGCGGTTGTTATTTGAATAGACACAAGAGGAATTTCGCAACAGTGGTTAAGTGGTGGCGGTTTATGGGTTTGGTGATGATCTTGGAAGTGAACCACAAAAAGGATGGTGAAGGTGATATAGTGATCATGGATGGTAAGTTTAATGATGGTCTAGTGAAGTGGCGATATTGGGTGTGTTGGGTGGTTCTTGGTTACAAGAATAGTAGTGTTTTAGGGTGATTTTGAAGACTATCTAACAAAACAGAAGGAAAAGGATAGAAACGAAAAATAAATAAGTAAATAAATAATTAAAGATGATGACCGTGGTTCTCGATGGTTGCAGGTTGCTGTGGTGTGTTCTTCGACAGTAGCAACTAGTGTTGTACGATCATATTAGTAATTAGAAAGATAGTTGCAAGTAGGAAGATGATTAATATGGGATGGTGGGTTAATCAAGGGTGATTGTAATGGGTTTATTGCAGTATCACGAGAGAGAGAAGAAAGATGTAGTTTAAAATGAGTGTTCTATACCTGTGATAATTTATCTATATGTATATTTATCTATATTAAATTAGGATTACACAAACAAAAATAGTGACTCTCAATTCATAAATTCAGTATCACGGATATATATGAAAAAGTGATCCAATCAAGATTAGTAAATCCAAATTATGCACACTAAATTATAATATTCATTAGGATAATAAAAAAAACGTGTCATAATAATTATTAGCAGCCTCATTATTGTTTCATCTTACCGACATTTTATTAGAAGTAGTCTTTCATGCTCCGTTGTTAGTCGGTGGCGGATAAAATTATTTTGAAAAGAAATCCCAAATTTTTAAATTAAGTTCATGTATTTATTCTAGTCATATAATGCGCGAAACATGATCGAGTAGGCTCGTCTATTATTTATTTACGGATAGTGATTCGTGAATCGTCGAGAATGGTCGAAGGGTAATTGCACATTTAAAAATAGTTCAAAATTTTTGAGACTCAACATTACATACATTGCTTACCGTATCGAAATCATATAAAGATTAAGTTTAAATTTGGTCGAAAATTTCCGGGTCATCACAGTACCTACCCGTTAAAGAAATTTCGTCCTGAAATTTGAGTGAGGTCGTCATGGATAACAATAAATATGTTTTCCTGACGAATATGAGCTGATAAATAGAGTTTTATCATTATTGAATAATACAGATAAAATAATTCGATTATTCGAAGAGCACGAATGAAGCTATCACAAAAGAGTGAAATGAATAAATGAAGTTTCATCATAACTTGTGACAAGTCAAGGTTGAATTTAGAAAAATAAGGCCTGTCTTAACTTTTGACGTAGAGGGTTGAATTCCGGAATTCAAGGGATTTAGGAAAAATCTTCGAAATCTATAAGATCTGATTCTGTAGTGACCCGAACTTTTCCATGTTTATATATATATTAAATGAAATTGTTATTTACATGATTAAGTGTTTCCAACATATTAAGCAATCAAACTTGTTAAGACTTGATTAATTGAAATAGGTTTCATATAGACAATTGACCACCCAAGTTGACCGGTGATTCACGAACGTTAAAACTTGTAAAAACTATATGATGACATATATATGGTTATATATATATTTAACATGATTTTATTATAAGTATGTATCTCATTAGGTATTTTAACAATGAGTTATATACATAAAAATGAGACTATTAATTTAAGAAACTCGAAAACGATATATATAACGATTATCGTTATAACAACGTCTTACTAGGTACATATGAATCATATTAAGATATTGATACACTTGGTTAATTATGTTAAATGATAAGTAAATATATTATTAAGTGTATTAACAATGAAATACATATGTAAAAATAAGACTACTAACTTAATGATTTCGAAACGAGACATATATGTAACGATTATCGTTTTAACTGTATATATATCATACTAAGATATATTATATATCATAATATCATGATAATATAACAATTTAACATCTCATTTGTTATAATAAACAATGGGTTAACAACATTCAACAAGATCGTTAACCTAAAGGTTTCAAAACAACATTTACATGTAACGACTAACGATGACTTAATGACTCAGTTAAAATGTATATACATGTAGTGTTTTAATATGTATTCATACACTTTTGAAAGACTTAAAGACACTTATCAAAATACTTCTACTTAACAAAAATGCTTACAATTACATCCTCGTTCAGTTTCATCAACAATTCTACTCGTATGCATCCGTATTCGTACTCGTACAATACACAGCTTTTAGATGTATGTACTATTGGTATATACACTCTAATGATTAGCTCTTAGCAGCCCATGTGAGTCACCTAACACATGTGGGAACCATCATTTGGCAACTAGCATGTAATATCTCATAAAATTACAAAAATATGAGTAATCATTCATGACTTATTTACATGAAAACAAAATTACATATCCTTTATATCTAATCCATACACCAACGACCAAAAACACCTACAAACACTTTCATTCTTCAATTTTCTTTATCTAATTGATCTCTCTCAAGTTCTATCTTCAAGTTCTAAGTGTTCTTCATATATTCTACAAGTTCTAGTTACATAAAATCAAGAATACTTTCAAGTTTGCTAGCTCACTTCCAATCTTGTAAGGTGATCATCCAACCTCAAGAAATCTTTGTTTCTTACAGTAGGTTATCATTCTAATACAAGGTAATAATCATATTCAAACTTTGGTTCAATTTCTATAACTATAACAATCTTATTTCAAGTGATGATCTTACTTGAACTTGTTTTCGTGTCATGATCCTGCTTCAAGAACTTCGAGCCATCCAAGGATCCGTTGAAGCTAGATCCATTTTTATATTTTCCAGTAGGTTTATCCAAGGAACTTAAGATAGTAATGATGTTCATAACATCATTCGATTCATACATATAAAGCTATCTTATTCGAAGGTTTAAACTTGTAATCACTAGAACATAGTTTAGTTAATTCTAAACTTGTTCGCAAACAAAAGTTAATCCTTCTAACTTGACTTTTAAAATTAACTAAACACATGTTCTATATCTATATGATATGCTAACTTAATGATTTAAAACCTGGAGACACGAAAAACACCATAAAACCGGATTTACGCCGTCGTAGTAACACCGCGGACTGTTTTGGGTTAGTTAATTAAAAACTATGATAAACTTTGATTTAAAAGTTGTTATTCTGAGAAAATGATTTTTATTATGAACATGAAACTATATCCAAAAATTATGGTTAAACTCAAAGTGGAAGTATGTTTTCTAAAATGGTCATCTAGACGTCGTTCTTTCGACTGAAATGACTACCTTTACAAAAATGACTTGTAACTTATTTTTCCGACTATAAACCTATACTTTTTCTGTTTAGATTCATAAAATAGAGTTCAATATGAAACCATAGCAATTTGATTCACTCAAAACGG
This sequence comes from Rutidosis leptorrhynchoides, assembly GCF_046630445.1. Classification (NCBI taxonomy): domain Eukaryota; kingdom Viridiplantae; phylum Streptophyta; class Magnoliopsida; order Asterales; family Asteraceae; genus Rutidosis; species Rutidosis leptorrhynchoides. The sequence continues at coordinate 279,076,939 of NC_092342.1, forward strand.
ATTTAAAATGAAGAAGTTATGGGTAAAACAAGATTGGATAATTTTTCTCATTCTAGCTACGTGAAAATTGGTAACAAATCTATTCCAACCATAACTTAATCAACTTGTATTGTATATTATGTAATCTTGAGATACCATAGACACGTATACAATGTTTCGACCTATCATGTCGACACATCTATATATATTTCAGAACAACCATAGACACTCTATATGTGAATGTTGGAGTTAGCTATACAGGGTTGAGGTTGATTCCAAAATATATATAGTTTGAGTTGTGATCAATACTGAGATACATATACACTGGGTCATGGATTGATTCAAGATAATATTTATCGATTTATTTCTGTACATCTAACTGTGGATAACTAGTTGTAGGTTACTAACGAGGACAGCTGACTTAATAAACTTAAAACATCAAAATATATTAAAAGTGTTGTAAATATATTTTGAACATACTTTGATATATATGTATATATTGTTATAGGTTCGTGAATCAACCAGTGGCCAAGTCTTACTTCCCGACGAAGTAAAAATCTGTGAAAGTGAGTTATAGTCCCACTTTTAAAATCTAATATTTTTGGGATGAGAATACATGCAGGTTTTAAAAATGATTTACAAAATAGACACAAGTACGTGAAACTACATTCTATGGTTGAATTATCGAAATCGAATATGCCCCTTTTTATTAATTCTGGTAATCTAAGAATTAGGGAACAGACACCCTAATTGACGCGAATCCTAAAGATAGATCTATTGGGCCTAACAAACCCTATCCAAAGTACCGGATGCTTTAGTACTTCGAAATTTATATCATATCCGAAGGGTGTCCCGGAATGATGGGGATATTCTTATATATGCATCTTGTTAATGTCGGTTACCAGGTGTTCACCATATGAATGATTTTTATCTCTATGTATGGGATGTGTATTGAAATATGAAATCTTGTGGTCTATTGTTACGATTTGATATATATAGGTTAAACCTATAACTCACCAACATTTTTGTTGACGTTTAAAGCATGTTTATTCTCAGGTGAATACTAAGAGCTTCCGCTGTTGCATACTAAAATAAGGACAAGATTTGGAGTCCATGTTTGTATGATATTGTGTAAAAACTGCATTCAAGAAACTGATTTCGATGTAACATATTTGTATTGTAAACTATTATGTAATGGTCGTGTGTAAACAGGATATTTTAGATTATCATTACTTGATAATCTACGTAAAGCTTTTTAAACCTTTATTTATGAAATAAAGGTTATGGTTTGTTTTAAAATGAATGCAGTCTTTGAAAAACGTCTCATATAGAGGTCAAAACCTCGCAACGAAATCAATTAATATGGAACGTTTTTAATCAATAAGAACGGGACATTTCAGTTGGTATCCGAGCGTTGGTCTTAGAGAACCAGAAAATTTGCATTAGTGTGTCTTATCGAGTTTGTTAAGATGCATTAGTGAGTCTGGACTTCGACCGTGTTTTCTTTAAAAATGATTGCTTAACATTTTTGTTGGAAACTATATATTATTAACATGTATATATTATTTGATATATTAATCTCTTAACATGTTTGATATTGTGTGATAGATGTCTACCTCTAGCACAAATCCCATTGACTCACCTAATAATAACGAAGAGTCGAATATATATTGGACTGAATAGGCTCGTCTATTATTTATTTACGGATAGTGATTCGTGAATCGTCGAGAATGGTCGAAGGGTAATTGCACATTTAAAAATAGTTCAAAATTTTTGAGACTCAACATTACATACATTGATTACCGTATCGAAATCATATAAAGATTTAGTTTAAATTTGGTCAAAAATTTCCGGGTCATCACACAACATAACCTAACTAAAGACAATATCAAAAGTACAAACATGCATAATCCTATTGATGTTATGCGAGGTGTATATAAAATAGCTTATATTTTACAAGGAAATACTATTAAATACGATACAATTTTACTCAAGATATTTATTTATTTATTGAATGGATATACTTAAACCTTGCTACAACACTTATAGGCAGTGTACCTAATCGTACAGTAGTGTAGTTTTTAGTAAGTCCGGTTCGTTCCACAGGGAAAATCTTTTAATCAAAGCTTAACGCTATATTAGTTTTATTTTATAAAAATACAAATAAATATATAAGTAATATTATTATTATAAAGGGGGGTTTTTACCGTTTAATGACCGGTTTGTTGATTTTAAAACTTTAGTCGTAGTTAAAACAAAATGTAAAATATTAAATAAATAAAATACTTAATTTAAAGCGTAAAGTAAATAACGATAATGAAATTGCGATAAATAAAAGTGCAATAAAATAAACTTGCGATAATTAAAAAGTACGATAATTAAAAGTGCAATTAAATACAATAACAATAAATAAAAGTGCTATAATTAGAAGTGCAATTAAATATAAAATAAAGGAAATTAAAAATGAAATAAAAGAATTATGCTTATTTAAACTTCCGTAATCATGATGTTTGACGTGTTGATTTTAGTTTTATGCCCATGGGTTAATTGTCCTTTGTCCTGGATTATTTAATATGTCCGTCTGGTTTTTGTCCATAACAGTCCATCAGTCATAAATATAAAGTGCGAGTGTCCTCGTCAAATTATCCTTATACCCGAAGTTAAATATTCCAACTAATTGGGGACTTAAACTGTAATAAGATTTTAATACTTTGTTTAATAATTACACCAGGATGTCGACTGAATGTAACCCAAGGATTTAATACTTTGTTATCAATTATGCCAAGTGTCCTTGTACATAATTTCACCCCTGTTTTAATAATTCTAGTGGCTATTAATCCATTCCCGTGTCCGATTAAATGAACGATTATTCGTACATATAAATACCCCGCCCATCGTGTCCGATCGAGTGTATATGGTTATATATAGGGACGTTCAATTGTAAATCTTTATATTAAAATTAACAAACTATCATTTAGTTAAACAAATATAAAGCCCATTAATAGCCCATAGTCTAATTTCCACAAGTGTCGTTCTTTTGTCCAAACCCCAATTATGGTACAAAGCCCAATTACCCAATTTTAATATTTTTAGCCCAACATCATGATTACTTCGGATTAAATAAGCATAATAATAACTTAGCTACGAGACATTAAATTAAAAAGGTTGAACATAACTTACAATGATTAAAAATAGCGTAGCGTTACACGGACAGAATTTCGACTTACACCCTTACAACATTCGCTAACACACCCTTATTATTATAAATTAAAATTAAAATTATAATATAAATATAAATATTATACGTTGAATGAGGAGAATAAAAAGATGTGTTTTTGTGGTGCACTAAAGCTCGATTTTTATAGGCATGTGGGCTGGAACTGTGCACAATGAGATCGCATGGATTTATGCCTTCCAGGCCATGCGATCGCATGGCCAGCTAGGGAGACTCAAAAGTCTTTGTTTTTTTATGCCGACGGTTTTTAAATATAATATAATATATATATATTAATTTTAAGAATTAATTATATATTATATTATATTCATGTGCATAGTTGACTTGAAATTTTTAGTCCGTTGCGTCGAGCGTTGAGAGTTGACTCTGGTCCCGGTTCCGGATTTTTGAACGTCCTTGCGAATAATTTAATATCTTGTACTTTGCGTTTTGAATCTTGTACTCTTGTAATTTTGAGACGTTTCTTATCAATAATTGGAACCTTATTGATTGTATTTTGTACTTTTGAGCTTTTTGGTCGTTTGCGTCTTTAATTCGTCGAATCTGTCTTTTGTCTTCACCTTTTATTATTTAAACGAATATCACTTGTAAATAGAACAATTGCAACTAAAAGCTTGTCTTTCTTGAGGAATAATGCTATGAAATATATGTTCGTTTTTAGCATTATCAAATATTCCCACACTTGAGCGTTGCTTGTCCTCAAGCAATATCGTCTTGAAATACTAGAATCACTTCTTTATTCTTCACACTTTGTACATCAGTTATTTCAATACGGCAGTATAAACAATGGTAGTAACGATGTGGTTTACAGTCTCACATGACTTATGAAAATTTAGATCCTTTAGGAAATTGGATCTTTATGAAAACATTTGATTTTTTTGAAAATTAAATCTAGCTTTTACCATAGATAAGTTTTCCGGAATAACCCTTCACCGGTGTTTGCAAAATATTTTTGTGGGTTTGGTGGGTTTCAGATTTGAAAATTTTAGCTCAAAACTTGCGGTTTTGTGTCACCCACTTGCTAACCTTGTATTGGGAAAGCAACACGTCCAGTTTACTTGCTCCGTATATTACCTTTTGATAAACTACCATCCGGTTGTAAAGGAAAGCGTTGAACAAACAACTTTTAAGGCAATGTCCCCTTACATGCTTTTAATTATGGTCTATAACGTGTCGGACGCAATTACTATCCTTGGTAGGAGCAATAGTAAAGCTCACCCTTATGATTTTTTGGTCTGGCACAAGGTCCTGTCTTTGACCATGCTATGCAACCACCGTTCTTACGGTTGACACCCGATTTGGTTCAGATGACCTAATGAATTCCAGATGAATTCCTAGGATTTTACGTTCAATGGTAATGAACGCATTGAAAATGGGTTTTCAGAAAACAAATCGGTTTGTAATTTTATCAAAATATTTTCTCGTTCAAGCTCGAGTTTAGATATCATTGAATTCAATGAGTTTGTAATTCTCAATCTTTAAGGTCAATCTCTAGGATTGAGTAATATCAGTCTTAAAAGCTGATTTTTGATCTTTAAAGGAGATTATACTTTCTGGGGATCTGATTTATTAGTCTTATCAAGCTAATTTGCACGGTGCCCCCATTGTACGAGATAAATCCTTCTCATGGTTAGGATAAATCTGACCACTTAGCGACCCTGTTTTATGCTGAGGTCCGTGGATTTCCTGCTGATTTTAGAGATGACTTTTCAAGATTTTTCATCAACCTACAGCTGGTCTGGACGACAACTTCATGACCTAAATCAAGAAGCGAGTTTCTTTTTTGAAAGACTTTACTTCCTTTTAACGATGGAATTGATTCATCGTGTAGATCCATCTCTTCTTTTCTTTCATCGGGTAAAACAGTTTAGTTTAGTCCAAAGCAACTGTATCTTCAATTATTTGTTACAGAAATATGTGACATATGTTTAAGATAACTTGGTAATTTTTCCCACACTTGGCTTTTATTTTCCTTTTTATTGTCCTCTATTCCATTTTAAATGAATTTTAACATTTTGGTTTGTTTCTCAATTTATGTCCTTTCCGAGGTAACAATAATTTCGGTGTTAACACCTAGTTTTATCGTTCATAAATATGTATAAACATGATTTTGAGTTCATTTAATTGAAAATTTTGAAAAATTTTACTAGAATTGGGTAGTCAGTATATAAGATTAGGGTTGTTCTTTATTATCAGAGAGCACTAGATTCTAATACAACTACTACTTTACTAGTATTTCTAATGGTAACCAAGTGTTTAAAGTAAAAAAATTTAAAAATCCGAAAGAATTTAACCCCTTCCCACACTTAAGATCTTGCAATGCCCTCATTTGCAAGAAATCAGTAACAATTTAAATTATTGAGGGTGATTAGCGTAGAAAAATGATTAAATTTTACCAAAGTTTTCAAACATATTGGCATTTGTTTGCTGAATGATAAATGGTGCATATCATTTGTTCATTCCGTCTGTTGTTACATCACATTTATTTGTCATCTTGTCGTCAAAATTAGTAGCTTTTGCTGAACTTAATGCCAGTCTTTGAAAATGCGCTGTTTTACCCTGTTTTGTACAATTTACAATATACATACATACAAATATAAACATGCATGGCAATTTGAAATGGGACTTAATATCCCACTTTCAAATCCTAAATGTGAAATATTAGTACACAATAATAATAAAAATGATAAAGATTACATAAGTATATTCAATAACATAAGTTTAAACATGAATAAGTAAAAAGATAAAAACATAAAAATCATATAAATAACCAAATGGAACCAAATCAGTCTGGATAGGGGTTCCAGTTCATCTCATCAGGTGGGTTCCATTGTTGGTTATAGGTGTTCTGATAGGCTTGGTTATAGTCATACCGGTTAAAGGGTGGTCGGATATCGGGGCTGTGTGGCGGAAAATGAGCAGGTCGAGTAGGCACGTAATTATTTGGTACCTAATATGATAGCTGGCTCATGATTTGGTGCTGATGAACTACCCAGCTATCGTGTTGGCGTTGCCTATAATCCTCGTATACTCGCTCGAAGTTCCACTGCTCGTACATACTATGTCTGGCCGCGTTCGTCATTGCTTCCTCATCTATACCAACGTGGACGTCAAGAATAGCATCTCCAAAGACATCCCTAATGTCTTCCGCCTCCTCCATTTCCTCGTCTGAGCCTCTCTCTACCTGAGGATGAGATCCCTCATAGGGTACTGCCTGGTTACGTCTACTTTTCAATACCTTAGCACCCACATAAACTTTCAATCCTAAGGGCTCAACCTGTTCTCTACAAAGCTGTAATGGACCCCCTTGGTTCCTATCAACACCTAAATACTCTCTAATGAGAGTAACAAAAATACCTCCTCCTATTATACTCTCGTCCTGCATTCCCTCTACCATTTTAGATAAATAAAAAGCAACACAGTAAGGGATATTGACAAAGCTTCTAGGATCCCGAATACACTTTAGGTAGAATAAATCATGTAAGGTAATTTTTTCTTTATTGTGACCTCTCTGTGTAATTGAGTTAGCCAAAAATCTATGAATAATACGAAGCTCGGCTCTGTCAATATGTGTATAGGAGTGTCCTCCTGCTCGTGTAAAAACATCAAAATGTGACATACGCCTCCAAATGGCGTCAGCGTCAAAGTTACTATCTACCCTTTCACCATAATGAATCAAATTTGTACAATCGGGTAATAGCAACTCACCAGGAGTATATATCTGTAAGGCCCTGGCCATGTCCAGCATGGACATTCTGTACATCCTACCGCCAAGGATAAACCTAAGAAATCTTCTATCATCTATTCTAACTATATTTGTATCAAGTGATACAGTACTCATCAACTCAACACACCATTCCTTATATACAGGTCTACGAATGGTGAAAAGACTTTCCCAATCTGTAAAAGAAGAACTGCCATACCTTTGTACCAAAAGCTATCTAACACGGTCAGCTAGATGGACCGTTTCCAAAGGGGCCCAATCGATTACCCTTGGCACCTCTACATTTTTTGTTACCAATTTGAATTTTTTCCTTTGATATGTCTCGTAATCTCTCCATCTCCTATCAAATCTCAGATTAGGATGCAGAGTGTGCTCAGGAATCGTTGGGAATTCTACTGGCGGCCTCATTGGGAATACTATGAATTCATCAACAAACTGTACCGGATCATAATAAGGTATGTGCTGATCAGGCTGTTGTTGTGGTTCTTGTTGTGATTCTTGTTCGTGTTGTATTTCTGGTTCTGGTTCTGGTGCTGGTGCTGGTCGTCTAGATGATGATGCTCCTGAACCTCCCGTATCGGCTTTCTGCAAAACACATTAAACACAAAATTTGTGCATCCAAATATGCATTAGTGTTAGCAAAATAACAACTTAAAACAATCACTATAACATGTTAAATCAAAATTAAACTTATACACATTTTCACAATTTTTCACAATTCTACACTTTTCAAATAAGCACATATGAAAATGTATACAAAATTCATAAGCATTTAACTCAAATAACATGTCAAAATAGTCATTACTAATAATTAAACAAGTCTCAAATGGCAAATATATCAAATTAATCAAGTTCATGAATTTTGGACTTAAAAAGTCCACTTTAATCTCGAAAAATCAAGTTTAGGATCAATGTTTGGATCATTTAACTATCTAAACATGTTACACTACTCAATTTAGCAATAATTCATGACAAAAATTGGCCATAACCTGTTTATATCAAAAAGTCCCAAATTGCTCAAGAACACAAACCCTAGATTTCTAAAAATTTTGAAGTTTTTGGCTTCAAATCATGTTAAATAGCATCAATCTAGGTTATACATGCATAAAATACTAACAATTTAACACTAATTACACTAGAAATTAACAAAATTGCATTAGGTAAAAAATTGGAATTTATCACAAAAACTAGCAAATTTATGAGTTTAGGGGTGTAATTTTTACCATTTTGCTGAAGAATGAGAATCTAGGCATGATTAGAGCAAGAAAAATGATGAATTACGGTGAAAAATGGCGAATTTTAGAGAGGATTTTGGGGTTGGTTCGTGTAAATCTGTGTGTTTGTGTTGAAGAACAGACTCGCTGTCTGTTTTGATCTGGTCAGAAATTTGCCTCCATGCGATCGCATGGAGGTATAGGGTGATTCCCATGCGATCGCATGGGTACCCGGCTACAGTGTTTAGCCCTTTTTTTTAAATAAAACCTTATACTTTATAAAACTTATAATTAATTAAATTTTAAAAATTTGTTTTCCTTTAGGAGCGAGGGTGTTTCGGATCGATGTCCTAGTCTGTCCCTTGACAAAATTTTTAAAATTTGTCAAATCAAAGCGCGGTTTTAAAAGTAAAGATTTTTGGGTTTTTTAATGTTTTTGGCATACTTTAATTCAATAAGATTAAAAATAATGATAATAAAAGTTCTCGTCCCTCCCTCGGGTAAAGCAATTTCGGTTCAACGACCTAGTCTTCAACTCACGACGAATTTTAAAAAACATATTTTTAACTTAGCGAAATAAAGTAATTTTTTGTTTTTAAATTCACACCAAACTTAAATTTAAAATGCATAAAATTAAAAATTCACACCAAACTTAAATTTAAAATGCATAAAATTAAAAATTCACACCAAACTTAATTAAAAATTTATATTATAAATTCACAACAAACTTATATTATATTTTTGTTTTTATACATACAAACTTATATTAAAAAGATTAATTTTTCAAATATTTACAATTTTAAATATATTAATTTTAAAAATTTTACAATATTATTTTAATTTTTATATATTAATTTTAAAATATGGTAAAAATAAAATTAAAATTTTTTTTGGCTTTTATCCCACTTTAATCAATCAAATATTATCAAAAATATACGCCCCTCTTTTCGGTAAAGTAATTTCGGTTCCATGACCTAATTTAACTCATGACAAATTTTTGAAATATTTTGGGTTGATTGATTAAAGATATTTATACCTTAAGAATAAACGTTAAATTTCGCAGTGATGTAATAAAATTTTGAATGATATCAATAATTTCGATCGCCAAACCTAATTTTATTCAATACCAATTTAATACTTTATAGCGAACAAATTAGCGTTTATTATCAAAAGGTTAAAAATAAAAATAAAAAAATAAAAACTGTACAGACTTACCTGTGAGATAGTATTCTTAGTGATACGATCTATCCCATTCATAAGATAGTCGGTTTAATTGATTTTCCATGGCTACATAGGCGTAAGCTCGAGCATTCAGTGTTTTTTCTTCTAAACATATGAACGGTCCGTCTCTGCATAAAGTAACAAATTCGGTGTTTGAATAGGTTTGATTATTTGAACATTTACCTCCATGTGACCATTTTCCGCATTTGTGACATCTTTCAAGGTGTCGTGCTCTTCTTTTCGCTGTGGATTTTGATTTTTTCCTTTACCAAATTGTAACTTATTATCTTCGCATCTGGATTCTTTTCTTACTCCGTCCAATCTTTCTCTGATTACTGATACTAGTTCACTCGGAAGTGTGTCATTATTACGTTTAGTGATCAAAGCGTGTAGCATTAGACCATGGTTTAGTTCACAGGAAGTCTTCATTTCCTAAATAAAAATAAAAATTCAGAATGGGGGGAGAAGACTAGTTCTTTAGGGTCTGCTAGGGAAAGACCATTCGGGTTCCATTTTCGAGAACTACACGAAAACAGACAATCTAACTCTAACAAAAATACATAAAATCCTTAAAAGACTTGATTCTCCCCACACTTAGTTAGCTGTGGTATCGAAATTGTGATTAACTTCGTTGTCGACTTCCATCGGACTATCTATGTAATGTTTAACTCTGTGACCATTAACTTTAAATTCAATTCCATTTGAATTTATTAATTCTATCGTTCTGTATGGGAAAACTCTTTTGACTATGAATGGTCCAGACCATCTCGATTTCAATTTTCCAGGAAATAGCTTGAATCGTGAATTGAAAAGAAGAACTCTGTCTCCTTCTTTAAATTCTTTTGAACTTCTGATTCTTTTATCATGCCATTTCTTCGTTTTTTCCTTATAGATTAACGAATTTTCGTATGCTTCATGTCTTAATTCTTCTAATTCGTTTAATTTACTTAATCGTAGACGTCCGGCTTCATGTAAATCAAGATTACATGTCTTCAAAGCCCAAAATACTTTGTGTTCAATTTCTACTGGAAGATGACATGCTTTTTCGCAGACGAGTTTAAAAGGTGTGGTTCCAATTGGAGTTTTGTAGGCTATTCTAAAAGCCCAGAGTGCATCCTCCAATTTAATGGACCATTCCTTCGGATTTGATCCTACGGTTTTTTCTAGAATACGTTTTAAAGCTCGGTTGGTATTTTCAACTTGTCCACTTGTTTGTGGATGATATGCGGTAGAGATTTTATGAGTTACTCCATATCTTTTGAGAACTTTCTCAAGTTGATTATTACAGAAATGAGTACCCCGATCACTTATTAAAGCTTTCGGTGTTCCAAACCTTGCAAAAAGACGTTTTAAAAAGTTGACTACAACTCGTGCATCATTAGTTGGGAGAGCTTGTGCTTTAACCCATTTAGATACATAATCAATGGCTACGAGAATGTAGAGATTATTATGAGATTTTGGAAATGGACCCATAAAGTCAATACCCCAAATGTCAAATACTTCGCATACTTGAATGACATTTTGTGGCATTTCATCACGTTGACTTATTTTTCCGGCCCTTTGACAAGCATCACAAGATTTGCAAAGAAGGTGTGCGTCTTTGTAAATTGTAGGCCAATAGAATCCAGCATCATAAACTTTTCTTGCTGTTAGTTGAGGCCCATAGTGCCCTCCTGTTGGTCCTGTGTGACAATGGTTTAAAATTTTACTAGCTTCATCTCCAAATACACATCAGCGTATTATTCCATCAGGACAACTTTTAAACAAATGTGGATCTTCCCAGAAATAGTGTTTTATATCACTGAAGAATTTCTTTCGTTTTTGGTACGATAATCCTTTTTTAAGGAATCCACATACTAAGTAGTTTGCATAGTCTGCAAACCATGGAATTTCATTATAATCTATCTTCAATAGATATTCATCAGGAAAGTTGTCTTGTATGGCCAATTCATTTAGAACTTCTAATTCGGGATTTTCAAGACGAGAAAGATGATCAGCGGCGAGATTTTCTGCTCCTCTTTTATCTCGGATTTTAATATCGAACTCTTGTAAGAGTAAGATCCAACGGATTAATCTTGGTTTGGCATCTTGTTTCGAAAATAGGTATCTAAGAGCAGAATGGTCGGTATAGACCACCGTTTTTGCTAGAACGAGATATGAACGAAATTTGTCAAAAGCAAAGACAATAGCAAGGAGTTCTTTTTCAGTAGTTGTATAGTTCGTTTGTGCTCCTTGTAACGTCTTACTAGCATAATATATAGGTTGAAATCGTTTTTCAATCCTTTGTCCTAAAACGGCTCCCATTGCAAAATCACTTGCATCGCACATTAGTTCAAACGGTAGATTCCAATTTGGTGTTATCATGATCGGCGCATTAGTGAGTTTCTCTTTAAGAATATTAAAAGATTTGATGCATTCATCTGAAAAGATGAATGGAGCATCCTTTTCTAGGAGTTTATTCATAGCAGTGGCAATTTTAGAAAAATCTTTTATGAAACGTCGGTAAAAATCGGCATGCCCTAGAAAACTCCTAACTCCTCTAACATTGGTGGGATGTGGAAGTTTAGCAATTACATCTACTTTAGCTCCATCCACTTCAATTCCTTCTTTTGAAATTTTATGTCCAAGAACGATGCCTTCTTTAACCATGAAATGGCATTTCTCCCAATTAAGTACTAGATTTGATTGTTCGCATCTAATAAGTATTCGTTCAAGATTAACTAGACATGATTCAAATGTATCACCGAAGACTGAAAAGTCATCCATGAAAACTTCCATGCATTCTTCTATCATGTCGTGAAAAATTGCCATCATGCACCTTTGAAAGGTTGCAGGGGCGTTGCAAAGTCCAAATGGCATGCGTTTGTAAGCAAAAGTACCATAAGGGCACGTGAACGTGGCTTTCTCTTGATCTTCGGGTGCTATTGGAATTTGAAAATATCTGAAAAATCCATCAAGAAAACAATAGTAACTGTTTCCGGCTAATCTTTCCAACATTTGATCAATAAAAGGTAAGGGAAAGTGATCTTTTCTGGTGGCGTCATTTAATTTTCTATAATCAATACATATACGCCATCCTGTTACAGTCCTAGTAGGAATAAGCTCATTTTTTTTCATTTGTAATGACAGTCATGCCACCCTTCTTAGGCACGCATTGAACTGGGCTTACCCATGGACTATCAGAGATTGGATAAATTAAACATGCATCTAGCAGTTTAATAATTTCTTTTTTAACTACATCTTGCATATTCGGATTTAGTCTTCGTTGGCGTTGCACATACGTTTTATGACCTTCTTCCATAAGGATTTTATGTGTGCAATACGAAGGACTTATTCCTTTAATATCATGAATCTTCCATGCAATGGCTGGTTTATGAGCTTTCAACACAGAAATGAGTTGTGATTTTTCATTTTCAGTAAGAGAAGACGATATTATTACAGGTAATTCAGATTCACCATGTAAATAAGCGTATTCCAAATGGTTTGGAAGTGGCTTTAATTCTAATGTCGGTGGTTCTTCTATCGATGATTTATATCGATATCTGTCTTCTTCTTTTAGCATTTGAATTTCTTCTGTTAATGGTTCATATCCATTAGCTATTAGTGTAGCTAACATTTCAGCTTCATCAATTGGTTCATTACCTTCTCCTAAAGAACATTCTCCTGTTCCTTGTAATTCTGGAAATTCTTCTAACAATTCTGCATGTGAATCTATAGTTTGAATATAATAACATGTATCATCTGCAGATTGTGGTTGTTGCATTGCTCTATCAACTGAAAAGGTAACACTCTCGTCCTCTATACTTAGGGTCAATTTCTTACCGAACACGTCTATCATTGCTTTAGCCGTGTTTAAGAATGGTCTTCCTAATATGAGAGGAACTTGAGAATCTTCTTCCATGTCCAGAACAACAAAATCTACTGGAAATACTAAAGTACCAACTTTAACTAGCATGTTCTCCATTATCCCTCTAGGATATTTTATTGATCGATCGGATAGTTGTATACTTATTCTGGTTGGTTTCAATTCTCCAAGGTCTAGTTTAGTGTATAGTGAATACGGCATTAAATTTATACTAGCACCTAAGTCTGCCAATGCTTCTATTGAACTAAGACTACCCAAAAAACATGGAATTGTGAAACTTCCTGGATCAGATAGTTTTTCTGGTATCTTATTCAACAGCACTGCTGAATAATTAGCATTCATAGTAACGGCCGAGAGTTCTTCCATTTTCTTTCTTTTTGAGATTAGATCTTTCAAGAATTTAGCATATCTAGGCATTCCTGAAATCACATAAATGAAAGGAAGATTTACATTTATCTGTTTAAACATATCCAAGAATTTGGATTGCTCGGCTTCAAGTTTCTCTTTCTTCATTTTACTCGGGTAAGGAATTGGTGGTTGGTATGGTTTAACATAAGGTTTATCCTTAGCTGTGTTATCTTCATTAACCTTTTCAACTACTGGTTCTTTTTCCTTATCTTGATCAGGTTGTGGTTCTTGTGAAGTAGGAATAGCTTCATCAGAAGTTACAGGTATTTCAGGTGGTTTAAGTGTTGTACCACTTCTTGTGGTAATGGCTTTAGCTGTTTCATTCCGGGGGTTAGCATTTGTATCACTAGGTAAACTTTCTGGTTTTCTTTCACCTATTAACCTTGCTAGGTTACTTACTTCTTGTTCCAAGTTTTGAATAGAAGCTTGTTGATTTCTAAATGCTTGAGCATTTTGTTCATTAGTTTGTTTTTGAGATGTGAAAAACTGCGTTTGAGTTTCAACTAGCTTCGTCATCATATCTTCTAAATTCGGCTTTTTATCATCGGTTTGTGGTGGTTTGTTTTGAAAATTAGGTCTTTGCTGATTGTAAGTATTATTGTATACTTGTTGATTGCTAGGACCTTGTTGGTTGTTGTATGGAATATTTCGATTATAATTCTGGTTTTGATTGTAGATCGGTCTTGGCGGTTGATAATTATTCTGATAATTATTTCCAGGCCTTTGGTTTAGATATGAAACATTCTCTCTTTGTTCCATTGTTAATTCAATACTGAGACAATCTTTTGTCAAATGTGGTCCTCCACACTGCTCACAACTAATTCGTATTGAGTGGATATCTTTAGTCATCTTTTCCATTCGTCTCTCGAAAACATCTATCTTTGCGGAAATGGAATCTAAGTCATGGCTAGAATTGGCTCTAGCTGCTTTAGATGATCTAACGATATATTTTTCTTGGTGCCACTCATGTGAGTGGGAAGCAGTGTTATCAATAATTTTGTAAGTATCAGTTTCGGTTTTCTTCATAATAGAACCACCAGCTGCTATATCGATGTCTTTCCTTGTAGTGATGTCGCATCTTTGGTAGAATATTTGTACTATTTGACAGGTGTCTAAACCATGTTGCGGACATCCTCTTAATAACTTTCCAAATCTTGTCCACGCCTCATATAGAGTTTCATTCGGCTTCTGTGTAAACGTAACAATTTCTCCTTGAAGTCTTACGGCTTTAGATGCCGGAAAGAATTGTTTAAGAAATTTTTCAACTAAAACGTCCCATGTATCAATCGCCCCTTCAGGTAACGATTCCAACCAATCTTTGGCTTCTCCCTTTAAAGTCTAGGGAAATAACATGAGATATATCTGTTCATCCTCCACTTCTCGGATTTTAAATAATGTGCAGATCCTATTAAAGGTACGAAGATGTTCATTTGGATCTTCCTTCGGTGCACCACTAAATTGGCATTGATTAGTCACCATGTGTAGAATTTGTCCTTTGATTTCATAATCTGGCGCATTAATGTCAGGATGAGTAATTGCGTGACCTTGGCTAGTGCGTTTAGCTCTCATTCGGTCTTCCATACTTAAAGGTTCCAGATTCTCCATAATTGAATTTGTTGAATCGGAATCACTAGAGGATTCTGATTTAATGGTTCATTCCTCAACAATCTCTGTTTGAATGATTGGTGGTTCCGGAGGAAAATTTAATGGTTCAGGATCTATGAATCGTCCCTGAATATTCTTCGGATTCTCAATTGTGAGGTCGGGTTCAAAAAATGGATTATCGGAAATTTGAACTGGAGTACTTGGTTGACTGGATGACGATTCTAAAGAAAAATCAACGGCGGTAATATTTGCTAGATGTCTTGATCTAGTTACAGGTGGTGAACGTACAAAAGGTGGTGAACGTCTTGCTCGGTGCATTCACTGAATATCCTATTAGTTTTTAAAAGGAAAGAAAAAATTATATAAGTTATCCAATTAATAGACTTTTCTGATTTTGCCCACGTTTCGAATAGCCAAAAGATGCAGCAGAGGGGCAGGATTCGTTTGGTCTCAATATAATTGAGGACTGTTTGGCTCCAATAACCCGGTCCACGTACAAATCCAACTATTACTACGAATCAGAAAATTTTGATGTCTATCAATTTAACCACTTAAAATAAATTTTCGTAATTTTAAGAAATTTAGATAAGAAGTAGAATAAAAATCTATGTCCTAAAACTAGAATAGCGAGAAATAAGAAAGAAAAAGAGCGCGTCGAAAAAGGTCGAAAATAAAAGGCGTCGAAAAATAAGAAAGAAAAAGAGTGACTTATAAAACTTAAAAATACTTGACTAACCCAACCTTATTACTATCACTAACTTAAAATTATAATCGCAAATTGAGATTACTAATTGGAATGATAATTGATACATAGGTAAAAGGCGTCGAAAAATATTAAAGCTTACAAGTAAAACTGTATCTCAAATGGCAATATCTTAAAAAGGAACTAAAACTTAAAAAGGCGTCGCAAAATTCTAAAGCACCTAAATCTTAGTCTAAAGAAAAAGCACTTAAGGGATTTTACGGCAAAGCCTAAAAATCTAGAAATAAAAATAACTATGGCAAAAACTATGTTTAAAAACTAAATACGAGCGAAAAATACAAATATTACACTAAAACAATTAAAAAGGGACAAAATATAAAAATATACTAAAAGTTGTAAAAAGGACAATTTTTATAAAAATATTATTTTTATATTATTTATTTTATAAAACTATTAATTTTATAAACTAATTAAACTAATTATACTAAATAATACAAATAATAAAATAACTAAACTAAATAAAAAAAACCCTAATTAGGGTTTAAGAAAAATAATAATTATTATTATCCGTAATAAATGCTGGCTGCAGTCAACTGTGGCGTGTCAGACGAGCTCATGCGATCGCATGAGTTCTAAGCTACCCGGCCATGCGATCGCATGGGCTGGGGTTTCGGGCCTCAGAGTGGGCTGCTACAGTATCGGACTTCGAGTTTTAATATATTTTTTTTGCTGTATAATATATTTATAAAATATATTTATAAATTAAATAAAACTTATATTTTTACAAACTAAAAATAGAAATAAAGAAACTTTATAAAACTTAAATATTTACCAAACTCTTAAAAATATTTATATTTTTGTTTTTCTTTTTATATTTTTGAATATTTAAAACGTATTTCTACAAAAGCGTATTTTTTTTATAAAAGTAAACTAAAAAGAAAAATCTTTTCTTTATATATATTAGTATTGCGCTTCCGGCTTTTAAGCTAGATTGTCCCCGGCAGCGGCGCCAAAAATACTTGATGTTATGCGAGGTGTATATAAAATAGCTTATATTTTACAAGGAAATACTATTAAATACGATACAATTTTACTCAAGATATTTATTTATTTATTGAATGGATATACTTAAACCTTGCTACAACACTTATAGGCAGTGTACCTAATCGTACAGTAGTGTAGTTTTTAGTAAGTCCGGTTCTGGAAAATCTTTTAATCAAAGCTTAACGCTATATTAGTTTTATTTTATAAAAATACAAATATATATATAAGTAATATTATTATTATAAAGGGGGGTTTTTACCGTTTAATGACCGGTTTATTGATTTTAAAACTTTAGTCGCAGTTAAAACAAAATGTAAAATATTAGATAAATAAAACACTTAATTTAAAGCGTAAAGTAAATAACGATAATGAAATTGCGATAAATAAAGGTGCGATAAAATAAACTTGCGATAATTAAAAAGTACGATAATTAAAAGTGCAATTAAATACAATAACAATAAATAAAAGTGCTATAATTAGAAGTGCAATTAAATATAAAATAAAGGAAATTAAATATGAAATAAAAGAATTATGCTTATTTAAACTTCCGTAATCATGATGTTTGACGTGTTGATTTTAGTTTTATGCCCATGGGTTAATTGTCCTTTGTCCTGGATTATTTAATATGTCCGTCTGGTTTTTGTCCATAACAGTCCATCAGTCATAAATATAAAGTGCGAGTGTCCTCGTCAAATTATCCTTATACCCGAAGTTAAATATTCCAACTAATTGGGGACTTAAACTGTAATAAGATTTTAATACTTTGTTTAATAATTACACCAGGATGTCGACTGAATGTAACCCAAGGTTTTAATACTTTGTTATCAATTATGCCAAGTGTCCTTGTACATAATTTCACCCATGTTTTAATAATTCTAGTGGCTATTAATCCATTCCCGTGTCCGGTTAAATGAACGATTATTCGTACATATAAATACCCCGCCCATCGTGTCCGATCGAGTGTATATGGTTATATATAGGGACGTTCAATTGTAAATCTTTATATTAAAATTAACAAACTATCATTTAGTTAAACAAATATAAAGCCCATTAATAGCCCATAGTCTAATTTCCACAAGTTTCGTTCTTTTGTCCAAACCCCAATTATGGTACAAAGCCCAATTACCCAATTTTAATATTTTTAGCCCAACATCATGATTACTTCGGATTAAATAAGCATAATAATAACTTAGCTACGAGACATTAAATTAAAAAGGTTGAACATAACTTACAATGATTAAAAATAGCGTAGCGTTACACGGACAGAATTTCGACTTACACCCTTACAACATTCGCTAACACACCCTTATTATTATAAATTAAAATTAAAATTATAATATAAATATAAATATTATACGTTGAATGAGGAGAAGAAAAAGATGTGTTTTTGTGGTGCACTAAAGCTCGATTTTTATAGGCATGTGGACTGGAACTGTGCACCATGCGATCGCATGGATTTATGCCTTCAAGGCCATGCGATCACATGGCCAGCTGGGGAGACTCAAAAGTCTTTGTTTTTTTATGCCGACGGTTTTTAAATATAATATAATATATATATTAATTTTAAGAATTAATTATATATTATATTATATTCATGTGCATAGTTGACTTGAAATTTTTAGTCCGTTGCGTCGAGCGTTGAGAGTTGACTCTGGTCCCGGTTCCGGATTTTCGAACGTCCTTGCGAATAATTTAATATCTTATACTTTGCGTTTTGAATCTTGTACTATTGTAATTTTGAGACGTTTCTTATCAATAATTGGAACCTTATTGATTGTATTTTGTACTTTTGAGCTTTTTGGTCGTTTGCGTCTTCAATTCGTCGAATCTGTCTTTTGTCTTCACCTTTTATTATTTAAACGAATATCACTTGTAAATAGAACAATTGCAACTAAAAGCTTGTCTTTCTTGAGGAATAATGCTATAAAATATATGTTCGTTTTTAGCATTATCACCTATATACTCGAGCACTTAGTCAGGGATACACTATTAGTATGTAAAAGTTAAATTATGAGTACTCACATATCAGTATTGAGATTCAATATTGTAGGAAAGGTACGTGAACGCAACAGAGACGATAAACACCAGATTGACCTCACGAGCATACCCATGAACCATACCTATCACCTCCATAGCTATAACCCATAATTTCCTTAGCCCTATCCTACTCAAAAACCAGTTTTGAAATAGCTCGCTCATGACCTCGTCGTAATATTTTATGTATAATAATAATAATATCACTCCTAATACTAATAATAATAATAATAAGATTAATATTAATAATCTTAATAATAATAATAATAATAATAATAATAATAATAATAATAATAATAATAATAATAATAATAATAATAATAATAATAATAATAATAATAATAATATTAATAATTATATAATTATAACACATAAGGATATAGAGAAGTGTGTGTAACTTATTCCCTGGTCGAGCTTTTATAATCACTGCAGCAATACATCCTCATGCGATTGCATGAGGCTTATGTGTTATGCTCATGCAATCGCATGAGCCTTATTTTGCAGCTCAATCGCATTAGTTCTTATGCCGACACTTTTATATTATTATTATATATATATTATATTTAATTTATATAATTACTTATATATTATATTATATTTACGTTCATGGTAAAAATGTAATTTTTACTCAAATGACATGGACGTTGTCACTCGAATCATGTCTTGGTTTCGTTTTTTCAAACGACGTTTCGTACGCTAAGAAAACTAGCCTTTTACGTTACGCGACGTGTACCCTTATTAATAATTTGACTTACTCATCAATAAATTATTTTGTGATAAATGTAACTTGTAAAATTGAGTGTTGTGGTCATTTGCTTCTATAAATCAGTGACTCTTTGTTTGTCAAAATATATTATTTTAAATCAGGACGTTTTATGACTAAGTTAAAATATATATTTTCATTTCAAAATATAAGTTTGAACTCTTTACTTAATATATAGTCTTTCAAAACTAATGATATTCAAAATTTATGTATTTAGGAATTGTTTAAATATCAAGAATTACTATTTCATAACATTTGTATTTTTAAAGTTTAAAATTGATATACTTTATTTATATAGAACGTTTACAAAGACACTTTAATATTCCAATTACTTTATATTCCAAATCATTTTATCACAAAGGTTATAATAGTAGAAGTTGTTATGTCATAAGACGTTCTTAAAAAGTCTATTATATCGAAATGACGTTTTCGTTTATGAAAGTAAAAATCATATATAAATCATATCAGGTTTCAAGGTTTTAACCTCCATTTTAATCATGACTCGTAGGATTAAGTCTAAAGGAAAATCAAACGTAAGGAATCATCTTAATGTAAAATGTCGATCTATTTAACTTGTCAATATCTATTCTCTAATTTACTTATAATCCCTAATTTCTTTCACAATACCTAATATGAAGGTTAATTAATTTATCTTATCAAAAATCACGAGGCAATTATTGTAAGGCATGTATTGGAATTTAACAGAAATTTTCACCAATCTGACTTGCTCTCACAACTTGACACTTTGTCCTTACTCGAAGATCACTTTACCATTTATTTCGAATATCGTTAAAAAGGAAAGGTTTTTCTAAATCAAAGTGGACCTTTCAATAGAGACTCGAAATCGTAATTCAATGTATTTGATATTTCAATCTTTTGATATTATCTTTTAATTCCATCGATAATTATTCTAAATATATTTTGAAACAAATACGTTTATGTAAAGTATTATACGTCTAATACTTTGTTAACGTTTTTAAGTTATAATATATATATATATATATATATATATATATATATATATATATATATATATATATATATAACTATATATATATACATATACATATATAATCATATCCGTTCATATAATGGTTCGCGAATCATTAGAATATGGTCGAGGTTAAATGAATGTATGAACACAGTTTAAAATTCTTGATATTCAATTTAACAAACTTTGCTTATCGTATCGGAAACATATAAAGATTAAAGTTTAAATTTGTTCGGAAATTTCCGGGTCGTCACAGTACCTACCCGTTAAAGAAATTTCGTCTCGAAATTTGATTGGGATGGTCATGGCTGACAATAAGTATGTTTTCATGACGCATATAAGCTGAAGATTAGGGTTTTATCATCATTGAGTAATATAGACAAAACCATTTGATTTTGTGAAGAGTACGAGTGAATCTATCACCAAAAGAGTGAATTGAGTAGGTATAGATTCGTCATATCTTTTGACGTAGATAGGATTGATTTTCAAGTTCAAGAGATTTGGAGAAAATCTTCGTAATAAAATTTGATTCTCCAGTAACCAAGGGAATTAGGATCCGCTTTAAATGTGATCATCCTTTTTGATTGCTATGTCGGATGTTTTGCTATAAATTCCACCCTCTTCATTTTCTTACAACTCACACCTTCTATTCTTTCTCCTTTAATTCATACTTTGAGTCATTTGTCAATATGCTCCATCCAGTTCTGGTTCTCGAAATACTCCTAACTTTCATATCATTCATTCTTATTTTTCACCTGCCGCCAGAAGAATCTATTTACTTCTACTATATTTTGGGTTTTATAGTGTTCTTAGTTCTCCCGTGTCTTTATATTGCTATCTGTATCGATATCTACGGTTTATAGTTTTTGGGTTGTTGTTGGGTTTTATATCTTCCCTTACATTTCGATGTTCCTGCTTCTGTCTTCTATAATCATTGTCATCCCCAGTTAATGCTCTCTTTTATTTGCTGCAATTTATACCCCAAATTTCTATTTCGGAGTTTTGTCCTTTCGTTTCTTCTTCTTGAGATTAAACACCGCTTGTAATGGTCCAGAATTTGTAGATATGAATTTTGAAATGAACATAGTTAATATTCTAGGAAGGAAATTTTAATGGCACGATCTTGACTTGTCAAATTACCAGAATACCTCGGAAAAAAGCCGAATCATCAAGAAATATTTTCTTGATATTTTAGAGGTTAAATAGAATACAAGAGTCGTATAACATGGCACGTGATGATGTTATGATCTGTGAATCATCACGTTCCATTTAGAACTCAGCATGACTTACTGTAATATAATCACGTTGATCAAGTGTCATTATATTATACTAACTCATGCTTCAGCTCCCAACATTACTTCAAAAATATTCCTATTTTAAACTCGAATGTTTCAGAATTTAGAAACTAAAATAGTTTCTTTTATGATGTAATACAGATAGCGCGAAGAGGTAAATGATTTTCGATAAGAATGATTATGGAAATATCTTCAGAAATATGGAGGATATTTATAATGAAAGATATGATGATATCTTATAATTTCTAATATCAGAGGATGATGAAGAATATTTTCCGTAGGGGTTTAGATTCAGGATCAAGGTATTCGTTAATGACTTCAGCAGATACTGAATCATTTGGATTCTTTGAAGGCAGGTTTAGTCTTTGTGATTTGTCCACAGCCTCCTTCATACTTTTCTCAATCCGGTTTCCAGTTCCAAGACTTCTCTTTTTCTGCGCTTTGCCAGCACACTTATTCATTATCATCAAACTTTTACTGTTAAAGTCGTTTCTAATTTTTGCTGCTTCATCAACATTTTTCCATTTTCGGAGAACCAATTCGTAGTTCGGAGTGTTTTTCAGAAACTTCACATTCAAATTAAGTCCAGAAGATAGACGTTATATATACACATATAACTGTTGGTGTAGACATGCTGCGAGATTTCAAAATACTGATTGCTAATTCCCGATGATTCGTATTGCAATTCTCGTTACAAGATGCGAATGAGTAAATGATGGGTTTTCGATAAATATAATGTTTTTTTAGAAGGTCAAAGATTAGTGAAGTTGTGAATAAGTTTATTGCTAATGTGGTGGAACATGAAAGGTTCTCCGGTAACAAAAGGGTAATCATATATATCAAGATTATGATAAGGCTACTCCGAATGAAAAATCGAAGTTGTCTTGCTGGAGCTGTGATAGAATTTGCTACTTTGAAAAGGAATTGCAAAGTTATTTTTGCTAATAAATGCCAAAGGATCTGACACAGATATGTGTTGAATTATGACTTTGGTTTCGAGAGCTTTTTAAGTACATAACTGTGGGTAATATGTGGTTGGATCATCATCTCGATTTCTCATTATTTGAAGTGTCTTCAGAAATTTTCGATGGGTTTGAACACAGATTGTAATCGTTAATATACATTTGATGTTCTAACACAGTTTTGAAGTCAAAGTATAGCTTTGAAAGATGTAGGAATCTAAAAGTGATGGTACCGGTTATATCTCGAATTGAATTCTGAGGTTTCAAAATCAGAATATGTAATTGAGTTTGAATGAATATGGTTGTTTTGATTTCTATGAAAGAATGTATATTATTGTGAAAGTAGGAAGTATAGTTGATAATTTGCTTAATCAGATTCGAAGAATGTAACATATTAATTGTGAATATATATATATATATATATATATATATATATATATATATATATATCTTTCGGGTATTACCTACCCGTTAAAAAAATTTCACAATTAATATTTTGTGCAAAAGAATTTTATTACAGTCTTTATGAAAATATATATGTATATATTCTCTTCAGATGAAACATAGATTTTAATGAGTTAATACTAAATTAAATACTAAATTAAACTCATTCGATTTACGGTTGGAACTAGAATTGAATAATCTCTTGAAGGCTTTAGAGATTACATAAGTATTTCTTCAATAATATTGAAATTATGAATCAATACTTCGTTATTTGTTGAGGCGTGATGTTGGTTTTCGTTAAATTCTTGTGAACTTCGCAAAGTACGAATGATGTTATCTGAAAAGTTTTGGGTACATCGATGATGAAAGTGTAAAATCAAATATATACTTGATTTATTATGAATTGGAATTTGTTGAATTGAGACAGAGATTGTAGTTAACGATGGTTAAGTTGTGGGCGAAGGACGTACATTATTGCATATTTGTAATATGAATTAACAGAGTAGTTAAGATTCACACACAATAGCTTAGCACGGAAAGATTTATTTTTATTTCAAAATATATATATATATATAAAATATACATATAATTTCTTCAGAGGGAATGAGTTAATTCTTCATAACTCGTTGATACAATATACGTGTTATTGATTCGTAATGATGTCCACAGTGATTCTTGAACTGACGGAGTTTGTGATGTTATAGGTGTTGATGATTCTGATGCTGACTGCACTGACGATGCTGGTGACACTAATGGTACTGATGATGCTGTTGGTAAAACAAGTTTAGCTTGTTATCCACCCACCATTTTTTTCAGGGTTTCTACTCTTCTTTCTATCATTTTGGTTCGCTTAACTGATTTATGGTTAGGGCTAGATTAGATAATCTCTAAGACTTTAGCGATTACATAATTGCCGCGGAATGTTTCTCCAATGAAATTATGGATTAATACTTCGTCAGTTATTGTTGTTGGTACTCCTTGGTATCCATGGTGCGTATGACGTTGATGCTCGTGGGATAGATTGTGAAGTTGAGGTTTACGACGCGGTTGTGGTTGGAGGTGGTAATGGTACTATTGGCGTTGATGATGGTGGTACTGGTTATGCTGTTGGTGCTGCTGCTGGTGTTTGTAACCTTTGCACCATATTCTCCAAAGCCACTACCCGAGCGCGAAGCTCGTTAACTTCTTCTATTACACCGGGGTGATTGTCGGTTCGGACGAGCGGATAAATAAAATCTAGAATTTGATGTAGTATATAATCGTGACGGGATACTCTGGAAATGAGAGAGAAAATGGTGTTTCGGACAGGTTCGCCGGTAAGTACTTCAGATTCTTCGCCAAGAGGGCAATGTGGTGGATGGAAAGGATCGCCTTCTTCTTGTCTCCAATGATTAAGGAGGCTACGAACCCATCCCCAATTCATCCAGAATAGATGATGGCTGATTGGTTGATCCATTCCGGTCACACTGCTTTCGGAGCTGGAGTGGGATTCCATTTCGAAATCCGAGGGACTTGAATGGGTGACGAATTCCATTTCGTATGATTGGATACAGAATTTTTCGATATGTAATGATTTTCTGGCTATTGGATAGTATTCTAATTACATAGAATATCCATATATATAGAACAAAAGATTTCGTAGATTACGGAGGAACTTACGGAATATATCAGGCAAAGTTTAAAGTAACAGATACGATAAGATATGATTTAGCAGATACGCTAAGATATGAATTTTGTCTATACACTACTCATGCAATTAATGTAGCAAGACGTGTCTAGACTAATAATGATAAGCAGGTAATTTTCTAAGGATGATAAGCAGATGATTTCCAACTAGAAATGATAAGCAAAACTTTTGACATGCAGACACGGTCGAAGTCCAGACTCACTAATGCATCCTAACGACTTATCAGTTAGACACACTAATGCAGACCTAGTTCGCTAAGACCACCGCTCTGATACCACATGTAAAGACCCATCCTAATCTATAAGAACGAATACAATAACATATGATTACATCGCTGGGTATTTGACCTCTATATGATACATTTTACAAACATTGCATTTGTTTTAAAAGACAAACTTTCATTACATCGAAAGTTGACAAGTATGCATACCATTTCATAATATCTATCTATAAATGATCTAATCTGTCATTTACTTAATCATAATCTTTACTGAACTCAACGACTTGAATGCAACGTCTTTTGAAATATGCCATGAATGATTCCAAGTAATATCTTTAAAATGAGCTAATGCACAGCGGAAGATTTCTTTAATACCTGAGAATAAACATGCTTTAAAGTGTCAACCAAAAGGTTGATGAGTTCATTAGTTTATCATAATCATTCATTTCCATCATTTTAATAGACCACAAGAATTTCATTTCCATTTCTCATAAATATACGTCCCATGCATAGATACAAAATCATTCATATGGATTGAACACCTGGTAACCGACATTAACAAGATGCATATAAGAATATCCCCATCATTTCGGGACATCCATCGGACATGATATAAAAACTCGAAGTACTAAAGCATCCGGTACTTTGGATGGGGTTTGTTAGGCCCGATAGATCTATCTTTAGGATTCGCGTCAATTAGGGGTGCACTAATTCTCAAAATTAGTGATGTTCCCTAATTCTTAGGCTACCAAGCAAAAGGGGCATATTCGGCTTCGATCATTCAACCATATAATGTAGTTTCGATTACTTGTGTCTATTTCGTAAAACATTTATAAAAATTCGCATGTATTCTCAGCCCAAAAATATAAAGGGTAAAAAGGCAAATGAAACTCACCATACTGTATTTCGTAGTAAAAATACATATAACGTCATTGAACAAGTGCAAGGTTGGCCTTGAATTCACAAACCTAAATTAATTATATATATTTATGTGTTGGTCAATATTTATCTAACAAATTAGGTCAAGTCATAGTGTATCACAATCCTAATGCTCGAGACTAATATGCAAAGGTCAACAAAAGTCAATATGACTCAAAATGATTTCCAAAATCTATACATAATTAATATATAGTTTAAATATCATCATTTTTATATTTTTAAATATTTTTAAAAGATCTATTAGAGTAAATAATATATTTCATTTATTAATAAATAAAATTTTATATAAAATATACTTTTATAAATCTTAAGTAATAAAATTTATAAAGTTCATTTAACATCATAAAAATAATATGATAGGTAGTATTAATGTAATTATGTTACACGTAGTAAAACATCTTTGTATTACATATTTATTTGATAAAATAATATCGATAATAATAATAGTAAGTAAAAGTTATATTATTTTGTAATAATAATAATTATTATTCTATTAATAATAATAACAATATTTATATTTGCTAAAATGATATTATGATAAAATGGTAATTCATATTAATAAAAATAATGAAATTTTATATTAACAATGATATTCCTATTAAAATAATAATTTTGTAAAAATGATAGTTTTAATATTAATAATACTTTTAATAATAATAGTGATAAAAATAATGAAAAACGATAATTTTATCTAAATCAATATTTTACAATAATTTAAATTTTATCATGATACTCATACTCATTATTTCCTAATCGGTTTGTTTAATAGCTTTTAATCGTCTTTTATATCGCGTTCGTGTTAATGATAATAATAGTAATCATAATAATTAGGTGTTACTAATATTAATTTTTAATTATAATAATACTAATGATAATAGATATTATGATAATTATAATACTAATTATAACTTTAACTATAATAACGATAGTAATAATAACAATTTTTAATGATAATACTTTTTATTGATGATGATAATAATAATAATAATAACAATAATAATAATAATAATAATAATAATAATAATAATAATAATAATAATAATAATAATAATAATAATAATAATAATAATAATAATTAGATAAAAACTATAACGACGATAATAACGACGATAATAATAATCATTTTTAATAATAATACCAAATTTCAATTGACTATAACTCCAAATCTGTTCATCGAAACCATTCAATATCTAAATGAAAAGTTCTTAATTTTTTCTAGCTTTTCAATGACATGCATATCTTATACCTTATCTCAACCGCATATATAACTAATTCAGGATTCAACATAACCTAACTAAAGGTAATATCAAAAGTACAAACATGCATAATCCTATATACTCGAGCACTTAGTCAGGGATACACTATTAGTATGTAAAAGTTAAATTATGAGTAATCACGTATCAATATTGAGATTCAATATTGTAGGAAAGGTACGTAAACGCAACGGAGACGATAAACACCAGATTGACCTCACGAGCATACCCATGAACCATACCCATCACCTCCATAGCTATAACCCATAATTTTCTTAGCCCTATCCTACTCGAAAACCAGTTTTGAAATAGCTCGCTCATGACCTCGTCGTAATATTTTATGTATAATAATAATAATATCACTCCTAATACTAATACTAATAATAATAATATTAATATTAATAATCTTAATAATTATAATAATAATAATAATAATAATAATAATAATAATAATAATAATAATAATAATAATAATAATAATAATAATAATAATAATAATAATAATAATAATTATATAATTATAACGCATAAGGATATAGAGAAGTGTGTGTAACTTATTCCCTGGTCGAGCTTTTATAATCACTGCAGCAATACATCCTCATGCGATTGCATGAGGCTTATGTGTTACGCTCATGCAATCGCATGAGCCTTATTTTGCAGCTCAATCGCATTAGTTCTTATGCCGACACTTTTATATTATTATTATATATATATTATATTTAATTTATATAATTACTTATATATTATATTATATTTACGTTCATGATAAAAATGTAATTTTTACTCAAATGACATGGACGTTGTCACTCGAATCATGTCTTGGTTTCGTTTTTTCAAACGACGTTTCGTACGCTAAGAAAACTAGCCTTTTACGTTACGCGACGTGTACCCTTATTAATAATTTGACTTACTCATCAATAAATTATTTTGTGATAAATGTAACTTGTAAAATTGAGTGTTGTGGTCATTTGCTTCTATAAATCAGTGACTCTTTGTTTGTCAAAATATATTATTTTAAATCAGGACGTTTTATGACTAAGTTAAAATATATATTTTCATTTCAAAATATAAGTTTGAACTCTTTACTTAATATATAGTCTTTCAAAACTAATGATATTCAAAATTTATGTATTTAGGAATTGTTTAAATATCAAGAATTACTATTTCATAACATTTGTATTTTTAAAGTTTAAAATTGATATACTTTATTTATATAGAACGTTTACAAAGACACTTTAATATTCCAATTACTTTATATTCCAAATCATTTTATCACAAAGGTTATAATAGTAGAAGTTGTTATGTCATAAGACGTTCTTAAAAAGTCTATTATATCGAAATGACGTTTTCGTTTATGAAAGTAAAAATCATATATAAATCATATCAGGTTTCAAGGTTTTAACCTCCATTTTAATCATGACTCGTAGGATTAAGTCTAAAGGAAAATCAAACGTAAGGAATCATCTTAATGTAAAATGTCGATCTATTTAACTTGTCAATATCTATTCTCTAATTTACTTATAATCCCTAATTTCATTTTCACAATACCTAATATGAAGGTTAATTAATTTATCTTATCAAAAATCAAGAGGCAATTATTGTAAGGCATGTATTGGAATTTAACAGAAATTTTCACCAATCTGACTTGCTCTCACAACTTGACACTTTGTCCTTACTCGAAGATCACTTTACCATTTATTTCGAATATCGTTAAAAAGGAAAGGTTTTTCTAAATCAAAGTGGACCTTTCAATAGAGACTCGAAATCGTAATTCAATGTATTTGATATTTCAATCTTTTGATATTATCTTTTAATTCCATCGATAATTATTCTAAATATATTTTGAAACAAATACGTTTATGTAAAGTATTATACGTCTAATACTTTGTTAACGTTTTTAAGTTATAATATATATATATATATATATATATATATATATATATATATATATATATATATATATATATATATATATATATACATATACATATATAATCATATCCGTTCATATAATGGTTCGTGAATCATTGGAATATGGTCGAGGTTAAATGAATGTATGAACACAGTTTAAAATTCTTGATATTCAATTTAACAAACTTTGTTTATCGTGTCAGAAACATATAAAGATTAAAGTTTAAATTTGATCGGAAATTTCCGGGTCGTCACACGTTTCCTTTGGGTTTAAGTATATATGCATGTAGCAGAATACATTTTCACCAAAAAAAAGGGAAATTGTAATTCCCCATTCTGACCTTTTGGTAAGTTTTAAGTAAAGAAAAGAATGTTTGCATGAATGGCTAAGCTGAATACTCTTGATAAAAAATGCGAGATTTATTAATGCATACCAACATTTAAAGACCTCAATCGAATAATATGCTTAAACATTATGAAAAATATATATTAGTGGTGACAAAATATATGTCTTCCGGTCAACAAGGCTAGATATTAAGCGTGTTTAATACGGGTCAAGGTAAATGACCCACCAGCACTTTTATGTCCATTGTTTAGAACATCATAAGCATTTAATTATGACAAAACTGTAAAATGTTATGTGCAGCCAGCACAAGTTTGTTTATGTATAGACAGCAAATATATAACAACCCTCATTTTTCTATTCTGAATTTACCAGATTTCCCTTAGGGTTTCAATGTCATATTATGTGCCTTATCATTAGGGTTGTTATCCATATCAACAAATGAACAAAAAATTTATGCTTTCATTAAATCATCGTGTGTATTGTTAAAACCCTAATATTATTTAAAACCCTAAACCTAATCCTAAGCATTAAGTGCTAAACCCTAATACCATTTAACATTAAACTCTAACCCTAATACTAAAATAAACTATATGTAATAATATCAAATGATGACATTTGTAAAATTAAAAACTAATTAGAACCTAATTAAATATTTATAAAAGTTAGGGACTAATAAATAATCAGATAAAATGTAAATTTAAATGTAACCCTGATAATAATAATAATAAAATATATATATATATATATATATATATATATATATATATATATATATATATATATATATATATATATATATATATATATATATATATATATAAACCACATAAATAAATAATAAGTGCCGGTTAAAAAAAATATAAATAACAAATGTTAGTAAAAGAAATCTGCTAGTTGTAAAAAAAATAGGGAATGAACTTGATCACTAAGTTTCCCTAATCCTAGTTAAATCCTAATACACTCCTTAATCTCCAAGTTAACTTAGAGTCCTAATTTTGATCCAACATATGATTTGTTCCCTATAAAAGGCATCATGATATTCCATAATCTCATCACTAAAATAACCCATTAAACTTGCTGAAATTAGTCGACTAAATCCCCAGCTTTTCCCTCCCTTTAAAGTCGACTAAATAAACCTCCACAACCCTCTACCTGCATCGACTAATTCCAGCCTTTTTCCCTTCTTCCTTGTCGACTAAAAACCATCCTTCACAGCCCTTTAGGTCGATTCATAAATCTCCCAAAAACAAAAGCCTGCATCGACTCGCAAATCATCACACAACAGCCTATTTTTCCTGCCTGAGTTCGTGGTCTCATACAGCCATAAAAGTCAAATTTTGCTCTTGTTTTTACTGTAACATTCGACCACTACAACAGCCCAATAATCTGCTGTGTTTCCTACTTGTTTGCGAGCCAAAACAGCCCAAGAAACTCTTGTTTTGGTTCGTGATTTTCTGCTGTATTCAGCTCCTGTTTCGACACCAAAACAGACCCAATAATTGATCAAATTGTTGCTGCAAAACCTGCTGTACTTCCTGGTTCTGTCGTGATCAAAGAAGACCCAAAGCAGCCTCTTTTTGGGTCGTGTCTTCTTGGTGTTGCTGCTGCTGCAATCTGCTTCTGTTTTCTGGTTTTCCTGTTTCGTATCATCATCATCATCCTTAGTCTCAATCTTAGTAAGGTATACCTAATAACCTAGTTAATCTTGTTCTTAATTCAAAAATTTATAAGTATCATATTAAGTATTAAGAAGTATGATCTTGATCAAGTATTAGTTATTAATAAGAATATTATGATTTTATGTGTTAAAGGTTGATAATGAATATGAATTATAAGATGAATTAAGTATAATTATGATATAGGGAATGTGTGAGTTAATGAGGTTAAAAAAAATTTTATAAAAGATGGTTAATGGAATTTAGTTGTTAATAATGTAAATAAAGATTTTGATTCGATAGGAAGTTAGTATGATTATGAAGTGGTAATAATTAGATAATGAATAAGAATTGATTATGATTATTATGATTAGGGTTAAAAGATTTAAATTATGATTATGATATAGATTATGAAAAGTAATGGTTTGTGTAATAAAGACTAGGGTTATAAGTTTCGATAATACATATGGATGATAAGGATTGGAGTTATGGATATGATTAGTTATTATGATAAAAAGTTATGATTTTATGTGATGATTAGGTTAGGTTATGATAAAAGGTGGTGATTTGAATTAGTAAAGTAATTATAATCGTGGTGTACGTGCATGCATGCACGCATATGTACGTATGTACCTGTATACATTGTAGATATATGTGTGTGTGTATATGTAAATATATACATACGTATATATGTATGTGTATATATGTAGGTATATGTACGTGTGTATGTATGTATGAATGTGTATTATGTAAGTATTATAATAAGTTAGTAAACATAATAATAAAAAGTAATAAGTATATATATATATATATTTATCATCTTATACTTATATATATGTAACACATATACCTAATATATATATTACCATATAGTTATGAACACATACATGTATAATAATAAATAAAGAATGTATATATATATGTATGTATCACATATGTATAATTATATATGTAACATATAATGATAGGTATATATATATAAAGGTCGAATAATTAAAGATTAATAATACTATTATTAGTATAACCTATACGCATACCTATATGGTAACACTTAATAACACTAAGTATATTATCATTAATATAAATTTAAGCTTTTCACGAGAATGGTCACTGTTAATATAGTTTACTATATTAAGAAACAAACTTTATGTCTATTAGACATTAACTAATCGAACATAATATCTCTAGGTTGAGATCTCCGTGTTCAACACTCCGATCATATAACTTGCCTGGAATATCTATCTGCTATTAAGGTGAACTTCATAGCCCCGCTTTTTAACTTTCTTTATTACTTATTTTATAACTTTTGGGGTGAGACACATGTTTGCTTTTAAACTGTTTTACGATTAGACACAAGTACTCAAACTTTCTTTTGATTAGTTCAAACTGTTTGCTAACATGCTTTGATTCATGCTTAATCCCTACCATGATATCGTTAATTGCTACATATAAAGGCAAGCTTAGTTATTGTGATAGCGCTATTGAGGGTGACGTCTCTATCCGGATGACCGCTGGTCAATGGATACATAATAATGATGAACGACACGAACGTGATGTGTTTAGGGTAACTAATGGTTAGTATCGATATCATACACACCAGCACTACTTCCGAACTGATTAAACCGCTTATTTAAATCTTGTGGTCTAAAAACTTGTTACAATTGTTAAACCTATGTTGTTCACTCAACCATTTTGGTTGACACTTTTAAGCATGTTTTGTCTCAGGTACTTAGATATATTGCTTCCGCTGTAGAACTCTGCTGTTACTTAGAAGTCTAGCCGAGCACTGGGACCAGAGTTAACATCCGCGTCAATGGCGATTTTGGCAGGGTGTTACAGTTGGTATCAGAGCCAGGTTATAGGGAACTAGGTTACATTAGTGTGGCTAACATGAATAGTTAGGATGCATTAGTGAGTCTAGTCTATAACCGAGTTGTTCATTTGCATTGATTATTTGCATTACATTCTAGATTATGTGCAATAAGTTCACTTATATTTGTTATGCCTATAACTCCTATACCATTCAAATCTTTAGAAATACTTTGCTATAGGAACTATACTTACACGTCTGACTCTTAGAATAAGAGCCATGACTTACTTGCATTCTAATAATAGAATGCCACCATACCTATCTCATTATAGGAGAGCCAAGGCTTGTTATAGAGAACAAGGATTGCATTCTATGTGTGCCTTATGTGGGTGCCTTAGCAATCTTTAGGTCTATAACCTTTCCTGCCTTAGTTTTAAGCGCTTTCCCTTAATCTTTATAATGCTATTTCATCTTACTACCTGCTTTTACCTCTGTTGATATTCTGTATCCTTTCCTAAGGATATCAAGCCAAAACCCTATCATCTTGCCTGCTCCCGACCCTAAAGGATCGGTTAGTATGTGATTGTTATCATATTCATACATATCTTATGACCTGACTTCGCCATTGTGATTCAAAGTATTCTTGACTCACGCGAAGGGATGTCACTCATGACTCAACATTCCAACGTCAACTTTGATCACATGTCCTGACCACGTGAGATGATATTGAAGTGGAAGTATGAATTATTGAAACATAATGATGCTTTGCCGACGTGATTATATTATAGTAATTCATATAGAAATTCCAATATCATGACATATGGAATAGAAAGTGAATCAAAGAAAAATTTCCAAGCCATTCATTCAAAAATCTTAATGTTATTACAAGAAGGGTAATTATCATCTGATTTATAGATATACGAAGAGATCGTTACAATCAAACCATCTATCTCATACCTATGAGTAGATTAACAAATTCCCCTATGCCATGAAAGTTGTAAAGCTTGACATTCTTTCTTTCTTAAACAAGTTATCTCTTTGACGCTTAATTATCACATCCCTGCTGGAAGGAAGAATGCATGTTCTTAAGTGACCTGAAGTGACACCCCCGAAACTTCTTCGAAGTATGCCTCCTGTTATCTGCAATTACGCTCCTAGTGTAGATTTTCATAAACCCATTAGGAAACCGTCAAAGATAAGCGACAACCACTCGCAAGATTTTCATTTGAATATTCAAACGAAGATATTATAAACACCACATTCACTATCACGTTCTCATACTCTACCATTCATATCTCACTTGTCAGCAACAGCTTCACACATGAACATTTTGAATTTTCAAGAACATAAGCCCTAATAATAGTCAACAACCGTATTTAAAAACAATAGATTTCATTACATCGCAACATTGTTGCTTAAAATAACCCGGAATTTTCAAAATACCTTCACCCGATCTTCGTCAATCTTTTTCCAACTTGTAACCTCCGAAATATGAAAATCCTGTTACCAAAATTTTTCATACACTGTTTTACTGTGCTATCCTCTAGAAATTTTATAAAATATTTACTTCCATTCGTGCAAATTTTATAAATCGTATATGTTTATATAATAAAGTAAATAAAATTTACCTTTACTTATTTTTCACTAGTACATATAAAATTTTACACTCACTTTTCTCAAATCAATTCTTTTATTCAAAAGATATTTTACTTAAAATAGTACATGTTGTACATAACTCTAGTTTTACTAAGAACTTCGTTTCCTTTTTAAATTGTCACCTTAAATGACTCGAACTTCTGTAAAATTATTCTTTGCTTGTTTATAAAAAAAAATTTGTGATATTCTACACCACGTATTAATCACAATACCTCTTGTCCTTCAAAACTTACCATTAAGTTCACCATTCAAAACTCTATGTTCTCAGTAACTTTTCCCTTTGTAAGATTAACCGTTGAAAAGATTTTACTTCTGATATCTCACGGTGAAACCACAGCGACCTCGTAAAACGTCAATTCTATGATTTAATATCTTTTAGCCACAAGAAATCATTTCTCGGAAATTTCCTCACCCGGTGTAAACTATTCTATGTAGCCAATGATTCATATTTCTTTTCATCCGCACTTAAACTCATAAGTGAATGATAGATCGACTCGCCATCTGAGCGAGAACGTCTTTCTCATTAAGAGATCACACATTTTCGTACGGTTTCCTTTTAGTAATAGGAATCTATAATCCTCGCTATCTTCTCTAAAGGAGTTACCTTAAATGCATATGACATTTATTTGTTCACTCCAAATATCTCTTTTCGTTGGTTGCAACTAGATGAATATCCTAGATAAGGGTTTGACCTCTGTTTCGACCTAACGGAAATCATAATCATAAAGTTACATTCGACAGTGTGCCTCCAAAATTTCTTCCAAGGATAAGTTCACATGTATTGTAATATATTGGACAATATCTTTTCCACAAGACCATTTTTGAGGGCATCTTAGTAATCATGGCTTGCTTTGCATATAAGCCTGGTTAGTGACTCCTCAGCTGGAATGTCGTTTCGTCTATTCACAATAGATATTTCTTGAAAACCAAAGGTATCATGTCTATGGTTATCTTTCGGAATTTGAAGTCGGTAACATCTCTAACAAACACAAGTCATATATTAAACTACATGGCTGTGATCTACCTCCGCATTGATAATAAAATGCACTCCATAGAAGAACCTGTAGAAGTTATGGATTGTGAGATCAAACGTTTAGAAACAGGACAACAATTCCTATTGTTAAAAATCCGTTGGTATTCGCGTAGAGGCCTCGAGTATACCTGGGAACGTGAAGACCAACTTAGAATAAAATATCCACATCTCTACCGTAAATGCGTCCGAGAAGATCTTCCTGAAACTTCGGGACGAAGTTTAAATTAACGGGGAGGTACTATAACAACCCTCATTTTTCCATTCTGAATTTACCAGATTTCCCTTAGGGTTTCAATGTCATATTATGTGCCTTATCATTAGGGTTGTTATCCATATCGATAAATGAACAAAAAATTTATGCTTTCATTAAATCATCGTGTGTATTGTTAAAACCCTAATATTATTTAAAACCCTAAACCTAATCCTAAGCATTAAGTGCTAAACCCTAATACCATTTAACATTAAACTCTAACCCTAATACTAAAATAAACTATATGTAATAATATCAAATGATGACATTTGTAAAATTAAAAACTAATTAGAACCTAATTAAATATTTATAAAAGTTAGGGACTAATAAATAATCAGATAAAATGTAAATTTAAATGTAACCCTGATAATAATAATAATAATAAATATATATATATATATATATATATATATATATATAAACCACATAAATAAATAATAAGTGCCGGTTAAAAAATATATATATAACAAATGTTAGTAAAAGAAATCGGCTAGTTGTAAAAAAAAATAAATAGGGAATGAACTTGATCACTAAGTTTCCCTAATCCTAGTTAAATCCTAATACACTCCTTAATCTCCAAGTTAACTTAGAGTCCTAATTTTGATCCAACATATGATTTGTTCCCTATAAAAGGCATCATGATATTCCATAATCTCATCACTAAAATAACCCATTAAACTTGCTGAAATTAGTCGACTAAATCCCCAGCTTTTCCCTCCCTTTAAAGTCGACTAAATAAACCTCCACAACCCTCTACCTGCATCGACTAATTCCAGCCTTTTTCCCTTCTTCCTTGTCGACTAAAAACCATCCTTCACAGCCCTTTAGGTCGATTCATAAATCTCCCAAAAACAAAAGCCTGCATCGACTCGCAAATCATCACACAACAGCCTATTTTTCCTGCCTGAGTTCGTGGTCTCATACAGCCATAAAAGTTGACTTTTGCTCTTGTTTTTACTGTAACATTCGACCACTACAACAGCCCAATAATCTGCTGTGTTTCCTACTTGTTTGCGAGCCAAAACAGCCCAAGAAACTCTTGTTTTGGTTCGTGATTTTCTGCTATATTCAGCTCCTGTTTCGACACCAAAACAGACCCAATAATTGATCAAATTGTTGCTGCAAAACCTGCTGTACTTCCTAGTTCTGTCGTGATCAATGAAGACCTAAAGCAGCCTCTTTTTGGGTCGTGTCTTCTTGGTGTTGCTGCTGCTGCAATCTGCTTCTGTTTTCTGGTTTTCCTGTTTCGTATCATCATCATCATCCTTAGTCTCAATCTTAGTAAGGTATACCTAATAACCTAGTTAATCTTGTTCTTAATTCAAAAATTTATAAGTATCATATTAAGTATTAAGAAGTATGATCTTGATCAAGTATTAGTTATTAATAAGAATATTATGATTTTATGTGTTAAAGGTTGATAATGAATATGAATTATAAGATGAATTAAGTATAATTATGATATAGGGAATGTGTGATTAATGAGGTTAAAAAAAAAAATTATAAAAGATGGTTAATGGAATTTAGTTGTTAATAATGTAAATAAAGATTTTGATTCGATAGGAAGTTAGTATGATTATGAAGTGGTAATAATTAGATAATGAATAAGAATTGATTATGATTATTATGATTAGGGTTAAAAGATTTAAATTATGATTATGATATAGATTATGAAAAGGAATGGTTTGTGTAATAAAGACTAGGGTTATAAGTTTCGATAATACATATGGATGATAAGGATTGGAGTTATGGATATGATTAGTTATTATGATAAAAAGTTATGATTTTATGTGATGATTAGGTTAGGTTATGATAAAAGGTAGTGATTTGAATTAGTAAAGTAATTATAATCGTGGTGTACGTGCATGCATGCACGCATACGTACGTATGTACCTGTATACATTGTAGATATATGTGTGTGTGTGTATATGTAAATATATACATACGTATATATGTATGTGTATATATGTAGGTATATGTACGTGTGTATGTATGTATGAATGTGTATTATGTAAGTATTATAATAAGTTAGTAAACATAATAATAAAAAGTAATAAGTATATATATATATATATTTATCATCTTATACTTATATATATGTAACACATATACCTAATATATATATTACCATATAGTTATGAACACATACATGTATAATAATAAATAAAGAATGTATATATATGTATGTATCACATATGTATAATTATATATGTAACATATAATGATAGGTATATATATATATATATATATATATATATATATATATATATATATATATATATATGTATATATATATATATATATATATATATATATATATATATATATATATATATATAAAGGTAGAATAATTAAAGATTAATAATACTATTATTAGTATAACCTATACGCATACCTATATGGTAACACTTAATAACACTAAGTATATTATCATTAATATAAATTTAAGCTTTTCTCGAGAATGGTCACTGTTAATATAGTTTACTATATTAATAAACAAACTTTATGTCTATTAGACATTAAGTAATCGAACATAATATCTCTAGGTTGAGATCTCCGTGTTCAATACTCCGATCATATAACTTGCCTGGAATATATATCTGCTATTAAGGTGAACTTCATAGCCCCGCTTTTTAACTTTCTTTATTACTTATTTTATAACTTTTGGGGTGAGACACATGCTTGCTTTTAAACTATTTTACGATTAGACACAAGTACTCAAACTTTCTTTTGATTAGTTCAAACTGTTTGCTAACATGCTTTGATTCATGCTTAATCCCTACCATGATATTGTTAATTGCTACGTATAAAGACAAGCTTAGTTATTGTGATAGCGCTATTGAGGGTGACGTCTCTATCCGGATGACCGCTGGTCAATGGATATATAATAATGATGAACGACATGAACGTGATGTGTTTAGGGTAACTAATGGTTAGTATCGATATCATATACACCAGCACTACTTCCGAACTGATTAAACCACTTATTTAAATCTTGTGGTCTAAAAACTTGTTACAATTGTTAAACCTATGTTGTTCACTCAACCATTTTGGTTGACACTTTTAAGCATGTTTTGTCTCAGGTACTTAGATATATTGCTTCCGCTGTAGAACTCTGCTGTTACTTAGAAGTCTAGCCGAGCACTGGGACCAGAGTTAACATCCGCGTCAATGGCGATTTTGGCAGGGTGTTACGAAATATTGCTGCGTCGAGTGTTTAGTTTGCTGCTTAGTCTACCAGCACAAGGTAGACAGTGTTCTTCAATTAGCACAGGATGTGTACTCAGCAATTCAAGAATATCAAGTGTCTCAGTAATGAAGAACCAGCACAGCTGGAATGCAGCTTACTACACAAGACAGCTATGCTCCATTACAAACATAGTGATTTCCTGAGTGGTCTACATCAATTGTACTATTCAACAGAAGTCAAATACAAAGTTGAACAGAAAAGGACACATGTCGGCGGCTGACAAGTGACCTTACAAGACCACGTGGGAATGCAGAAGTTTAACGCATGTGCAGACATGTGCTATACTTTGTCAATGCCTAGGGAACACAACATTCTATTTGTTTAAACAAATAGTGGTGCCAAACCGAATTGTGGTGTTCCTGCAAATAGCTACCAAAGAGGAAAGAGGAGAGCACTCTCTCTGATGCAGTTGTCCCCACAAGTACAGACATCCTATGTACCAGTAGACAATGGAACAATTACACGGATAAAAGGACTACTATAAATTGTTGTATCCACTATTGTAACAACTAGTGGTGTGGGTTTTATTATTTAGAGTCCAAAACGTGTAATAGCTTTAAGTTTATCCTCATAGCTATAATCTAGGTAAATCTGTATCAATCAACTATCATTCCGTCAAGGATAGTTGTAATTTTTTGTGATTTAATCAATAAAGAACAACCGTTGAAAAATTACCTTTGACTCTATTTAAATTACATGCTTGAATACTAAATTGTGTTTAACTGTAAGTTACTTAAAAGAAATTGTATTCACCCCCCTCTACAATACTCCTGTTGTTAATCAATGGACCAACAGTTTTCATATAATTAGGTAAAAGTTACCACCTTTGACTTTATAGTTAAGGGTTTGTATTTTATGTGTATTCAATTGCCTTTACTAAATGACAAATTTTTTCAAGAGCCTTGATAATATCTTGACATGCATAGAGAATTTTATTACCTTGGGATCATGATAATTTATTAGTTTACTACAAAGTTCCATTACCCATTAACATATGGATTAAAATCTTAAATGCCTATAAGTGGTTAAACTTTAGAAATTAGAGAACAACATCAATGGGGACTCCAGGCTTCCTGACTGATAATATTTTCGTTCTTTTTACCTTTCCTGTTTACATGATGTGCATGTAGTTGTGTATCTACATTGCTGCATATTGATTGGTCAATTGCTTTTTTTAGGTACATTCCCCTCAATCGGATTAATTGCGATTCAAGTCCTGATGTGGACTCTTCTTTTCCTTCTCTTTCCGCACACGAAGAAATCGAGGAAGGGGGGTCGACGACCCTTATCCGATGCAACCTTAAATCTGTTGAGGCTGCTGCTAAGGTCTTGATAACTCCTAATATCTACTATTATAAGTATAAATTTTGCAATTGTCCAACTCATATTTAAGTATTCAAATTTGATTCTTGTACTATTCATATTCCAAATTACTAAGTGAAAATATATGTCAGGTGCGTACTTTGGAAGTTAGTGGGAGCTTGGCTGATGAAGTTAGGAATTTTGAATTTAATTGTTTAGGGGAGGTTAGACTCTTAAGCGTCTTTAAACACCCATGCATCGTAAAAAATTTGGGCCATCAGATATCTACCAAGTGGGTCCCATCACAAAATGGAACACCTGAGCATCGTATATTGCAGTCTGCCATTTATATGGAACATGTCAAAGGGGGTTCATTAAAGGTAATTAATTTTCTAATGCAATTTATCTAATACTTAGAGTTAGATGTACAGAAGTTCTTTTCTTAATTTATCTATTTTTTTTTTTTTTTTTGAACGGCTGGTTAGCTGGTTAGACACACTCACACGTTAGGTAGAAACCCGGGATCGAACCTCACAACCATCGTCGGGAATTTCACCCGCACCCGGACTGCTTTGATTTTTTTGTTATTGTTTACTGTAGGAAGTAGATATATGGTCATTTGGATGCCTAATTCTGGAGTTATTAACTTTGCAAGTGCCTTATGCCGGGCTGCCAGAGTCTGAAATTCACGAGCTCCTATTTGTATGATCAACTATCTGTTCTCCCAGTTTATATTATGTATATTCTTAAATGAATTTACACACACACACACACACACACACACACACACACACACACACACACAAAACAGTTAGAAATGCTTTAAGGATGATGAGAATTGATGATAAATTTATTTTGTAATGTGATATTTTTTTTTTCCACAGATGGGGAAAAGGCCAGTGTTGACGGATGAATTAGAGGCCATGGGTCCAGCGGAAGATACTGATGTGACTAAATCTAAATCTAAGACTGAGGAATACAAAAAAGAAAAAACCATGAGATTTTTAATTGATATTTATCGGCAATGTACCAAGGAGGATCCAAGTGATCGACCAACAGCAGAGAAAATTTACCAAATATTATGTGATTTTTCAGATTCGAGTAGTGTATAAGTATAATCTTATTGTTTCAGCTAGGATGTTATTAGGTTATGATTCTTGTATTATTAGTAGTCTGTTAGTCACTAATGTATCACTTGTATGTCTGTTGTAATTTATTTCTGGGGTATTGGAGCCCAGGTGAAGTCGATTATGAACCTCATTTATTCTGTTTAAAAAACTGTTACTTTCATTTTCTTTATGAATTACGGATTATGAATCAGCATAGTCCAATTTCTACATACTGCTAAAGAAAGACTAAAGTTAGCAATTGGCATGTTGTTTTAATTGTAAGGTTAGTTATTTGGAATAAAGAAAATTAATTTAGAAGGTACTGATAGTGTGTTAAATTTTAAGGTTACGGAAATCACTACTTCAGGACATTCTGTAAACTTCAGCTGTAGCTAACTCACCATTTATTTATACGATTATTATTAAACACAATTTAACACATTGAGCATCACTATTTTTATCTTAATGGAATGAATAGTTACACTAAGGAACTTGAATGTATTCTAATTATATTAAGTTTCTTTCCTCGTTTATATATAACGGGTAACTTTTTAGTGTGTTTACATTCAGTAATATCTGTATATTATCATATGCATATAATGCGGCCTGTATATAGTGTGATATGAATTTTGGTAGGTATCAAAGTGAAATATGCAAGTGTGAATGTGTGATTTGTCATTGATTAGCTTATGTGCATGGGCCTCGTGATCTTTAATAAATGCAAATTTTCTTTATTTCCATTTGTCTCTCGGTATTATAAATGTCAATATTTTATGTTTTTTCCGATATATATATATATATATATATATATATATATATATATATATATATATATATATGGGGCAAGATCAATGGGGAATAACCAATCGGGGGGAAGCGGGGGGAAGCAAATTTTTTTTTTTTTTTTTTTTTGAATTTTTTTTTTTCCGGCATCAAGATCACACTAAAATATGAACATTTAAAAGAGACACCTCGTGATGAATGTTATTATTTAGGCGGGAAAACGATCGACAAAAATAACATTCAAGATAATATTGTTCGTGAAGAATATGAACGTTTTTTTTCCATGTTTTGTGAAGTAAAATTTAGCCCGCTTTAGAGTTTAGGGTTTAGGGTTTAGGGTTTGGTGTTTTGGGTTTATTCCATAAACCCAAAACACCAAACCCTAAACCCTAAACTCTAAACCGTTCGTGTTAAAAACTCAATCTAAATTCTAAATCTAAACCCTAAATCTAAACTCTAAACCCTAAATTTCTAAACCCTAATATCTAAACCCCAATAGCTAAAACCTCAAAATACGCTCGAAAAACACGATAATTGTTATGTATTACTTTTTCGAGCGTTTTTCCGCCAAAATAAAAACATTTATCACAAAGTGTCTCTACTAAATGTTCATATTTTCATCTCATCTATAATGTTCGTGAACAAAGTTTTTTCAAAAAACGAAAAAAAAAGAAGTTTTTGCTTCCCCCCGAATGGTTACTTCCCACACGAAAATATGAACATTTAGAAGAGACACTTCGTGATGAATGTTATTATTTAGGCGGGAAAACGATCGACAAAAATAACATTCAAGATAATATTGTTCGTGAAGAATATGAACGTTTTTTTTCCATGTTTTGTGAAGTAAAATTTAGCCCGATTTAGATTTTAGGGTTTAGGGTTTAGGGTTTAGGGTTTGGTGTTTTGGGTTTATGAAAAACTCAATCTAAATCCTAAATCTAAACCCTAAACCCTAAATTTCTAAACCCTAATATCTAAACCCTATAAACCCTAATATCTAAACCCTAATATCTAAACCCCAATAGCTAAAACCTCAAAATACGCTCGAAAAACACGATAATTGTTATATATTACTTCTTCGAGCGTTTTTCCACCAAAATAAAAACATTTATCACAAAGTGTCTCTACTAAATGTTCATATTTTCATCTCATCTATAATGTTCGTGAACAAAGTTTTTAAAAAAAACGAAAAAAAAAAGTTTTTGCTTCCCCCCGCTTCCCCCCGAATGGTTACTTCTCTCTTGATCCTACCACTATATATATATATATATATATATATATATATATATATATATATATATATATATATATATATATATATATATATATAGGGAGAAGATCAAGCGCTAAGTGGGATAATGGGATAAGTGATTTTGTAATTTTTATATCTTTAGATCTACAGCTCCGATTAAAAAAAAAATTTGCTGGTATCTATTTTCATTGTATAGATTCAGAAAAAAATATTTTTTTTTTAACTGGAGCGTTAAGATGCATCTGATGCATGTTATCCGCTGTTTGATGCATGTTAACTGCTTTTCATGCATTAGATGCATCTTAACAAAAAATAAAGAAAAAATGACTTTTGATTAAAAAAATACAGTGTTTAGGGTTTAGTAATTAGGGTTTAAAAATTAGAGTTTAGAAATTAGGGTTTAAGGTTTAGAAATTAGGGTTTTAGAACGAGTTTTTAATACGAATGGTTTAAAATTTAGAGTTTAGGGTTTAAGGTTATATGAGATTTGCTAATTTTGTACTTTAAGGATTTAAGGAATCTTCTAAATTTTCGTGCTCAGCAAGCGAGGGAAATATGTGATTTAGAATTAAGTCACATGTAAATGGGTCATAGTTGGTGACTGAATAATAAGTCCATTCAACTCAGCCCAATAGGTTACAAAAGAAACAGGCCCTTAGTGAAAAGCCTGTTCATATATTAAAATTGTGTTTATTCTGCGAAAGACGAAAAAAGAAAACTCTAATTTTGTGAACTACGTCGACAATTGGCTAAAACCCTAATTTTGTTCCTCTAAACATAACTCACATTCACCGATTCCCACATTTAGGCTTGGTGACCACTTCTCATTCATCGAATCAGGCAGGTATCACGAATTCATTATACATATACTTTATATAGCGGCTCCACCGCCCTTGATTTCATTCTCTATGCTCCGCCTCCATCGTCGCTACCGGTACAATTCTTCTTCTTCTTTTTTATACGAATATTGGCATTG
Source organism: Rutidosis leptorrhynchoides (assembly GCF_046630445.1). NCBI lineage: Eukaryota > Viridiplantae > Streptophyta > Magnoliopsida > Asterales > Asteraceae > Rutidosis > Rutidosis leptorrhynchoides. The sequence goes on from NC_092342.1 coordinate 279,121,858, forward strand.
TTTCTTTGAGTTCATTGCTATAATATTATCGTTCTTGTCCTCTGGTCGCTTTCGAGTCTTCTAATAACGTCAAGTAGTAACGGTCAGGGCCGGCCCGTAAGGGGTACAAGTGTGTACACTTGTACAGGGCCCAATAATTTTCGGGGCCCATTTTTACATAACTACACAACACAAAAAGTAGCAAAGCCCAATTGTACACTTACAAATAATTCTCTGATCCATGAAGAAATTAATAATATCTCTCTAATTCATTAATAAATATCTATTGAAAACCTCCTCTTACAGCGATGTGGGAAGAAATTAATTATACAAATGATAGTGACGGTTCTACGTGATAAATAACATGTTGTGCCTTTAATATTATCTTGATAAACAACACATTTTGGAACCTATTCGTTTACTACTCCTTATAATACAACGTTATTTATAATAATAATATTATTATTATTATTATACATGTTATAATATAATATAAATGTAAACAAAGTCAAATATAGATGGCCAATTTTTAGTATAAATACTACATCAATGAAAGCTTGTAAACACACATTTTCTCAATATATCATTCCTTTCTCTCTCTATTCTTCTTTCTTTCATTCTTATAAGATTAGTATAAGTTAATAATAATTTCTCTCTCTATTCTTCTTTCTTTCATTCTTATAAGATTAGTATAAGTTAATAATAAGTATATAGACTATTAAAGGTAGTTATAATCTACTATATTTATAACACGTTATCAGCACGAAGAGCTCCGTATAATCATGGTGATTCTTCTAGTTGCTCAACCACCACTTCCATCTCTCAAGATTTATGCCGGCCACCGTCCTCCGCCGCTGAAACCGTCGGAAGATCCTGAAACCCCCGATGTGTCTTCTCATCAAGAAGTTATTAGCTTGGATTCAGGTATTCAAAAAAAAAAAAAAATTGTTGACGTTATTTAATTTAAATTACTTTGAATTAATTAATTAACAAGAAAACTAAGATTTTACAACGATCATAAAATGAACCTATTTTTGAGAGGGATAGTTAAAAAAAAAAAAAAAGAGAGATATTAAGATACCCATACATACTAGACATTTACATACCTTTTATTTTCTTCTTGATGAACCGACACCGTGATCACCTTCAAACGGAAACGGAAGACACTTTGAACCACCATCAGGGCCGGGCCGCACATTTTTGATGCCGCGTGCGAGATAAGAAAAGTATGCCCTCTAATTTTTGTAACAAGCAACCAACTAATCTTTTATGAGTTTAATCATATATAACAAAGTTACATCTAATATTTATTGTTTTATATATTACTTAATAATTGACAACATAAAAAATAAGTTTCAATTATGTTACTGATCGTAATATATGTTACTGACATCTAAATCACGCAATAAGCTAATAAGCATTTACATGTATTTGATTAAAAGTATTTGGGTTAAAGTATTTAACTATGGTAAAAAAAAAAAAAAAAAGAAAAAACACATGTGTGTGTAATTTTATAGGGGTTACATAAAAAATCAATTAAATTAGATGAAGAAACAGTAACCACAAGTATTTTTATATAATTAATCAATTAAATATATTGTCGGTACTCTGTACCAGTACTCTGAGTGGCTGTCGCTTTATGTAATACTATATAGTGGGTTAAATTGTTAAAAAAAAAAAAAAAAAAAAAATCAAACTGAGGGGTAATAGATGATATATTTTGTCTTCATCTTAGATGATACCTGCAACTATTTCTTCCCCAAACAAGAACCGTAACACTTCAAATCAATTACAAAATTTCAAAATCGACATGTAAATTTGACGCCCTCTGTTGTTTGCTGCCCTGTGCGGTCGCACACGCTGCCCAGCTCCAAGACCGGCCCTGACCACCATCATAGCTCCACGACACCATCTAAAACCCATTTAACCACCTTTGTCTCTATCTATCTCTCTTAAAATAAAAACCACCTCAGACCACCTTAAATTGATACATATTGCTTATGGTTTCTGTTTTACTACATGAAACCCATAAAACCACCTTCCACCTTATTAAACACCACCGCATATATATATATATTTTCTTTTTGCTGCTACTCCATTCGTTTAAAACAAAGAAGATCATGATGATTAATTATAATGGACGACAAAGAAGATGATGATGTTACAATTGGATAGTGATGTTTACTTTTAAAACCGAACCCCACAAAAAAAAAAATAAAAAAAAAAAGAAACACTTTCCAGCTGTAAAGCTCTAAAATTTTGGATAAAAAAAAAAAAATGAGCACATGAGGATATATAAATAAAGATTTAAGAACAACATATGTTTTCATCTCGATTGTTGCAGTTGCCACTTCACAAAGTGACCACATAAAGTATGCCAAAATTTCTAATCTAAAGTCCAAACAATATCAACCCGCTTACCAACCCCATACTATTAATTAACTAAATTAATATAATGCCTTTTAAAATCATATATCATATAACATATTACAATTACTACTGCCACGCTACTTTTTCTATTTTCCCATATTCCTGACGACAAGTAGTTATCAAAGCTACGGCCCACCCTAAATATCCCATGTTGAATTAATGGTATTTGATTATTATTTTTGTGAGAATATCACGAGCTGTTAATACCTTTCAATTCGTTTTTGGTATAAACGATTTACAAATTAGGCATATACACAAATATTATTCAATGGAGTTAGTGGGTTGATAAAGTATGGAAGGGTACTAGGGTCGGTTTAAAAAGTGATTTGATAATAATGTTGTTACATAAAATAATAATACATAGAATGATGATGTATTAAAAGATGGATATCCTATGCCTGTTCGAATTTTAAAAACAAAGGCAAGGAACCGTAACTTAGTTGTTGGGCCATTACTGTCGCGAATTGAATAAGAATTTACTCTCTTTTTTCTATAAAAAAAAAAAAAGGGGCGGGGTACGGGTGATGGATCCAATGGATCCGCATCCACGACCCGCGGATGCCATCCCTAATTGTGACGAGTACAAATCAACTAAAAGTCTAAATGATAAATGCTCTTATAGGGACCAGATGTTCACAATAATTGCCTAAGCTAGATATGAAACAAATAGTTCATCAAGAAAAAAAAAAAAAAATATGCATCTAAAGCTTCTACTGAAAATTAATGTGCAAGGTACAACATATAACTATATGGTCAAATTCATTTGAGCCTTCGGAATCACACACATATACACCGAGACGTCAAATAAAATATATATATGATGTATATATATTACTCAATTAACAAAATAGTAAATCGAAATTAATTCATATGAATAGTAAATGAAACGAAATTAATTAATTTACTATTCACATAAAAAGAGCATATTGTGAAAAGGATATATAATGAAAAAGCACATATGGTGATTAATGAAAAAACACATATGGTGATTAATGAAAAGCACATATGGTAATTAATGAAAAGAATATTGAGAAAGAATCACCAATATTTCTTGAAAGAATTCAAGGTTATATATATATGGACCAATTCATCCATCATGTGGACCATTCTGATATTTCATAGTTCTAATAGACGCATCTAGCGGATGGTCTCATGTTTGTGTATTATCAAGCCGCAATATGGCATTTGCAAAGTTTCTTGCACAAATTATTAAATTGAGAACACATTATTCTGATTACACCATTAAAAGGATGAGACTTGATAATGCTGGTGAGTTAACATCTCAAGCATTTAATGATTATTATATGTCTACAGGGATTGTTGTTGAACATCTAGTTGCTCATGTGCATACACAAAATTAGTTTAGCTGAATCAATAGATAAACACTTACAGCTAATAGCTAGACAATTGGTAATGAGTACAAAACTTCCAATATTTATATGGGGTCATGCTGCGACATTAATTCGCATTATACCAAGTGCAAGTCATAAATATTCTCCCCTACAATTTGATTTTGGCCGAGAGCCAAATATTTCTCACCTTAGAACATTTGGTTGTACAGTGTATGTTCTAGTTGTACCACCACAACGCATTAAAATGGATCCTCAAAGGAGAATGGGAATGTATGCTGGATATAAAACATCTTCAATCATAAGATATATTGAACCCATGACGGGTGATGTTATTACAGCATATTTTGCTGATTGTCATTTTAATGAAATATTGTTCCCTAGATTAAGGGGAGAAATTAAATATAAATAAAATGATGTTTCATGGTGTGAACATCAATTAAGGTATGTTGATACTCGCACAAAAGAATGCGAAAAGAAGGTTCAAAAAATAATGCATATGCAAGAACTTGCAAATCGATTACTTTATGCATCTAAAGATACAAAAAGAGTGACTAAATCATATATAATATCAGAAAATGCTCCAGCTCGAATTGAAATTCCGAAAGCTGGCAATAATGTCACTCATGAGTCTTTGCCACATCTGAAACATTTCTTCCCAAAGATTAAAAAAAAAATCCTTGAAAAGGAAAATCAGCTGATAATGAGGTAAAAGAAAGTGTTCAAGAAGAACCATAAATCAATATTCCTTCTGCAGAGGATATTGATAAATGTAAATACATAAATTGCGATAAATTATGCAATATTATGGAACCGAAATGAAATGAAAAATCTTGATGAGATATTTTCATATAATGTTACAATGACATCATGAATAAAGATGATGATCTGGAACCAAAATCTGTCATTGAATATCAAAATAGACATGATTGAGCTCAATGGAAAGGAGCAATACGAGCTAAATTAGAATCGCTCAATAAAAGAAAAGTTTTCGAATCAATCGTTATCACTTTTAAAGATGTGAAACATATGGGATACAAATGAATTTTTATCCGAAAAAGAAATGTGCAAATGAAGATACAAGGCAAAACTAGACTTATAACTCATGGTTTCCCACAAAGACCAGAAATGAATTATGAGGAAAACTTATCCTCCTGTAATGGATACAATTACTTATTAGATACTTAATCAACCTGGTAGTTACTTAAATGCATCTCATGGATATTGTTACTACTTATTGATCACTTGATAATGATATATATGAATATACCTAAAGGGTTTAAGGTATCATAAGCATCAAATGCAAAACCCAAGGGAATGTATTCCATTAAATCACAAAGATTTTTATATGGGTTTATATAATCGGGACGTATGTGGTATAACCGATTAAATTACTACTTGATAAGAAAAGAGTATACATATAAACTTATTTGCACATGTGTTTTAAAAACAATGTTCGGATATGTGATCATAACTGTTTATATCAATTATCTTAAATAAAGAAATCTATGAAGCCATTCAACTTCTAAAGAAAGATTTTGAAATGAAAAAAAAAAAATCAAGTATTACGTTGAGCATATGACTGATGACTTACTTATGCTGAAAAGATTTTTAAAACATTTTAATATAGACAAGATAAAAACCATTAAATACTCCTATGGTTGTTAGAACTCAATATTGATACTGATCCATTTCATCCTATAGAAAATCATGAAGATCTTCTTGGTTCAGAAGTTCCATATTTTAGTGCAATTGGAGCTATTATCTATCTTACAAATTATACAAGATCTAAGATCAAACAATAATTTTGATACCTTCGGGGAACTACTGATTTATAATTATTTTATTCTAACAACTCGAAACAAGATTTGTTTGGTTATACAGATGCAGATTATTTATCTGATCCACATAAAGCTAAATCTCAAACTGGATATGTATTCCTAAATGGAGGCACCTCAATATCATGGCGTTCTCAAAAACAAACACTTGTTGCAACATCATCAAATCATGCCGAAGTGATTGCATTACATGAAGCCACTCGAGAATGTTTTTTGGTTAAGATCAATTACACAACTTATTACTGATTCTTGTGGACTAGAACACGATAAAAGTCCAACAACTATCTATGAAGATAATGCAGCTTGCATAGCAAAGATGAAAGAAGGATATATCAAAAGTGACCGAACAAAACACATACCTCCTAGATTCTTCTCATACACTCAAGATCTCATCAAGGACAACCAGATTGAAATGAGATATGTTCAATCCAGCAAAAACTCTGCCGATCTTTTAACCAAAGCATTTTCAACTGCTGTTTTCAGAACATACGTTCACAATATTGGCATGAGGCAAGTTCAAAAGATGTGACGATTCAGTGATATCTACTTGAGGGGGAGTCAACTCTATACTGCACTCTTTTTCCCTTGACTAAAGTTTTTATCCCACTGGGTTTTTCTTTAGCAAGGTTTTTAACGAGGCAGTACTAGTTACTCTTTAATAAAATTGTCATCTAAGGGGGAGTGTTATAATATAATATAAATGTAAACAAAGTCAAATATAGATGGCCAATTTTTAGTATAAATACTACATCAATGAAAGCTTGTAAACACACATTTTCTCAATATATCATTCCTTTCTCTCTCTATTCTTCTTTCTTTCATTCTTATAAGATTAGTATAAGTTAATAATAATTTCTCTCTCTATTCTTCTTTCTTTCATTCTTATAAGATTAGTATAAGTTAATAATAAGTATATAGACTATTAAAGGTAGTTATAATCTACTATATTTATAACAATACAACGTTTTTTTAAATACCTTATATTATTCGTTAGGGCCTTTTTATTCGCCTCGTTCGGGGCACTCAAATTCTCAGGACCGGCCCTGGTAACGGTATTGGTGGTGAGAAACAGTTACGGTTTAATCAAACGAATGGAGAGTTTAGGGTTTTGCAAGTAGCTGATATGCATTATGCTGATGGAAGCAAGAGTGGTTGCAAGGACGTATTACCAAATCAGTTTGATCCACAAGAAAATTGTAGTGATTTAATGACAAGCCGTTTCATTGAACGCATGATTGAAGCTGAGAAACCAGACCTAATTGTTTTCACCGGAGATAACATCTACGGACCTGATGCGACAGATGCAGTTAAGTCCATGAATGCAGCATTTGCCCCTGCTATAAAGTCGAAAATCCCCTGGGCTGCAGTTTTAGGGAATCATGACCAAGAATCAACCTTGTCAAGAGAAGATGTTATGAAGCATATTGTTGGAATGGACAACACTTTATCCCAGTTAAATCCAAGTGGTTTTGATGATTTTATTGATGGTTTTGGGAATTATAATCTTGAAGTTCATGGAGCTCAAGGGTCACCTTATGTTAATTACTCGATATTAAATTTATACTTCCTTGATAGTGGAGACTACTAACAAACCCTTCCGTTCCTGGCTATGGATGGATCAAACCGTCTCAAAAGTTTTGGCTCTGTCAAACGGCTAGTGTGCTTCCTGGACTTGTATATTTTCATCTGCCATTGCTCGAGTATGCAAATTTGGATATGTCAAACTTAACAGGTTCAAGACAAGAAGGGATTAGCTCTGCTTATGTGAATTCGGGCCTTTTTACAACGTTACGTAATATTGGTGTTGGTGCGATAAAGGCTGTTTTCACAGGTCATGATCATATTAACGATTTCTGTGGCAAGTTCAATATGATTCATCTTTGTTATGGTGGTGGATCTGGATATCATGGTTATGGCAAGCCTGGATGGTCAAGAAGGGCTAGGATGGTTGTCGCTTCTTTACAAAAGAAATCAAATGGTGAATGGGGTTTAGTCGACTCCATAAAAACTTAACCCTTATTGATGATGAAAACTTAACCCTTATTGATGCTCAGCTTCTTTGGAGATATGTGAAGATGCCTTTTATAAGATGTAGAGATTGCATGTTGTCATAATTCTTATTCAGTTCACTACTGTAATGGCAAGAAAGCAACTCTCAGGTTACCAAAATACCCTCAAAATATTTCTCATCTCATTCATAAATATATAACATAAATAACTAGTATAATAGTATATTATTCTTATTTATTTACTCTAATATTATATATGTATACTTTCTTTATTGTTTCTCGACCCCCATTATTTCTCTCTGACAATCAATACTACTATGGATGGATGGAGTACATGCTTTGACAATAATATTACATGTCCTTAGAACTTTACTGAATTTTGTATCAACCGGCCCTATACAAACTTAATTTGAAATAAGACATGAGCTGAACATATATGTAGCCTTCGACCTCAGCTAAAGTGTTACACTCTACTTTCATTCCTAAATGTGTAATGTGTATTGCATATATCTTTACGTCTAATTAGATATTAAATTTATATATTTTATTACTAATAAAATAAGGTCCCTTTCAGTAATTTTACACCCTCGAGTTATATATCTAATAATAATCATATTTTCCCAAAACGCTTGAAAAAAATCTGACTATTACGATATCAAACAACATAATCGTATCCAAACACCAATTATCAAACGCATAATCAATTTTTCAAAACGCAAAATCCAAGCATCCTCAAAATATTATCATTTAAATCATTGATCATTAATGGTTCAATCTATTACTCTTTATGACATTACCATGGCTCACATTAGAGTTGTGGTTAAAAGTGTATGGTCAATGTCAAATGCATCAAATTGCTCAAATGTTTCTCACCTGGAAAGACGAAAATACCACTTAAGGTAGGAATATAAAATTGAGATGAATAGTAATCGCATTTAAGTGGTAGGATAGAGAGACGTGCGTTTACCCTGACCAACAAATTATCTAAAAACTGTAAAAAGACAAAAATACCCTTTAGCAGATAAAAAAAAATGGTGTGAACAGTGATCTTATGTGTTCTAATGATATATTTATATATTTAATATAATATAATTTTCGTTTATGTGACCACGTGTCAAATGTAGCTTAATGTATAAGCCTAATAGCTTCAGCCCAAGTGTTTATTTCATACTGAACTACTTGATATACCACAAAGATCACTTAAACCATACACCGCATAGTTATATAGAACATTAGAAAGCTTTTACAACATACACAATGGCGTACTTATAAATGCTAAAGTTCAAACCTCTCAAGACTCACTGCAACGTAAATACTAAGGCCTCGCTATTGCTAATTCAAACTCGGAGTTCATCTGCCTCTGAGTCCAGAGGTTTAAACAGATCTTCCACTTCACTTGTTTCAAGTTCCTCTAAGCTTGATGAAGTCCACTTCGGGTTCTAGTTCAACGATTTAAAAGACACAACTGAAAAGTCAACAACATACAAAAATCTATATGAGTTAATTCATTATCATATATCATACAATAATTTGCTTTAAATTACAAGTAAACTTTCTTTTGAATTTCAATTATTTATTTGTTATAACAGGTTTTTTATAGAGTATAGCAAACCTGATCCTTATCCACCAATACTGCCCTCATCCCTTCTGTAAAATCACTTCTCAGTGAAGACCTTAAAGTAATGCGGTATTCAGTTTTCATAACGTCATTTAACTGCATAAAACAAAAACCAGTATATAACAAACAAAATGAACATAAACTAAACATTCAATCTTAAAGAAAGGATGTATAGACGACAATTATAAGGGAACCTACCCTGGATAGCTCATTTTCGTTATTCCTGCACGCAGAGGCAACTCGAGAGAAGTAGTGTTGTGTAAGAAAAAGAGAAAATAGAGCACCTTTTTTAATCCCAATAAGAGCATCTGTTGCCCACCGTGAAACTTGCTTATTCGAATTAATAATACTCCGTATTTAATATTTACTACTAAATAAAGATACCCAAAATTAGGTATGTATGAACAAATTTGTTTAACAGATGGCAAGATGATAATATTTCTACCTGTTGAATCGGCATTTTGCTGATATTTTCCCAGTGCTTCCATTATTTATTTAACAGATTTGTTTGCACCAAACGTTGAAACTATATGAGGCAAGAGTAATTTTAAACGGGACTCTGATTCGGGGTTGCTACTGTATGTTGCTAATATTGCTTGGAGTTTATTATGTGGATCCTCAGAACTGTAACATGGTACATACATAATCACTTTGTACAAGTTTCTTTACATATAAATAGATAACCTTTTTTTTAGAAAGATAGCTTATATGAATAGCACAATCTGAACATAAAAAGTATGTCAGGAAATATACAAGGTAGCTGACAAAAGAGCCTCCTTATGTGATCCCAAATTTGCAGACGGTACAAAATGTGTTCCAAAACCTGCATATATTGCATAAGCTGGTGTTGATATCCTGTTTTCAATAATTCCCAGATAGGCCCCTTTAAAAAGGCCATATTTTAACCACATAAGAACACTAATTTGGACATAATACATTGGTGGCAAACGAGTCAGACGGGTCGGATTTTGGGTAACAAGTCAAAATGGTTATGGGTCGAATGGGTCATGGGTCAAACAGGTCTAGGTCAGGTTTGGTTTGGGTTGGGTATGTTGAGATATGGAAACTTTAAAAAAAAGGAAAGAAATCAAATTAGCTTGGAGATTAAGTTAGCTTGGAAGTCAAGTTTTACTTAGGGAGCAAGTATTTTATTTTTTGGATTACATTTGGCTTGAAGGACAAGTTAGCTTGTTCAACAAGTAGCTAGCTTTAATGTTTCACTATAAATAGACCCCTAGCCTCATTGTAATTATGTGCACAAAAATAATAAGAAAAATTCTCTGGTTTGCGCCCGTGGAGTAAACCCTTCTCCGAGTTTGGAGTTGGGATATAACCACGTTAAATCCCTGTGTCGTTTATGCGTTTATTGCTTTAGCTAATTCGTTTGTCGTTTGTGGGTTAGTGATTGGTGTAAATCACTTGTCTTGGTTGGGTCCATAATTCCTAATAAGTGGTATCAGAGCTCATGGTTTCGAGTGGGAGCGATGGTGAATTGAAAGCATGAACAAACGACAGATCTAGGGTTTGTGCAACATGGATCGAGATCTAGAGACTCAGTTGATCGCGAAGAACTCGCGGGTATGTTCTATGTACTCGTGATATAACCTATTATAATTGTCTATGATTACTAATAGATTATTATGGTGGCTCGCGGTGGTAACGGAGTTGGTGGTCGGATCGATAAGTTATGTTGCGGGAGAGGTTTGCAAAATTCGGATGTTCATAAACTACTGCAGAAGAAAATTCATAGCGGGTTCGTTAACCGTTGGATCACCATGATATTTTAACTAGGGGTTTTCGACTAATAGATCTAATTTTGGTCAAAATTTCGTAGAGATCGGACCGTTCAATTGGGAGATATGATTTTTCGAAGTTGCAGCAACTCAGGTTGGGGTTTTATTGCGCAGCTGTAGTAAGAAAGTCATTGCCAGTTCGTCTACCTTTGGATCGACCTGAAAATTGGACTGTAGGTGGTCGACAAGTAGATCTAGTTGCTGTAAAAATTTGGAAGTGATCGAACCGTTAGATTTGGAGTTATGTGTTTTCGAAGTTGATAGCCGTCATGAAAACTCTTAGGGTTTTGTGATTGCGCAGCAGAAGTAGAAAATTCATTGTTAATTCGTCTACCGTTGGATCGATCTGAAATTTTTACTGGTATTGCAAAACAGTGGGTCTACTGGTGGTTTAAATTTGGTGATGATCGGTCCGTTGGATTTTGAGATATGATTTTTCGAATCTGGGCAGTTTTCAGGGTGAACTTTTTTCGGGTTTTGATGACGCGAGTGCCAGATAGTTTAGTCTCAGAAACTTTGAGCGATACGAGCTGGATATTGTGGGATGTTGGTTTGTTACAGAGGCTCAAAAGGGTGGTTTCTCTCAGGTTTGGGTCTTTCAGTAATGACGCGATTACATCCGGGTTATTATCGACAGTGGGATTTATCGGGGAAGTTTGGTGCTTGCGTGTTTTGAAACGGGGGGACCAAGTGTATGGTCAAATATTCCAAGTCAATGGAATATGCGGGCGGGTTAGAGTTCCTTGTCACTAAGGAAATTAATGTCGAAGGGTGTTGGATAGAACGCATCTGGCTGTTGCTCGATTATTGGTTGATGTTTCAATAAAGGGAGCGGCTTTCTTCGAGGGTGATCAATAGAAATCTTTAGGTGATGGATAGGGGTGGATAATCTTGTAAGTCCCGGAACTTGAGCTTTCTAGGATCCTTGAGGGTGTCGGAAACTCGGTGAGAGTTTGATTACCGACGGAAGTTATCGAGCTAGTGGGAGTTAGACAACTAGAAGGGTTGTGGAGATCGTTGAGCGACTTGTTTCTCCAATGTTCTCAAGTTTAGTGTGTTAATTCCAGTAACACTAGGGCTTCGAATGCTTGTTACTCTCCGATGACAAAGTAATTTGTGACTAACCGGTGATACGAACAAAGTTTCTTCTCGAAGCTGCGATTTAATTTTTACTCGTACAGTGGGAGCGTGCTTAGGATGAGAAGATAGGGTTTGTGAAATTCATAGCGCTATGAGGAGGTTAGTGTACCAACGAGAAAGCGAAAAGTTGAAAAGATGGTAGACTTCAAGGTGGTGATGGCGTTCGCACTAGGGTATCTTGAAGAATAGTCTACAAAAGCGTCTGTTGGAGTTCCTTTCGAAGCATCCGCCTCCATGACTTTAGTCTCATGGGACTCTGACAAAGTAGTAGAAATACCCGTCGGTTTTGATCTCGCAGAGATATTGCTATCTTCGACTCCTGAAATCATTGATATACCATGAGGTGGTACATCTCTTTCAGTTAACGACTCTTCCTCCAGACCCTGAGATTCAGAATCTAGAAGAGAAGTGGTTTGAACCAATGGATCACTTTCATGAACCAAGGGATCAGTCTGCTGGAAGTCTGATAAATATCCCTAAGGATTGTCATGTTGACTCGTTTCCATGGGACGCGGCAGATCTCCCTCATCAAGATAAGCCGGACCTCGAGACCTTGTTGTACGTTGAGGCACAGGAGGATTTCCAGCCGATACGCAGGGTGCCTTTTCAAGATTTTTTGGCTCCCCTTCGGCTCTGGACTTCAATGATTGAGTTTCCTCAATCGATTGAGTCAACGCAGACTTTACTGCAGAGGAAGACTTTACTTCCTTAGATGCCGAAGCATCTTTCTGTGTAAGATTTATTATTAAGTCCTGTTTAGATTGGATGGGCTTAGTGGTCTTTTTACCATCCTTGTGTTTAGCTCTCTTGCCTACCGAAGCTTGCGCTTCATTTAGCGTAGGGCTTACTGTTATTATTGGATGTGATACAGAGATGGGTGAGGGTGACCTAATTGGCTCTAGGTCTTGATCCGTGTCACCAACGGTTGGAGTAACTGTTTGGCGGACGATGGGTGTCGAAGTCCTAGATCTAGTTACTCGTTGGGTTAGCGGAGTCTGAATCATCTCATCAGGAATAAATCGAGTTCTCTTAGGAGAATGTTCATGAGATGACTCAGTTGCTGAAGAATCAGTGTCACTGCTCACTCCGGGTGTTGTTGAAAGGGTTGGTTCAATCCTAGGTGAACTATACTCCCTGATCCTCACTTGTTGAGCTTGATGTGCTGCCCTAGAACGTTTGAGGTTCACCCTAAGTGGAGGATTAGCTGGCCCGGGTGGTTGTACTATAGGTTCCTCTACAACCTCTGGGGCTGGAACCGCGGAGGGTTCCACTTGTTCTTGTTGTGCTGGGTTCGGAAGAGGTATTCCTACAGCCTCAAAATAAGAAAGCATTCGTACGTCTTGGGGTGTAGCTAGCCCCACAAGCCAATTTGGAATTGGCGCAGTGAATTGATTGTCAGATACCATTGGGGTATTCATCTTCAGCTCCCCAAATCTTTTCATCTGTAATCCATGTGTACCTGGAACAAATATATTTGTATTTCTGCAAGCAGTGATAGCATCATGGATAAAGATACAGAAAAACCTTTCACAAGGGATGTATGAACCCCTTGGCTTATCAACTTGTGCCTAAACCAAATCCCATAATAGTTCTGCATAAATCAGGAGTCTCTACTCTTGTGAAAGAGTAGAACAATCTCAGCATTGGCACAGTCAGGCTGTCGGATCCACTCCTGGTCATCAGCAAGCATCTGTTGATGATTGAGAAGATCACATACCACCTTGAGTGCAGGTATTTCTTCTGAAACTTAGCCGGTGGAACATTGTTTGCTCCAACATAACGAAGATCAAAGATTGATGACATCATCTGCTGAGTAGCAGGGAAAGCAGGAGCATTCTGTACAAGAGAAAGCCTAAAGATCCTCCTAAAATCAGCCTTAGTGATACTCCTCCTTTGAACTCCTCTTAGCTCAAACTCAAATCGAGCTTGTGTACCCTCTGGATTTGCAGCAGTAGGTTGTGTAGCCTCCATAAACCTAATGGTTCTATTGAGTAGCTCCAGATCTGTCACAGGTACACTGACAGTTGAGCTTAGAGCAGGCCATAGTGTATGTCTCTCTAGTATTGCAGTCCAGTAATTGCAAAGAATGTTGGTTTCAAAGTTGATGAAGTGATTGTTCGCCATTTAGCTGTATGAATAAGAAATAGAAGATCACAAGATATTCAACATAAAGCACATATCTCTATTCTTATTTCCCTTTGAAATCCTTTGTATTTTTCAAATTTTATATTTTTTTATGATTTTTTAAAGTTAAAAACATCATTTATTCCAAATATGAACAAGTAATTGACAAACATGACATTCATATGATATTCATTATAGTATAAAGTCATCATGCAAAGTCAATTATATAACACAAAGAATCAGAACAACACTTAGTCAATTTTAAGCACAAATCAAGCAGATTCGGTAGTCATGAAAACTTGAGATTCTGTAACTAAATAAGCTTGAATTTTCATACCAAAGACTTAAATAAAACATGCAAGATTTATCAAGTTGAAAATCTCAAATTTTGAAAGTACCAAATAGCAGACTCGGTATAATGCCAAGAACAGATTCGGTATCTTCAAAAATCACATATTATCACCCAAACATGCATATTCAGTCTTATATCATGCAAAAACATAGTCACAATCAATTAACAACTCAAACAAATCAGAAAAACATGTTAATGACTTGAACAGACTCGGTACTGTAGCAAGAACACACTCGGTATGTACAGAATCTATCAAATACTCAATTAAACATGTAATCAGACTCGGTCAATTGATAGATCAACTAATTTAACATGGATTTGACAAGATTTTATGTTAATCAACCAAATCAGATGAGTTTAATCAAAGAATTAAGAAATACGACTCAGATTCGGTATGAGCAACATTTTTTAAAATTAAGTGTCACAATCATGTTATTTACTTGATTTTCTGGTTTATAAATGTTCAATTATCTCAGATCTACAACACATGATACTTAAATTCAATTAAAACAAGAATATACCAAAGATTTAAAGATACAGAGAGACGGATTCGGTAGATTAGGCAGACTCGATAGTTTAGATCAGATTCGGTATGCAATTAGGTAAAAGTAAAAAAAGTTTGACTTTGACCATGCTATTTATAGATACCGAATGTTTTGAAGACATGGGCTTTACCAATGGGCCTTAAGTACCGAATGCAGTCCATTTTTATATTTAGACACATTGCACTTCAAACTTTGACAAATCTTTATCAAAAATCATTCAAGATTATCACATTTTTGATGAAAAACATTTCTGAGACAATTGTTGAAAATTTTGAACTTATCAAATCTGCACTGTTGGTTGTCAGATTCGGTATAATGCTAAAATTAGCATTTATTCATTTAAATTCAAAACTTTTTGGATTTTATCTTTTCCAATTTTTATGAATTTTATCAAAACAAGATTTGTACTTAGAAAATTTTGAATTATGTACAAAGTACAAATCTTCAGTGATACCATTTGTTAAACCGGGTTGCATACTGAGATGTATACAAGCCTTAGTGAATTATTTCAGATAAAAACATGGAATTTATAAAATTCACCATTGAAAAACAGTTTTCTTTTCATTTTCACCCTATTTCTCCCCCTCAAAATGTGACATACAAGAAAGTAAATCACCATTTTGATATATTCCCAAGAAAATGAGTTAACTCCCCCTTGAAACATGATATCAATGAGTTACCTCCCCCTTTCATAACCATTGAAATTTAATCCCAGGAAATTAACAGAATTCTAAAAGTAAGGCTCCCCCTTGAAAGATGTTATCTAAAGCAAAAGAAGTAGTTGCTCCCCCTAGAATGTATCTACTCCCCCTAAACACAAGATTCGAAGTATAAGTCCCAATAGATCTAAGGAATGTCAAGCACTATACTCTACCATGCCAATCTCTTTGATCAAGAACTTTAGCCTAAATTCATCTAAGGTGTGACGACCCGGAAATTTCCGAACAAATTTAAACTTAATCATTATATAATTCCGACTTGATAAGCAATGAATTTTAATAAATATTGAACCTCCGGAAAGAGTTTTACACAAGCTTTTGGTCACCCTTTTATTCTGACGATTCACGAACGTCATAACTTGATTTAATTGTTTAATTGTTTAATTATTGTGTATATATATGGATTTATATATATTTAACTTGAAAATATGATAATTAAATATCTCATTAAGTATATTAACAAAGTATTATATATTTATATATATATATATATATATATATATATATATATATATATATATATATATATATATATATATATATATATATATATATATATATATATATATATTCATACTACTAATTTAAAGAGTTTTCAAACAATATATATATTACTATTTAAACGACGTAATTAACTTATGTTAAAATGTATTTACATATAATGTATTACGAGTGTAAATACATCATTACAAGTATTGAATACACTTTATAATATACCAATACATATAAAGGATAGCTATACTCGTATTTTCGTTCAATTTTCTCAAGAATTCTACTCGCATTCATACGGTATTTTTACCCGTATTATACACAGCTTCTAGAAGTATTTACTATTGGTATATACCAATAGAAATCTGCAATTATTTGTGTAATATGTCATCCATGACCTAATCAATTTAATATGTCATGCATGACTTAATACAATTTAACTTATCTTAGATATTTTCACTAAAAGCCAAAATTATAAGCTTATAAATAAGGACCATTTTAACTCATTTTTACTCTACATTTTCTTAAACTAAAAACACACACTTGAATGCTCTCATATCATACTTTAATCTCAGCAAATTTCCTCTTCATAATTAAGGTAAAATACTTCTCAAAATCTTTGTTCAATTCCTTGTATAGTTGCTATCTTATTATACTTATAAAACTTGTAAAAATTAGAACTTGTTTTGGTGAACACCAAGCTTGTCTGAAAAACTAATCTAATATTTCTAACTTAACTCTAATAACACTTATTTATATGTATTATGATGTTATATTAAGTTAATATAAGAACTTATAACTTGTACATATGAAGAACACGTTGAAACTTAACATATATCCTTTAATCTCCATTCGGTAAAAAGCGGGCTGTTTTGGGTTGGGAATTAAAAACCTATCTTAGACTTTGAGTTTGAGGCTAAGACTTTGGAAATATGTTAATATATGTAAATAAGACTTCCAGTATTTTTTTCATGATTTTAGACAAAGTGGAAGTATTTTATCAAAAATCATATATTGGGTGGATGCCGGGATTTTTCCAAATCTGTCCACCGACACAAAAAGAGGGTAAAGCTCTAAAAATTACTACTTGGGATGAACTTTTAGAATTGTTTTTGTAAAATTAACTTCTTAAGGAATCCATAGCAATTTGATTCACTTTAAACGAAGTTGTAATGAATATTTGGCGAGCAAAACAAAATCTGCTAAAATTAATGTTGTATGGACGAAATTTATATTATAAAAACTATATTAACCATATCATTGTTAACTTTTCCTATATCCTATATATATTTAGACATGTTATCAGCAGTATAACAAAATATTATAATCTTGGTTAATTCTGTGATTGTATATATGTATAATAATATTCTTGGTACGTCCTAACACAATAAGTATACAATACGTTTTGATAAATCCTAAGACAATACGTACACAATATGTCTTAGTTAATTCTAAGACAATACGTATACAATACATCTCTGGGTTGTTGCAAAGACAATACGTATACAATACATCGTGGGGGTAATTCTAAGATTATATATATATATATATATATATATATATATATATATATATATATATATATATATATATATATATATATACCGATTATTGGACTGTTGGACTTTTCGGACTATTTTGGACTACTAACAAAGGACTACTAAAAATGGACTACTAATATAAAATGTTAAAAAAAATTATTATATAAATATTCTATGAACTTGCTTTATTTTATTCATATGTCGTATTATTATCTGAATCGTTATTATTGTTATAGGTTCGTGAATCCAAGGACGACGATCATATTTTTAATAAGTTGAAAACTTATTATTAATATACTTTTACTACTGTGAGTATATAGTCCCATTTTTAAACTCTAAAAATATTTTGGGATGAGAATACATGCATTTTATGTTTTACGCTATGGACACAAGTACTAAAAACATATTCTACGTTGAGTTGTACCACTTTGCATATTTTTCCCTAATAGCTTGGTAACTAATATTTACATGTTGTAAGAACATGTAAGCGCGAATCCTATTGATAGATCTATCGGGTTTGACAACCCCAACCGGGCTAGTCGCTCTAGTATCGTAAATGGTTGCATAGTACTTCATTTTTACTACACTTAGTACAGTGTAGGGAGATTTTATAATAAAGGGAATATGCCACATTAATGGTTAAGTATGGTTACCGAAGCGTTCAACAACTTATAGAATACTTTTATACACTTACGAGTGTACATATATTTATAACTATGAAATCTTGTGGTCTATATTTATATCGATGATAAACCTATATATCTCACCTACCTTTGTGTTGACTGTTTAAGCATATTTGTTCTCAGGTCCTTAAGAAAGTCTTCCGCTGTTGCATTATCTGAGCAAGCTGTGCATGGAGTCTCATGCTTTTGTTTAAATGAAGTGTTGCATTCAATAAAACCTTTGTCATGTATTATATTCGACTGTTACATCACGTGTGTAGTATTTGGAAACCGATGTATTTTGGGGATTATTTCTTAAATAATCACCCACTTGTTTAAAGCATGCATTATGTATAATAATGGTGTGCTTTTTATGAAACGAATGCAATATTTTTCTAAAATGTATCATATAGAGGTCAAATATCTCGCTATGGGACCAATGAATAATGTACTGCGTTTATAGTAATATGGACGAGTCATTTCATAAGGGCTTAGTAAACATGTCAGCTAATTGCACTTTAGTAGGCACAAAATATAACTCTACATCCCCTTTTTCTACATGGTCCTTAATGAAATGAAAACGAATATCAATGTGTTTAGTCTTAGAATGCTGGACCGGGTTGCTTGTAATTGCAATAGCACTTTGTGAATCACAGTAAATTGGGGTCTTAGAAATCTTAAAGCCATAGTCCAAAAGTTGAGTTTGCATCCACAAAACTTGTGAACAACAGTGAGCTGCAACAATGTACTCAGACTCAGCTGTTGATAAAGACACACCGTTCTGCTTTTTGGATGACCAACCAACTAGCCTATTCTCCAATATTTGAATTGATCCAGATGTGATTTTTCTATCAACATGGCAACCGCCATGATCCGCATCAGTATAAGCAGTGAGATTGAAATCGGATCCATGAGAATACCAGATCCCAAGGTTAGGTGTACCTTTAAGATATTGAAAAATCCTAACAACCACTTTGGAGTGAGATTTCTTAGGGTTGGACTGAAAGCGAGCACAGACAGTTACAGCAAGTGTAATGTCTGGTCGACTTGCAGTCAGATACATTAAAGAACCAACCATGCTTCTATAAAGCGTTACGTCAAAGGGTTCCCCATTAGCATCAGTATCCAGTAAAGTCCTCATTGGGGTTGTCATTGGTTTTAAATCAGTCATTTGAAAATGTTTTAGCATATCATTGATATACTTTGTTTGACTAATAAAAATCCCATTTGGTAATTGTTTTACTTGTAACCCCAAGAAGAAATTTAACTGGTCAAGCATGCTCATTTCGAATTTGTTGGCCATAAGGTCACCAAATTCTTTGCATAAGGCCGGGGATGTGGAACCAAAAATAATATCATCAACGTAAATTTGAACCAAGAGAATGTGACCGTGGTTTTTACGGATGAATAGCGTTGTATCAATCGTTCCACGAGAGAAGCCATTATCCAGCAAATACTTTGTTAAGGTCTCGTACCATGCACGCGGTGCTTGCTTCAGACCATATAAAGCTTTCTCCAAGTAGTAGACATGGTTTGGATGAATGGGATCGACAAAGCCTTCTGGTTGATCAACATAAACTTCCTCTTGAAGATGATCGTCCAGAAAAGCAGTTTTGACATCCATTTGAAACACCGTGAACTTCATATGAGAAGCAAATGCAAGGAAAAGACGAATAGCCTCAATCCTAGCAACCGGAGCAAACATTTCGTCATAATCAATACCCTCTTATTGTCGATATCCCTTGGCCACAAGACGTGCCTTGTTTCGAACCACAATTCCATCAGAATCCTTCTTGTTCTTAAAAATCCACTTAACCCCTATTGGTCGTTGACCCGTTGGTCTTGGAACTAATCGCCATACTTTCAAACGATCAAATTGACTGATCTCTTCTTGCATTGCTACTACCCAGTTCGGATCTAGCAAAGCTTGAGCAATGGTTGTTGGTTCAATCTTACTAAGAAAGGCAGTGTATAAACACATATTCCGAGTCGCCCTTCAAGTTGAGACTGGAGCAGATGCATCACCAATGATAAGATCAATTGGATGAATTTTAGTCCATCGGTTGTTATGTGGAAGAGGTTGTACATCAGTGGTATCCATTGAAACATCAACCGTTGTTGACGTTGAGCCTTGATCCATTTGATCTGATGTAACACCATCTAATGGATTCAATTGAGTAGCTGGAGAAATAACTGGAGTTGTATCAGCGGATGAATCTTGAATTGGTTCAAGATTATCTGTATCTGGAGGAGGAAGGGAGGATGAAGATGCAACGGGTGAATCAGTTGGTGTTGTATCTTCATCAAAAAGACTTGATTGAGTCTCCACAGTAGTTGACTATGATGGTGTAACCGGTACGGTTTGAACATTTGTATTCCGTTGAGGAGCATAAAGAATATCAAACAAGATATCCAGTTCCTCTGTTGTTACCGTAGGAACACCCTTCTTCAAGAAAATTGAGTTTTGCGCAGAAGAAGTAATAGCCAGGTTAGGATCGGGTTTTGAACTGAGTTGTTCAAAAGCCATTCCCGATAATTCATCAAACCTTACATTAATGCTTTCCTTGATCGTCTTTGTCCGTTTGTGATAAATACGATAGGCAACTTTGTTCGAAGAATAACCAAGAAATATGGCCTGATCGCCATGAGGATCAAACTTTCCGAGGCTGTCAAAATCGTTAAGCACATAGCATATACAACCAAAGACACGAAAATATTTGACATTCGGGCGTCTACCATATAGTAACTCATAAGGAGTTTTATCAAAACGTTTATTAATGATGCAGCGATTTTGGGTATAACATGCAGTAGAAATGGCTTCCCCCCACATTTTCGGAGGTAGTTTGGAGTAAGTAAGCATCGTTTGAGCTGCTTCACACAACGTACGATTACGTCATTCAACTACTCCATTCTGTTGAGGGGTTCGTGCAACAGAGAACTGATGTTCAATGCCTTGGTCTTTCAAATAACTATCAAGCAGGTCATTTTTAAATTCCGTTCCATTATCAGTTCGAATACTCTTAACATGTTTGTTAAAAGAGCGTTGAGTCTTTGTAATGAACTCAATGATAATGGCGGGGGTTTCTGACATTGTTCGTAGAATGAAAATCCATGTAAATCGGGTATAATCATCAACAATGACAAGCACATGTTTCCGGCCACCAAGACTAGAAATCCTCATGGGTCCACATAAGTCCATATGCAATAATTGCAAGGACGATGAAGTACTGGGGGGTTGCTTAAGCGGATGATTAGTCCGTTTCAACTTACCCATTGCACATGATGGACACACATGATGCTTATCATATTAAAAGCTTGGAATACCATCAACTAAGTCTTTAGAGACGAGTCGATTAATACCCTTGTAATTCAGGTGAGACATCCTGTGATGCCATAACCATGAATTTTCCTTTGTTGAACGAGTGACCAAACACATGGTTCCATGTGATGGTGCATCATTGAGGTCAATAGTATAAAGTGAAGCACAACGTTTACCAACAAGGAGATCGTTTCCATCGGTGGATTGCACCGAGCATTGACGACGTTCAAACAAAACCTTGAGATCTCCGTCATAAAATTGGCTGACACTAAATAAACTGCACCCCAAACCCTCAACATATGAGACCCGTTTGATCGTTATGCCATTTTTCACAAAATCTCCATAACCCGTTATTGCTGCAATCTCATCATTTCCAAAAGTAACAGTTCCTAGGAATTTGTCAACGAAATTGACAAGCAAGGATTTATCGCCCGTCAGTGTCGAGAGCAACCGAAATCGATATACCAAACACAGACGTCGAAACCCTGTAAACGTTAATTTCCTAGAATTTAGGTACCCAAAGTTTCTTGGGTCCTTTACGGTTAGTACCAAAAATAAACTTTGGATCAACAATGAGATAATCACGTAAAGCATCATGCAATTTAGACAATAAAGCATCATTTAAAACCACGTTACATGAAGCATCATACGCAATATCAAGTTTTACATCGTTATCAGAAGTCTTACCACACAACTTATTCCAAGTAGATATTTTGTTCACAGACGAAAATCGAAAAACATGAGATGATTTCCTAGGTCGACTAGCAGATTTCTTTAGTTTAGTTGCTACTTTCTTAGTCGGGTACTTAGGAACCCATACAGACTTGTAAGTCAAATTTGGATTATAACCTGTGACACGAAAAACACATCTGTTAGTTAGACGTTTAAACTTTTCAGTTGACACATGAGATGATTGATTTTGCAAAATTTCCAATTTGATTTTACGTTCCTTTGCATCATACTCACTCAAATCAGGTTTTGAACTCGTGTGTTGTGTTGACTTGACTGATTTCGGTAAAAGACTTTCCTTTGATTGATTTGACATTAAAATCATAGGAATCTTTTCAGTTAACACAGAACCATTTTGAGAATGAACTTTCTTGACAACAAATTGTGTTGAAGGTGCAACTTTTGAAACACGTTTACCAAATTGAGAACGTAGTGGGTTTTTAAGAATAGTAATGGGTTTTGCATCCGAGATGTTTTTGTTCCCTTCCCCTTCTTATAAATCCCACCAACACATTCAGACACATTGGTTTCAACAGTAGATGATTGCTTAAGTGTGTTAGCCTGTTTCAGTTGAATTATTTTTTGTTTTAAGCTCTTAATTTCAAGACATAATTCCTCTGCAGAAACAAGCACTTCACCTTCCGTAAAATTATAAGTACATTTTTTCTTAGGAAGTGGAGGCAATTTATCACACAAAGCAAGCATTTGTTCTAATGATTGACACTTAAGTTGCAAATCAAAATTTTTCTTTTCAACTATACCTAATATACATTTCAAGTTTCGTACAACAGGTATGTTTTCATAAAATTCATTAATTGTTGTGTCAAAGTCGATCATGTTTTCAACATTTGGTTCATCTTGAGGTTCTACCTTTACATCTAAATCAGGTTGACCTAGGGATTCTGTCTCAAAGAAGACATTTAGTTCATGTGCTAGGTCTTCACGGAAAACATTATCAGAACATGCAGGCAAAGCTGGTAGAATTGGTTTCACATCAAAATTTGGTTCATCAAACACCTCATCTATGGCAATAATGCTAGAACTAGGTTTGTTAAACACTTCATTCTCAAGCATTAAAATATATTTCTCTAGCATGAGTGTTGGGATATAAACCAGTCTACGCTTAGGCACATAATTTTCACGTTGCATATTCTTTTCAGTTTCAACAAGTTCCTTCAAGAAATCAGGATTTGATTTACCCATTTTAGCATTGATTTTCTCATACATTAAGCTAATTTGATGGTATTTCCTGGATTTGTAATTAACAATAATATCATCAAAATCAGCATCAGAAGCATGAACAAAATGATATGGTAAACCAGCTTGAAAGTAATCAGAATGATATAATCCCGAAATCTTTTTGGAAGCATTTTTTAAGATCTTAGGATCTTCATAACCCAACCTCCACTTGTCACCATGAATTGTTTTTGGTCTATTCATGAAAATCGTTTGTTTTGAAAGTTCCATATTCATGATAGCTTTGGATTGATCTGTTCAATAGAGTTTTTCCTCATTTCGAGCAAGTTGTGCTTTCATTTGAAAAGACTCTTTTGACAACGAAGAGATTTCAGAGTTCTTTTTAATAATGGTGTTTTCCAATTGAATAATTTTCTTGTTTAGCTTTGAAAGTGTGGGTTCATGTTGAGTTTTCAAATCAGAAAGATCTTTTTCTAGAAATTGAACTTTTTCTGCAGGTCGTTCCAATTTTAGACGATAATCTGTCCTTTCGACCTTAATCGGATGAACTGATTTTTTAAGATCTTCTAACTCAGTTTCCGTGGAGCTGAGTTGGACAGTCAATCTTTACAATTCCAATTGTAATTTAGATGAAGATGGTTTGGTCTCAAAAAGTTTGATTTTATCTTTTAAAACCTTGTTTTCGGATTTTAAACCTTTGACTTCTTTTGACATTGAGACCAAATTCTTCATCATGTCATTTTGCACTTTGATAAAATCAGGTGGAATTTCAGATGATTGTACCTCATCATCATCAGATGCTGAGTCAGAATTCTCCATTGCTTCTGTAGCTTTGATGAGCTTAGTCACCTTGCAAACATTTGCATGTTCAACCTCTGAATATGAATCGTCAATCCAGTTAAACCAAGTATCATCAACCGGTTTCAGCTCTCCCCCAGTTTCTACAATCTTAGCCATCAACATTTTCTTCTTGTAGTAAGCTGCATCCTTCTTGTAACGACCCTACTTTTTCCGTTATCTTTTACCGTTAACTATTTAACGACCGTTAATTGTTATTCGTGCCACGTCATTTCTATGACCTATATTATTATTTTTGTAATAATATATTAATTATTATGTGTTATATGAATATTTGTATTCATATTTTAAATTATACGTTCCTACGAGTCGCGGATTTCTATCCGGCGAATCTTTTCGGTTTTCAAACCAACGGTCGAACTTTTGGAATTTTTAAGTCCTAATTATTTTAAATATGATATTTTGATGTCATATGATTATATATAGTGTTTATATATTTTATTCGTCGCGTACTTATTATCTCTTCGAAAAATCAATCGCGTAGCGGCGTTTTCGCGTTTCGGGTTTCGTTCGGGCGTTCGGGCCACTAGGATTTTGTCATTTATCAAATTGGGCCACTATGGGGCCCACCCCATTCAGTTTTTGGCCGAAAATCCCTTAAGGAGGGGAGTATTTTGTCAAACTTGCAAACTAGTGACCATTACTCTAAACTTCACTACTTACTCTCATTTCTAACCTAATCATCTTATTTTTTTTCACCTCCTTCCTCCCTCTCCTCCCATGAACGTCCCCTTTCATCATCATCATCACCATTTCATCATCAAATCAAGGTTAAGAATTAGGGCTTTCAACATAAACGGATTCCTCTCATCGTTCTCTACGCGTCTATATCACTTGATTATTGATTAGGGTATAAACCCTAACCCTAGATTTTTAATTTTTCTTTATTTTTCTGTATTTTGATTATATTTTATTAGTATGATGATTATTAGTTGTTGTAATGTTGATTGTATTCGTAGAATTACTCGATTGCATATTTTTCGGTTTGATAAAATTGGAACAGCAGCTTTTTCGTGTGTTTCTGATATTGTAACTGATTTTGATCATAAAATAAAGTATATAAATGAGTTCCTCTCATCAAGACATTAATTTTAGACTCCGGATTCATGTCGTTTCGATTCCCGGAGCCCTAGTTACGATCAAAGTGGTATTTTGTTAAGATTGAAATGTGATTTTGGTATGAACCAGGTTTGGTCCGACTTTGTGACCATATTTGGTGACTTTAGGGTGTGTTAGTGTGTTACGACTGATGGTGGGGCGAACTTTCATGTTCGGGTCATCTCAATCCGAGCCACGAATCACCCGTTACGTCTAAAACACGTTTTTGATTGAATTGAAGTTCCAAGTAGTGTATTGACTGTATATCACGACTTGTGGGCTGTTCATGGTGTGTTCTTGAGTGTACCAAAGTGTCGGGTGGTTTGCTTAGGCGGAGATATATGTAAGGCTCGCCGAAAACCGACACCCGGGGCTCAAGATACGACCCGATGAACTTTTGATTAAAACTTATGGTTAAATATTAAAACTTATGAGAAAAATAATGATTTTCATTATTGATTAATTACTTATGATATAAGAAGTAATTATTATTATTTAAGACTTATGATATATATTTATTATATCATTTAATTATGACTTATGATTTAATTAACATTTTAATTAAACTTATGATTAATAATACTTTTATTATTAATGAAAAATACTTATGATAAGTATTAAACTTATATTATGAGATTATTAGTATTATAGGACTTATAATAAGGATTAAATAATTATTTAATTATTATAAGACTTAGTTATTATTTAATTATTAAATACTTATGATTTAATAAGTATAATTAGAAATTTATGATATGATTAATAATTCATTATTAATTAATAATACTTATGATATAATTTAAAATTTATTATTAATTAATAATACTTATATTATGACTAATATTTAATTAATTAATTAAATACTTATGTTATATTAATTATATCATTTAAACTTATCTAAACTTTAATAATTCATTTTTTTATTTAATTAAACTTATGTTAAGACATAATTATACACTTTTGACTTTAATAAACATTATAACCTATGTTATTATTATAACTTACACTTTTCAAATTAATGTTGACTATGTTTGACCAAGGTTGACTTTTGAGTTGACTTTCGGTTGACTTTGACTTTCAGTTGACTTCTGTTGACTTTCTAAATAAGGAAACTTTCCTAACTTCAAAACTTTCTAAAAATAGAACTTTCTAAATTTGGAAACTTTCCAAAAATAGAAACTTTCCTAAAATAGAAAACTTTCCAAAAATGGAAACCTGCTAAAAATAGAAACTTTCTAAAAATAGAAAGTGTGTGTCCGTATGCTGTTCCAGTCAAACCGATGCTTGCCGAGTGTTATTCTATGTCTACTTGCAACATGTACAATAGCTATCATACTAAGACTTGACCTAAGTTAGTTATTTATATCGGCCTGCTTTATTTATAGGTCGGCGTTGTGATCTTTCTTGATTACTTTACTTTATTTGCTGTTCGCTTGTTTGTGAGATTTCTTCAGTTGCTATTAAGGTGAGTTATAGTCCCATTTTTCTATTTTAAATCTTTTGGGATGAGAATACATGCAATTTATTTTATATTTTTTTGGACATGTGGAAGTTGGTTTAAATTATTCATTGTGAGTTGAACAAAAATATTCCCTAGTCTGGTAACTATAATCACTGGTTTCTACTGGTGAACGCGAATCCTACGGATAGATCTATCGGGTTTGACAACCCCATTTCGAGCTAGTCGCGCTAGCAATTTATAATCGAAATGTTTAGTACTTCGTATTTTGTTGTAGATACACTTGTTCGGTGTATATTATTTATTGTGTTTGGCAAGGGTAAATAAATGGTTAAGTGGTTACCAGGTGGCTCACGGAAAATGGAATAATGTTTTATTATATGTTTTCTAGCATATAATTTGGTGGTTCAAAAAGGAGTTTTTATGTTTTCAAACATAAATTTTTATTGTTTAAATTAAATATTGTTTGCAATATTAAACCTATAATTCACTCAACATTTTTGTTGACAGTTACTCGCATGTTTTATTCTCAGGTTCATGATTGATTGCTTCCGCTGTGCTTAGAGAGTCTGCATATTTATGATGGCAGCTTTTGTTAAACATTAACTTGCATTCTATTTTATTACTTTAAAAAGTGGTTGTTTGTTGACTTTATTTTGGTCAACTTTTGGTTAAAGTATTATTGTATAGTTTTTCTAAACTTATACATTTTAGTAGATTTCCTTTATAGGAAATCATTTTTAAATAAAGAATGCAAGGTTGTTTTATTAAATTCATATAGAGTTTCGATCAAGCTGTGGGACCAAGTGACAGAGCCGTTAAGTGTTTTGTCGGAGTCGTCACAGTTGGTATCAGAGCTCTGGTTGTAGGGAATTAGGCTGCATTGATGTCGTTACCTGAGTCAATAGGGTGCATTAGTGAGTCTAGTCTACAGCCCGGCCTATTATATATTACTATATGTGATTATTTGTATCGTATTGGTATGTATATTGTTGTCATACATACATTTCTATTATGTTCTAAATCCAGGAGGAACTCCCATTCCGATTTAAACGTATTCTCCGACTCATGCGAGTTCATCTTTTATGGGAACACCTCGGTTAGTGAAACCGAGGGGGGGGGGGTGACATTCTTGACTTCTGAAATTCTCGACATTTCTATGTCATAATTTGTGTTTATTGATATAACATTTGAGTTACATTACGTGTTCTAAAATTCTCGGCATTTCTATGTCATCTATTATGGTTATGTATATAACTTTTGAGTTATATTACGCGAGATGTCATTCTTGACTTCTAAAGGCTCGGCATTTCAATGTCAGCTATTGTGTTTGGGTATATAACATTTTTGTTACATTACATGCCATTGTGCCGTTGTGCCTATGTGCTTTGGTTTTTGAACCGAAAAACGTCATCCTTGACTTTTAGAGATTCTTGGTACTTCGAAGACATTTTCATGTCACCATTACTCCTATTCATTACTTTCGATGTCTTTGTCTCTTGTGCTATCCTTAGCACATTGTTAAGAAATTGTTTTAGGGAAATTGTGTTGAAATTCGAGGTTGACCACGTGTCCTGACCTTATGTAGTGATATTGGAATGGAACTATGAGTTAGTGAAATATAATGGCGTCAGGCCAACGTGATTATATTACGTTAATTCATAAAAAGTCCCAATATTGTGACATGAGGAATAGAAAGCGAGTCAGAGAAAATTTATACACCACTCATTCGGAAATTCTAACGTTGTTACATGAGTAAGGAAGATACTCATTATCTTATTTGTTGATATACGAGAGACTCGTCTTAACCGAACTACTTACCCTATGTTTTATCATTCATAACTCGCTTGTTAGTGACAGCTTCGCACGTGAAGAGTTTTGACCCAAGGACTTATGTCCTGACAATAGTCAAAACAATATTTAACTCATTGGTTTTCATGACCTCGTAGCATTTATTGATTAGATGTCGCAAGACGATTCAAGTCCATCACCCGAGCTTTAACGATCTTACTTCAACTCGTAACCTCTGTAATGCGGATACCCTGCTTTTCATTAAAATTTTTACACATTTGTGCAATTGGGCGGTTCTCACGAGATTTATGGGCGAATAGAAGTAATGAAATATTTTGTCATGTATACTATTTATAAAATCATATATGTACGTATGAATTCAAATGGACTAATTTACCCTTACCTATTTTGGCTATTATACACTAAATTATGCCTTCAAAATTATTTTAAAAACCACTCTTGTTGAGTTGTTTAGTTAACTCAAATTGATTTATGTAAAATGGTACACGTTGTACATACTTCTAAATTTACTAAGAGCTTCGTTCCATTTATGGGGTTACATTAGACGTTTAAAGCTTTTTCAAAACTTCTTTGATTGATTACATTAGAATTTTCGCATTACTCTACAGAGTGTTTGGATCACATTTCTTCTCATCCTCCGTTTAAGGATGAAATTTTACCATTAAGTCCATTGATAGAAATTCTTACACCAGTTTGGATGCCGGTTTTATAAAATTTGTTGGAAAGTCTTTGCGCTCATAGAATTTTCCCTCTTATGGTTGGACATGGCCGAAACGCAGACCAATAAATCAAGTTTCTGGGGTACACTCGATGGTCACCTTATTGTAGAAATGGCGCTAGGTGGGTTTCTACCCCAACTGTTGTTATAATGGGTATCATAGATATATATTACTCTAGACCGTTTGAGGAGTTTCTACTCTCAATTTTCGCTGTCAACCGCAACACCCTCGTAAACATCAATCCTAGGATTCAATACTTTGAGGTACACGAAATTATTTTTGGAGATTCATCTCACCTGGAGTCGGCCATTCTTTATAACCCATGATTCGCGTTCTTTTCATCCGCACATAAATTTAAGAATATGGATGAATCCTAGACTTCCTCGCTCATTGTACAAGGAAGTTCACTCTCGTTGAATTATCACACCTTTCATAAGTCTTCCTTTCGGAAATATAATGAAAATTTACTTTGGAGTCCATGATCCTCGTTAACTCCTTTGAGAGAATTGCCTAAAATATCTATGCCACCGATGTGACTACTCCATATTTATTTCTTCCTTCATTATTGCAACTTTATTTCATCCGTCCCAGTTTGTCCCCTTGGGGAGCTCCCGTTTTGTTCGTTGAGAAGAAAGATGGTTCATTTCGTTTGTGTATTGATTATCGTGAATTGAACGAGCTTACTGTTAAAAACCGTTACCCTCTTCCGAGAATTGATGATCTGTTCGATCAACTTCAAGGTTCGTCCGTTTATTATAAGATTAATCTTCGTTCCGGTTATCACCAATTACGAGCTAAAGAAACTGATATTCTGAAAACCGCTTTCTGTACCCGTTATAGTCACTTTGAATTTCTTGTTATGCCGTTCAGATTGACAAATGCACCTGTTGTGTTCATGGACCTCATGAACCGTGTGTGTAGACCCTATCTGGACAAATTCGTTACTGTTTTCATCGACCACATCCTTATTTATTCTAAGAGTGATGAAGGGCGAAGAACATTTGAAGTTAGTGCTTGATCTGTTGAGGAAAGAAGAGTTGTACGCTAAGTTCTCTAAGTGTGCTTTCTGGTTAAGAGAAGTTCAATTTCCTCGGACATATTGTTAGTAAATAGGAAATACATGTTGATTCTGCTAAGATTGAGGCGATTGAAAAGTGGGAAGTTCCGAAAACTCCTACTCAGATTCGCCAGTTTCTAGGATTAGCAGGCTATTATAGAAGGTTCATTCAAGATTTTTCACGAGTAGCGAAACCTCTGACTGCTTTAACGCATAAGGGGAAGAAGTACGAGTGGAAGAGTGAACAAGAGTCTGCTTTCCAAACTCTGAAGAAGAAGTTAACTTCTGCACCGATATTATCACTACCTGAGGGTAATGATGATTTTGTTATCTATTGTGATGCTTCGTGTCAAGACTTTGGTTGTGTTTTGATGCAACGAAAGAAAGTTATTGCGTACGCGTCACGTCAGTTGAAGATTCACGAGCAGAATTACGTAACCCATGATTTAGAGTTGAGAGCTGTTGTGTTTGCGCTTAAGATTTGCAGACATTATCTATATGGGGTCAAAGGTACATTGTACACTGATCACAAAAGTCTTCAACATATTCTTGATCAGAAACAGTTAAATATGAGGCAACGAAGATGGGTTGAGACGTTAAATGATTATGATTGCGAACTTTTATATCATCCGGGAAAGGCCAATGATGTGGCTGATGCATTAAGTCGTAAAGAAAGGGCTGAACCTCGCAGGTTTAGGGCCTTGAATATGACAATTCAAACAAACCTCGCTAGGCAGATCCTTGAGGCACAATAAGAAGCCTTGAAGGAGGAAAATTTTGTAACGGGAAGGTCCGAGGCTTGAGTAAACAGTTAGAGGTACAAACCGATGGTACTCGGTATTTTGCGGGATGCCTTTGGGTTCCGAAGTTTGGTGATCTACGAAAACTTGTTTTAGATGAGGCTCATAAGTCTAGGTACTCTATTCATCCTGGTTCAGGAAAGATGTATCATGATTTTAAGGAGCTGTATTGGTGGCCTAATTTGAAAGCTGATGTGGCTACGTATGTGGCTAAGTGTTTGACCTGCGCTAAGGTTAAAGCTGAACATCAGAAACCGTCTGGACTTTTGGTGCAACCTGAAATTCCCGAGTGGAAGTGGGAAGGTATTAAGATGGACTTTATTACGAAGTTACCGGGAGTTGTGGGTGGTTATGATACCATTTGGGTTATTGTTACCGACTCGCTAAGTCAACTCTTTTCTTGCCAATTAAGGAAACATATTCAATGAAGAAGTTTACTCGTTTGTATTTGAAGGAAATTATTTCGAGACATGGTGTTCCCGTATCGATTATGTTGGACTGAGGCAGTCCTAACAAGGTGCTCTAGGAACTAAATTGGATATGAGCACCGCTTATCATCCACAGACGGATGGTCAGAGTGAAAGGACCATTCAAACGTAGAAAACATGTTAAGAGCGTGTGTTATTGATTTTGGAAATGGGTGGGATAAATATTTGCCGCTGGATGAGTTTTCTTATAACAGCAGTTATCATGCAAGTATTAAAGCCGCACCATTTGAAGCTCTGTATGGTAGAAAGTGTAGGTCTCCTGTCTGTTGGAATGAGGTTGGGGATGCTCAACTCACATGACCAGAGATTATTCACGAGACTACTGAGAAGATTGTACAGTTTAAGAAAGATTGAGAACCGCCAGAAGTAGGAAAAAGAGTTACGCTGATAAGAGAAGGAACGATATCGAATTTCAGGTCGGTGATCGTGTTAGGTTGAAGGTATCACCTTGGAAAGGAGTGGTGCGTTTTGGTAAAAGGGGAAAGTTGAATCCTCGTTTTGTTGGACCGTTTGAGATCATTGAGAGAGTTGGACCCGTGGCTTATCGTTTGAAATTGCCACAAGAACTCAGTGCTGTTCATGACGTTTATCATGTATCGAATTTGAAGAAGTGTTTGGCCGACGCCGATAAGACTATTCCTCTGGAGGAACTTCGTGTTGATAAGCAACTACATTTTATTGAGGAACCTGTTGAAATTATGGATCGAGAGGTTAAGACTCTTAAGCAGAGTAGAATTCCTATTGTTCGAGTTAGATGGAACGCCAGACGCGATACCGAGTTCACTTGGGGGCGTGAAGGTCAGATGAGGCAGAAGTACCCGCATTTGTTCCCAAATGATGAGGAAACCCCTGCACCTGCTTAAATTTCGGGACGAAATTTCCGTAACGGGAAGGTACTGTAACGACCCTACTTTTTCCGTTATCTTTTACCGTTAACTATTTAACGACCGTTAATTGTTATTCGTGCCACGTCATTTCTATGACCTATATTATTATTTTTGTAATAATATATTAATTATTATGTGTTATATGAATATTTGTATTCATATTTTAAATTATACGTTCCTACGAGTCGCGGATTTCTATCCGGCGAATCTTTTCGGTTTTCAAACCAACGGTCGAACTTTTGGAATTTTTAAGTCCTAATTATTTTAAATATGATATTTTGATGTCATATGATTATATATAGTGTTTATATATTTTATTCGTCGCGTACTTATTATCTCTTCGAAAAATCAATCGCGTAGCGGCGTTTTCGCGTTTCGGGTTTCGTTCGGGCGTTCGGGCCACTAGGATTTTGTCATTTATCAAATTGGGCCACTATGGGGCCCACCCCATTCAGTTTTTGGCCGAAAATCCCTTAAGGAGGGGAGTATTTTGTCAAACTTGCAAACTAGTGACCATTACTCTAAACTTCACTACTTACTCTCATTTCTAACCTAATCATCTTATTTTTTTTCACCTCCTTCCTCCCTCTCCTCCCATGAACGTCCCCTTTCATCATCATCATCACCATTTCATCATCAAATCAAGGTTAAGAATTAGGGCTTTCAACATAAACGGATTCCTCTCATCGTTCTCTACGCGTCTATATCACTTGATTATTGATTAGGGTATAAACCCTAACCCTAGATTTTTAATTTTTCTTTATTTTTCTGTATTTTGATTATATTTTATTAGTATGATGATTATTAGTTGTTGTAATGTTGATTGTATTCGTAGAATTACTCGATTGCATATTTTTCGGTTTGATAAAATTGGAACAGCAGCTTTTTCGTGTGTTTCTGATATTGTAACTGATGTTGATCATAAAATAAAGTATATAAATGAGTTCCTCTCATCAAGACATTAATTTTAGACTCCGGATTCATGTCGTTTCGATTCCCGGAGCCCTAGTTACGATCAAAGTGGTATTTTGTTAAGATTGAAATGTGATTTTGGTATGAACCAGGTTTGGTCCGACTTTGTGACCATATTTGGTGACTTTAGGGTGTGTTAGTGTGTTACGACTGATGGTGGGGCGAACTTTCATGTTCGGGTCATCTCAATCCGAGCCACGAATCACCCGTTACGTCTAAAACACGTTTTTGATTGAATTGAAGTTCCAAGTAGTGTATTGACTGTATATCACGACTTGTGGGCTGTTCATGGTGTGTTCTTGAGTGTACCAAAGTGTCGGGTGGTTTGCTTAGGCGGAGATATATGTAAGGCTCGCCGAAAACCGACACCCGGGGCTCAAGATACGACCCGATGAACTTTTGATTAAAACTTATGGTTAAATATTAAAACTTATGAGAAAAATAATGATTTTCATTATTGATTAATTACTTATGATATAAGAAGTAATTATTATTATTTAAGACTTATGATATATATTTATTATATCATTTAATTATGACTTATGATTTAATTAACATTTTAATTAAACTTATGATTAATAATACTTTTATTATTAATGAAAAATACTTATGATAAGTATTAAACTTATATTATGAGATTATTAGTATTATAGGACTTATAATAAGGATTAAATAATTATTTAATTATTATAAGACTTAGTTATTATTTAATTATTAAATACTTATGATTTAATAAGTATAATTAGAAATTTATGATATGATTAATAATTCATTATTAATTAATAATACTTATGATATAATTTAAAATTTATTATTAATTAATAATACTTATATTATGACTAATATTTAATTAATTAATTAAATACTTATGTTATATTAATTATATCATTTAAACTTATCTAAACTTTAATAATTCATTTTTTTATTTAATTAAACTTATGTTAAGACATAATTATACACTTTTGACTTTAATAAACATTATAACCTATGTTATTATTATAACTTACACTTTTCAAATTAATGTTGACTATGTTTGACCAAGGTTGACTTTTGAGTTGACTTTCGGTTGACTTTGACTTTCAGTTGACTTCTGTTGACTTTCTAAATAAGGAAACTTTCCTAACTTCAAAACTTTCTAAAAATAGAACTTTCTAAATTTGGAAACTTTCCAAAAATAGAAACTTTCCTAAAATAGAAAACTTTCCAAAAATGGAAACCTGCTAAAAATAGAAACTTTCTAAAAATAGAAAGTGTGTGTCCGTATGCTGTTCCAGTCAAACCGATGCTTGCCGAGTGTTATTCTATGTCTACTTGCAACATGTACAATAGCTATCATACTAAGACTTGACCTAAGTTAGTTATTTATATCGGCCTGCTTTATTTATAGGTCGGCGTTGTGATCTTTCTTGATTACTTTACTTTATTTGCTGTTCGCTTGTTTGTGAGATTTCTTCAGTTGCTATTAAGGTGAGTTATAGTCCCATTTTTCTATTTTAAATCTTTTGGGATGAGAATACATGCAATTTATTTTATATTTTTTTGGACATGTGGAAGTTGGTTTAAATTATTCATTGTGAGTTGAACAAAAATATTCCCTAGTCTGGTAACTATAATCACTGGTTTCTACTGGTGAACGCGAATCCTACGGATAGATCTATCGGGTTTGACAACCCCATTTCGAGCTAGTCGCGCTAGCAATTTATAATCGAAATGTTTAGTACTTCGTATTTTGTTGTAGATACACTTGTTCGGTGTATATTATTTATTGTGTTTGGCAAGGGTAAATAAATGGTTAAGTGGTTACCAGGTGGCTCACGGAAAATGGAATAATGTTTTATTATATGTTTTCTAGCATATAATTTGGTGGTTCAAAAAGGAGTTTTTATGTTTTCAAACATAAATTTTTATTGTTTAAATTAAATATTGTTTGCAATATTAAACCTATAATTCACTCAACATTTTTGTTGACAGTTACTCGCATGTTTTATTCTCAGGTTCATGATTGATTGCTTCCGCTGTGCTTAGAGAGTCTGCATATTTATGATGGCAGCTTTTGTTAAACATTAACTTGCATTCTATTTTATTACTTTAAAAAGTGGTTGTTTGTTGACTTTATTTTGGTCAACTTTTGGTTAAAGTATTATTGTATAGTTTTTCTAAACTTATACATTTTAGTAGATTTCCTTTATAGGAAATCATTTTTAAATAAAGAATGCAAGGTTGTTTTATTAAATTCATATAGAGTTTCGATCAAGCTGTGGGACCAAGTGACGGAGCCGTTAAGTGTTTTGTCGGAGTCGTCACACTTCTTCTTAGACATCTTGCACTCACGAGAGTAATGACCAGCTTTGCCACAATTGAAGCAGATCGAATCATCCTTCTCGGAATCATCAGCACGTTATTGTTGTTTTGATTCAGCTTTCTTGTAGTACGAGGAAGATGATGAATTCTTGCGTTGATTGCTGGATTTGCCTTTGAATTTGTATTTGTTCAAGGCTTTTGTGAACATGGCTGCCATCTTGACTAATTCAAGGTGAGAATCATCAGCATCAGACAGATTCAATTCTTCAGAATCAGTTGAATCTTCAACAAGCACTTTCTTGGACAAGCTTTTGGAAGTAGTAAATGATTTGCTATTCTTTTTGGCAATAAGAGCAAGAGGATCACTTGGAGATGACTCTTTCCTTCCCTCTTGAAGTTTAGACACTTCAGGTTGGTAATGCATAAGAACTCCAACAAGCTCATGAATAGTCAACTTGTCAATCTCTTTGGTTGATCGAACAATGGTTCCATAAGGAAGCCAATCAACATTGAGCTTTTTGAGAAATTTCATGTCGACTTCAGCATTTACTTTTATGATCTAGCACCTTTTCAACTCATTGAGAACACCATTGAAATGACGGTAGGTATCCTTGAGTGGTTCATCAGGTTCCTGCTTGAAATCTTCATAAAATCCCAGAGCCTTATTCAGTTTAGTAACATCTGACATGTCATAACCTTCTTACTTTCGTTTGATCTCATCCCATATATCTTTTGCTGTTGTGTTGCTATCAACATTTTCAAACAACTCGTACGGGATAGCTTGCATAACAATGTTCTTTGCCTTTATGTCACCCTGAGCTCTCTCACGTTTATCACCAGAAAGTTCATAGACTGGAATTGGCATACCAGTATCCGGATGATAATCTACAACTGGACCATCTCTCAGAGAAGCCCATATGTACTTTGCTTTCTCACCCTTGTAGTCTATGTACTGAGTGATACGGTGAAGCTACTGAGTGTACTTGCCATCAAACAACACTGGAGGATGGGAATCTGATCCAATGATCAAAGTATCTTGAGTAGACATCTTGAAAATGAGGTAGATTCGGTAAAGATTCAGTATTACTCAAATCTAAGATGAAAAATCACAACAATCCAACACAAATGTCAGATTCGGTAACTGATTCGGTACTGTAGCAGATTCGGTACAGATTCTGTACTGTAGCAGATTCAGTAAACCAGATTTTGTACTAGAAACTGATCAGAAATACGAGTAACACACCCAGATTCGGTAACCACAATATTTGTAACCTGAGAACACTTAAAACCAATGAATTAAGTGATACCGAGATCCTGATTCGGTATCTGACTCGGTAGTCAGATTCTGTATGAATTTGAATTCAAACACAATTCAATTCCTTTGAATTAGATTCTATAACCTTGCTGCACAAGGAAACAAGTTAGTATCACACAAAATATCAAAGATACCGAATGTATAGAATACCAAATGTTAACTGTAGCAGTTGACAATACCGAGTCTAAGTATGAAAACTTAGAATTCAAATGAATCCTTTCTCAAATCACACCAATTAGCTGCGTATGACCAAACCGAATGTGATAGAATCACAAACACACCACAATCTGCAACACTGATTGAGAATTAATAGCTTTGAAGTAGATTCGGTATGGCAGTTACGATACTGAATGTGTATCAAATCTTCAAAACTTAAAGAATTGATGAAATTAAACCATCAGAAATGTGATTAAACACCTCACGATCACAACTGAAACCTCAAATCTTTACTTAACTACAGAATCAAGCTGTAATTGATGAATACCGAGAGTTTTAGCCACGAACTCTAAAAATCAACTTGATTCTCCATAATTGATGTTAAAAAGCTGTAATGATAATTAAAACTCTTTCTAATCAACCTAATACACCTTCGCTGAACTTATCACAGGAATCTGAACGTCAGATTATCAGATTCGATTATACCGAATCTGATTC
The DNA here is from genome assembly GCF_046630445.1 of Rutidosis leptorrhynchoides. Lineage (NCBI taxonomy): Eukaryota > Viridiplantae > Streptophyta > Magnoliopsida > Asterales > Asteraceae > Rutidosis > Rutidosis leptorrhynchoides. The sequence continues at coordinate 279,160,111 of NC_092342.1, forward strand.
AATATACCGAGAGTGCTCAGATTCTGTAATCTTCAATCTCTGGATCGATCTAGTGATGTAATATCACTCCCTGGATGCTCTGTTACCAAATGATAGGTCAGATCATGTTGAGATTTGAAGAAAAGACAAGTTAGAATGAGATTCGGTAAGTGTGAAGGAGATTCGGTATTAGAGAGAATTAACTAGATTTACATTTCACATCTTCTAGAACTCAGTTACAATGCAATGGCTATCTAATTAGGACTACTTAGGTTCCTTATATAGCCCTCTTAAGGAACCATCAATTAAGCTTATTTCACATTAACACTATACAACTTCGGGGTCCTAACATACCACCAAGTCATTTTCACTCATGACTGAACTAATAAGAAAGTTCCAAAGATCACACCTAGGTTAAACCAAATAAGTTTCAAGCACCATAAATGACCACGAAGTCATTCTCACTTGTGATCATCGACAGAACTAATATGGAAGTTTCAATGATCACAGTTAGGTTAAACCAAATAAGTTTCAACCACACATATTAGACCAAACATGTTTCAACTAAACATGTTAAACCAAACATGTTTTCCACACTCATGACATATGCAATATATCTACATAGTTCTCATCACAACCCTTTCGTGGAATGCAAATCAGTTCAAGTTGAAGAACTTTACATCCGCTATCTCATATGCACGTTTCATTAAGAAACTAAAACAATTTAGAACAAACAACAATATGTTCTAAAGTTTTACCGTCAAATAGTTAACAAACTACATGGTCATCGAGTAGTAGGCTGTTTATATCTCCTATTAACTATCATCAAAAATACTTCAATATCTCATGCCTTGAATACGTTTATATTCAAAAACCTAAAAGGTAATAAACCTCCTATTTTGAATACCATTATATTTCACGACCAATAAGGTATTTAACCTCATATTTCGAAGACCATTATCTTTCAAAATAAATAAGGTACTGGACCTTACATTTTGAATACCAATTATATTACAAACTCAAGAAGGTACAAAACCATATGTTTTGAATGCAACGACATTCCAAAGGAACTAAACCTTACAACTTAATGGAATATAATTCAAGACCCAACAAGTCACTAGAACTTATATTTTGAATAAATTTATTCCAAGCCAATATTTTTGAATCCTCTTTCTCAAACAACGTCACGTTGTTAGAACCATGATCCAAAATATCACTAACAACAAATTCAATAATTCATTGTCGTTACAATATGCAAAGAACCATTTATTGTAGAAACACACTCCACACATCCTTAATATTGGCCCAAGACATTATCTCAAAGAACATTAAAAATATATTTTAACCATTCTAACAAGACACATATGTTTTGTAGCTCGGTATGAAAACGTTACTCAAACATTTTGCCAAAAAAAAAATAGAGACTATTCAGATGTGTAGAAACACACTCCACACATCCTTAATAAAGGACCAAGACTTTATTACATGTAAAACAAATTACATCTGCAAAAATAATTACATCTCAAACTTCATCTTGAAGTCCTAATCGATCCTCAATCTTGACCGACTCTCACACGACTACAATCAGAGTCATTTAGATCTCAATTGTTGGTTTAAGAAATGGATCACACCCACTGTTCAATAGTGAATCATAGCGACACCATTAAATTATTTATTTCCCACATTAACTAATCAGATTCATACATATCATTATACAAGTATAGTAATAATAAAATCTTTGGGAACTAGAAGTACTGATATATGACATCCATACATGTACTCTGAGCAACAATAAACATATGAAACATTCATTTGCACCACCATTAAAATTCACATTAAAAAAAATTAAATGAGTTACACAATGCACTTATAAATTGTATGTCATAAAAAGAGGCAATCTCACAGCAAAGTTTTCCCCAACTATTTACAATATAGGTGATAATAAAAGAACTTTTAATGCTAATGCAAAACCATTTAATTTGTCATAAGCACCTTTCTTAAAAACAATGAAAACGGTTCATCATTCATTCTTTTATCTCAGACTTCCACAATTAAAAGAAAAAATAACATACTTTATAATGCATTAAAACAAATTTATTTCTAGCGTTACACAAATAAAAAATTCCAAGGTTCCAATTTTCACTAACGCCCACGAATCAATATTATGACATAATATGACTTAAATATTTTACCGTCCAAAGTCCATCCTTTTGATATACATCACAATTTACAAGTCTTCTAACGTATGTTTTCAGTATACGTATATCATCAGTCATGACAGTAAGCATCATAAAATATGCTTAATTCCACTAATATCCATTCAGATATCAACATACATAAGGAAACAAACCAATAAGGAGTATTTAATGAACAAATTCTTTTATAACATGTTTCCTCAAAAGGATTGCAACATTTATTTTGAGTGATTCTTAAAAACTGTTTCCACATAGCTTCTTTTGAACGACACTGTAACAATTAAAGATAAGACCAAATGTTTTGGTTCTTTCATTTCCCAAATAACAACAAAAGAGATTTTCAAGTAAGAAAACTTATACGGAGTATTTAGTTACTTTTGGTGCATGTATAACATGTTTAAAACATACTAAAACCATTTTAACAGTTTTCTTCAATCCAAAAGAAACATCACAAGATTCGTAAGAATTTATTCGGGTACATTTAAATAAAAAAAATATGTTTTAAGATTGTAGGAAATATAGTACCCGAAATTATATTAATACAATATATTCATTATAATAAACAAATCAAATATAATGAGATACACATACCTTTAAAATGGTATAATCAAAAGGATATGTATCATCTCACGAAGAGAAGTCGAATGATATTCATCAGCGAATGATTAGCCGAGGCCCGTGTTTGAAACGGTTCCCTTAAAACAAATTCGTCGTCTACACGTCGTCTGTTTCCCAGGGTACAACAGCCGAAGCAGTAGTACTGCCAGACTTAAACACATGCCTGAAAATGTTGTCCTGGTTCTTCGTAAGCTAAACTAAATGATTGTTCTTCCCTCGACCATAATAGATTTGGTTCCATATGAGTAGAACATTTAAAGTGCTTACAAACTACTATATGAACTTGTGTATGTGTGTGTTTTTTCCATAAGCCAAATCCTCAAATTAACAGCTAGAGAATGCATCTCTATATAATATGTCATGGGGGAAAATTAAAGGATGCTGAATTAATGAAAATAAAATGTCATTATAATTGATAAGTTAAATAGTTAATAATATGATAAGTCACAATAATTGTACCAACAAACTCACTTTTAATATCAATTTTAATTTATACATCACAATAAATTTTCCAACAGTTATTGTTATGGACAGGTAGTTTCTTAATCTTGATATGTATCATACTATAAAATTCACGTTTTCACTTGAAAAGCGAAACATCAATCTGTTTAAATTCAATTTCTTATCAGGGAAAGGGATGAAGAGTTGGTTGCTGTAACACTTTGCGTGTAAGATCCTAATATTTATTGTTCATAAAGTATAAATGGTGTGCATAAACGGCGTGAAACGTAGTGTGAATTTAAAAGATCAGAAACTGCTCAAATCATTATGCGTGCCGCACACCATTAGGTGAGCGCACCGCGCACCCTACCAGCGACACAATTCTGTCTTTTTCTATTTTGAGTCAAATGATGGGCATTTTGGTCATTTCACTTGGGGTCGGTTTGGGAGCCTTCAAAGCTGATCCATTGATCATCTTATCCTCATTTCAACACCACAAACACTCTCATCTTCAAACCCTAGAGAGAGGAAGTGTTTTAGAGAGTGGAAGCTCCATTTGGATAAGAAGGAGTTGGATTCTCACCAAAGCTCGGGTTTTAAAGTTGCTCATCTCGTTCACGGCTATGTTGTGGTAGTATTGGTATGTTCAAACTCTGAATTTCATTTGTTAGATTTGATATTCAAGTTAGGAATTGAGCTTGATTTGTTGTGAAACCCCTTTTGATGATGAAGTGGGTTTATGGTGACTAGTTATTGTGGTCACTTGGCGGGTTTTGGGTTGGTTGGCGATTTAGCCATAATTTAGGACTTGAAATCGGGTTTAATCACTAGGTTTGGTGATTATGGAAGTGTTGGAACCCATTTTTAGTGTATTTGAAAGACTAGTTTTGAAATGAGTCAAAATTAGGGTTCTTGGGTGATTTTTAGAATGATAAGTGTTTAACACTCGTGTTTGGGTTTAATTGGCATATTAGCACCATTCTCACTAGAGTTAGTGATTAATGGTTAGTTTGGGCGCGGCTTGTGCTTGGAAGTGCAATTGGTCGAAATTGCACTAGTTGTCAATTTGGGTTGATTTGTATATCCACCCTAATTGTGTTGTTGTATTTGTAATAAATGGAATAGGTACATTCCATCGGCGAGTTGGGGATTATTCGGTGGCATTCTTCAAGGCGACAAGGTGTGTGTTAATATCCTATGTGCATATGTATGTGTAGGATGGGTGCAGGTCGGGTGAAGTGGTTCTCGGTTATAGAACTCACTTCATATATAGGTGGATTTTATGGGCTTGTGTAATAAGTCCAATTGGCACGGTTGTGCATTTTGGTTGACCACCTTTGGAGAGGTGCACACTTCGTGTGTACGTTATCACATGGACTTGTGATATGGAGTTATATAATCCCGATGTAGTGGGATTGGTATTGAGTTACGGTTGAGTAACCCCGTTGATGTGGGTTTTGATGAGGTAGCGAATCTTGGGTTGTGCGGATTCATGATGACTCGAGTTGTTCGGTCATCTTATTGATGAGGTAGTGAATCTCGGGTTATACGAATTCACTAAGGTGGGTAGTACGGCCGTCCTTGGTTGTTGAAGTGGTGAAGGAAGTGAATCTCGGGTTGTACGAATTCACTAAGGCTCGGGTTGTTCGGCCAACCTTCATGGGTTTAAGGTTAAGGGGTTAACCTTGTTGTATTTTCAGATGTATATTGTATATGCGTATATATACTTATTGTATATTGTAGCTAATCTTACGGATTTGGCTTGGTGGTACGTTAGGTATAACTTTGCTTAGTTATGCTCGGATTGCGGTATGTGTTTACTATTTATGTGTTGGCGATGCGTATTTATTTTATGCATATATATGTATGTAGTATATTCTCACTCACTAAGCATTAGCTTACCCTCTCGTTGTTTATATTTTTATAGATTTGCATGGATGCGGTGGCTCGGGTAAGCGTGGGAACTTGGGGACTCGCGTAGTTTCTTTATAAGATCTTGATTTTGGATTGATTAGGATTGGGTATCGTATCCCCAATCTCCATGCTCGGTCTTCATTTTGTGTTAAAAATCATGTGGTCAAAAACTTGTATTTTGTACGAAAGTTGTAAAACGGCCGACGTAGGCCCGGTGTCGTAAAACTCATTTTATTATTGAAACGTGTTAGTTTTAACTATTATTAAATGTTGTGAAAACCGTTTCGTCTAAAAGTGTCGGGAAGTGATAGATCTTTAACGCAAAAACGAAAAATCCGGACAGAAGCTGAATGGCCTTGTGCGCGCCGCGCACAAGGAGGGTTGCGTGCCGTGCACCCTATCTGAATAAAAAAAAATCTTGTTGCATATTCGGTTGGATAACGGGTTGGGTCGTTACAAGTGGTTTCAGAGCATGGTCTAAGGGATTTAGGTGACTTGAGATAGGTGCCTAGACTTAGACTTTTGTGTGTGCTTATTTGTTGCGGGACTTGTAAGGATTTCTGGTCGGAATGGGAATTTGGTTAGTGCCTTAATTGTAGGTGGGCTAACGTTTATATTAATATGCGGATATTATTAATATATTAGTGCGTTGTGTTTTGTTTATATTGTGTTGGTTATATCATCGAGCGAGGCGGTAGTTGTACTAACTAGTTGATACGGCGTGTGTGTGTAATAAGGACTTGCAAACCTTATTAAGGGTGCAAATCGTGTCTAACAAGTGATGTACGACGAGTGTTTAGCAAGATGGGGCGGTGTTGTGTGTGTGGTTTATACGTTCGTAGACTAATCGTTTTGCATTCCTTAGAATGACGACGTGAAACGAGATCAAGACGAATGACGATGAGTTTGCAGCTAAGGTTGAGGCCGAGGTTGCAAAACAAGTGAAAACAATCCGAGAAGAGTTTGAAAGAAGGCTTATTGAGCCTTTGGGTAATGGTAAGAAGGAGTTTAGTTACAAGGAGTTTCGAGCGACTAAACCACCTATGTATCATGGAGAACCGGATCCGTTAGTGAGTACTCGTTGGATCTCGGCGATCGAAGGATGTTTTCGTACAAGTGAGTGTCCTCCGGACAAGAAGACGAGAATCGCTACTAGTTTGTTGCGAGATGGTGCGAAAGATTGGTTGGATGGTAAGATTGATACGGTCGGCGAAGAACCGTTCATGAGTTTGTCATGGGGCGATTTTAAGAAGGAATTCTTTGAAGAATTCCGAACGCAAGCCGACTTGACAAGAATGCATGAGGAGATACGCGTGTTGAGACAAGGGTCTATGGACCTAAATACTCTACGGGCTACTTTTATGTCTAAGGCGCGATTTTTCCCCTAGTATGTGAATAACGAAAGGTTGTTGATGCAAGACTTTCGTAAGGCTTTAAATGATGAGTTACGTGGGAAGATAAGCCTTGGGCAAGTGAACTCGTTTGCCGAGCTATTTGCCGTGGCTAAGGGTTTTGATCCATATCCTTGGGAGATAATCGATAATGCTCCGAGTAAGAGAAGGGTTAATTCGTACGGCGCCCCAAGTAAGAAAAATAAGGGTGCAAGTGCGAGTACGGGTAATGTAGGTAAAGGCACGATGGATTCTCGTGCGCCTAGAAGTTTCAATTGTGGTGTTAGGGGCCACAAGTTATGGGAGTGCACAATGCCGAGAAGTGATGACGGAATGTGCTACTATTGTCATAAAGAAGGACATCGCAAGCCGGATTGTCCCGAGTTGGTGGCGACGAATGCCACAAGGAGACGTTAGGGTACGTTTCGTTTTAATAAATATGCCCTTTGGATATTTATTATGAGTCGTTGTGTACGAGTTTGTTGAAAGCATTTGTGTTGTGCATATTCTGTTATGGGTGACATTCCTAGTGGAATTACCCTACGGTGACATTTTGGTTAATGGACGAAGGGCGCAAGACTTGGTGCAACCAAGCATTCCTTAGTGTCAGGAAATGTTTCTACCAAGCCTTGGGAATGGGCTTTGGTGTTTGGTCATTAAGCGCGTTTTGTTTTCGTATTGAAGTCGAGGAACCATGAGGTTCGACGGGTGGATAGAACCCTTGAGATCGAGTGTTTGATCTCGACGTATGTTAGTAATGGAGTCTATGTGACGCGATGTTAGGTGCCTCTTTCATACCTACTAGCGTGGTGTTCAGCTCCGATGGTGTTGCGGTTACATTGTACTTAGGTTACCCTATAGAAACCCTTAGGTACATGAGTGACTAGGTGGAAATGTGACAAGCTATGGCAATCGGAGGATTGCAAGAATAAAGTTTTTGAAATTTGTGGTAAACGTTTCGTTCGAAGTGATGAAGGATAGGTTAAAAATCCTTCGTATGCTCAAGGTTGGAGCAAGATGTGGTGATGAGTTGTGTGAACCCAATTGTAGAAAGGTCTACCTTTCGGTAGCATTGTACGGTTGTACAAGGTGCGGGTTGTGTTGGTTTTGTGTCATTTAAATAAAGCCAACGGGTGACGGTGTGCGTCAATTTCTAGTGTGCGAAATGAATTCATGAGAATTCGAGTGTTATGACCGATGGAGAGATTGGTCACGTATGTCGGAGAGTGGTAATTATCGCGGATGATGTTGCCATGGCGATACGGTTATGGAACTTAGTTCCAAGTGGGGGAGTTACACTCCCGCACGTGGAGGTTTTAGTGTGAGATTTGGATAATGCTCATAGTAGATCCGAAATTAGTGTCGTGACCTAGATTTGGTCTATCTGTGGTAGAGTACAATTTCGGTTAAATTGTACTTATGGTTTCGGATTTGAATTACCACCGAGGTGGTAATGTGGTGAATCTCGTTGAGAGATAACGGGCGTATTTGACGAGCAAGGCGAAATCCCTCGGTTTAGGGATGTGTGTGTCGGATTCTCTTCTAGAGAATTATTGTTTCGTGCCTATGTGCGATATAGGTGGTTCTTTCTCGATTGTGATAGCGATGTTCGCGTGTGCGTATGATTCGTGTGCGGAAAATCAAGGCGGTGTGGAATGATTTTAAGTATGCGTATATACTTCGTTCGTGGTGAATGGTTAGTGTAATCCGTTAGGATTCACTATAGTGTAGCAGTGCACGATATTGCACTACTCGTTGCTTGAGGCCAAAAGAGCGTATGTGATTGGTGGGTTATGGCCATTGATTCGGTCCGCTAATTCATCATGGGTGTAGTGTCATATCGGTATGGTATAACATTATCGGGAAATTCGAGTACCGATGGGGAATGGGAGTACCATTCTTTGCGTGTGGTTTGGGACATGAATATCAGGTTGTTCGTATTCACAATATTTCGGGTAGCACGATTGTCCCTGTTGGTTGGACTCATAGTTTGAGGTAGTGAATGTCGGGTAGTTCGGATTCACTAAGGCTCGGATTGCACGGCCATCCTTGGTTACTCTATGTGGCGGAGGTAGTGAATATTAGTTTGCTCGTATTCACGATGACTCGGGTTGTGCAGTCATTTCGTTGTGGGAAATATGGATTGGGTTGGTGAATTTCAGGTTGTTGCGAATTCACTAAGGTTCTGGTTGTTTCGACCATCCTCCATATGTGTTTAGGCTCGGGTTGTTTCGGCCATGTTGGTATGGTTAGTATTGTGAACTATTGGTTGTTTTATACAACAATGGTGGGGTCGTGAGGAGCATGTTGTGTGATTAGTGATGCGATAGTCGTGTTTCGCTCACATGTTGTTACGTGTGTGACAATGGTCGATTTCGTACACCTTGGGATTAGCGTTGCCATAGTTGTTTTCGGCGCTATCTGTTTTAGCCGTTTGCTTATGATGTTACGATAGTTGCGTATTGGTCGTATTGCGCACTACGAGGGATGTTGAGTGATAAGTGTTATTCGTGAGGATTCGTTTTGTTTGGTCTTCATCGTTTGGGTTGTTGACCTTAGGTCGAAACTTGGTTGCTTTTAGCGTTGTACTTGGTAAGGGTACACTAAGGGATTGATATCTCGGTAAGAGATTGGTTGAGTTGTTCCCGATGTGAGGGATTGAGCAAGTTTTAGTGCTCGAATTTGCGGATTTGATAAATCGCGAATGACGATTTAGTGTTAAAGGCGATTCATTGAGGAGAATTGCCTGGAGAAGTTGGAAGGAATCATGATGGTTCCGCGTATGTCAAGCGATCGTGGTAGTTTTCGAATGTTGTGTGCATTGCATGTCTCGAAATGCGTGCACGTGTGTAATTGGTAAATGGATTAATCTTCGGGTTTATGATAATTGTGGTAGAAGTCGGTTTGGAACGTATATTCGAGGACCATTGAGTGTGGGTCCGTTTGGTTAAGTGACGAGGATCACGAGGACGTGATCGATTCTAAGTGGGGGAGAGTTGTAAGACCCTAATATTTATTGTTCATAAAGTATAAATGGTGTGCATAAACGGCGTGAAACGTAGTGTGAATTTAAAAGATCAGAAACTGCTCAGATCATTATGCACGCCGCACACCATTAGGTGAGCGCGCCGCGCACCCTGCCAGCGACAGAATTCTGTCTTTTTCTATTTTGGGTTAAATGATGGGCATTTTGGTCATTTCACTTGGGGTCGGTTTGGGAGCCTTCAAAGCTGATCCATTGATCATCTTATCCTCATTTCTACACCACAAACACTCTCATCTTCAAACCCTAGAGAGAGAAAGTGTTTTAGAGAGAGGAAGCTCCATTTAGAGAAGAAGGAGTTGGATTCTCACCAAAGCTCGGGTTTTAAAGTTGTTCATCTCGTTCACAGCTATGTTGTGGTAGTATTGGTATGTTCAAACTCCGAATTTCATTTGTTAGATTTGATATTCAAGTTAGGGATTGAGCTTGATTTGTTGTGAAACCCCTTTTGATGATGAAGTGGGTTTATGGTGACTAGTTATTGTGGTCACTTGGCGGGTTTTGGGTTGGTTGGCAATTTGGCCATAATTTAGGACTTGGAATCAGGTTTAATCACTAGGTTTGGTGATTATGGAAGTGTTGGAACCCATTTTTAGTGTATTTGAAAGACTAATTTTGAAATGAGTCAAAATTAGGGTTCTTGGGTGATTTTGAGAATGATAAGTGTTTAACACTTGTGTTTTGGTTTAATTGGCGTATTAGGACCATTCTCACTAGAGATAGTGATTATTGGTTAGTTTGGGCGCGGTTTGTGATTGGAAGTGCAATTGGTCGAAATTGCACTAGTTGTCAATTTGGGTTGATTTGTATATCCACCCTAATTGTGTTGTTGTATTTGTAATAAATGGAATAGGTACATTCCATCGGCGAGTTGCGGATTATTCGGTGGCATTCTTCAAGGCGACAAGGTGAGTGTTAATATCCTATGTGCATATGTATGTGTAGGATGGGTGCGGGTCGGGTGAAGTAGTTCTCGGTTATAGAACTTACTTCATATATATGTGGATTTGATGGGCTTATGTAATAAGTCCAATTGGCACGGTTGTGCGTTTTGGTTGACCACCTTTGGCGAGGTGCACACTTCGTGTGTACGTTATCACATGGACTTGTGATATGGAGTTATATAATCCCGATGTAGTGGGATTGGTATTGAGTTACGGTTGAGTAACCCCGTTGATGTGGGTTTTGATGAGGTAGCGAATCTTGGGTTGTACGGATTCATGATGACTCGGGTTGTTCGGTCATCTTATTGATGAGGTAGTGAATCTCGGGTTGTACGAATTCACTAAGGCGGGTAGTACGGCCGTCCTCGGTTGTTGAAGTGGTGAAGGAAGTGAATCTCGGGTTGTACGAATTCACTAAGGCTCGGGTTGTTCGGCCAACCTTCATGGGTTTAAGGTTAAGGGGTTAACCTTGTTGTATTTTCAGATGTATCTTGTATATGCGTATATATACTTATTGTATGTTGTAGCTAATCTTTCGGATTTGGCTTGGTGGTACGTTAGGTATAACTTTGCTTAGTTATGCTCGGATTGCGGTATGTGTTTACTATTTATGAGTTGGCGATGCGTATTCATTTTATGCATATATATGTATGTAGTATATTCTCACTCACTAAGCATTAGCTTACCCTCTCGTTGTTTACATTTTTATAGATTTGCATGGATGCGGTGGCTCGGGTAAGCGTGGGAACTTGGGGACAGCTTTAGAAGATCTTGCTTTTGGATTGATTAGGATTGGGTAGCGTATTGTGACGATCGCTTCAAATCCATATGGACGAACACGTCATTCATCGATTTCATTGCGAGGTATTTGACCTCTATATGATACGTTTTGTAAACATTGCATTCTTTTGAAAAGGCACACCATAAATGAATATTTAAATCAAAGGTTTTCGACATCTGATGATTTCTACATATAGACAATCACCGTAAATAATAGTTTACAATAGTACTTCCATTGACAATGCAGTCAAAATAAGATACATGGTGATGATTTGGTGAATGCAACGTTTCCTTGATAAATATGCCATGTAAGACTCCATGCACATAGCTTGTCTAACATATAAGCAAACAGCGGAAGACTTCTAGGAACCTGAGAATAAACATGCTAACAAGTGTCAACACAAAGGTTGGTGAGTTCATAGTTTTAGTGTTTCGCATAATCTGTATATAAAGGTGGATCACAAGATTTCAGTTGTTTAATCCAGAAACGTTTATCAAAATATTCTACGAAATTGAGCACCCTGGTAACTAAACTTAATGTATATATAATTTGTACCCTTTGTATAATCATCTTAATAATACACGCAAACCAACGTGTACGCTTCTCAAATAGCATACGTCCGTTAAAAGGCTAGTGCTCTAGCTCGGACGGGGATATCAAGCCCTATGGATCCATATACTACTACTCGCGCCCACCAGTTCTTATAACTGGTAGTTACTAGTTACCAAAGCTAAGGGATTTTCGGTTCAAAATCAGTGTAGAATTTAGTATGTACTTGTATCCATTGCATTTAAAATAAAGTGCATGTATTCTCAGCCCCAAAATATATATTGTAAAAGCAATTAAAAAGGGAGCAAATGAAACTCACACATATAAATATTGTATATCGGTTAATAAAGCATTTGCATGTATTCTCAGCCCAAAAATGTAGAGAGTAAAAGGGATCTTATGAAACTCACCTTAGCCGCATAAAAAGTCATTCACCAAAATGTGACCGAAACTCGGATTACCAAATAACCGTAGATCTCAACCTAGAGAACATATGTTGGTCAATAATTGTTTATCAAGCTAGGTCAGGTCATAGTGTATCACAATCCTAATGCTCGAGATCGACATACAATAGTTATCAAAAGTTATTTCAAAAAGTCAATCTGACTCCATACAATAGTTGAATGATCATGGCAATCGAATCATTTTAATATTTCACATAGTTTTCCAATTCTTGTAAAATTAAACTATAGTTTTTATAAGGCTTTAAAATATGATAAAACAATCAGTTTTGACAATTGTTCAATAAAACGAGACGTGCCTTATATAAGATTTCAGTTACTCGGTTGGTAATATTTAAAAATCCATTTTATCAATCTCGTAAACAAGTTGTTTATATCTTAATTGCAGATTCAAAAGCAATTTCAATTAACGTCAATCATAATTCAGTTGATCATATCTTTTAATCCGTTCATCGAAGCTATTCGATATCTAAATGAAAAGTTATTGATTTTTCGCCAGCTTTCCAAAAACATGTATATCATATACCTTTTACCAGTAATATATGTATTTAATTCATGATTCATTATAACTATTTAACGACGAAATTTAGCATACAAGCATGTATAAATATATATACTCGAGCACTGGACATGGATACACAATTAATATATAAAAGATAAAATATGAGTGCTTACGTATCAATATTGAGATTCAATATTATAGGAAAGTACGTAAACGTAACGGAGATGATAAACACTAGGTTTGACTTTACGAGCATAATCCCCAAATCATACCCATAACCTCCATAGCTATAACTCATAATTTCCTTAGCTCTATCCCGCTCGAAAAACCATTTTGAAAGTGACAAGCTCATGACCTCGTCGTAGTATTTTATGTATAATATTACTAAAAATATTAAGATTAATAATAATAATAATCTTAATAATATAATAATAATAATAATAATAATAATAATAATTAATATAAATAATAAATAATAATAATATTAGACATGGAGTAATATATGTGTAAGAACTCGAGCAGAAACTGGACTTTTATAGGCAACTTTTTGAAATCTGATGCCCATGCGATCGCATGGGTTTTTAGTGTATTTGCCATGCGATCGCATGGCCGCCTGATCCAGCTCAAAATGTTTTTGTTTTCTTGTTTGTCAACATATTATTATATAATATATATAATATATATAATTTAAATAATTAATTATATATTATATTAAATTCATGTGCATAGTTGACTTGTAATTTTCGTTCCGATGACCCGTACGTTGTCACTCGACTTATGTCCCGGTTTGGGTTTCTCGAACGCATTTTTGTACGCTTAGAAAACTCTCAATTTACGTTTTGTGACTCGTACCTTTGTCAAAATATAGTCTTAAATTATCAATAAACTATATCATTCAAAGTGTATCTTAAACTTTCGAGTGTTTTGGTCATTTACTTCTATAAATCATTGTCTCGCTATTTGTTGATATATATATATAATAACAAATCGTTTTATGACCAAGTTAATATATATTTTTAACATTCATAAACACGTTTTAAATATACGTCGCAAGTTATTCATACAATTAATATTCCAACTTATCATATATATTCAAATAAATATTTAAACCAATAAGTTTAATGTACGGTATTAAACAATTAAAACTTTATTACGTTTTCAAGTTATAGTATATATATGTATCTATTTACATGTAATGGTTCGCGAATCGTTGAGAACAACCGAAGGGTACTTGAATAGTTCAAAAATTTTGAGATTCGGTTTAACAGACTTTGCTTATCGTGTCGGAAACGTTAAATCATTTAAAGATAAAGTTTAAATTTGGTCAGAAATTTATGGGTCATCACAGTACCTACCCGTTAAAGAAATTTCGTCCCGAAATTTGAGTGAGGTTGTCATGGCTAACAATAAAAATGTTTTTATGACGAATATGAGTCGATAAATAGAGTTTTATCACCGTTGAATAATATGGATAAAACAATCCAATTACTTGAAGCGTATGAGAGAAGCCGTCGTAATAAAGTGAAATGGAGAATAGAGATTCATCTTAACTTTTGACGTATTAACCATTGATTTTCGGAATTTCAGGAATAGAAAATCTTCATAATCTATATAAGATTTGATTCTTCAGAATTTGTGGAAATTAGGATTTTCTTTGATTAAATGCGTAATCTGCCTCGATTGCTATGTCTGATATTTCGCTATAAATTGACCTCTTCCGTTTCATTTCTTTCACCACTCCTACATCTTCTTTCTTATTTCATACATCCCAATAGATTGTGAAAATGCTTAATCCAGTTCTGATTCTTGATATTTTCTTGGCTATCGTATCCTTCATTCTTCTTTTTCATCTGCCACCAGAGGAGGTTATTTTCTTCTACTATTACCTTGGGGTTATAGTGTTTTTCATTCTCCCATGTCTTTATATTGCTATACGCATTGATATACACGGTTTGTAATTTCATGTTTGTTATCGGGCTTTATATCTCCCCTTATATTTCAATGTCCCTACTTCTGTCTTCTATAATCATTGTCATTCACGGTTAATACTCCCTCTTATTTGCTGCGATTTATACTCCAATTTCTATTTCGGAGCTTTGTCCCTTCGTTTCTTCTTCTTGCGATTAGGCATCTCTTGTAATGGTCCAGAATTCGTAGTTATGGAGTTTTGGATAAACATAGTTAATGTTCTAAGAAAGAAACGGTAATGGCACAATCTGACTTGTCAAATTACCAGAATATCCGGAAAAGACCGAATTATCAAGAAATATATTTTCTTGATATATTTAGAGATTATATGGAATGAAAGAGTTATGTAACATGGTTTATGATGAGGGTGGGACCTGTGAACCTTTATCAAGTTCCATTAGAAACTTAGCATGACTTACTGTAATATAATCACGTTGATCAAGTGTCATTATATTATACTAACTCATGCTTCAATTCCCAAAATTACTTTAAAACATCTATTTTTCGAATTTTTTAGATTTTAGAAACTAAAATAGTTTCTTTTATGATGTAACAAAGATAGCGCGAAGAGATGTATAATTTCAGATAAGAATGGTTATAAAAAAAATATCTTCAGAAATATGGAGGATATTTATAATGGAAGATACGATGATATCTTAGAATATTTAAGATAAGATGATGATGAAGAATATTGTCCACAAAGGTTTTAGTGTAAGGATCAAGGTATTTGCGAAGGATTTTAGCAGACACTGAATCATTTGTATTCTTTGAAGGTAGATTTCGTTTTTGTGATTTGTCCACAGCCTCCTTCATGGTCTGCTCAATCCGTTTTCCAGTTCCAAACCTTCTCTTTTCTCAGCTTTACCACCATACTATTCTTTATCATCAAACTTTTGACTGTTAAGGTCGTTTACAGTTTTTGCTGCTTCATCAGCATTTTTCCAAAATAAGGAGAACTAGTTTCGTAGTTTGGGGTGTTTTTCAGAAACTTCACATTAGAAGTATGTAAGTCTAGAAGACAGATGTTATCTATATATAACTGTTGTCGTAGAAAATGCTGCGAGATTCAAAATAATGATTGCTAATTCTCGGTGGTTGGTATGGCATTTATTGTTACAAGATGTGGATGAGTACATGATAGGGTTTCAATGAGTATAAGGATTTTTCGAAAGGTCAAGGATTAATAAAGTTGTTGATAAATTTACTGCTAATGTGGTGGAACATGAAAGGTTCCCCGGTAACAAGAACGTATATGTCAAGGTTATAATAAGGCTAATCTGAAAAGTCGAAGTTGACTAGTTGGAAGTGTGATAAAACTGGATACTTTGAAAAGGGATTGCAAGATTATTTTCGGTAAAAACAATGCTAAAGGATCTTACAAAGTTTTGAAGTCAAAGTATAGCTTTGAAAGATGTAGAGATCTAAGAATGATGTTACTAGTTCAGAGTTATGACTTGGATTCTGTTCTGTCAGAATATGTAATCAAATTTGGATGAGGATGGTTGCTTTGATTTTTATAAAAGAATATATATTGTTGTGAAAGTAGTGAGTATAGTTGATGATTTGTTGAATCAGAATCGAAGAATGTAACATATTAATTGTGAATTTATATATCTCTCGGGTATTACCTACCCGTTAAAATATTCTCACCATTAACAGTTTGTATAAAAGAATTTTCTTAATTACAATCTTCATGAAAATATACCTACATATATATTTTCCTTAGATGTAATCATGGATTTAATGAGTTAACATAATATTAATCTCATCTGGTTTTTGACTAGGACTAGAATATATAATCTCTAAAACTTTTAGAAACTACATATTCTCTGCAAAATATTTCTTCGATGAAGTTATGAATCAATACTTCATCGTTTGTTGTTGTTGGTATTCCTTGGTATCTATGGTGCGTATGACGTTGATGTTCAAGGTACATATTGTGATGTTGAGGCTTGCGGTGCGGATGTTGTTGGTGGTGGTAATGGTACTGTTGGTGTTGTTGTCAGTGGTATTGTTGATGCCGGTGATTCTGCTGGTGCTTATAACCTTTGCACCATATTCTCCAAAGCCACTACCCGAGTGCGAAGCTCGTTGACTTCTTCTACTACACCGGGATGATTGTCGGTTCGGACGAGCGGATGAATAAGATTCAGAATTTAAGATAGTATATTATCGTGACGAGATACTCTGGAAATGAGAGAGAAAATAGTGCCTCGAACAGGTTCGCCAGTAAGTGCTTCAGGTTCTTCGCCAAAAGGGAAATGTGGTGAATGGAAGGGATCACCTTCTTCTTGTCTCCAATGACTAAGCAGGCTACGAACCCATCCCCAATTTATCCAGAATAGGTGATGGCTGATTGGTTGATCCATTCCGGTTACACTGTCTTCGGAATTCAGGTGAATATCCATATCGGAATAGCTGTCAAAGTTTAAGGAATTTGAACTAGATACGGGATCCATCTTGTATAATTAGGGAGATGATTTTTGATATGAATTATATTATAGAATTTAGTTTGGTATTCTTCAATACATAATTTACATATGTATATATAATACCAAATTCCATAAATCACGGAGAAATTTTTGGAAGATGTCAGGAAAAGTTTACAGTAACAGATACGCTAAGATATGAATTTTTGTCTATACACTATTTATGCAATAAATGCAGGAAAACGTGTCTAGACTTAAGAATGATAAGCATGTAATATCCGACAAGAAATGATAAGCAAAACTTTTAACATGCAGACACGGTCGAAGTCCAGACTTACTAATGCATCCTAACAACTATCAGTTAGACACACTCGTGCAAGACCTGGTTCACTAGGACCAACGCTCTGATACCAACTGTGACGATCGCTCCAAATCCATATGGACAAACACGTCATTCATCGATTTCATTGCGAGGTATTTGACCTCTATATGATACGTTTTGTAAACATTGCATTCTTTTGAAAAGCCACACCATAAATGAATATTTAAATCAAAGGTTTTCGACATCTGATGATTTCTACATATAGACAATCACCGTAAATAATAGTTTACAATAGTACTTCCATTGACAATGCAGTCAAAATAAGATACATGGTGATGATTTGGTGAATGCAACGTTTCCTTGATAAATATGCCATGTAAGACTCCATGCACATAGCTTGTCTAACATATAAGCAAACAGCGGAAGACTTCTAGGAACCTGAGAATAAACATGCTAACAAGTGTCAACACAAAGGTTGGTGAGTTCATAGTTTTAGTGTTTCGCATAATCCGTATATAAAGGTGGATCACAAGATTTCAGTTGTTTAATCCAAAAACGTTTATCAAAATATTCTACGAAATTGAGCACCCTGGTAACTAAACTTAATGTATATATAATTTGTACCCTTTGTATAATCATCTTAATAATACATGCAAACCAACGTGTACGCTTCTCAAATAGCATACGTCTTTTAAAAGGCTAGTGCTCTAGCTCGGACGGGGATATCAAGCCCTATGGATCCATATACTACTACTCGCGCCCACCAGTTCTTATAACTGGTAGTTACTAGTTACCAAAGCTAAGGGATTTTCGGTTCAAACTCAGTGTAGAATTTAGTATGTACTTGTATCCTTTGCATTTAAAATAAAGTGCATGTATTCTCAGCCCAAAAATATATATTGTAAAAGCAATTAAAAAGGGAGCAAATGAAACTCACACATATAAATATTGTATATCGATTAATAAAGCATTTGCATGTATTCTCAGCCCAAAAATGTAGAGAGTAAAAGGGATCTTATGAAACTCACCTTAGCCGCATAAAAAGTCGTTCACCAAAATGTGACCGAAACTCGGATTACCAAATAACCGTAGATCTCAACCTAGAGAACATATGTTGGTCAATAATTGTTTATCAAGCTAGGTCAGGTCATAGTGTATCACAATCCTAATGCTCGAGATCGACATACAATAGTTATCAAAAGTTATTTCAAAAAGTCAATCTGACTCCATACAATAGTTGAATGATCATGGCAATCGAATCATTTTAATATTTCACATAGTTTTTCAATTCTTGTAAAATTAAACTATAGTTTTTATAAGGCTTTAAAATATGATAAAACAATCAGTTTTTACAATTGTTCAATAAAACGAGACGTGCCTTATATAAGATTTCAGTTACTCGGTTGGTAATATTTAAAAATCCATTTTATCAATCTCGTAAACAAGTTGTTTATATCTTAATTGCAGATTCAAAAGCAATTTCAATTAACGTCAATCATAATTCAGTTGATCATATCTTTTAATCCGTTCATCGAAGCTATTCGATATCTAAATGAAAAGTTATTGATTTTTCGCCAGCTTTCCAAAAACATGTATATCATATACCTTTTACCAGTAATATATGTATTTAATTCGTGATTCATTATAACTATTTAACGACGAAATTTAGCATACAAGCATGTATAAATATATATACTCGAGCACTGGACATGGATACACAATTAATATATAAAAGATAAAATATGAGTGCTTACGTATCAATATTGAGATTCAATATTGTAGGAAAGTACGTAAACGTAACGGAGATGATAAACACTAGGTTTGACTTTACGAGCATAATCCCCAAATCATACCCATAACCTCCATAGCTATAACTCATAATTTCCTTAGCTCTATCCCGCTCGAAAAACCATTTTGAAAGTGACAAGCTCATGACCTCGTCGTAGTATTTTATGTATAATATTACTAAAAATATTAAGATTAATAATAATAATAATCTTAATAATAATAATATAATAATAATAATAATAATAATAATAATAATAATAATAATAATAATAATAATAATTAATATAAATAATAAATAATAATAATATTACACATGGAGTAATATATGTGTAAGAACTCGAGCAGAAACTGGACTTTTATAGGCAACTTTTTGAAATCTGATGCCCATGCGATCGCATGGGTTTTTAGTGTATTTGCCATGCGATCGCATGGCCGCCTGATCCAGCTCAAAATGTTTTTGTTTTCTTGTTTGTCGACATATTATTATATAATATATATAATATATATAATTTAAATAATTAATTATATATTATATTAAATTCATGTGCATAGTTGACTTGTAATTTTCGTTCCGATGACCCGTACGTTGTCACTCGACTTATGTCCCGGTTTCGGTTTCTCGAACGCATTTTTGTACGCTTAGAAAACTCTCAATTTACGTTTTGTGACTCGTACCTTTGTCAAAATATAGTCTTAAATTATCAATAAACTATATCATTCAAAGTGTATCTTAAACTTTCGAGTGTTTTGGTCATTTACTTCTATAAATCATTGTCTCGCTATTTGTTGATATATATATATATAATAACAAATCATTTTATGACCAAGTTAATATATATTTTTAACATTCATAAACACGTTTTAAATATACGTCGCAAGTTATTCATACAATTAATATTCCAACTTATCATATATATTCAAATAAATATTTAAACCAATAAGTTTAATGTACGGTATTAAACAATTAAAACTTTATTACGTTTTCAAGTTATAGTATATATATGTATCTATTTACATGTAATGGTTCGCAAATCGTTGAGAACAACCGAAGGGTACTTGAATAGTTCAAAAATTTTGAGATTCGGTTTAACAGACTTTGCTTATCGTGTCGAAAACGTTAAATCATTTAAAGATAAAGTTTAAATTTGGTCAGAAATTTCTGGGTCATCACACGTATCCCCAATCGCCATGCTCGGTCTTCATTTTGTGTTAAAAATCATGTGGTCGGAAACTTGTATTTTGTACGAAAGTCGTAAAACGGCCGATGTGGGCCCGGTGTAGTTAAACTCATTTTATTATTGAAACGTGTTAGTTTTAACTATTATTAAATGTTGTGAAAACTGTTTCGTCTAAAAGTGTCGGGAAATGATAGATCTTTAACGCAAAAATGAAAAATCCGTACAGAAGCTGAATGGCCTTGTGCGAGTCGCGCACAAGGAGGGTTGCGCGCCGCGCACCCTATCTGTATATAAAAAAAAAATCTTGTTGCATATTCGGTTGGATAACGGGTTGGGTCGTTACATTGCGCAAAAGCATTATTGTCTCATCTAAGTGAAATTCATGGTTTCAACAAAGATGGGGGCGATAGTTGTCTTGATAATTTGCAGGTTGCTTCTATAGTTGCTCAATTCGTATCGGATCATTTTGGAGGGAGTGACAGAAGTGCAATGATTGATAGGGCATGTAAGTCCTTATCGAGATCAAATTATAACAAGCCTTTTGTCTGCACTTGTCCCACTGGGAACAACGATAATAGTATGAAATATGTAAAACTTAGTATTAACGCCTCAGAGGATGCTGTTCTCTTCGGTCTTTGTGAAAAATCTTTTCAATTGGTTAAAACAAGGACAAATTCAGTTATTGTCCCTATTGGAAGTCTACAATTTGGTGTTTGTAGACATACAGCCTTGTTGATGAAGGTAACAGACTTATATCTCACTTAGTACAGTATATTTTGTTTGCTGATAATTCTACGTTGTACTTACTAATATTTTTTTTATTTGAAAATTTAGTACCTTTGTGACAGAGTGAAGCCTCGAGTTCCATGTGAATTTGTAAGAGGGTATTTGGATTTTGCCCCTCATGCATGGAATGTAGTAGTAGTTAAGAGGGGTGATACGGAGGTCAGGATGGTAGTCGATGCATGTCGTCTGCATGATATAAGGGAAGAGATGGACCCCGAATATTTTTACAGGTACGTTTCCTTTGGGTTTAAGTATATATGCATGTAGCAGAATACATTTTCACCAAAAAAGGGAAATTGTAATTCCCCATTCTGACCTTTAGGTAAGTTTTAAGTAAAGAAAAGAATGTTTGCATGAATGGCTAAGCTGAATACTCTTGATAAAAACTGCGAGATTTATTAATGCATACCAACATTTAAAGACCTCAATCGAATAATATACTTAAACATTATGAAAAATATATATTAGTGGTGACAAAATATATGTCTTCCGGTCAACAAGGCCAGATATTAAGCGTGTTTAATACGGGTCAAGGTAAATGACCCACCAGCACTTTTATGTCCATTGTTTAGAACATCATAAGCATTTGATGCAGTACCCTGACCGTGAAAGCTTCATTAAAGAACTAATATAGTATTTTAAACTGAATTGTCTGAATACTTACTAAGTTACTATGAAACTTTCAATATGTAGTATAATGTTTTTGTTGAGTCCCCAAAATAATTAAGGATTTAATTATGACAAAACTGTAATTTATTTGCACTAAAATGTTATGTGCAGCCAGCACAACTTTGTTTATGTACAGATAGCAAATATTTTTGTGTCGAGTGTTTAGTTTGCTGCTCAGTCTACCAGCACAAGGTAGACAGTGTTCTTCAATTAGCACATGATGTGTACTCAGCAATTCAAGAATATCAAGTGTCTCAGCAATCAAGAACCAGCACAGCTGGAATGCAGCTTACTACACAAGACAGCTATGCTCCATTACAAGCATAGTGGTTTCCTGAGTGGTCTACATCAATTGTACTGTTCAACAGAAGTCAAAGACAAAGTTGAACAGAAAAGGACACGTGTCGGCGGCTGACAAGTGACCTTACAAGACCACGTGGGAATGCATAAGTTTAACGCATGTGCAGACATGTGCTATACTTTGTCAATGCCTAGGGAATACAATATTCTATTTGTTTAAACAAATAGTGGTGCCAAACCGAATTGGGGTGTTCCTACAAATAGCTACCAAAGAGGAAAGAGGAGAGCACGCTCTCTGATGCATTTATCCCCACAAGTACATACATCATATGTACCAGTAGATAATGGAACAATTACACGGATAAAAGGACTACTATAAATTGTTGTATCCACTATTGTAACAACTAGTGATGTGGGTTTTATTATTTAGAGTCCAAAACATGTAATAGCTTTAAGTTTATCCTCATAGCTATAATCTAGGTAAATCTGTATCAACCAACTATCATTTCGCCAAGGATAGTTGTAATTCTTTGTGATTTAATCAATAAAGAATAACCGTTGAAAAATTACCTTTGACTCTATTTAAATTACATGCTTGAATACTAAATTGTGTTTAACTGTAAATTAATTAAAAAAATTGTATTCACCCCCCTCTACAATACTCCTGTTGTTAATCAATGGACCAACAACTAGTATCAGAGCTTCAGTCTTGATAATTTAATATCTTGGATCTGAATTCTCTCATGGCTGAATACTCAAATACAGCTTACCTTGAAAATGGCTCATTCAATAGACCACCCAAATTTGATGAAGATGAGTATGAAACTTGGAAGGCAAGGTTCATGCTTCACCTGGAGTCTATTTACCCACTCATGCCTGATATTGCGATAGATGGTCCATTTATCCCAACTGAGACTATTGGTAGTATTCCAGCTACTGCTGACACTCCTGCCATTCCTGACAGAGAATTTATTCTCACTCTAGCAAAATGGGATGCTGAGGATAAACGTTGTGTTGGACTTGACCCTAAGATCAGAACACTGTTAGCTATAACATTACATAACCACTTGTTCAAACTGATTAAGGAAAAATTGAATGCTAAGATTATGTTAGACTATCTAGATATTACTTATGAAGGCATGGATGAGGTTAGGCAGAACAAGATTATTGCTTTGAAAAGAGAGTATGAAATGTTCTTTGCCTATAAGAATGAGACCCTTAAGCAAACCTTCATTAGGTTTAACTCCTTAGTTACTCACCTGCTTACTTTGAAAATCACATATACTGATTTTGAACAAGTAAACAAATTCATTAACTCATTGTCTGCTAAATGGAAACCAGTGACTGACCCTCTAAGAACCACCCAGACTTTAAAGAACTTTAACATGTCTTCCCTCTATGGTACACTTTGGAACTATGAGAAGGCAGAAGCTAAACTTAAACTAAACTTGAAAGAAAACTTTAAGTCTGCCCCCACCACTTCATAATCTTCTAAAATAGATGATACTGCTCTTATTGCTGCTGCTAAAAAGAAAGCTCAAAAGGCTTTACTGGTTTAAAAGTTGACAGCAGAAGAACAGTCAGCTGAAGATGATGTGGAGAGTGGTACTGGGTCTGAAGTGAGCAGTGATGATGAAGATGATGTGGAAGGGTTTGCTGAAGGTATGGCATTGCTTACTAGACAGTTCAAAAGGTTTAATCGTAATAGAACCAGCAAGTCATACAAAGGGAGTAAGAAACCAAGTGCTAGGTATAGCAGCAAATCAGTCAAGGGTCCTAAATCTGAGTGTTACAATTGTGGGAAGGTTGGACATTTTGCAGCTGAATGCATGTCCAGGAAACCTTCTGTCTCACATGTTAACTCTTTCTCAAAAGCTGACAAGTACAAGAACAAGTACAAAGCTATGAAAGCTCAGATGAAGGAAAGTGCAAAGGCTGATAAGAAGGGAAAGAAGCCAGAAAAGGTTATAGTTGTTGAGCATCATGATTGGGATGAAACCAGCTCTTCGTCATCTTCTGACAGTGATACTGATGATGATGATGCTGGTTATGCTTCTGGTAAAAAGCTGTGTTTGATGGCCAAGGAGGTCGAGGAGTCTGATGAGGATGATAATGGTAGTACGTTCATGGATGATATGAGGGAAGCTGATCAGAAAAAGGACTCGCCTTGATAATACTAAAAACGAACATATACTTCATAGCATTATCCCTCAAGAAAGACAAGATTTTAGTTGCAACTGTTCTATTTACAAGTGATATTCATTTAAATAATAAAAGGTGAATACAAAAGACAGATTCGACGAATTGAAGACGCAAACGACCAAAAAGCTCAAAAGTACAAAATACAATCAATGAGGTTCCAATTATTGATAAGAAACGTCTCAAAATTACAAGAGTACAAGATTCAAAACGCAAAGTACAAGATATTAAATTGTACGCAAGGACGTTCGAAAATCCGAAACCGGGACCAGAGTCAACTCTCAACGCTCGACGCAACGGACTAAAAATTACAAGTCAACTATGCATATGAATATAATATAATATATAATTAATTCTTAAAATTAATATATATATTATATTATATTTAAATAAACGTCGGCAGAAGAAAACAACCAAAAGTGGCTCTCCCCAGCTGGCCATGCGATCGCATGGCCTGGAAGGCATAAATCCATGCGATCGCATGAGCATCTTTTCCAGATCACAGGCCTATAAAAATCGAGCTTTGGTGCACCATTTATCCATCCATAATATCAATCTCTCTATCTATATACGTAATATATATATATATATATATATATATATATATATATATATATATATATATATATATATATATATATATATATATATATATATATATATATATATATATATATTATATTTTAATTTTAATTTTAATTCTAATAATAAGGGTATGTTAGCGAATGTTGTAAGGGTGTAAGTCGAAATTCTGTCCGTGTAACGCTATGCTATTTTTAATCATTGTAAGTTATGTTCAACCTTTTTACATTAATGTCTCGTAGCTAAGTTATTATTATGCTTATTTAATCCGAAGTAATCATGATGTTGGGCTAAAAATATTAAAATTGGGTAATTGGGCTTTGTACCATAATTGGGGTTTGGACAAAAGAACGACACTTGTGGAAATTAGACTATGGGCTATTAATGGGCTTTATATTTGTTTAACTAAATGATAGTTTGTTAATTTTAATATAAAGATTTACAATTGAACGTCCCTATAAATAACCATATACACTCGATCGGATACGATGGGCAGGGTATTTATATGTACGAATAATCGTTCATTTAACCGGATACGGGAATGGATTAATAGTCACTAGAATTATTAAAACAGGGGTGAAATTATGTACAAGGACACTTGGCATAATTGATAACAAAGTATTAAAACCTTGGGTTACACTCAGTCGACATCCTGGTGTAATTATTAAACAAAGTAATAAAACCTTGTTACAGTTTAAGTCCCCAATTAGTTGGAATATTTGACTTCGGGTATAAGGATAATTTGAAGAGGACACTCGCACTTTATATTTATGACTGATGGACTGTTATGGACAAAAACCAGACGGACATATTAAATAATTCAGGACAAAGGACAATTAGCCCATGGGCATAAAACTAAAATCAACACGTCAAACATCATGATTACGGAAGTTTAAATAAGCATAATTCTTTTATTTCATATTTAATTTCCTTTATTTTATATTTAATTGCACTTCTAATTATCGCATTTTTATTTATTGTTATTGTATTTAATTGCACTTTTAATTATCGTACTTTTTAATTATCGCAAGTTTATTTTATCGCACTTTTATTATTCGCAATTTCATTATCGTTATTTACTTTACGCTTTAAATTAAGTCTTTTATTTATTTAATATTTTACATTTGGTTTTAACTACGACTAAAGTTTTAAAATCGACAAACCAGTCATTAAATGGTAAAAACCCCCCTTTATAATAATAATATTACTTATATATATTTGTATTTTTATAAATTAAACTAATATAGCGTTAAGCTTTGATTAAAAGATTTTCCCTGTGGAACGAACCGGACTTACTAAAAACTACACTACTGTATGATTAGGTACACTGCCTATAAGTGTTGTAGCAAGGTTTAAGTATATCCATTCTCTAAATAAATAAATATCTTGTGTAAAATTGTATCGTATTTAATAGTATTTCCTTGTAAAATTTAATAGTATTTTATATCCCTTAGCTTTAACATCACACCTCAATGGAAATCTAAAATGCTGTATAAGGTTGATAATTTTTGAACTTATACTGATGATGAAAAAGCTGAAATGTTTGACTACCTAAGAGTTGATTTATGTAGAGGCAGTAAACGTGAAGAAGTTTTAAAATCTGATAACAAATCTCTGAATGAAAAACTTAAAGGTAAAAATGATGAAATTAAAATCTTGAAAGATGAAATTTCAAAACTTGGAAAACAAAATTTTGCTTTAAAGTCTCTTCACGTTAAGGCAGCAGAGGTCAAGAACCAGCTAAACGATCTCAAAAAGATCATTGCTTCCTGGTGTAAATCTGCTCAACGCACAGAAAAATGTGTGAATGAGCAGGTGCTTGCCTAAGTTGAAGCATTCTTTGCTGGTGACTATGCTACTGCTGCTGCTCTTGCAGAAGTTACTTACATGGACTCCATTCTCGAAACTGATCCTGAAGCTGTCTTACCAAATACTTTTTCCAAGATAGTTAAGGGTAAAAAGGTCTTAACAAATAAGTTTGTCAGACCTACAGAGACCCCACCACCGTCCATGAAAGAAATCTTGGAGGATGAAGTAAAAGCCCAGGAAACCGGTACTTCAATTGATGAAACTACTGATCCCTCAAGCATTTACTACATGACTCCAAAGGAAAGACGCATTAAAAGGGAAATCACTGAAAACAACCAAAGAAAGTCAAAAACAATTGATTCCCTTTCATGTTCAAATTCCATCAATGCTGAGCCAACTAATGAAAATTGTACTGGTAAACTAGTAGCTGCTGACAAGCCAGCAAAATGCAATACTGGCAAGTCAAAGGCAGCAATCAAGATTCACACGAATCGTCTGGCATCAGCTGACGGGTCAGTAACTTCCCACACTGGCTCGTCGAAAAACAAAGGCAAGGAAGTATACCATGATTATGGTACTGGTTCTAAAAGGAAAGCTGCCCTTAAGGGAAAGCTAAAGTGAGCCAAATTGTGGAATCATGTGCTGAGTCATCTATCACTAAGATAATGACTGTCAAGCTTGACCAGCTCATAGGTGCCATATCTGAAAGTAGACCCGATCTTACTGCACCCATTCACTCAGTGTATGACCAGTCACCGATACCAAATGTGAGAAAATGCTACAAGTGTAGCAGCAAGTTTCACTTAGCCAACCGGTGTACTCTAACCCTAACCCCATCTACTGCTGCCTCTTCAAGCAAGCCAGCAGACAGGAAGAGATCATCAAAGATGACCCTTCCAGAACCCATCCTTGGATAGGTTCCCAAAAAGAACTAATCTCTTAGCTACTGTGCAGGGCATTCAAAACAAGCAAATCTGGTATCTCGATAGTGGTTGTTCGAGACATATGACCGGATGTAAGTCCCTGCTAATGGACTATCAAGAAAAGGATGGTCCAATTGTATCATATGGAGATAATTCGTTGGATTACACAAAGGGTTTTGGTACTTTAACAAATGGGAATGTTACATTTTCAAATGTAGCATATGTCATTGGGCTTAAACATAATCTACTCAGCATAAGCCAACTGACAAGCAAAAGTAAGATAGTCCAATTTAGAAGGAAGATTGGCACTATTTTTTATAAGACATGGAAGCCACTGCTGACAGCTAAAAGACATGAGAACATGTATCAAATTGACATGAACACAGCAGTCACAACAACTGATACTTGTTTTTATTCAAAGGCAGCAGACAACCTTAAGTGGTTATGGCACAAGAGACTCTCACATCTCAACTTCAAAGATATTCATAAGTTATCTAGTAAAAGTTTGGTGTCTGGGCTACCCCACAATGTCTTATGTGAAGGACAAACTGTGTCATGGATGTGAAAAAGGGAAGCAACACCATGCCTCATTTAAGTCAAAGCAGATTTCATCTGTTAAGAAACCATTTCACCTACTTCATATGGATCTTTTTGGTCCTGTTAATATAGCCAGCTGTAGTGGGAAGAAGTATACACTGGTGATTGTTGATGAATATTCCAGATACACTTGGGTATTCTTTTTGAAGCAAAAGAGTGAAGCTGCTGATGAAATTATCAATTTTGTTAAAAGAATGGAACTACTGAATGGGCAACTGGTGAAGCAGCTTAGAAGTGATCATGGTACAGAATTCAGAAATGCTACCTTGGAAGAATTTTGTGCTGACAAAGGTATTTCACAGAATTTTTATGCTGTGAGAACACCTCAACAGAATGGTGTTGCAGAAAGAAGAAACAGAACTCTCATTGAAGCAGCAAGATCTATGTTGGCTGAGTTTGAGTTGAAAAATTCATATTGGGCAGAAGCTTTGAACACTGCATGTTTTACCCAGAATAGATCTTTAATAGTGAAAAGATATCATAAAACTGCTTATGAAGTTCTCAAAGGCAGAAGACCCTCAATTTTATTTCTTCATGTATTTGGCACTCCCTGTTTCATTCTAAACAATAGGGATCAGCTAGATAAGTTTGATGATAAGGCTGATGAAGGTATATTTCTTGGATATTCCAACATGTCAAAGGCATATAGGGTTTTCAATAAAAGAAGGGGTTATTTTGAAGAATCTATTAATGTTACATTTGATGAAACTGCCCCTACTTCATCTTCTGGTCAAGAAGATGAGGAGTTACTGTTTGAAGAGCCAACTCAGCAAGCTCTAGAAGATGAAGAAGAACCAGTAGCTAATCCCTCACCAATCCATGTTGCTGGGTTCTCTGATGAGATGGAACATTCTATTTCATCTGTGTCTAAACCAGGTGGATCTACTGGCTCTACTGAAGTTTTACAACTTGAGCATAGGTCTGCTAGTTCTGAAGGATCTCAAGCTGGTACTGGTTACACTCATAATGAACAGTTGTCTCCCACTGCTGCTCATTCCTCTGAGCCAACTGATGATCAAGATGCTGTGTGTTCCATAACAAGCTCACTTATTCATAACACTAGATGGAAAAAGGAGCATCCAATTGAACAAGTTATTGGTAATCTGGCCAGTGGTGTTAAAACAAGAAGACATGCAATCAGCAATTTTTGTATGCATGTAAACTTTGTATCTACCATTGAACCTACATGTCCTGAAGAAGCAATCAAAGATCCAAGCTGGGCAGGAGTTATGCAAGAAGAGATCTCCCAATTTGATAGGAGTAAAGTTTGGACATTGGTACCTCAACCTGATGATAAAACTAAAAAGATCATTGGTACTAAGTGGGTTTTCAAAAATAAGATGGATGAAGATGGGATTGTGATCAGAAACAAAGCTAGATTGGTAGCTCAGGGTTTCAAACAAGAAGAAGGATTGGATTATGGAGAGACTTATGCACCAGTGGCTAGGATGGAAGCTATCATATTGTTCTTGGCATATGCTGCTAAGATGAACATTAGGTTATTCCAGATGGATGTCAAGTCTGCATTTCTAAATGGGAAGCTGCAAGAGGATGTTTATGTCAAACAGCCTCCTGGTTTTGTAAGCAGTAAATATCCAGACCATGTCTATAAGTTAGACAAAGCTCTTTATGGCCTCAAACAGGCAACGAGAGCATGGTATGAGACACTTCATGTGTATCTCACTAGTATAGGTTTTAAAGTTATAATAATTGATACCACTCTATTCTCAAAAGAGATAGATGGTGATCTCTTGCTGGTACAGATATATGTAGATGATATTATTCATGGTTCTAAAAATGAAACACATTGTCAAGAATTTTCAAAAATTATGTCAAAGACATATGAAATGAGTTTACAAAGAGAACTGCAATACTTTCTTGGGTTGCAGATTAAACAACTTGTGTGACAACCCGAAAATTTTCGACCAAATTTAAACTTCATCTTTATATTATTCCGACACGATAAGCAAAGTTTGTTAAGTTGAATTTCAAAAAATCTTAAACGGTGTTCATATATTCATTTAACATTGATCAAACCCCGATGATTCACGAACCAATATATGTAACTTGTTTTGTGCATGAATGTATATATATATTATAACTAGAAAACGTTAATAAATGTTTAGGGTATATGTCACCGTACATTAAACATCTTGGTTTGAATACCTATTGGATATATTTACTTACGATGTTAAAAGATAATTCCAAATGGTTGATTTATCAGATACATTGAATTATGATTACGAGTCTCTGTTATGAGGTCCACTATGATTTAGGAAATCTATTCTTTTTAACGGTATTCGGAATAAATGGTAAATTGACTTACAGGTAAGAACAAAGTGTCAAATAACGAAAGTTAGTCAAACGTTAGTAAAAAATTGAGTTTCATAATATTTAATTGATTTAATTTCAAACATGCGGAAACGTTTTTCGATTCAACAGAATTTGATTTATTAAAACGATTTTGATAACATAATTTGAATATATAAATGTTGGTTATTAAATATATAAATAAACTCGTAACGTGTATTTAAAATATGTTTATATATATATATATATATATATATATATATATATATATATATATATATATGATTTCGAATTAATTAAGTAAAATGATTGTAACACTCACTTATTGATTCGATTGATATTTAGATATGTCAATTAGTACGTTAAGAAGTTAGAACAAACGCTAGCACATAAATGAACTATACTTAGTTAAGTTTTAAAGTGTAAACGTTACGTGTTATGATATTTTCTAAAAGAAATAAAAAATGAACTTTGAAATATAATAAGTTTGAAAAACTAAATGTTATATTATCCGGTAAATATTTTAAGTACAAAATTTATATTTCTAAATGAGAATATATATATCTCGCATAATGGTAAGATATAATATTTATTTAGTTATAGAACGTGTTGATTTAAAATAATACTTTTTATATATATAACGAGACGATGATTTATAGAAGCAAATGACCATAACACTCAAATATATAAGTTACATTTATGATAAGATAATTTATTGATGTATGAGTCTAATTTTTTATAATGGTACACATCACTAAACGTAAAGTGTTAGTTTTCTAAACGTACGAACGTGCATTCGAGAAACTGAAACCGAGACACTAGTCGAGTGACAACGTACGAGCCTTCGGAACAAAAATTACAAATTAACTACGTATGTAAATATAATATAATATATAATAAATTATATAAATTAAATATATTATATATAAATAAATATAATCGAGTGTCGGCAACCCAAAATGTAGTGAATATGAGCTGTCTTAGGTGGCCATGCGATCGAATGGCTATCACCCACATAAACCATGCGATCGCATGGTGAGTGGAGGGAGGCCAAGTCTTTAAAGCTCCAAGGTTTTCTCATTCTGATTCATTTTTTTCACTTCACTCGATCTCTCTATATTTATATTTTTAATTATTATTATTATTATTATTATTATTATTATTATTATTATTATTATTATTATTATTATTATTATTAAGATTATTAATATTAATCTTATTATTATTAGTATTGGTATTATTAGGAGCGATGTTATTAATTTATACATAAAATACTACGACGGAGTCATGAGCAGGTTATTTCAAAAACGGGTTTTACGAGCGGGGCAGAGCTAAGGGAATTATGGGTTATAACTATGGAGGTTATGGCTATGGTTCGAGGGTATGCTCGTAAGGTCAATCTAGTGTTTATCGTCTCCGTTGCGTCTTCGTACTTTCCTGCAATATTGAATCTCAATATTGATGCGTGAGCACTCCTAACTTAACTTTTATATATTATTAGTGTATCCCTGACTAGTGCTCGAGTAGATATGATTATGCATGCATGTATGTTTAATTTAGTCGTTAGATAATTTTGATGAATCATAAGTTTGATGCACATGCTACTGAGATAAGGTATAGGATATGCATGTCGTTGGAAAGCTGGCGAAAAATTAATAACTTTTCATTTAGAACTCGTGTGATTTCGATGAACGGATTAAAAGATATAGTCAGCTGAATTATTATTACTTTTGGTATATTTATTGTTAAAATGATTATTATTACTATCATCGTTATTATCGTCTAATTATTATTATTATTATTATTATTATTATTATTATTATTATTATTATTATTATTATTATTATTATTATTATTATTATTATTATTATTATTATTATTATTATTATTATTATTATTATTATTATTATTATTATTATCATTATCATTATTAATAAAAGGTATTATCATTAAAAATTGTTATTTTTATTATTATTACTATCGTTATTATCGTTAAGGTTATAATTAGTATTATTATTATTATTATTATTATTATCATTAAAATAGTTATTAGTATTATCATTAATATTATCATAATATTTATTAAAACTAATATTAGTAACATCTAATTATTATGATTACTATTAACATCATTATAATATAATGAACGCGATATAAAAGATGACTAAAAGCTATTAACAAATTGATTAGGAAATAATAAGTATAAGTATCATGATGAAATTAAAATTGAAAGGTATTGATTTAGATAAAAATATCGTTTTCATTATTTTTATCATTATTATTATTAAAAGTATTATTAATATTAAAACTATCAGTTTTACAAAAATTATTATTTATAAGAATATCATTGTTAATATAAAATATCATTTTTATCATTTTAATAAAAATTATCATTTCATCATATTATCATTTTTAGTAAATATAAGTATTGTTATTATTATTAGTAGAATAATAATAATTATTATTACAAAATAATACAAATTTTACGTACTATTGTTATTATCGATATTATTTTATCAAACAAATATGTGATACAAAGATATGTTACTACGTATAATATAATTACATTAATAATACCTATCATATTATTTTTATGATATCAAATGAATTTAATAAATTTTATTACTTAAGATATATAAAAGTATATTTTTATTATATAAATTTTAATATAAAATTTTATTTATTAATAAATGAATTATATTATTTACTCTAATAAAATCTGTTAAAAATATTAAATATATAAAATGACTGTATTTAAGTTATATAATAATCATGTATAAATTTAGGAAGTCATTTAGGATCAAGTTGACTTTTGTTGACTTTTGCATATTAGTCTCGAGCATTAGGATTGTGATACACTATGATCTGACCTAGATGGTTATACAGATTTTGACCAACATATAAATATAATTAATATAGGTTCGTGAATCTGAGGCCAACCTTGCACTTGTTCAATGTCGTCATATGTATTTTTACTACAAAATACAGTATTGTGAGTTTCATTTGCTCCCTTTTTAAATGTTTTTGCAATATATATATATATATTTTTGGGACTGAGAATACATGCGTTGCTTTTATAAATGTTTTACAAAATAGACACAAGTAATCGAAACTACATTCTATGGTTGGATTATCGAAATTGAATATCACCCTTTTAGCTTGGTAGCCTAAGAATTAGGGAACAGACCCCCTAATTGACGCGAATCCTGAAGATAGATCTATGGGCCTAACAAACCCCATCCAGGTTATGGATGCTTTAGTACTTTGATTTTATATACAGATGAGTGTACCTGTATATTTGGGGATATTCTATATGCATTTGTTAATGTCGGTTACCAGGTGTTCACCATATGAATGAATTTTATACAGATGAGTGTTCCTGTATTATAAACTTTTTTTTGCAGATGAGTGTTCCTGCAGTTAACTATAAAAATTAAATCTTGTGGTCTATTAAAATTATGGAAATGATTATTATGATAAACTAATGAACTCACCAACCTTTTGGTTGACACTTGAAAGCATGTTTATTCTCAGGTATTAAAGAAATCTTCCGCTGTGCATTTGCTCATTTTATAGATATTACTTAGAGTCATTTATGGCATATTTCGAAAGACGCTGCATTCAAGTCATTGAGTTCGATAAAGATTATTATTAAATAAATGACAGAATAAGTCATTTATAGTTTGGATATTATGAAATGGTATGCATGTTTGTTAACTTACGATGAAATGAAAGTTTGTCTTTTCAAAACGAATGAAATGTTTGTAAAATGTATCATATAGAGGTCAAATACCTCACAATGTAATCATATGTTATTGTATTCATCCTTATAGATTAGGACGGGATGCTTCAACTTGATGATGGAATTTTTATAAGTCAAGATAAATATATCAAAGATATGTTAAAGAAATTTGGTCTGACCTGTTTAAAAGATATAGGGACCCCAATGGCAGCATCCATTAAAATAGATGCTGATCCCAATGGTGAACCTGTCAATATCATTGAATATAGAGGTATGACTAGATACCTACTTTATCTCACAGCCAGCAGACCAGATATTATATTTGCCACATGTCTCTGTGCCAGATATCAAGTTGATCCTAAAGAGTCACACTTGTTATCAGTAAAGAGGATATTTAGGTATCTGAAAGGTACTGCTAAACTTGGTCTTTGGTATTCCAAAGACCAGGATTTCGAGCTAATTGGGTATTTAGATGCTAACTTTATAGAGTGTAAGATAGACAGGAAAAGTACTACTGGTGATTGCCAGTTACTGGGTGGTAGGCTAGTCAGCTGGACGAGCAAAAAGTAAAATACTGTATCCACATCTACTGCTGAGGTAGAATATGTGTCTGCTGGTAGTTGTACTGCTCAAGTACTATGGATGCAAGGCCAGCTGAAGGACTATGGTGTTCATGTTACAAAAACTCCAATATACTTTGACAACACAAGTGCTATTGCTATTACCAAAAATCCTGTGATGCACTCAAGAACTAAGCACATTGACGTTCGATACCATTTCATAAGGGATCATGTTCAAAAAGGAGATGTGGAGCTACATTTTATTTCAACAGACCAGCAGTTAGCAGATCTTTTCACAAAGCCCTTAGATGAGAAACGTTTTAACTATCTCATCTCTGAGCTGGGTATGCTTGAACTCTAAAATCAAATACAACTTTGTTGGTGTGCTGGTTCTACAACATGTAGGACAAACCAGTAAGCTACAACTTTCACTTACTACCTACATGTCAAACAGTCAGCACAACAAGGTCTTTGTATCATGGTTATTCAATGTTCAAAATGAAATAATAAATAGCTCACAATACTTAAATGATACCTTAAATCTGAAACTCATTTACTCCCAATGATTTAAAATTAAATTCATAACATATTAAATGTCACAAAGAATTTCTGTATTTAATACAAAATTTATCTTATGGTTTTTAACTTCATTTTGAATTGAAAACTGCTATATTTAATCCTTAATGGGAGGTATGAGTGTTTAAGCCGATTAAACGTCATGTTAACAGTCTGTGTCCCCTCGAAAACGTGCCAGTCTGTCACATCTGCCCACGCGCCTGCAGATGACAGTTGCCATTTTCTCTCTCCTGCACTTTTTCCACCAATCTGAAAGGTTAAATAAGGCGATCCATTCCACATAATAACCTTCGGTTATTAACTCTTTGATTTACCTTTCAAACACACACACTTTTCTCTCTAAATTCCCAAATCTTCAAATCTTCAAATCTCTCAAACTCTCATCTTCAACAAGTTCATCAATGGCAGACCAACAACAACAACAATCACCACCCATAGAAAACCAACCAGAGGAACAACAACCGCAACAACAACAACAACAACAACGAGACCAGCAACCTCCACCGGTCATCGAGGAACAAGTTGTACAGGTGAAATGTCCCGTTCATATCGATTATAAACATTTCATATTAATTGATTTCGTTGCGAGGTTTGACCTCTATATGAGACGTTTTTCAAAGGCTGCATTCGTTTTATTTAAAAACAAACCATAACCTTTATTTTATCAATAAAGATTCAAGAACCATAATGTAGATTATCAAGTAATGATAATCTAAAAGATAACGTTTTACACACGAATATTACATATTGGTTTACAACAATATTACAAATCGATTTAAATCTCCGAAAGCAGTTTTTAAACAATATATTATAAGCATGCTGACTCCATTTCTTGTCCTTAAATTAGCATGCAACAGCGGAAGCTCTTAATAATCACCTGAGAATAAACATGCTTAAAAGTCAACAAAAATGTTGGTGAGTAATAGGTTTAACCTATATATTTATCAAATTGTAATAATAGACCACAAGATTTCCATTTCCATTTTTCAATAACATGCGAACTGCATAAAAACCATTCATGTAACGACCCTGGATTTTCTGACTTATATTTATTAATATTTATTATTTATACTTGCGCTTTAATAAATGTATTCTTATATATTTTACTTGTTACCGTATTTGACTTTACAAGTCCCGACTCGTCTTTTCACCACGTGTTTTTCTCGAATAATATTTCAAATATTATTTACGTTCATAACTAATTATTATTAATTATTTCTAATTAACTAATGTTAGTAGTTAATTACTTGGGCTTTTACTAAATTGTTGCACACTTACATGGGCTTATATTAATGGACTTGAACTTGGAAGCCCACCCTACATTTACTTGATGGACTAACTAGTAAGCCCACTATTATGCTAATGATACATTAAGCTTAAACAAGGTTAATTAAGTTAAGTTAGGAGACAAAGTTGTTGCAAGCATGCATGACCTCTTTCCCATACATTTAACCTTATACCTCATTCTAGCATTCACCAACTTCCCACACATGAAAGCATCAATTTGACTACCCCTTTGAGCCTCCAAACTGTCGGCCTAGTAGAGCATGGGAGGGAGTCCAATTTTTTTTGTTACTTATAAGCTAGTTTTCATTTCATTTCACACACACATCTTACTTACACTTTATTTTCTCTCAACTTTTCTCTCTAATTTGTAAGTGAAGAACTTTACTTTCTTTCTTCTTTTTCCTTTAAAAATCACCAAGTATCATCATCAATTTACTAGTTGGTTGTTTGTTGTTAAAGATCAAACTTTCTAGTTTGTATCTTCATGGATCTTGTTTCTTCCATCCTTAGTTTGATGAGAAGTCAAGAACAAGAATCTAAGCTTGTTAGCTTATGGTTCTACACTTGAAGTTCGTCTTTTCTTTCTTTTAAATTCATGATTTATATATGTTGGTCAAGTATTACTAGTTAAACTTGATCTCATTTTTCTTGAAACTAAAGTTAAACTTTGTAAGTTCAAGAACATGGAATTTAACTTTCTAGTTATAACTTCATACACTTATGTTGGATCTAAGTTTCTATAGCTTATGGTCTTCCAATTTTGTCTAAAACAAAATCTTATAAGCTTAAATACATTTTACAAGACAAAAATCTAAGTTTCATAACTTATGGTTTTATTAAAGTAAAGATCCATGTTCCGTAACTTAGGGTTTAACTTAAGAACACTAGATCTAGAATTTCTAGTCTAGGATCTTCAAGATCTAACTAAGATCTAAGTTCTACAACTTAAGATCTTGTTTATTTAGTTTACTTTCAAGTTTGTAGTTTAATATTACTATTAGAACTCATGTATGTGTCGGATCTAAGATCTTGATGTAACTTTGGTTCATCAACCTACTTACAACCCTTAAATGAGTTGTGCTACATATCTTAGACATACACTAGTGTTATGATGGTCAAAACTTGGTTAAGATGATGCAAATACATCAACGAGTTGTACACTTGAAGCTATAGACATCAAGGATGAGAACCGCGATGAGCATCAAGCACCATGAACCCACTGAAGCACTTTGTTTACTGTTTTCTGGGTCTGATCAGGCTACCTTGGCTACTGTAAAGTTGATTTCTAGTTAGTTCGGTTCGAGTAGATGATTTTCCTTTAGGCCTCGTCTTAATCCGAGTTACGGTTTAGGATTTATAGCCTTCCGAAAATCATTACGCCCTTTTAATGTTGTGCTGAAATTTCTGACCTACTCGCACTTAAACCATCGCCACGGTAAACAAAAAACGAGTGTGGTTCTGGAAATTGGTCAGCAACTAGGGGACTCATATACGGAGCCATGTCCACTAGTCTCACCTCATTTCAGTTTGTATAGAGGTCGAGGCGACTGAACGAAGTCAGCCTTTGTTTCGAACTCTGATAATACTAAAAACGAACATATATTTCATAGCATTATGCCTCAAGAAAGACAAGCTTTTAGTTGCAATTATTCTATTTACAAGTGATATTCGTTTAAATAATAAAAGGTGAAGACAAAAGACAGATTCGATGAATTGAAGATGCAAACGATCAAAAAGCTCAAAAGTACAAAATACAATCAAAGTGGTTCCAATTATTGATAAGAAACGTCTCAAAATTACAAGAGTACAAGACGCGAAACGCAAAGTATAAGATATTAAATTATACGCAAGGACGTTCGAAAATCCGGAACCGGGACCAAAGTCAACTCTCAACGCTCGACGCAACGGACTAAAAATTACAAGTCAATTATGCACACAAATATAATATAATATTTAAATAATTCTATAAATTATTTATATATTATATTATTATTATAAACCGTCGGCAAAACAAGAAAACAAACTTATGTGAGCTGGTACCTACCTCCATGCGATCGCATGGCCTGGAGGCACAAAAGCCAAGCGATCACTCCTGAATAGTTCCAGGCCACATGCCTATAAATTTCGCGGTTTTGAGCAAATATATAACCATCTATCTATCTCTCACTCGTACACACACACACACACACACACACACACACACACACACACATATATATATATATATATATATATATATATATATATATATATATATATATATATATATATATATATATATATATATATATATATATATATATATATATATATATATTATATTTTAATTTTAATTTTAATTTTAATTTTAAATTCTAATAATAAGGGTATGTTAGCGAATGTTGTAAGGGTGTAAGTCGAAATTCTGTCTGTGTAACGCTACGCTATTTTTAATCGCTGTAAGTTATGGTTAATGTTATTTTTAAATTAATGTCTCGTAGCTAAGTTATTATTATGCTTATTTATTGCCGAAGTAATCGTGATGTTGGGCTAAATATTAAAATTGGGTAATTGGGCTTTGGACCATAATTGGGGTTTGGACAAAAAAACGACACTTGTAGAAATTAGACTATGGGCTATTAATGGGTTTTATATTAACTAAATGATACCTCATTGATTTAATATATAGACTTATAATTTGACGTATTTATATATAACCACATACGCTTGACTGGGTACGATGGGCGGGATATCTATAAATACCAATAATTGTTCATTTTATCGGATACGGAACTGGATTAATAATTAATAGACTTGTTGAAACAGGGGTGGATTACATTCAAGGGTAATTGGTGTAATTGTTAACAAAGTAGTAAAACCTTGGACTACACGCAGTCGATAACCTGGTGTATTCATTAAACAAAGTATTAAGACCTTGTTACAATTCGAATCCCCAATTAGTTAGAATATTTTACTTCGGGAATAAGAATAATTTGACGAAGACTTTCGCACTTTATGATTATGATTGATGGACTATTATGGACAAATCCTTATGGACTTATCGAATAATCCAGAACAAAGGACAATTAACCCATGGGAATAAACTAAAAACAACACGTCAAACATCATGATTATGGAAGTTTAAATAAGCATAATTCCTTTATTTCATATTTAATTTCCTTTATTTCATATTTAATTGCACTTTTAATTATCGCACTTTTATTTATTGTCATTATATTTAATTGCACTTTTAATTATCGTACTCTTTAATTGTCGTACTTTTTATTTATCGCATTTTTATTTATCGCAATTTTATTATCGTTATTTACTTTACACTTTAAATTAAGTTATATTTATTTTTAATATTTTACATTAGGTTTTAACTGAGACTAAAGTTTTAAAATCGACAAACCGGTCATTAAACGGTAAAAACCCCCTTTATAATAATAATACTACTTATATATATATTTTTGTATTTTTACAATTATAAGTTAAAAAATATAGCGTTAAACTTGGCTAAGTCTCCCTGTGGAACGAACCGGACTTACTAAAAACTACACTACTGTACGATTAGGTACACTGCCTATAAGTGTTGTAGCAAGGTTTAGGTATATCCACTCTATAAATAAATAAATCACTTGTGTAAAATTGTATCGTATTTAATAGTATTTTGTAGCAAATATTAATACTATTTCATATACCCCTCGCATAACATCAAGTATTTTTGGCGCCGCTGCCGGGAAAATTGCTTAAACGCCGGAAGCGAAACGTTATATATATATATATATATATATATATATATATATATATATATATATATATATATATATATATATATATATATATAAGATTTTTATTAATTTTGAGTTTACTTTTATAAAAATACGCTTTTGTAAAAATATGTTTTAAATATTCAAAAATATAAAAAGAAAAACAAAAAAATATATATATATTTAAGAGTTTGTTAAATATATAAGTTTTATAAAGTTTCTTTATTTTTATTTTAGTTTGTAAAAATATAAGTTTTATATAAATATTTTTATTTAAACAGAAAAACAGGAAAAAAAAATATAAAAACACTCTTGGCCCGTTACTGCAGCAGTCCAGATCATGGCCCGAAATCCTACCACATGCGATCGCATGAGGTTTTAGCCATCAAACCATGCGATCGCATGGCTTGACTTGACAGGCCTGGTAACCTCAGCCAACTGTTTAGGGTTTAGTTTAATTATAATTATTATAATTAAAACCCTAATTAGGGTTATATTTAATAATTATTTGTTTTAGTTTTTAATTAATTTGTATTATTGAGTGTAATTAGTTTTATAAATATATAAAATTAATAATTTTATAAAATAAATAATATAAAAATAATATTTTTATAAAAATTGTACTTTTTACTACTTTAAGTATATTTTTATATTTTGTATTTTTTTATTCGTTTTAGCGTAATATTTGTGTTTTTCGCTCGTATTTAGTTTTAAAACATAGTATTTGCCATAGTTATTTTTATTTCTAGATTTTTAGGCTTTGCCGTAAAATCCCTTAAGTGCTTTTTCTTTAGACTAAGATTTAGGTGCTTTAGAATTTTGCGACGCCATTTTATAAATTTTAGTACCTTTTTAAGTTATTGCCATTTGAGATATAGTATTTCTTTTAAGCTTTAATATTATTAGACGCAACTTTTAATTCTTAGTTTTTAGTTCCTTTTTAAGTTTCAACGCGCTACTTTCTTATTTTTATTTTTCGACTATTTATTTTTCGACGTTTTTCGACGCGCTCTTTTTCTTTCTTATTTTTCGCCACTCTAGTTTTTAGGACTTAGAATTTTCTATTTCTTCTCTAAAATTTCTTTAAATTTCAACGAAAAAATTATTTTAAGCGGTTGAATTGATAGACATCCAAATTTTCTGGTTCGTAGTAATAGTTGGATTTGTTAGTGGCTAAGTTGTGAGCTTCCGATTTAAAGGGTTCTGGCTCC
This sequence comes from Rutidosis leptorrhynchoides, assembly GCF_046630445.1. Taxonomy (NCBI): domain Eukaryota; kingdom Viridiplantae; phylum Streptophyta; class Magnoliopsida; order Asterales; family Asteraceae; genus Rutidosis; species Rutidosis leptorrhynchoides. The sequence continues at coordinate 279,201,914 of NC_092342.1, forward strand.
CTGCTGCATCTATTGGCTATTCGAAACGTGAGCAAAAGCAGAAAAGTCTATTATTTTGATAACTTTAATAATTTTTATCTTTTATAACTAATAGGATATTCAGTGAATGCACCGAGCAAAACGTTCACCACCTTTTGTACGTTCACCACCTGTAACTCGATCAAGACATCTAGCAAATATTGTCGCCGTTGATTTTTCTTTAGAATCGTCATCCAGTCGACCAAGTACTCCAATTCAAATTTCCGATAATCCATTTTTTGAACCCGACCTCACAATTGAGAATCCGGAAGATATTCAGGGACAATTCAGAGATCCTGAACCATTAATCTTTCCTCCGGAACCACCAATCATTCAAACGGAGATTTTTGAGGAACGAACCATTAAATCAGAATCCTCTTGTGATTCAGATTCAACAAATTCAATCATGGAAAATCTGGAACCTCTAAGTATGGAAGACCGAATGAGAGCTAAACGCACTGGCCAAGGTCACGCAATTACTCAACCAGACATTAATGCACCAGATTATGAAATCAAAGGACAAATTCTACACATGGTAACTAATCAATGCCAATTTAGTGGTGCGCCGAAGGAAGATCCAAATGAACATCTTCGAACCTTTAATAGGATCTGTACACTATTTAAAATCCGCGAAGTGGAGGATGAACAAATATATCTCATGTTATTTCCCTGGACTTTAAAGGGAGAAGCCAAAGAATGGTTGGAATCGTTACCTGAAGGGGCGATTGATACATGGGACGTTTTAGTTGAAAATTTTCTTAAACAATTCTTTCCGGCATCTAAAGCCGTGAGACTTCAAGGAGAAATTGTTACGTTCACACAAAAGCCAAATGAAACTCTTTATGAGGCGTGGACAAGATTTGGAAAGTTATTAAGAGGATGTCCGCAACATGGTTTAGACACCTGTCAAATAGTACAAATATTCTACCAAGGATGCGACATCACTACAAGAAAAGACGTCGATATAGCAGTTGGTGGTTCCATTATGAAGAAAACAGCAACTGACGCTTACAAAATTATTGATAACACTGCTTCCCACTCACATGAGTGGCACCAAGAAAAAGATATCGTTAGATCATCTAAAGCAGCTAGAGCCGATTCTAGCCATGACTTAGATTCCATTTCTGCAAAGATAGATGCTGTCGAGAGACGAATGGAAAAGATGACTAAAGATATCCACTCAATAAGAATTAGTTGTGAGCAGTGTGGAGGACCACATTTGACAAAAGATTGTCTCAGTATTGAACTAACAATGGAACAAAGAGAGAATGTTTCATACATAAACCAAAGGCCTGGAAATAATTATCAGAATAATTATCAACCGCCAAGACCAAACTACAATCAAAATCAGAACTATAACCGAAATGTTCCATACAACAACCAACAAGGTCCTAGTAACCAACAAGTATCCAACAATACTTACAATCAGCAAAGACCTAATTTTCAAAATAAACCACCACAAACCGATGATAAAAAGCCAAATTTAGAAGATATGATGTCAAAGCTAGTTGAATCTCAAACACAGTTTTTCACATCTCAAAAACAAACCAATGAACAAAATGCTCAAGCATTTAGAAATCAACAAGCTTCTATTCAAAATCTGGAACAAGAAGTAAGTAACCTAGCAAGGTTAATAGGTGAAAGAAAACCGGGAAGTCTACCTAGTGATACAAATGCTAACCCCCGGAATGAAACAGCTAAAGCCATTACCACAAGAAGTGGTATTACACTTAAACCACCTGAAATACCTGTAATTTCTGATGATGCTATTCCTACTCCACAAGAACCACAGTCTGATCAAGATAAGGAAACAGAACCGGTAGTTAAAAAGGTTAATGAAGATAACACAGTTAAAGCTAAACCTTATGTTAAACCATACCAACCACCACTTCCTTACCCGAGTAAAATGAGAAAAGAGAGACTTGAAGCCGAGCAATCCAAATTTTTGGATATGTTTAAACAAATAAATGTCAATCTTCCTTTCGTTGATGTGATTTCAGGAATGCCTAGATATGCTAAATTCTTGAAAGATTTGATCATAAATAGAAAGAAAATGGAAGAACTCTCGGCTGTTACTATGAATGCTAATTGTTCTGCAGTGCTATTAAATAAGATACCAGAAAAATTATCAGATCCAGGAAGTTTCACGATTCCATGTTTTCTGGGTAGTCTTAGTTCAATAGAAGCATTGGCAGACTTAGGTGCTAGTATAAATCTAATGCCGTATTCACTATACGCTAAACTAGACCTTGGAGAATTGAAACCAACAAGAATAAGCATACAACTAGCTAATCGATCAGTAAAATATCCTAGAGGGATAATGGAGAACATGCTAGTTAAAGTTGGTACTTTAATATTTCCAGTAGATTTTGTTATTCTGGACATGGAAGAATATTCTCGAGTTCCTCTCATATTAGGAAGACCATTCTTAAACACGGCTAAAGCAATAATAGACGTGTTCAGTAAGAAACTGACCCTAAGTATAGAGGACGAGAGTGTTACCTTTTCAGTGGATAGAGCCATGCAACAATCGCAATCTGCAGATGATGCATGTTATTATATTCAAACTATAGATTCACATGCAGAATTGTTAGAAGAATTTCCAGAATTACAAGGAACAAGAGAATGTTCTTTAGAAGAAGGAACTGAACCAATTGATGAAACTGAAATGTTAGCTACACTTATGGCTAATGGATATGAACCAACAACAGAAGAAATTCATATGCTAAAAGAAGAAGACAGATATCGATACAAATCATCGATAGAAGAACCACCGATATTAGAGTTAAAGCCACTTCTAAACCATTTGGAATATGCTTATTTACATGGTGAAACTGAATTACCTGTAATAATATCGTCTTCTCTTACTGAAAATGAAAAATCTCAACTCATTTCTGTGCTAAAAGCTCATAAACCAGCTATTGCATGGAAGATTCATGATATTAAAGGAATAAGTCCTTCATATTGCACACATAAAATCCTTATGGAATAAGGTCATAAAACATATGTGCAACGCCAAAGAAGACTAAATCCTAATATGCAAGATGTTGTTAAGAAAGAAATTATTAAACTGCTAGATGCAGGTTTAATTTATCCAATTTCTGATAGTCCATGGGTAAGCCCAGTTCAATGCATACCTAAGAAGGGTGGCATGACTGTCATCACAAATGAGAAAAATGAGCTTATTCCTACTAGGACGGTAACAGGATGGCGTGTTTGTATTAATTATAGAAAATTAAATGATGCCACCAGAAAAGATCACTTTCCCTTACCTTTCATTGATCAAATGTTGGGAAGATTAGCCGGAAATAGTTACTATTGTTTTCTTGATGGTTTTTCCGTATACTTTCAAATTCCAATAGCACCCGAGGACCAAGAGAAAACCACATTCACGTGCCCTTATGGTACTTTTGCTTACAAACGCATGCCATTTGGACTTTGCAGCGCCCCTGCAACCTTTCAAAGGTGCATGATGGCAATTTTTCACGACATGATAGAAGAATGCATGGAAGTTTTCATGGATGACTTTTCAGTCTTCGGTGATACATTTGAATCATGTCTAGTTAATCTTGAACGAATGCTTATTAGATGCGAACAATCAAATCTAGTACTTAATTGGGAGAAATACCATTTCATGGTTAGAGAAGGCATCGTTATTGGACATAAAATTTCAAAGGAAGGAATCGAAGTGGATAGAGCTAAAGTAGATGTAATTGCTAAACTTCTACATCCCACCAATGTTAGAGGAGTTAGGAGTTTTCTAGGGCATGCCGGTTTTTACCGACGTTTCATAAAAAAAATTTCTAAAATCGCCACTCCTATGAATAAACTCCTAGAAAAGGATGCTCCATTCATCTTTTCAGATGAATGCATCAAATCTTTTAATATTCTTAAAGAACGATAACTCCAAATTGGAATCTACCGTTTGAACAAATGTACGATGCAAGTGATTTTGCAATGGGAGCCGTTTTAGGACAAAGGATTGAAAAACAATTTCAACCTATATATTATGCTAGTAAGACATTACAAGGAGCACAAACGAACTATACAACTACTGAAAAAGAACTCCTTGCTATTGTCTTTGCTTTTGACAAATTTCGTTCATATCTCGTTCTAGCTAAAACGGTGGTCTATACCGATCATTCTGCTCTTAGATACCTATTTTTGAAACAAGATGCCAAACCACGATTAATCAGTTGGATCTTACTCTTACAAGAGTTCGATATTAAAATCCGAGACAAAAAGGGAGCAGAAAATCTCGCCGCTGATCATCTTTCTCGTCTTGAAAATCCTGAATTAGAAGTTCTGAATGAATCGGCCATACAAGACAACTTTCCTAATGAATATCTATTAAAGATAGATTATAATGAAATTCCATGGTTTGCAGACTATGCAAACTAATTAGTATGTGGATTCCTTGAAAAAGGATTGTCGTACCAAAAACGAAAGAAATTCTTTAGTGATATAAAACACTATTTCTGGGAAGATCCACATTTATTCAAAAGTTGTCCCGATGGAATAATACGCCGATGTGTATTCGGAGATGAAGCTAGTCAAATCTTAAACCATTGTCACACAGGACCAACAGGAGGGCATTATGGGCCTCAACTCACAGCAAGAAAAGTTTACAATGCTGGATTCTATTGGCCTACAATTTTCAAAGACGCACACCTTCTTTGCAAATCCTGTGATGCTTGTCAAAGGGCCGGAAAAATAAGTCAACGTGATGAAATGCCACAAAATGTCATTCAAGTATGTGAAGTATTTGACATTTGGGGTATTGACTTTATGGGTCCATTTCCAAAATCTCATAATAATCTCTACATTCTCGTTGCCATTGATTATGTATCTAAATGGGCTGAAGCACAAGCTCTCCCAACTAACGATGCACGAGTTGTAGTCAACTTTTTAAAATGTATTTTTGCAAGGTTTGGAACACCGAAAGCTTTAATAAGTGATCGGGGTACTCATTTTTGTAATAATCAACTTGAGAAAGTTCTTAAAATATATGGAGTAACTCATAAAATCTCAACTGCTTATCATCCACAAACAAGTGGACAAGTTGAAAATACCAACCGAGCTTTAAAACGTATTCTAGAGAAAACCGTAGGATCAAATCCGAAGGAATGGTCCATTAAATTGGAGGATGCACTCTGGGCTTTTAGAACAGCCTACAAAACTCCAATTGGAACCACACCTTTTAGACTCGTTTACGGAAAAGCATGTCATCTTCCAGTAGAAATTGAACACAAAGCATTTTGGGCTTTGAAGACATGTAATCTTGATTTACATGAAGCCGGACGTCTACGATTAAGTCAACTAAATGAATTAGAAGAATTAAGACATGAAGCATACAAAAATTCGTTAATCTATAAAGAAAAAACGAAGAAATGGCATGATAAAAGAATCAGAAGTTCAAAAGAATTTAAAGAAGGAGATAGAGTTCTTCTTTTCAATTCACGATTCAAGCTATTACCTGGAAAATTGAAATCAAGATGGTCTGGACCATTTATAGTCAAAAGAGTTTTCTCGTACGGAACAGTAGAATTAATAAATTCAAATGGGATTGAATTTAAAGTTAATGGTCACAGAGTTAAACATTACATACATGGTCCGATGGAAGTTGACAACGAAGTTAATCACAATTTCAACACCACAGCTAACTAAGTGTGGGAAGAATCAAGTCTTTAAAGGATAATATGTATTTCTGTTAGAGTTAGATGTTCTGTTTTCGTGTAGTTTCCGAGAATGTAACCCGAATGGTCTTTCCCTAGCAGACCCTAAAGAACTAGTCTTCTCCCCCCATTCTGAATTTTTATTTTTTTAGGTTTTACGAGATGAAGACTTCCTGTGAATTAAACCATGGTCTAATGCTACACGCTTTGATCACTAAACGTAATAATGAAACCCTTCCAAGTGAATTAGCATCATTAATCAGAGGTAAATTGGACGGAGTAAGAAAAGAATCCAGGAACGAAAATAATAAGTTACAGTTTGGTAAAGGAAAATCAAAATCCGCAGCGAAAAGAAGAGCACGACACCTTGAAAGATGTCACAAATGCGGAAAATGGTCACACGAAGGAAAATGCTTGATGAATCAGACATATTCCAATACCGAATTCGTTACTTTATGCAGAGAAGGACCGTTCATATGTTTCGAAGAAAAATCGTTGAATGCTCGAGGTTACGCCTATGTAGCTATGGAAAACCAATTAGTCCGACTATCTTATGAGTGGGCTAAAACAGGTCACTGAAAATTCTATCTTACAGGTAAGTATGTACAGTTTTTATTTTTATTTTATTGTTTTTAACCTTTTGATAATAAACGCTAAATCATTCGCTATAAAGTATTAAATTGGTATTCAATAAAATTAGGTTTTGCGACCGAAATTATTGATATCATACAAAAATTTATTACATCACTGCGAAATTTACAGTTTATTCTTAAGGTATAAATATCTTTAATCAATCAACCCAAAATATTTCAGAAATTCGTCAGGAGTAAAACTAGGTAATATAGCCGAAATTACTTTACCGAAAAGAGGGGCGTATATTTTTGATAATATTTGATTGATTAAAGTGGGATAAAAGACCAAAAAGATTTTTAATTTTATTTTTACCATGTTTTTAAAATTAATATTTAAATATTAAATTATTATTGTAAACTTTTTAAAATCAATATTTATTTAAGTTTGTAAATATTTGAAAAATTAATATTTTTAATATAAGTTTGTATGTATAAAAACAAAAATATAATATTAGTTTGGTGTGAATTTTTAATATTAATATGAATTTTTAATTTTATGCATTTTAAATTTAAGTTTGGTGTGAATTTAAAAACAAAAATTTACTTTATTTCGTTAAGTTAAAAATATGATTTTTAAAATTCGTCGTAAGTTGAAGACTAGGTCATTGAACCGAAATTGCTTTACCCAAGGGAGGGACGAGAACTTCTATTATCATTATTTTTAGCCTTATTGAATTAAAGTATGCCAAAAACATTTAAAAAACCCAAAAATATTTGCTTTTAAAACTGAGCTTAAAAATGACAAATTTTAAAATTTTGTCGAGGGACGGACTAGGACATCGTTCCGAAACGCCCACATCCTAAAAAGAAAAAAAATTTTAAAATTTTATTAATATATGTTTTAAAAGTTATAAGGTTTTTATAAATAAAAAAATAAAAAAAGCAAAAGTTACTGTACCCGAACTCCATGCGATCGCATAGGATTTGGCCTTCCAATCCATGCGATCGCATGGAGCTGGAATACAGGCCAGAAACAAAATACCAGCGAGCTGTTCTCTCCACTCCACAAAACACACACACATATACACGAAACCCTCTCAAAAACACCTCAAAAATTCGAAATTTTTCACCGTAATTCGTCAAATTTCTTGCTCTAATCATGCATAGGTTCGGATTCTTCAACAAAAAGGTAAAAATTACACCCCTAAACTCATAAATTTTCTAGTTTTTGTGATAATTACCAATATTTTACCTAATTTGATTTTGTTAATTTCTAGTGTAATTAGTGTTAAATTGTTAGTATTTTATGCATGTATAACCTAGATTGATGCTATTTAACATGATTTGAAGCCAAAAACTTCAAAATTTTTAGAAATCTAGGGTTTGTGTTCTTGAGCAATTTGGGGCTTTTTGATATAAACAGGTTATGGCCGATTTTTGTCATGAATTATTGCTAAATTAAGTAGTGTAACATGTTTAGGTAGCTAAATGATCCAAACATTGATCCTAAACATGATTTTTGGAGATTAAAGTGGACTTTTTAGGTACAAAATTCATGAACTTGATTAATTTGATATAATTGACATTTGAGACTTGTTTAATTGTTAGTAATGACTATTTTGACATGTTATTTGAGTTAAATGCTTATGAACTTTGTATACATTTTCATAAAGGCTTATTTGAAAAAGTGTAGAATTAATAAAATTGTGAAAATGTGTATAAGTTTAATTTTGATTTAACATGTTATTGTAATTGTTTCAAGTTGTTATTTTGCTAACACTAATCATATTTGGATGCACAAATTTTGTGTTTAATGTGTTTTGCAGAAAACCGATACTGCTGGTGCTTCATCATCATCTAGACAACCACAACAAGAACCTGAATCTGAATATGAGCTGCAATACGAGCCAGAACCCGAACAAGAACCACAACAGGAACAACAACATCAGCCTGATCAACATGTACCTTAGTATGATCCGCTACAGTTTGTTAATGAATTCACAGTGTTTTCGATACATCCGCCAGTAGAATACCCAACGATTCCTGAACATACATTGCATCCTAATCTGAGATTCAATAGAAGCTGGAGAGATTACCCGGCATATCAAAGTAATAAATTCAAATTAGTAATGAAAGATGTAGAGGTGCCTAGGGTAATTGATTGGAATCCTTTGGAAACGATACATCTAGCTGACCGTGTTAGACTGCTACTGATTCAAAGGTATGGCAATTCTTTTTTTACCGATTGGGAACGATTATTCACCATTCGTAGGCCTGTATATAAGGAATGGTGTGTTGAGCTGATGAGTACTATAGCATTAAATGTAGATGTAGATAGATTAGATGATAGAAGTTTTCTTAGATTTATACTTGGCCGTAGGATGTACAGGATGTCGATGCTGGACATGGCCAGAGCTTTGCAGATATATACGCCCGCTGAATTACTACTACCCGATTGTATTAATTTGATTTATCGTGGTGAAAGGGTAGATAGGAATTTTGATGCGAACGCCGTCTGGAGGCGTATGTCAGACTATAATGTTTTTGGGCGGGCAGGAACACATACCTACTTACATATTAACAGAGCCGAGCTTCGTATAATTCATAGATTTTTGGCTAACTCGATTACACAGAGAGGTCACAACAAGGAAAAATTGACCTTACATGATTTATTTTACCTAAAGTGTATTCGAGACCCAAGAGGCTTTGTTAATATCCCTTACTGTGTTGGTTTTTATTTATCTAAAATGGTGGAAGGAATACAGGAAGAGGGGATAATTGGAGGAGGTATTTTTGTTACTCTCATTGGAGAGTATTTAGGTGTAGATAGGGACCAAGGGGGTCCACTTTTGGTATGTAGAGAACAGGTTGAGCCTTTAGGATTGAGGGTTTATGCGGGTGCTAAGGTATTAAAGAGTAGACGCAATCAGGCAGTACCCTATGAAGGTAGTCATCCTCAGGTAGAGAGAGGTTCAGACGAGGAAATGGAGGAAGCGGATGACATTAGGGATGTCATTCGGGAGGCTATGACTGATGTCTACCAGCGTGTAGATAAGGTAGATATGACAAACAGAGATTTCGTTAGATGGAGCAGTGGCAAGCCCGGAATGATTACGAGCATTCCAGGCAACGACTGCATGATAGATGGGACTATCATCAGCGTCAGATTATGAGCCGACTGTCACCTCAGGATCACTATGTTCTGACCCGAACAGCTTACTATCCTCCACACCAGCCCAAGATGAGACCACCATATACTCTCTACGACCCTAACCATGCATACCAGTACACCTATCACCAACCATGGAACCCGGTCGATGACATGAACTGGAACCCCTATCCAGATTGACATAGTTCCTGTTAGTAATTTTTATGATTTTTATCTTTTTATTATTTCTATTTATTTATGTTTAAACACATTATATTTTGATACTTTTATTGTAATGTTTAATATTTTAATTATTTTGTACTACTATTTCATATTTGATTTGAAAGTGGGATATTAAGTCCCATTTCAAATTACCATGCTTGTTTATATTTGTATGTATATATATTGTCAATTGTACACAACAGGGTAAAATAGCGCATTTTCAAAGACTGGCATTAAGTTCAGCAAAAGCTAGTACTTTTGACGACAAAACGAAAAACAAATGTGATGTAACAACAAGATGGAATGAACAAATGATGTGCACCATTTATCATTCAACAAACAAACGCCAATATGTTTGGAAACTTTGATAAAATTTAATCATTTTTCTACGCTAATCACCCTCAATAATTTAAATTGTTACTGATTTCTTGCAAATGAGGGCATTGCAAGATCTTAAGTGTGGGAAGGGGTTAAATTCTTTCGGAATTTTAAAATTTTAACTTATACACTTGGTTACCATTAAAAATACTAGTAACGCAGTAGTTGTATTAGAATCTAGTGCTCTCTGATAATAAAGAACAGCCCTAATCTTATATACTGACTACCCAATTCTAGTAAAAATTTTCAAAATTTTCAATTAAAATGAATTCAAAATCATGTTTATACATATTTATGAACGATAAAACTAGGTGTTAATACCGAAATTATTGTTACCTCAGAAAGGGCATAAATTGAGAAACAACTCAAAATATTAGAATTCATTTAAAATGGAATAGAGGACAATAAAAAGGCAAATAAAGGAAAATAAAAGCCAAGTGTAGGAAAATTTACCAAGTTATTTAAAACATATATCACATATTTTTGTACAAATAACTGAATATGCTTTTGCTTTAGACTAAACTAATCAGTTTTACCCGATTTACTGTAATATATTTGAAAGAAAGATGGATCTACACGATGAATCAATTCCATCATTAAAAGGAAGTAAAGTCTTCCGAAAAAGACACGCGCTTCTTGATTTAGGTCATGAAGTTGTCGTCCAGACCAGCTGTAGGTTGACGAAAAATCTAGAAAAGTCATCACTAAAATCAGCAGGAAATCCACGGACCTCAACATCAAACAGGGTCGCCAAGTGGTCAGACTTATCCTAACCATGAGAGTATCTGTCTCGTAAAATGGGGAGGACGCCGTGCAAATTAGCTTGATAAGACTAATGAATCATATCCCCGGAAAGGATAATCTCCTTAAAAGATCAAAAATCAGCTTTTAAGACTGATATTACTCAATCCTTGAGATTAACTTTAAAGATTGAGAATTACAAACTCATGGAATTCAATGATATCTAAACTCGAGCTTCAACGAGAAAATATTTTGATCAAAATTACAAACCGATTTGTTTTCTGAAAATCTATTTTCAATGCGTTCATTACCATTGAACGTAAAATCCTAAGAATTCACCTGAAATTCATTAGGTCACCGGAACCAAATCGGGTGTCAACCGTAAGAACGGTGGTTGCATAGTATGGTCGAAGACAGGACCTTGTGCCAAACCGAAAAATTATAAGGGTGAGCTTTACTATTGCTCCTACCAAGAATAGTAATTGCATCCGACACGTTATAGACCATAATTAAAAGCATGTCATGGGACATTGCCTTAACAGTTGCTTGTTCAATGCTTTCCTTTATAACCGGAAGGTAATTTACCGAAAGGTAATATACGGAGCAAGTATACTGGACGTGTTGCTTTCCCAATACAAGGTTACCAAGTGGGTGACACAAAACCACAAGTTTTGAGCTAAAGTTTTCAAATCTGAAACCCACCAAACCCACAAAAACAATTTGCAAACACCGGTGAAGGGTTATTCCGAAAAACTTATCTAGTGTAAAAGCTAGATTGAATTTTCAAAAGATCAAATGTTTTCATAAAGATCCAATTTCCTTAAGGATCTAAATTTTTATAGTCATGTGAGACTGTAAACCACATCGTTACTACCATTGTTCATACCGCCGTATAGAAATCACTGATGTACAAAGTGTGAAGAATAAAGAGGTGATTCTAGTATTTTTATTTCAAGACTATATTGCTTGAGGACAAGCAACGCTCAAGTGTGGGAATATTTGATAATGCTAAAAATGAACATATATTTCATAGCATTATGCCTCAAGAAAGTCAAGCTTTTAGTTGCAATTGTTCTATTTACAAGTGATATTCGTTTAAATAATAAAAGGTGAAGACAAAAGACTGATTCGACGAATTGAAGACGCAAACGACCAAAAAACTCAAAAGTACAAAATACAATCAAAGTGGTTCCAATTATTGATAAGAAACGTCTCAAAATTACAAGAGTACAAGACGCGAAACGCAAAGTACAAGATATTAAATTATACGCAAGGACGTTCGAAAATCCGGAACCGGGATCAAAGTCAACTCTCAACGCTCGACGCAACGGACTAAAAATTACAAGTCAATTATGCACACAAATATAATATAATATTTAAATAATTCTATAAATTATTTATATATTATATTATTATTATAAACCGTCGACAAAACAAGAAAACAAACTTATGTGAGCTGGTACCTACCTCCATGCGATCGCATGGCCTGGAGGCACAAAAGCCATGCAATCGCATGGTGAATAGTTCCAGGCCACATGCCTATAAATTTCGCTGTTTTGAGCAAATATATAACCATCTATCTATCTCTCACTCGTACACACACACATACACACACACACACACACACACACACACACACACACACATATATATATATATATATATATATATATATATATATATATATATATATATTATATTTTAATTTTATTTTAAATTCTAATAATAAGGGTATGTTAGCGAATGTTGTAAGGGTGTAAGTCGAAATTCTGTCCGTGTAACGCTACGCTATTTTTAATCACTGTAAGTTATGGTTAATGTTATTTTTAAATTAATGTCTCGTAGCTAAGTTATTATTATGCTTTTTTAATGCCGAAGTAATCGTGATGTTGGGCTAAATATTAAAATTGGGTAATTGGGCTTTGGACCATAATTGGGGTTTGGACAAAAGAACGACACTTGTAGAAATTAGACTATGGGCTATTAATAGGTTTTATATTAACTAAATGATACCTCATTGATTTAATATATAGACTTATAATTTGATGTATTTATATATAACCACATACGCTTGACTGGGTACGGTGGGCGGGATATCTATAAATACCAATAATTGTTAATTTTACTGGATACGGAACTGGATTAATAATTAATAGACTTGTTGAAACAGGGGTGGATTACATTCAAGGGTAATTGGTGTAATTGTTAACAAAGTAGTAAAACCTTGGACTACACGCAGTTGATAACCTGGTGTATTCATTAAACAAAGTATTAAGACCTTGTTACAATTCGAATCCCTAATTAGTTGGAATATTTGACTTCGGGAATAAGAATAATTTGACGAAGACTTTTGCACTTTATGATTATGGTTGATGGACTATTATGGACAAATCCGTATGGACTTATCGAATAATCCAGGACAAAGGACAATTAACCCATGGGAATAAACTAAAAACAACACGTCAAACATCATGATTACGGAAGTTTAAATAAGCATAATTCCTTTATTTCATATTTAATTTCCTTTATTTCATATTTAATTGCACTTTTAATTATAGCACTTTTATTTATTGTCATTATATTTAATTGTACTTTTAATTATCGTACTCTTTAATTATCGTACTTTTTATTTATCGCATTTTTATTTATCGCAATTTCATTATCGTTATTTGCTTTACGCTTTAAATTAAGTTATATTTATTTTTAATATTTTACATTAGGTTTTAACTGCGACTAAAGTTTTAAAATCGACAAACCGGTCATTAAACGGTAAAAACTCCCTTTATAATAATAATACTACTTATATATATTTTTGTATTTTTACAATTATAAGTTAAAAAATATAGCGTTAAACTTGGCTAAGTCTCCCTGTGGAACGAACCGGACTTACTAAAAACTACACTACTGTACGATTAGGTACACTGCCTATAAGTGTTGTAGCAAGGTTTAGGTATATCCACTCTATAAATAAATAAATCACTTGTGTAAAATTGTATCGTATTTAATAGTATTTTGTAGCAAATATTAATACTATTTCATATACCCCTAGCATAACATCAAACTCTATTCTTGATTGAAATTTACTTTACCCTTTTTGACTTATGATGAATGATGATGATACTTAAGACCTAATTTACATTACTTTTAAACCTTTGGGAACGATTTACTGACTTAGTAACTTTTGACTTAGGTTGAGGACCTTTCGGACCAACTACTTGCTTACTTATCTCGTACCGACTTTACTACTTTTCACTGTGAGTTATAGCATCCCTTTTTACTTTAACTATTTTGGGACTGAGAATACTTGCGCGTTTTACATTTTACATACTAGGCACGAGTACTTAAACTTTATATATGTGTGGGTTATACAACGGCATAAACTTTCCCCTTAGCTTGGTAACCTTTAGTCATTGGTCTTTGAACTGGTGAACGCGAATCTTAGATATGGATTCATAGGGTTTGACATCCCCACTCAGGCTAGTAGCACTAGCATTTAATGGGTGTTTAATACTTCGTAAACTTACGCACTCGCCAAGTGTACTTTTAGGGGGTGATATTACGTTATGTTAGTTACCAAGTGCCCACGGTTGAACATATACTTTTCATACTGTTTTAAAATACCGAAATCTTGTGGCCTACCTTACATTACTGTCATATTAAACTATAGCTCACCAACATTTGTGTTGACATTATTAAGCATGTTTTCTCAGGTGCTTAGAGGTTTGATTGCTTCCGCTGTATTTGTCTTGCTGTTGTAGTATTGCTATGTAGACACCCGCTGCTTCTGTTAGAGATGTCTCCGAATGAAACATTTATTTTGCATTCAAACTATGTTACTTTTGAAACAATGAATTTGTAATGACCATTGGGTCACGTACTATTATTATTGCCTTCTATTCGTAGAAGCACACTATCGTATGTTAAACATTTGACGTTGGTTATGACGTCACCTTTTCTTATGAATGCAAACTTATTTTAAAACAGCATATAGTGTTTGACCTTGTAATGATCCTGTTGTTAATGATCCATACACGTTAATTTTGTATGGGGCATCACATTTGGTATCAGAGCATTGGTTGTAGGGAATTAGGTTACATTAGTGAGTCTAGACCGGACCGAGTAGGATTCACTAATAGGACTAATCTATAACTTGCTAGTTTACTTGTTTCTGCGGAACTTGCTGCATGCTGCTGCTTACTTTTACTGCTATATGTCATATACTGCTACTTGTTTTCACTACTACATGCTACTATTTGCTTTCGATTACATGATACTTGTCATTATTGCCATGCTACTTACTGCTATAGATGATCTAGACTGTCGCAGTTACTTTGCCTAATACGTGCTTGCTATATGACTTACTGACATGGAAAAAGTTATTTTTCCTAGTTCAGATGTCGGATATCCCGCCCATCATCATTGACTTGAAGAGCGACTCAGATTCGTCTGCCACCTCGCCTGCAGCTACTGCCGACTCACAGATCCCGTCATCGCTACCCTCTAGTGACTCTGGCGATTCATCCTCTGGGGACAGTAGCCACGCACCTGACCTGATGATCATCTCCGACGGAGACGAGGACCCAGAGGAGATTCCAGCTCCACCTAACCCAGGACTCCCGGAGCCACAGCACCATTCCGGTGGTGCTGTGATTCCTGGGGAAAATGGGGACGTTCCTTTCCGCAATGAGAAGGGACATTGGGCTAGACACCTTCCTGATGGACGTGTCGTGCCGATCCCTCCCGGCAAATACCGACTTACTGAAATATCCCGTTCTTATTGATTAAAAACGTTACATATTAATTGATTTAGTTGCGAGGTTTTGACCTCTATATGAGACGTTTTTCAAAGACTGCATTCATTTTTAAAACAAACCGTAACCTTTATTTCATAAATAAAGGTTTAAAAAGCTTTACGTAGATTATCAAATAATGATAATCTAAAATATCCTGTTTACACACGACCATTACATAATGGTTTACAATACAAATATGTTACATCGAAATCAGTTTCTTGAATGCAGTTTTTACACAATATCATACAAACATGGACTCCAAATCTTGTCCTTATTTTAGTATGCAACAGCGGAAGCTCTTAGTATTCACCTGAGAATAAACATGCTTTAAACGTCAACAAAAATGTTGGTGAGTTATAGGTTTAACCTATATATATCAAATCGTAACAATAGACCACAAGATTTCATATTTCAATACACATCCCATACATAGAGATAAAAATCATTCATATGGTGAACACCTGGTAACCAACTTTAACAAGATGCATATATAAGAATATCCCCATCATTCCGGGACACCCTTCGGATATGATATAAATTTCGAAGTACTAAAGCATCCGGTACTTTGGATGGGGTTTGTTAGGCCCAATAGATCTATCTTTAGGATTCGCGTCAATTAGGGTGTCTGTTCCCTAATTCTTAGATTACCAGACTTAATAAAAAGGGGCATATTCGATTTCGATAATTCAACCATAGAATGTAGTTTCACGTACTTGTGTCTATTTTGTAAATCATTTATAAAACCTGCATGTATTCTCATCCCAAAAATATTAGATTTTAAAAGTGGGACTATAACTCACTTTCACAGATTTTTACTTCGTCGGGAAGTAAGACTTGGCCACTGGTTGATTCACGAACCTATAACAATATATACATATATATATATATATATATATATATATATATATATATATATATATATATATATATATATATATATATATATATATATATATATATATATATCAAAGTATGTCCAAAATATATTTACAACACTTTTAATATATTTTGATGTTTTAAGTTTATTAAGTCAGCTGTCCTCGTTAGTAACCTACAACTAGTTGTCCACAGTTAGATGTACAGAAATAAATTGATAAATATTATCTTGAATCAATCCACGACCCAGTGTATACGTATCTCAGTATTGATCACAACTCAAACTATATATATTTTGGAATCAACCTCAACCCTGTATAGCTAACTCCAACATTCACATATAGAGTGTCTATGGTTGTTCCGAAATATATATAGATGTGTCGACATGATAGGTCGAAACATTGTATACGTGTCTATGGTATCTCAAGATTACATAATATATAATACAAGTTGATTAAGTTATGGTTGGAATAGATTTGTTACCAATTTTCACGTAGCTAAAATGAGAAAAATTATCCAATCTTGTTTTACCCATAACTTCTTCATTTTAAATCCGTTTTTAGTGAATCAAATTGCTATGGTTTCATATTGAACTCTATTTTATGAATCTAAACAGAAAAAGTATAGGTTTATAGTCGGAAAAATAAGTTACAAGTCGTTTTTGTAAAGGTAGTCATTTCAGTCGAAAGAACGACGTCTAGATGACCATTTTAGAAAACATACTTCCACTTTGAGTTTAACCATAATTTTTGGATATAGTTTCATGTTCATAATAAAAATCATTTTCTCAGAATAACAACTTTTAAATCAAAGTTTATCATAGTTTTTAATTAACTAACCCAAAACAGCCCGCGGTGTTACTACGACGGCGTAAATCCGGTTTTACGGTGTTTTTCGTGTTTCCAGGTTTTAAATCATTAAGTTAGCATATCATATAGATATAGAACATGTGTTTAGTTGATTTTAAAAGTCAAGTTAGAAGGATTAACTTTTGTTTGCTAACAAGTTTAGAATTAACTAAACTATGTTCTAGTGATTACAAGTTTAAACCTTCGAATAAGATAGCTTTATATGTATGAATCGAATGATGTTATGAACATCATTACTACCTTAAGTTCCTTGGATAAACCTACTGGAAAAGAGAAAAATGGATCTAGCTTCAACGGATCCTTGGATGGCTCGAAGTTCTTGAAGCAGAATCATGACACGAAAACAAGTTCAAGTAAGATCATCACTTGAAATAAGATGGTTATAGTTATAGAAATTGAACCAAAGTTTGAATATGATTATTACCTTGTATTAGAATGATAACCTACTGTAAGAAACAAAGATTTCTTGAGGTTGGATGATCACCTTACAAGATTGGAAGTGAGCTAGCAAACTTGAAAGTATTCTTGATTTTATGTAACTAGAACTTGTAGAATATATGAAGAACACTTAGAACTTGAAGATAGAACTTGAGAGAGATTAATTAGATGAATAAAATTGAAGAATGAAAGTGTTTGTAGGTGTTTTTGGTCGTTGGTGTATGGATTAGATATAAAGGATATGTAATTTTGTTTTCATGTAAATAAGTCATGAATGATTACTCATATTTTTGTAATTTTATGAGATATTTCATGCTAGTTGCCAAATGATGGTTCCCACATGTGTTAGGTGACTCACATGGGCTGCTAAGAGCTGATCATTGGAGTGTATATACCAATAGTACATACATCTAAAAGCTGTGTATTGTACGAGTACGAATACGGGTGCATACGAGTAGAATTGTTGATGAAACTGAACGAGGATGTAATTGTAAGCATTTTTGTTAAGTAGAAGTATTTTGATAAGTGTATTGAAGTCTTTCAAAAGTGTATAAATACATATTAAAACACTACATGTATATACATTTTAACTGAGTCGTTAAGTCATCGTTAGTCGTTACATGTAAGTGTTGTTTTGAAACCTTTAGGTTAACGATCTTGTTAAATGTTGTTAACCCAATGTTTATAATATCAAATGAGATTTTAAATTATTATATTATCATGATATTATGATATATTAATATATCTTAATATGATATATATTCATTTAAATGTCGTTACAACGATAATCGTTACATATATGTCTCGTTTCGAAATCCTTAAGTTAGTAGTCTTGTTTATATGTATGTAACTCATTGTTAATATACTTATGGAGATACTTAATTATAATAATCTCATGTTAACCATATGTATATCCATATATATATCGTCATGTCGTTTTTACAAGTTTTAACGTTCGTGAATCGCCGGTCAACTTGGGTGGTCAATTGTCTATATGAAACATATTTCAATTAATCAAGTCTTAACAAGTTTAATTGCTTAACATGTTGGAAACATTTAATCATGTAAATATCAATCTCAATTAATATATATAAACATGGAAAAGTTCGGGTCACTACAGTACCTACCCGTTAAATAAATTTCGTCCCGAAATTTTAAGCTGTTGAAGGTGTTGACGAATCTTCTGGAAATAGATGCGGGTATTTATTCTTCATCTGATCTTCACGCTCCCAGGTGAACTCGGGTCCTCTACGAGCATTCCATCGAACCTTAACAATTGGTATCTTGTTTTGCTTAAGTCTTTTAACCTCACGATCCATTATTTCGACGGGTTCTTCGATGAATTGGAGTTTTTCGTTGATTTGGATTTCATCTAACGGAATAGTGAGATCTTCTTTAGCAAAACATTTCTTCAAATTCGAGACGTGGAAAGTGTTATGTACAGCCGCGAGTTGTTGAGGTAACTCAAGTCGGTAAGCTACTGGTCCGACACGATCAATAATCTTGAATGGTCCAATATACCTTGGATTTAATTTCCCTCGTTTACCAAATCGAACAACGCCTTTCCAAGGTGCAACTTTAAGCATGACCATCTCTCCAATTTC
Organism: Rutidosis leptorrhynchoides; assembly: GCF_046630445.1. Lineage (NCBI taxonomy): Eukaryota > Viridiplantae > Streptophyta > Magnoliopsida > Asterales > Asteraceae > Rutidosis > Rutidosis leptorrhynchoides. Next base: position 279,221,248 of record NC_092342.1, read on the forward strand.
AAATTCTATATCTTTTCTTTTAATGTCAGCGTAGCTCTTTTGTCGACTTTGGGCGGTTTTCAACCGTTGTTGAATTTGGATGATCTTCTCGGTAGTTTCTTGTATAATCTCCGGACCCGTAATCTGTCTATCCCCCACTTCACTCCAACAAATTGGAGACCTGCACTTTCTACCATAAAGTGCTTCAAACAGCGCCATTTCAATGCTTGAATGGTAGCTGTTGTTGTAGGAAAATTCTGCTAACGGTAGATGTCGATCCCAACTGTTTCCGAAATCAATAACACATGCTCGTAGCATGTCTTCAAGCGTTTGTATCGTCCTTTCACTCTGCCCATCAGTTTGTGGATGATAGGCAGTACTCATATCTAGACGAGTTCCTAATGCTTGCTGTAATGTCTGCCAGAATCTTGAAATAAATCTGCCATCCCTATCAGAGATAATAGAGATTGGTATTTCATGTCTGGAGACGACTTCCTTCAAATACAGTCGTGCTAACTTCTCCATCTTGTCATCTTCTCTTATTGGCAGGAAGTGTGCTGATTTGGTGAGACGATCAACTATTACCCAAATAGTATCAAAACCACTTGCAGTCCTTGGCAATTTAGTGATGAAATCCATGGTAATGTTTTCCCATTTCCATTCCGGGATTTCGGGTTGTTGAAGTAGACCTGATGGTTTCTGATGCTCAGCTTTGACCTTAGAACACGTCAAACATTCTCCTACGTATTTAGCAACATCGGCTTTCATACACGGCCACCAAAAATGTTTCTTGAGATCCTTGTACATCTTCCCCGTTCCAGGATGTATTGAGTATCTGGTTTTATGAGCTTCTCTAAGTACCATTTCTCTCATATCTCCAAATTTTGGTACCCAAATCCTTTCAGCCCTATACCGGGTTCCGTCTTCCCGAATATTAAGATGCTTCTCCGATCCTTTGGGTATTTCATCCTTTAAATTTCCCTCTTTTAAAACTCCTTGTTGCGCCTCCTTTATTTGAGTAGTAAGGTTATTATGAATCATTATATTCATAGATTTTACTCGAATGGGTTCTCTGTCCTTCCTGCTCAAGGCATCGGCTACCACATTTGCCTTCCCCGGGTGGTAACGAATCTCAAAGTCGTAATCATTCAATAATTCAATCCACCTACGCTGCCTCATATTCAGTTGTTTCTGATTAAATATGTGTTGAAGACTTTTGTGGTCGGTATATATAATACTTTTGACCCCATATAAGTAGTGCCTCCAAGTCTTTAATGCAAAAACAACCGCGCCTAATTCCAAATCGTGCGTCGTATAATTTTGTTCGTGAATCTTCAATTATCTAGACGCATAAGCAATCACCTTCGTTCATTGCATTAATACACAACCGAGACCTTGCTTTGATGCGTCACAATAAATCACAAAATCATCATTCCCTTCAGGCAATGACAATATAGGTGCCGTAGTTAGCTTTTTCTTCAATAACTGAAACGCTTTCTCTTGTTCATCATTCCATTCAAATTTCTTCCCTTTATGCGTTAATGCAGTCAAGGGTTTTGCTATTCTGGAAAAGTCTTGGATGAACCTTCGGTAGTAACCAGCTAGTCCTAAAAATTGGCGTATGTGTTTCGGAGTTTTCGGGGTTTCCAACTTTTCAACAGTTTCTATCTTTGCCGGATCCACCTTAATACCTTCTTTGTTCACTATGTGACCGAGGAATTGAACTTCTTCCAACCAAAATGCACACTTTGAAAACTTAGCGTACAATTCTTCCTTCCTCAATACTTCTAACACCTTTCTCAAATGTTCACCGTGTTCTTGGTCATTCTTTGAGTAAATAAGTATGTCATCAATGAAAACAATGACAAACTTGTCAAGGTATGGTCCACACACTCGGTTCATAAGGTCCATGAACACAGCTGGTGCATTAGTTAAACCAAACGGCATGACCATAAACTCGTAATGACCGTAACGTGTTCTGAAAGCAGTCTTTGGAATATCATCTTCTTTCACCCGCATTTGATGATACCCGGAATGTAAGTCAATCTTTGAATAAATAGACGAGCCTTGTAGTTGATCAAATAAGTCGTCGATTCTCGGTAGTGGGTAGCGGTTCTTGATGGTAAGTTTGTTCAACTCTCGGTAGTCGATACACAACCTGAATGTACCATCTTTCTTCTTGACAAACAAAACAGGAGCTCCCCACGGTGATGTGCTTGGTCGAATGAAACCACGCTCTAAAAGTTCTTGTAATTGGCTTTGCAGTTCTTTCATCTCGCTGGGTGCGAGTCTGTAAGGAGCACGAGCTATTGGTGCAGCTCCTGGTACAAGATCTATTTGAAATTCAACGGATCGATGTGGGGGTAATCCCGGTAATTCTTTCGGAAATACATCGAGAAATTCTTTTGCAATGGGAACATCATTGATGCTCTTTTCTTCAGTTTGTACTTTCTCAACGTGTGCTAGAACAGCATAGCAACCTTTTCTTATTAGTTTTTGTGCCTTCAAATTACTAATAAGATGTATGATGTCAAAGCAGAGGGGTATAAAATACTATTAATTTTTACAAGGAAAAACTATTAAATACGATACAATATTACACAAGATATTTATTTATTTATAGAATGGATATACTTAAACCTTGCTACAACACTTATAGGCAGTGTAACTAATCGTACAGTAGTGTAGTTTTTAGTAAGTCCGGTTCATTCCACAGGGAAATCTTTAAACAAAGCTCAACGCTATATTAGTTTACTTTTATAAAAATACAAATATATATATAAGTAATATTATTATTATAAAAGGGGGGGTTTTTACCGTTTAATGACCGGTTTGTCGATTTTAAAACTTTAGTCGCAGTTAAAAATAAATACAAGACTTAAATTAAAGCGTAAAGTAAATAACGATAATGAAATTGCGAATAATAAAAGTGCGATAAAATAAAATTGCGATAATTAAAAAGTACGATAATTAAAAGTGCGATTAAATAACAATAAATAAAAGTGCGATAATTAGAAGTGCAATTAAATATAAAATAAAGCAAATTAAATATGAAATAAAAGAATTATGCTTATTTAAACTTCCGTAATCATGATGTTTGACGTGTTGATTTTAGTTTTATGCCCATGGGTTAATTGTCCTTTGTCCTGGATTATTTAATATGTCCGTCTGGTTTTTGTCCATAACAGTCCATCAGTCATAAATATAAAGTGCGAGTGTCCTCGTCAAATTATCCTTATACCCGAAGTTAAATATTCCAACTAATTGGGGATTCGAATTGTAACAAGGTTTTAATACTTTGTTTAATGAATACACCAGGTTATCGACTGCGTGTAAACCAAGGTTTTACTACTTTGTTAACAATTACACCAATTACCCTTGAATGTAATTTCACCCCTGTTTTAATTATTCTAGTGGCTATTAATCCATTCCCGTGTCCAGTTAAATGAACGATTATTCGTACATATAAATACCCCGCCCATCGTGTCCGATTGAGTGTATATGGTAATTTATAGGGACGCCCAATTGTAAATCTTTATATTAACATTAACAAACTTTCATTTAGTTAAACAAATATAAAGCCCATTAATAGCCCATAGTCTAATTTCCACAAGTGTCGTTCTTTTGTCCAAACCCCAATTATAGTACAAAGCCCAATTACCCAATTTTAGTAATTAGCCCAACATCATGATTACTTCGTTTTAAATAAGCATAATAATAACTTAGCTACGAGACATTAATATAAAAAGGTTGAACATAACTTACAATGATTAAAAATAGCGTAGCGTTACACGGACAGAATTTCGACTTACACCCTTACAACATTCGCTAACATACCCTTATTATTATAATTATAATTAAAATTAAAATTAAAATTAAAATATAAATATATATATATACGATATAGATAGAGAGATGGATATATTTGGTGGTTTTTTCGATCAGAATTCGTTTGCTTTTATAGGAAGTTTCTGAAATTGGGTCTCCGCGACTCGCGGCCCTTTTGGCCTTCAAACTCCGCGAGTCGCGGAGAATGAAAATACAGCTCACACTTTGGAGTCTTTCTCTGCCGACGGTTTTTATTTATAAATATAATATATATATAATTAATATAATTAATTATATATTATATTATATTTATATAAATAGTTAACTTGTAATTTTTAGTCCGTTGCGTCGAGTGTTGAGAGTTGACTCTGGTCCCGGTTCCGGATTTTCGAACGTCCTTGCGTACAATTTAATATCTTGTACTTTGCGTTTTTAATCTTGTACTCTTGTAATTTCGAGACGTTTCTTATCAATAATTGGAACCTTTTTGATTGTCTTTTGTACTTTTGAACTTTTTGGTCGTTTGTGTCTTCAATTCGTCGAATCTGTCTTTTGTCTTCACCTTTTATTATTTAAACGAATATCACTTGTAAATAGAACAATTGCAACTAAAAGCTTGTCTTTCTTGAGGAATAATGCTATGAAATATATGTTCGTTTTTAGCATTATCAAATATTCCCACACTTGAGCGTTGCTTGTCCTCAAGCAATATCGTCTTGAAATACTAGAATCACTTCTTTATTCTTCACACTTTGTACATCAGTGATTTCTATACGGCGGTATAAACAATGGTAGTAACGATATGGTTTACAGTCCCACATGACTATAAAAATTTAGATCCATTAAGGAAATTGGATCTTTATGAAAACATTTGATCTTTTGAAAATTAAATCTAGTTTTTACCCTAGATAAGTTTTCCGGGATAACCCTTTACCGGTGTTTGCAAAATAATTTTGTGGGTTTGGTGGGTTTCAGATTTGAAAATTTTAGCTCAACACTTATGGTTTTGTGTTACCCACTTGCTAACCTTGTATTAGGAAAGCAACACGTCCAGTTTACTTGTTCCGTATATTACCTTTCGGCAAACTACCGTCCGGTTGTAAAGGAAAGCGTTGAACAAGCAACTGTTAAGGCAATGTCCCGTGACATGCTTTTGATTATGGTCTATAACATGTCGGACGCAATTACTATCCTTGGTAGGAGCAATAGTAAAGCTCACCCTTATAATTTTTCGGTCTGGCACAAGGTCCTGTCTTCGACCATGCTATGCAACCACCGTTCTTACGGTTGACATCTGATTTAGTTCAGGTGACCTAATGAATTCCAGGTGAATTCCTAGGATTTTACGTTCAATGGTAATGAACGCATTGAAAATAGGGTTTTCAGAAAACAAATTGGTTTGTAATTTTGATCAAAATAGTTTCTCGTTCAAGCTCGAGTTTAGATATCATTGAATTCCATGAGTTTGTAATTCTCAATCTTTAAGGTCAATCTCTAGGATTGAGTAATATCAGTCTTAAAAGCTGATTTTTAATCTTTAAGGAGATTATCCTTTCTGGGGATCTGATTCATTAGTCTTATCCAGCTAAATTGCATGGTGCCCCCCCATTTTACAAGATAAATCCTTCTCATGGTTAGGATAAATCTGACCACTTGGCGACCCTGTTTAATGCTGAGGTCCGTGGATTTCCTGCTGATTTTAGTGATGACTTTTCTAGATTTTTCGTCAACCTACAGCTGGTCTGGATGACAACTTCATGACCTAAATCAAGAAGCGCGTGTCTTTTTTCGGAAGACTTTACTTCCTTTTAATGATGGAATTGATTCATCGTGTAGATCCATCTTTTCTTTTCTTTCATTGGGTAAAACAGTTTAGTTTAGTCCAAAGCAAAAGTATTTTCAGTTATTTGTTACAGATATATGTGACATATGTTTAAGATAACTTGGTAAATTTTCCCACACTTGGCTTTTATTTTCCTTTTTATCGTCCTCTATTCCATTTTAAATGAATTTTAACATTTTAGTTTGTTTCTCAATTTATGTCCTTTCCGAGGTAACAATAATTTCGGTGTTAACACCTAGTTTTATCGTTCATAAATATGTATAAACATGATTTTGAGTTCATTTAATTGAAAATTTTGAAAAATTTTACTAGAATTGGGTAGTCAGTATATAAGACTAGGGCTGTTCTTTATTATCAGAGAGCACTAGATTCTAATACAACTACTACGTTACTAGTATTTTTTAATGGTTACCAAGTGTATAAAGTAAAAATTTTTTTAAAATCCGAAAGAATTTAACCCCTTCCCACACTTAAGATCTTGCAATGCCCTCATTTGCAAGAAATCAGTAACAATTTAAATTATTGAGGGTGATTTGTGTGAAAATGATTAAATTTTACCAAAGTTTTCAAATATATTGGCGTTTGTTTGCTGAATGATAAATGGTGCACATCATTTGTTCATTCCGTCTTGTTGTTATTTCACATATATTTTGCATCTTGTCGTCAAAATTAGTTGCTTTTGCTGAACTTAATGCCAGTCTTTGAAAATGCGTTGTTTTACCCTGTTGTGTACATAAGATAAACTGCAAACATATATACATATTTTTGAAGTTTGGTATATTACCCCACATTCAAAAATTATTAAAATCTAAGAATAAAAGTTAGATAATTATAAAAATGATTACAATATTAACAAAAGTATTAAACGTATCAATAATTACAAATTACAAAATAAAAATAAAAATAAGTAAACTAAGGATGATATTGGTACCAATAGGGGTTCCAGGCATAACCATAAGTGCTATAGAATGCTTCAGCAGGGTCATACATAGGATATGGTGGCTGCATCTCTATAGACCAAGGAGGGAAGATGGGTTTCGGTGTAGGAATATAGTTTCTACCTATATGTTGGCAATGAGCTATGATTTGGTTCTGATGAACTTGCCAATCTTCAAATGCTCTCTGTCTAGCATTTTCGTATTCCTGAGAAGCTATAAACTTATGCATTTCTTGCATCTCATTCCCCCCTCCTACATTACCTTGCTGTTGGTTTCTCTCCACCTGTGGATGTCTACCATGGTATCGTACTGCGGCGTTATTTCTCCTCTTCAAAACTTTCGCACCATGGTATACATTTAAACCTATAGTATCGCGGGGTTCCGGCTCTTCTAGTAATAATCCCCCCCGACTTATATCCACACCGAGATATTCACCAATCAAAGTAATAAAAATACCACCTCCTATTATGCTATGTGGTCGCATCCCCCGAACCATAGCTGATAAATAATAACCCACACAATATGGTATACTTACAGCGCTTTGTGGGTCTCGAATACACATATGGTAAAACAAATCTTGTTCATTTACCTTTTCTTTGTTTTTACCCCTTTGTGTAATCGAATTAGCTAAAAACCTATGTATTACTCTTAATTCGGCTCTATCTATATCCAAATAAGAGTAATTTCCCCCTTTGAAACGGTGATGGCTTGTCATTTGACTCCACACACCGTGTGTATCAAAATTTTCATCTATCTTTCTACCGTTTAGTATCAATCCTCTACAATCGGCAGACGCTAACTCCTCAGGCGTATATATACGTAAAGCCTGAGCCATGTCCAGTAAAGACATGTGGCGCATCGAACCTCCTAACAAAAATCTAATAAAAGAACGATCGGTTAAACTTGCTACCCGATCATTCAACTCTATACTACATAACAATTCTTCACACCATACTTTATATACAGGTCTACGTATGGTGAATAAACATACCCAGTCATTAAAAGAAGAATTACCATACCTCTGTACAAGTAATTCCCTAATTGGCCCGGCCAATTCTACAGCTTCTAAGGGTCCCCATTCTATGACCCTCGGAACCTCAACAACCTTAGAATGAAGAGTATGCAAACCCCGTTGATATTTTGGATAATCTATCCAAAGTCTGTCAAATCTCAGGTTCGGGTGCAACTCTTCCAAGTGCATATCGGAAAAGGTCATGACTGGATGAGGTATCTCCTGCTTGTAGTAGTTATCCACCTCCTGTTGTTCCAAATTCTCAGCAGGAGCATTGCGGGCTTGGGATGAAGATTCACCCCTTTCATTCTGCAAAACACATCAAACACAATTTTTGTGCATCCAAATATGCATTAGTGTCAGCAAAATCATCAATCAAAATAATTATAATGACATTATCAATTTATATCAAACTTAAGTTCATTTTCACATTTTTATCAAATCTACACTTTTTCAAATAAGCATATACGAAAATGTTCGCCAAGTTCATAAGCATTCAACTCAAATAACATGTCAAAATAATCATTACTAGCAATTAAACAAGTCTCAAATGGCATTATCTTTCAAAAATCAAGTTCATGAATTTTAGACTTGAAAAAGTCCACTTTAATTCTCAAAATCATGTTTAGGCTCAAAGTTTGGATCATTTAACTACCTAGACATGTTACACTACTCAATTTAGCAACAATTCATGACAAAAATCGGCCATAACTTGTTTATATCAAAAAGCCCCAAATTTGCTCAAGAACACAAACCCTAGATTATTCAAAATTTGAAGTTTAAGGCTTCTAATCATGTTAAACAGCATCAATCTAGGTTATACAAGCATAATACATAAACAATTTAAGCCTAATTACACTAAAAAGCATCAAAATCAAATTGGGGAAAAAATAGCTCAAGAACATCAAATTTCGAATTAAATGGTGTTTAGGTGTAGAAATTTACCGTTTTTCTTGAGTAATTCTTAGATAGCATCCTTCTCAACATGATTTTAGCAAAAAATTTGGTGATTAACGGTTAAAAATTGAGATTTTTTGGGTGTTTTTGGGTGGTTTTTCGGTGTGTTTTTCGCAGTTTGTTTGGGTGGGGGAGTGAAACTGATCAGTTTGCAGCTCTTTATTTTTTTTCTGTAATCCGGTCTTCCCGCGAGTCGCGGGGATTTACCCTCCAAACTCCGCGACTCGCGGAGCTTTTTTTTTTTTTTTTTTTTTATATAATCATTAACTTTTGAAACAATTAAGTACTTAATTTTAAAATTTTGTTTCCCTTGTTATTTAGGACGAGGTCGTTTCGGATCGATGTCCTAGTCCGTCCCTCGACAAAATTTTAAAATTTGTCTTTTTGTAGCGATTGTTTTAAAAGCTAAGATTTTTGGGTTTTTTCAATGTTTTTGGCATACTCTAATTCAATAAGGTTAAAAATAATGATAATAAAAATTCTCGTCCCTCCCTCGGGTAAAGCAATTTCGGTTCAAAGACCTAGTCTTCAACTTACGACGAATTTTAAAAATCATATTCTTAACTTAATGAGATAAAGTAAATTTTTGTTTTTAAATTCACACAACTTAAATATAAAATTCAAAATTATTATTAAAAATTCACACCAAACTTAAAATTTGAAATGCATAAAATTAAAAATTTATATTTTAAAAATTCACACCAAACTTAATTTAAAAATTCATATTATAAATTCATACCAAACTTATATTAATTTTTCAAATATTTACAATTTTAAATATATTGTTTTTACAAAGTTTACAATATTAATTTAAGATTTAAATATTAATTTTAAAAACATGGTAAAAATAAATTTAAAAATCTTTTTGTCTTTTTATCCCACTTTAATCAATCAAATATTATCAAAAATATGCGCCCCTCTTTTCGGTAAAGTTATTTCGGTTCCAAGACCTAATTTAACTCATGACGAATTTTTGAAATATTTAGGGTTGATTGATTAAAGATATTTATACCTTAAGAATAAACGTTAAATTTCGCAGTGATGTAATAAATTTTTGAATGATATCAATAATTTCGGTCGCCAAACCTAATTTTATTCAATACCAATTTAATACTTTTTAGCGAACAAATTAGCGTTTATTATCAAAAGGTTAAAAATAAAAATAAAAATAAAAACTGTACAGACATACCTGTGAAATAGATTTCTTAGTTATATGATCTATCCCATTCATAAGATAGTCGGTTTAATTGGTTTTCCATGGCTACATAGGCGTAACCTCGAGCATTCAGTGTCTTTTCTTCTAAACATATGAACGGTCCGTCTCTGCATAAAGTAACAAATTCGGTATTTGAATAGGTTTGATTATTTGAACATTTACCTCCATGTGACCATTTTCCGCATTTGTGACATCGTTCTAGGTGTCGTGCTCTTCTTTTCGCTGCGGATTTTGATTTTCCTTTACCAAATTGTAACTTATTATCTTCGCATCTAGATTCTTTTCTAACTCCGTCCATTCTTTCTCTGATTACTGATACTAATTCACTCGGTAGTATGTCATTATTTCTTTTAGTGATCAAAGCGTGTAGCATTAGACCATGGTTTAGTTCACAGGCAGTCTTCATTTTGTAAAAACCTAAAAAAAATAAAAATTCAGAATGGGGGGAGAAGACTAGTTCTTTAGGGTCTGCTAGGGAAAGACCATTCGGGTTCCATTTTCGAGAACTACACGAAAACAGACAATCTAACTCTAACAGAAATACATATTATCCTTTAAAGACTTGATTCTCCCCACACTTAGTTAGCTGTGGTGTCGAAATTGTGATTAACTTCGTTGTCGACTTCCATCGGACCATGTATGTAATGTTTAACTCTGTGACCATTAACTTTAAATTCAATCCCATGTGAATTTATTAATTCTATCGTTCCGTATGGGAAAACTCTTTTGACTATGAATGGTCCAGACCATCTTGATTTCAATTTTCCAGGAAATAGCTTGAATCGTGAATTGAAAAGAAGAACTCTGTCTCCTTCTTTAAATTCTTTTGAACTTCTGATTTTTTTATCATGCCATTTCTTCGTTCTTTCTTTATAGATTAACGAATTTTCGTATGCTTCATGTCTTAATTCTTCTAATTCGTTTAGTTGACTTAATCGTAGACGTCCGGCTTCATGTAAATCAAGATTACATGTTTTCAAAGCCCAAAATGCTTTGTGTTCAATTTCTACTGGAAGATGACATGCTTTTCCATAAACAAGTCTAAAAGGTGTGGTTCCAATTGGAGTTTTGTAGGCTGTTCTAAAAGCCCAGAGTGCATCCTCCAATTTAATGGACCATTCCTTCGGATTTGATCCTACGGTTTTCTCTAGAATACGTTTTAAAGCTCGGTTGGTATTTTCAACTTGTCCACTTGTTTGTGGATGATATGCGGTGGAGATTTTATGAGTTACTCCATATCTTTTAAGAACTTTCTCAAGTTGATTATTACAGAAATGAGTAAAAGCTTTCGGTGTTCCAAACCTTGTAAAAAGACGTTTTAAAAAGTTGACTACAACTCGTGCATCGTTAGTTGGGAGAGCTTGTGCTTCCGCCCATTTAGATACATAATCAATGGCTACGAGTATATATAGATTATTATGAGATTTTGGAAATGGACCCATAAAGTCAATACCCCAAATGTCAAATACTTCACATACTTGGATGACATTTTGTGGCATTTCATCACGTTGACTTATTTTTCCGGCCCTTTGACAAGCATCACAGGATTTGCAAAGAAGGTGTGCGTCTTTGTAAATTGTAGGCCAATAGAATCCAGCTTCATAAACTTTTCTTGCTGTTAGTTGAGGCCCATAATGCCCTCCTGTTGGTCCTGTGTGACAATGGTTTAATATTTTACTAGCTTCATCTCCAAATACACATCGGCGTATTATTCCATCGGGACAACTTTTAAACAGATGTGGATCTTCCCAGAAATAGTGTTTTATATCACTGATGAATTTCTTTCGTCTTTGGTACGATAATCCTTTTTCAAGGAATCCACAAACTAAGTAATTTGCATAGTCTGCAAACCATGGGATTTCTTTATAATCTATCTTCAATAGATATTCATCAGGAAAGTTGTCTTGTATGGCCGATTCATTTAGAACTTCTAATTCAGGATTTTCAAGACGAGAAAGATGATCAGCGGCGAGATTTTCTGCTCCTCTTTTATCTCGGATTTCAATATCAAACTCTTGTAAGAGTAAGATCCAACGGATTAATCTTGGTTTAGCATCTTGTTTTGAAAATAGGTATCTAAGAGCAGAATGGTCGGTATAGACCACCGTTTTTGCTAGAACGAGATATGATCGAAATTTGTCAAAAGTAAAGACAATAGCAAGGAGTTCTTTTTCAGTAGTTGTATAGTTCGTTTGTGCTCCTTGTAACGTCTTACTAGCATAATATATAGGTTGAAATCGTTTTTCAATCCTTTGTCCTAAAACGGCTCCCATTGCAAAATCACTTGCATCGCACATTAGTTCAAATGGTAGATTCCAATTTGGTGTTATCATGATCGGTGCATTAGTGAGTTTCTCTTTAAGAATATTAAAAGATTTGATACACTCATCTGAAAAGATGAATGGCGCATCCTTTTCTAGGAGTTTATTCATAGGAGTGGCAATTTTAGAAAATCTTTTATGAAACGTCGGTAAAAACCGGCATGCCCTAGAAAACTCCTAACTCCTCTAACATTTGTGGGATGTGGAAGTTTAGCAATTACATCTACTTTAGCTCTATCCACTTCAATTCCTTCTTTTGAAATTTTATGTCCAAGAACGATGCCTTCTTTAACCATGAAATGGCATTTCTCCCAATTAAGGACTAGATTTGATTGTTCGCATCTAATTAGCATTCGTTCCAGATTAATTAGACATGATTTAAATGTATCACCGAAGACTGAAAAGTCATCCATGAATACTTCCATGCATTCTTCTATCATGTCGTGAAAAATCGCCATCATACACCTTTGAAAGGTTGCAGGGGCGTTACAAAGTCCAAATGGCATGCGTTTGTAAGCAAAAGTACCATAAGGGCACGTGAATGTGGTTTTCTCTTGGTCTTCGGGTGCTATTGGAATTTGAAAATATCCGGAAAATCCATCTAGAAAACAATAGTAACTATTTCCGGCTAATCTTTCCAACATTTGATCTATGAAAGGTAAGGGAAAGTGATCTTTTCTGGTGGCGTCATTTAATTTTCTATAATCAATACATACACGCCATCCTGTTACAGTCCTAGTAGGAATAAGCTCATTTTTCTCATTTGTAATGACAGTCATGCCACCCTTCTTAGGCACGCATTGAACTGGGCTTACCCATGGACTATCAGAAATTGGATATATCAAACCTGCATCTAGCAGTTTAATAATCTCTTTCTTAACTACATCTTGCATATTAGGATTTAGTCTTCGTTGGCGTTGCACATACGTTTTATGACCTTCTTCCATAAGGATTTTATGTGTGCAATACGAAGGACTTATTCCTTTAATATCATGAATCTTCCATGCAATGGCTGGTTTATAAGCTTTCAACACAGAAATGAGTTGTGATTTCTCATTTTCAGTAAGAGAAGACGATATTATTACAGGTAATTCAGATTCACCATGTAAATAAGCGTATTCCAAATGGTTTGGAAGTGGCTTTAACTCTAATTTCGGAGGTTCTTCTATCGATGATTTATATCGATATCTGTCTTCTTCTTTTAGCATTTGAATTTCTTCTGTTGTTGGTTCATATCCATTAGCTATAAGTGTAGCTAACATTTCAGCTTCATCAATTGGTTCATTACCTTCTCCTAAAGAACATTCTCCTGTTCCTTGTAATTCTGGAAATTCTTCTAATAATTCTGCATGTGCATCTATAGTTTGAATATAATAACATGTATCATCTGCAGATTGTGGTTGTTGCATTGCTCTATCAACTGAAAAGGTAACACTCTTATCTTCTATACTTAGGGTCAGTTTCTTACCGAACACGTCTATCATTGCTTTAGCCGTGTTTAAGAATGGTCTTCCTAATATGAGAGGAACTTGAGAATCTTCTTCCATGTCCAAAACAACAAAATCTACTGGAAATACTAAAGTACCAACTTTAACTAGCATGTTCTCCATTATCCCTCTAGGATATTTTATTGATCTATCGGCTAGTTGTATGCTTATTCTTGTTGGTTTCAATTCTCCAAGGTCTAGTTTAGCGTATAGTGAATACGGCATTAGATTTATACTAGCACCTAAGTCTGCCAATGCTTCTATTGAACTAAGACTACCCAGAAAACATGGAATTGTGAAACTTCCTGGATCAGATAGTTTTTCTGGTATCTTATTCAACAGCACTGCTGAACAATTAGCATTCATAGTAACAGCCGAGAGTTCTTCCATTTTCTTTCTATTTGAGATTAGATCTTTCAAGAATTTAGCATATCTTGGCATTCCTGAAATCACATCAATGAAAGGAAGATTTACATTTATCTGTTTAAACATATCCAAAAATTTGGATTGTGAAAGGATCCGAAACTAATCATCCGGACATCGTCCATATAGATTAAAAACGAATTACAATAGTTGATAACATCGCGAGGTACTTGACCTCTATATGATACATTTTACAAACGTTGCATTTATTTCTTAAAGGCAATCTATTATTACATCGAGAGTTGACATATTAGCCTAACATTTTATAACAACCAAATGATCTAATCTGCCATTTTCATAACAATAGTCTTTAATGAACTTCAATGACTCGAATGCAACGTCCTTGTATCATAGCTTAAATGGTCCCAAGTAGTATCCTTAACATGAGCTAATGCACAGCGGAAGACTTAATTCGTACCTGAGAATAACATGCTTTAAAACGTCAACATAAAGTTGGTGAGATATATAGGTTTGATGCTAGCAGCGTTATAACAATGGACCGCAAGATTTCGTATATAATCATTTCAATAAAAATATTCTAAGTGGTTGAGCACTTGGTAACCATACTTAACATTTAATCACGTCGCATATTCCCTTTAATATGAAATCTTACTACACCGTACCAAGGTGTAGTCGCAAAACGAAGTACTGTGCAACCGTTGAATACTGGTCGTCCAGTCCGGTTGGGGTTGTCAGGCCCGATAGATCTATCAACAGGATTCGCGTTTACAATACCGCTGTAAATATTAGTTACCAAGCTACAGGGAAGTATGCCAGTGGTACAACTCAACGTAGAACATATTTTTCAGTTACTTGTGTCCATATCGTAAAACATAAAATACATGTATTCTCATCCCAAAATGTTTAGAGTTTAAAAGTGGGACTATATACTCACTGTTGTCTCGAAGATATATATATTTTTGACTTGGTCTTCCGGTTGATATCACGAACCTATCCATATATAATATATCAATATATTTTCATTTTAAACAAACGTCTCGTATATATATTTATAATACTTTTAATACTTTGAATAATTCCTTAGTCCGTAGTTAGCGTTTCGATGTTAGTAATTCAATTTTAATGGTTCATTTTTAGATGTTTAATATACCCGCAATAAATAAACCCCCAACGAAATAAATAAAACTCCCATAAAACCCCATCGTATATGTGTTGGTCGAGATTAATCTTGACCCACGGTACCGGTGTTGTCAAATGACGTATTGCGTACATAAAGTACCGGTGTTGTCAAATGACGTGTTGCGTACAAACATGGGATCTTATGATTAATCTTCTCGTGTTGCTTACGGGTGATCCTGAACCATATGAAATTGAATTATGAGTACATATATATAAAATATCATGTTATCTTAGAAATATGTGATTTATATAATTTTTTTCCAATTGATCCCGTAGTTGAAATGATCTAGGATAACCAATTTTGTTTCAGTCATAGTTTCTTCGTTACAAATCCGTTTTCGTTGATTCAAATTGCCATCTTCTTGGATCGAGTTCTTCTTTAAGTCTATGAACTGTAAATACCTTGGTTTGTATTCAAAATCATACGGCATAGGTGAGACTTTAGTGAAACATATGAAGTTAAACATTTTTTGCTACAACAAAATCATTTAATGACCATTTTTCTAAAAATACTTATACTTTGAAAAACCAAGTTTTACCTTGTTAAATTAGCATATACATAAGTTATATTACAGGTCTTGAAGTATTTTAAAAGTTAAGTTAGAAGGATCTATTTAGTTTGCAAACAAGTTTGAAAACATTCAAACTATGTTCTTGTTGTTAAACTTTTGTACCACAAAATAAGATAGCTATATATATATGAATCGAATAAGGTTATGAACATAGATACTACCTCAAGTTCCTTGGACAAGGTTGCTGTAAAAGAGGAGTAAGAAGCTAGAATCAAAAGGGTGATGGAAGTGGATGAAAGATTGGAAGTAAGTTTGTGTTCTTGGAAGGATTTCTTGAAGTGTTTTTGTATGGTTTTCTTATGGTGTTTAAGTAAGGTTTTTGAAGCTAGATCTTCATGGAACTTTGCTGAATGTTTATGGAGTTTAATGTTCTTGAGAGTGTGGGTGTTTTTAGCTAGAGAATGGAAGTAAAAATGAAACAAAATGAGGATACATATATACTCCTAAAAAAATGTTTATGTAGTAGACATGGACAAATTTTTAGTTTGTATTTTTGTAATTAGTCTTACAATCATTCAAAAGTAATTACCTTATACATAAGGCATGAACAAGGGCTGGTTAGGTGGTGATTTGATGTGTATATACCAATAGTAAATACGTATAGAAGCTAGGTATGATACGAGTACAAATACTCTAGATATACGTATAGAAATTTTGTGAAAAAATGGAATGAGGATTCAAATATAGCTATCTTTTGTGAATACACTTATATGATTTTATGTATTTAAGTCTTTAAAAGTGATTAAATACATTACTTATACGATATATGTATAAACATTATAAGTCTTAAGTATTTATGTCAAATAACGTTACGTATAGTTATCGTTTTGAAAACTTAAGTTAGTAGTTTCAAAATATACTTATAACTTATTGTTATTAATACAAAATGAGATATTAAAACATTCATTAATCATGTTAAATATGTATATATACATATATATACACAAACGTATAATTATCATATATTGTATAGTTCGTGATATCATCGGTCAAACTAGACGGTCAAACGTTGTGTAAAACTCTTTTCAGAAACATAAATCTCAACAATTTGGATTGCTTATCATGTTGGTAAGGTTTAATTTATGTAAATATTAATCTTATAAGTATAGAATGATCGAAAAAGTGCGGGTCAACTTTAGGGTTTTTGCTTATCGTGTCGGAACCATATAGAGATTAGAGTTTAAATTTGGTCGGAAATTTCCGGGTCGTTACAGTACCCATCCGTTAAAGAAATTTCGTCCTCGAAATTTGGTAGAGGTTGTCATAAACAACAATAGGAATGTTTTCATGACGAATATGAGGTAATAATGAAATTTTATCATTATTGAAAGATTTAGATAAAACGATTTGGTTATGTGAGATGCACGAGCGAAGCTATCACAAAAGAGTGAAATGAGTAAATATAGAATTGTTGTAACCGATGACGTGATTATGATCGATTTCCGGGATTTAAGGGTTTTAAAGAAAATCTTATGTAATAAGATTTAGTTTTGCGGCGATCAGGATCTTCTTTGATTTAACGCGGCAATCTGTTTTGATTTCTTTGTCGAATATTTCACTATAAATTTACCTCCTTCCCTTTCTTTCTTCCCACATCTTCTATTCTTTCTCTTTAGTTCATACTTTAAGACATTCGCTAATATGCTCCATCCCATTCTAACCCTTGTTATATTTCTAACTTTCATATCTTTCATTCTTCTTTTTCATCTATCACCAGAAGAATCTATTCTCTTTTATCCTTTCCTTGGAATTATAATGTTTTTAATTCTCCCGTGCCTTTACGTTGCAATACGTATTGATATGCACGGTTTGTAGTTTCGGGGTTGTTGTTAGGTTTTATACCTTCCCTTATATTTCGATGTTCCTACTCCCGTCCCTTAAAATCATTGTCATCCACAGTTAATGCTCTCTCTTATTTGCTGTGGTTTATGTTCCTATTTCTATTCTGAAGTTTTGTCCCTTCATTTCTTCTTCCCGTCCTCGAGCCAAGCGAACAATTGTCCGAAATTCGTAGGTAGGAAATTTGGAATGAACCTTGCTATTGGTTTTAGAATGAAATTGTAATGGCACGATCTTGATTCGTTAAATTACTCGAATATTCCGGAAAAAAAAATAGAACTATCAAGGTGATACGTTCTAATATGTTTGAAGACTTGATAGAATGTAAGAGCCGTGTAACATGGCACATGATGACGGTACTGTGAATCATCACATTCCATTAGAAACTTAACATGACTTACTGTAATATAATGAAGTTGATCAAGTTTCATTATATTATACTAATTCATGTATCAGTTCCCAACACTACTTCAAAACATTCCTATTTTAAACTTGAAGGTTTTAGAACTTAGAAACTAACACAGTTTCTTTTATATTGTAACGCAGATATTACGGAGAAATACATGATTTTGGATAAGAACAGTTGTGAGAATATCTCCAGAAATATGGAGGATATGTATAACGAAAGATATGAAGATATCTTATAATATCTAAGATAAGATGATGATGAAGAATATCATCGGGAAAGGTTTAGGATAAGGGGTAGGTTTTTTTTTTTACTAATGGTTTCAGCAAGCACTGAATCGTTTGAATCCTTTGAAAGCAGATTCAGTTCTTGTGATTTATCTACATCCTCCTTCATACTTTGCTCAATCCGTTTTCCAGTTCCAACTCTCCTCTTTTTCTAAGCTTTACCAATACAATGTACTTCATCATTAAACTTTTGACTGTTAAAGTCGTTTACAGTTTTTTTTTTTTTTTCTGCTTCTTCAGCATTTCAAGAACTACTTCATAGTCCAGGATGTTTTTCAGAACTTCACATTCGAAAAATGTAATTCTTAGGGATAGTCGTTCTCGGTATAACTGGGAGAATTTCTACGAGATTTTCAAAATACTGATTGCGGGTTTCGCCAAAGAGATAACGAGTTGCTGGTACGTCTGCTGATGATGTTGTGAAAAAGGTTCTCCGGTAACAACGTCGAAAGGACAAAGTATAAATATCGAGATTATAATAGGAGTAGTCTCACTGAGAAGTCGAAGTGGAGCTGTGACAAAATTAGCTTCTTGAAAAGGAATCGTATGATTGTTTTTGATAATGAATGATAAGGAATTCGACGCGGATACGTTTTAACTATAACTTCGGTTTCGAAAATTTTTCAGGTGCATCACTGTATGCATAAATCTTTCTTCCGTAAACGAGGTGCGGCTGGTTCAACTTCTCGATCGAGGTGTTTTCAAGAATCATGAAAAGATTTGAATGAGGATTATAATTGTCGAAGTACAAATGAGGTTTAGGATGAAATCAAGTGGCAAAATTGAAGAATTGTTTAGTTTCATATGTTATAATCAACATTTTATTTCATTTTAATTGTCCAATGTTTCTTCTTTATGCCACTTGTTGGATTTGGATAGGTAAAAAAAAATTCAAATATGAAATTTAAATGGAAATGGTTATTCTGGGGTGAACGGATACGTATATCGATGGTTGTAAGTAAAATAACAAATGACCGTTGAATCAGATTCAAGAATGTACAATATAACTTATTAATGTGAATTCTAAATATTCCTCGGGTACTACCCACCCGTTAAAATATTTTCATCATTATTAGTTTGTACGAAGGAATTTTTAATTACTATCTTTATGAAAATATACTTGCATATATATTTTCTTCAGAGATAATCATAGATTTAATGAGTCAATAAGATAATAAACTCATTTGATTTATCGTTAATTCTAGATTACATAATCTCTAAGACTTTAGAAATTACATAATCGTCATACGATACGTAAAGCGAAGATAATCGATGTAGAACGATATATAGAACGAAGATCATACTCGAAGTACAGATATTGAGTCGTGTGATGTTGATATTCGAGATACAGATTGTGATGTTGAGATTTTGGGGGTGACAAGAGTACTGTCGGCGTTGATGATGGTGGTATAGATTATGCTGCTGGTGCTGCTGCTGGTGTTTGTAACCTTCGCACCGTATTTTCTAAAGCCACTACCCGAGCGCGAAGCTCGTTGACTTCTTCTATTATACCGGGATGATTGACGGTTGGAACGAGCGAATGAACAAGATTCGAAATATGGGATAGTATGTAATCATGACGAGATACTCTAGAAATGAGCGAGAAAATGGTGTTTCGAATGGGTTCGCCGGTAAGTGCTTCAGGTTCATCGTTAAGAGGGCAATTTGGTGGATGAAATGGATCACCTTCTTCTTGCCTCCAGAAATTTAGTATATTACGAACCCATCCCCAGTTCATCCAGAATAGATGATGGGAAATTGGTTGATCCATTCCGGTGACGCTGTTCTCGGAGCTCGAATGGAAATCCATGTCGGCGTAGCTATCGAAGTCGGAGGAATTCGAACTGGATGAAGAATTCATCTTGTATAGTTGGAGAAATGAATTTTTTTGGTTTGGAATAGATTATAGGAGTTGGGTTTGGTACTCTTCAATACATAATTTTCATATGTATATATAATACCGAAATCCCGTGAATTACGGAGAATCTTTGAAATTCGTCGGGCAATGTTTATAGTAATAGATACGCTAGGATATGAATTTTGTCTATACACTATCGATGCACTAGATGCAGTAAGACGTGTCTAGACTAAAGAATGATAAACAGGCAACTCCCTAAGGATGATAAGCAGATGGTTTCCGATTAGAAATGATAAGCAAAACTTTTTAGCAGGTAGATACGGTCAAAGTCCAGACTCACTAATGTATCCTAACAACTACCAGTTAGACACACTAATGCAAGGCCTGGTTCGCTAAGACCAACGCTCTGATACCAACTGAAAGGATCCGAAACTAATCATCCGGACATCGTCCATATAGATTAAAAACGAATTACAATAGTTGATAACATCGCGAGGTACTTGACCTCTATATGATACATTTTACAAACGTTGCATTTATTTCTTAAAGGCAATCTATTATTACATCGAGAGTTGACATATTAGCCTAACATTTTATAACAACCAAATGATCTAATCTGCCATTTTCATAACAATAGTCTTTAATGAACTTCAATGACTCGAATGCAACGTCCTTGTATCATAGCTTAAATGGTCCCAAGTAGTATCCTTAACATGAGCTAATGCACAGCGGAAGACTTAATTCGTACCTGAGAATAACATGCTTTAAAACGTCAACATAAAGTTGGTGAGATATATAGGTTTGATGCTAGCAGCGTTATAACAATGGACCGCAAGATTTCGTATATAATCATTTCAATAAAAATATTCTAAGTGGTTGAGCACTTGGTAACCATACTTAACATTTAATCACGTCGCATATTCCCTTTAATATGAAATCTTACTACACCGTACCAAGGTGTAGTCGCAAAACGAAGTACTGTGCAACCGTTGAATACTGGTCGTCCAGTCCGGTTGGGGTTGTCAGGCCCGATAGATCTATCAACAGGATTCGCGTTTACAATACCGCTGTAAATATTAGTTACCAAGCTACAGGGAAGTATGCCAGTGGTACAACTCAACGTAGAACATATTTTTCAGTTACTTGTGTCCATATCGTAAAACATAAAATACATGTATTCTCATCCCAAAATGTTTAGAGTTTAAAAGTGGGACTATATACTCACTGTTGTCTCGAAGATATATATATTTTTGACTTGGTCTTCCGGTTGATATCACGAACCTATCCATATATAATATATCAATATATTTTCATTTTAAACAAACGTCTCGTATATATATTTATAATACTTTTAATACTTTGAATAATTCCTTAGTCCGTAGTTAGCGTTTCGATGTTAGTAATTCAATTTTAATGGTTCATTTTTAGATGTTTAATATACCCGCAATAAATAAACCCCCAACGAAATAAATAAAACTCCCATAAAACCCCATCGTATATGTGTTGGTCGAGATTAATCTTGACCCACGGTACCGGTGTTGTCAAATGACGTATTGCGTACATAAAGTACCGGTGTTGTCAAATGACGTGTTGCGTACAAACATGGGATCTTATGATTAATCTTCTCGTGTTGCTTACGGGTGATCCTGAACCATATGAAATTGAATTATGAGTACATATATATAAAATATCATGTTATCTTAGAAATATGTGATTTATATAATTTTTTTCCAATTGATCCCGTAGTTGAAATGATCTAGGATAACCAATTTTGTTTCAGTCATAGTTTCTTCGTTACAAATCCGTTTTCGTTGATTCAAATTGCCATCTTCTTGGATCGAGTTCTTCTTTAAGTCTATGAACTGTAAATACCTTGGTTTGTATTCAAAATCATACGGCATAGGTGAGACTTTAGTGAAACATATGAAGTTAAACATTTTTTGCTACAACAAAATCATTTAATGACCATTTTTCTAAAAATACTTATACTTTGAAAAACCAAGTTTTACCTTGTTAAATTAGCATATACATAAGTTATATTACAGGTCTTGAAGTATTTTAAAAGTTAAGTTAGAAGGATCTATTTAGTTTGCAAACAAGTTTGAAAACATTCAAACTATGTTCTTGTTGTTAAACTTTTGTACCACAAAATAAGATAGCTATATATATATGAATCGAATAAGGTTATGAACATAGATACTACCTCAAGTTCCTTGGACAAGGTTGCTGTAAAAGAGGAGTAAGAAGCTAGAATCAAAAGGGTGATGGAAGTGGATGAAAGATTGGAAGTAAGTTTGTGTTCTTGGAAGGATTTCTTGAAGTGTTTTTGTATGGTTTTCTTATGGTGTTTAAGTAAGGTTTTTGAAGCTAGATCTTCATGGAACTTTGCTGAATGTTTATGGAGTTTAATGTTCTTGAGAGTGTGGGTGTTTTTAGCTAGAGAATGGAAGTAAAAATGAAACAAAATGAATATACATATATACTCCTAAAAAAATGTTTATGTAGTAGACATGGACAAATTTTTAGTTTGTATTTTTGTAATTAGTCTTACAATCATTCAAAAGTAATTACCTTATACATAAGGCATGAACAAGGGCTGGTTAGGTGGTGATTTGATGTGTATATACCAATAGTAAATACGTATAGAAGCTAGGTATGATACGAGTACAAATACTCTAGATATACGTATAGAAATTTTGTGAAAAAAATGGAATGAGGATTCAAATATAGCTATCTTTTGTGAATACACTTATATGATTTTATGTATTTAAGTCTTTAAAAGTGATTAAATACATTACTTATACGATATATGTATAAACATTATAAGTCTTAAGTATTTATGTCAAATAACGTTACGTATAGTTATCGTTTTGAAAACTTAAGTTAGTAGTTTCAAAATATACTTATAACTTATTGTTATTAATACAAAATGAGATATTAAAACATTCATTAATCATGTTAAATATGTATATATACATATATATACACAAACGTATAATTATCATATATTGTATAGTTCGTGATATCATCGGTCAAACTAGACGGTCAAACGTTGTGTAAAACTCTTTTCAGAAACATAAATCTCAACAATTTGGATTGCTTATCATGTTGGTAAGGTTTAATTTATGTAAATATTAATCTTATAAGTATAGAATGATCGAAAAAGTGCGGGTCAACTTTAGGGTTTTTGCTTATCGTGTCGGAACCATATAGAGATTAGAGTTTAAATTTGGTCGGAAATTTCCGGGTCGTTACAGATTGCTCGGCTTCAAGTTTCTCTTTCTTCATTTTACTCGGGTAAGGAAGTGGTGGTTGGTATGGTTTAACATAAGGTTTATCCTTAACTGTGTTATCTTCATTAACCTTTTCAACTACCGGTTCTTTTTCCTTATCTTGATCAGGTTGTGGTTCTTGTGGAGTAGGAATGGTTTCATCAGAAGTTACAGGTATTTCAGGTGGTTTAAGTGTTGTACCACTTCTTGTGGTAATGGCTTTAGCTGTTTCATTCCGGGGGTTAGCGTTTGTATCACTAGGTAGACTTCCCGGTTTTCTTTCACCTATTAACCTTGCTAGGTTACTTACTTCTTGTTCCAGATTTTGAATAGAAGTTTGTTGATTTCTAAATGCTTGAGCATTTTGTTCATTAGTTTGTTTTTGAGATGTGAAAAACTGCGTTTGAGTTTCAACTAGCTTTGTCATCATATCTTCTAAATTCGGCTTTTTATCATCGGTTTGTTGTGGTGGTTTGTTTTGAAAATTCGGTCTTTGCTGATTGTAAGTATTATTGGATACTTGTTGATTGCTAGGACCTTGTTGGTTGTTGTATGGAATATTTCGGTTATAATTCTGGTTTTGATTGTAAATCGGTCTTGGCGGTTGATAATTATTCTGATAATTATTTCCAGGCCTTTGGTTTATGTATGAAATATTCTCTCTTTGTTCCATTGTTAATTCAATACTGAGACAATCTTTTGTCAAATGTGGTCCTCCACACTGCTCACAACTAATTCGTATTGAGTGAATATCCTTAGTCATCTTTTCCATTCGTCTCTCCACAGCATCTATCTTTGCGGAAATGGAATCTAAGTCATGGCTAGAATCGGCTCTAGCTGCTTTAGATGATCTAATGATATCTTTTTCTTGGTGCCACTCATGTGAGTGGGAAGCAGTGTTATCAATAATTTTGTAAGCATCAGTTTCGGTTTTCTTCATAATAGAACCACCAGCTGCTATATCTATGTCTTTCCTTGTAGTGATGTCGCATCCTTGGTAGAATATTTGTACTATTTGACAGGTGTCTAAACCATGTTGCGGACATCCTCTTAACAACTTTCCATATCTTGTCCACGCCTCATATAGAGTTTCATTTGGCTTCTGTGTGACCGTAACAATTTCTGCTTGAAGTCTTACGGCTTTAGATGCAGGAAAGAATTGTTTAAGAAATTTGTCAACTAAAACGTCCCATGTATCGATCGCCCCTTCAGGTAACGATTCCAACCAATCTTTGGCTTCTCCCTTTAAAGTCCAGGGAAATAACATGAGATATATCTGTTCATCCTCTACTTCTCGTATTTTAAATAGTGTGCAGATCCTATTAAAGGTACGTAGATGTTCATTTGGATCTTCCTTCGGCGCACCACTAAATTGGCATTGATTAGTCACCATGTGTAGAATTTGTCCTTTGATTTCATAATCTGGCGCATTGATGTCTGGATGAGTAATTGCGTGACCTTGGCCAGTGCGTTTAGCTCTCATTCGGTCTTCCATACTTAAAGGTTCCAGATTCTCCATAATTGAATTTGTTGAATCGGTATCACTAGATGATTCTGATTTAATGGTTCGTTCCTCAACAATATCTGTTTGAATGATTGGTGGCTCCGGAGGAAAGTTTAGTGGTTCAGGATCTACGAACCGTTCCTGAATATTCTCTGGATTCTCAATTGTGATGTCGGGTTCAAAAAATGGATTATCGGAAATTTGAACTGAAGTACTTGGTCGACTGGATGACGATTCTAAAGAAATATCAACGGCGGTTATATTTGCTAAATGTCTTGATCTAGTTACAGGTGGTGAACGTACAAAAGGTGATGAACGTCTTGCTCGGTGCATTCACTGAATATCCTATTAGTTTTAAAAAGGAAAGAAAAATTATAATAAGTTATCCAATCAATAGACTTTTCTGATTTTGCCCACGTTTCGAATAGCCAAAAGATGCAGCAGAGGGGCAGGATTCGTTTGGTCTCAATATAATTGAGGACTGTTTGGCTCCAATAACCCGGTCCACGTACAAATCCAACTATTACTACGAACCAGAAAATTTTGATGTCTATTAATTTAACCACTTAAAATAAATTTTCGTAATTTTAAGAAATTTAGATAAGAAGTAGAATAAAAATCTATGTCCTAAAACTAGAATAGCGAGAAATAAGAAAGAAAAAGAGTTCGTCGAAAAAGGTCGAAAAAGAAAAATGGTTGAAAAATAAAAGGTGACGGAAAAATAAAAGAAACTTATAAAACTTAAAAATACTTGACTAACCTAACCTTATTACTACAACTAACTTAAAATTATAATCGCAAATTGAAATTACTAATTGGAATGATAATTGATACATAGTAAAAGGTGTCTAAAAATATTAAAGCTTACAGGAAAAACTAAATCTCAAATGGAGATAACTAAAAAAAAGAAACTAAAACTTAAAAAGGCGTCGCAAAATTCTAAAGCACCTAAATCTTAGTCTAAAGAAAAAGCACTTAAGGAATTCTACGGCAAAGCCTAAAAATCTAGGAGTAAAAATAACTATAGCAAAAACTAAGTTTAAAATTAAATATGAGCTAAAAATACAAATATTACGCTACAACGATTAAAAAGGGACAAAATATAAAAATATACAAAAAGTTGTAAAAAGTACAATTTTTATAAAAATATTATTTTTATATTATTTATTTAATAAAACTACTAATTTTACAATTTAATTAAATTAATTTAACTAAAATATAAATTAAATAAAACTTAAATTAAAAATAAACTTAATTAATAATAATAATTATAATTAGGGTTAATAATAATAATAATAATAATAATAATAATTAATAATCCGTAATAAATGCTGTTTAGGGTTTCTGTCGGTGTCAGAGAAACTCCGCGACTTGCGGTATTTAATGCTTCAAACCCCGCGACTCGCGGGGTTCAGAAATTCAGTTGACAGATTTAATCTTCAACGCGTTTTTTCTTTATTTATTTATTTTTATTTTCTGTTTTCTGTTTTTTTTCTTTTAAATAAAAGATATTAAAATTAAACTTATATTTTTATAAACTAAAATAAAAATAAAGAAACTTATAAAACTTAAATATTTAACAAAATCTAAAAAAAAATACTTATATTTTTGTTTTTCTTTTTATGTTTTCGAATAATTAAAACGTATTTTTACAAAAGCGAATTTTTAATAGAAGTAAGCTAAAAAAAATTTTTATTAGCGTTGCGCTTCCGGCGTTTAGAAAGTTCCCCGGCAGCGGCGCCAAAAATACTTGATGTCAAAGCAGAGGGGTATAAAATACTATTAATTTTTACAAGGAAAAACTATTAAATACGATACAATTTTACACAAGATATTTATTTATTTATAGAATGGATATACTTAAACCTTGCTACAACACTTATAGGCAGTGTACCTAATCGTACAGTAGTGTAGTTTTTAGTAAGTCCGGTTCATTCCACAGGGAAATCTTTAAACAAAGCTCAACGCTATATTAGTTTACTTTTATAAAAATAAAAATATATATATAAGTAATATTATTATTATAAAAGGGGGGTTTTTACCGTTTAATGACCGGTTTGTCGATTTTAAAACTTTAGTCGCAGTTAAAAATAAATACAAGACTTAAATTAAAGCGTAAAGTAAATAACGATAATGAAATTGCGAATAATAAAAGTGCGATAAAATAAAATTGCGATAATTAAAAAGTACGATAATTAAAAGTGCGATTAAATAACAATAAATAAAAGTGCGATAATTAGAAGTGCAATTAAATATAAAATAAAGGAAATTAAATATGAAATAAAAGAATTATGCTTATTTAAACTTCCGTAATCATGATGTTTGACGTGTTGATTTTAGTTTTATGCCCATGGGTTAATTGTCCTTTGTCCTGGATTATTTAATATGTCCGTCTGGTTTTTGTCCATAACAGTCCATCAGTCATAAATATAAAGTGCGAGTGTCCTCGTCAAATTATCCTTATACCCGAAGTTAAATATTCCAACTAATTGGGGATTCGAATTGTAACAAGGTTTTAATACTTTGTTTAATGAATACACCAGGTTATCGACTGCGTGTAAACCAAGGTTTTACTACTTTGTTAACAATTACACCAATTACCCTTGAATGTAATTTCACCCCTGTTTTAATTATTCTAGTGGCTATTAATTCATTCCCGTGTCCGGTTAAATGAACGATTATTCGTACATATAAATACCCCGCCCATCGTGTCCGATTGAGTGTATATGGTAATTTATAGGGACGCCCAATTGTAAATCTTTATATTAACATTAACAAACTTTCATTTAGTTAAACAAATATAAAGCCCATTAATAGCCCATAGTCTAATTTCCACAAGTGTCGTTCTTTTGTCCAAACCCCAATTATAGTACAAAGCCCAATTACCCAATTTTAGTAATTAGCCCAACATCATGATTACTTCGTTTTAAATAAGCATAATAATAACTTAGCTACGAGACATTAATATAAAAAGGTTGAACATAACTTACAATGATTAAAAATAGCGTAGCGTTACACGGACAGAATTTCGACTTACACCCTTACAACATTCGCTAACATACCCTTATTATTAGAATTATAATTAAAATTAAAATTAAAATTAAAATATAAATATAAATATATACGATATAGATAGAGAGATGGATATATTTAGTGGTTTTTTCGATCAGAATTCGTTTGCTTTTATAGAAAGTTTCTGATATTGGGTCTCCGCGACTCGCGGCCCTTTTGGCCTTCAAACTCCGCGAGTCGCGGAGAATGAAAATACAGCTCACACTTTGGAGTCTTTCTCTGCCGACGGTTTTTATTTATAAATATAATATATATATAATTAATATAATTAATTATATATTATATTATATTTATATACATAGTTAACTTGTAATTTTTAGTCCGTTGCGTCGAGTGTTGAGAGTTGACTCTGGTCCCGGTTCCGGATTTTCGAACGTCCTTGCGTACAATTTAATATCTTGTACTTTGCATTTTTAATCTTGTACTCTTGTAATTTCGAGACGTTTCTTATCAATAATTGGAACCTTTTTGATTGTCTTTTGTACTTTTGAGCTTTTTGGTCGTTTGTGTCTTCAATTCGTCGAATCTGTCTTTTGTCTTCACCTTTTATTATTTAAACGAATATCACATGTAAATAGAACAATTGCAACTAAAAGCTTGTCTTTCTTGAGGAATAATGCTATGAAATATATGTTCGTTTTTAGCATTATCAATGTAGCTTCGTGTTGCCCTTTTCTCCGTACACCATTAAGGGTTTTCCTTTTTCTCGTATAATGCGAATTGCATTTTTGTAACAAACGATCTCTGCTTTCACTTCTTTCAACCAGTCCATACCGATTATCACATCAAAACTCCCTAACTCTACTGGTATCAAATCAATCTTAAATGTTTCGCTAACCAGTTTAATTTCTCGATTCAGACATATATTATCTGCTAAAATTAATTTACCATTTGCTAATTCGAGTAAAAATTTACTATCCAAAGGCGTCAATGGACAACTTAATTTAGCACAAAAATCTCTACTCATATAGCTTCTATCCGCACCCGAATCAAATAAAACGTAAGCAGATTTATTGTCAATAAGAAACGTACCCGTAACAAGCTCCGGGTCTTCTTGTGCCTCTGCCGCATTAATATTGAAAACTCTTCCGCGGCCTTGTCCATTCGTGTTCTCCTGGTTCGGGCAATTTCTAATAATGTGGCCCGGTTTTCCACATTTATAACAAACTACATTGGCATAACTTGCTCCGACACTACTTGCTCCGCCATTACTCGTTCCGACACCATTTGTTCCTTTCGTTTTATTAACCCCTGGTCCGTAGACCTCACACTTCGCCGCGCTATGACCATTTCTTTTACACTTGTTGCAAAATTTGGTGCAGAACCCCGAGTGATACTTTTCACACCTTTGGCATAGCTGCTTCTGATTGTTGTTGTTGTTGTTGTTGTTGGGCCGTTTGTTGTAGTTGTGATTGATGTTGCGATTGTTGGGATAATTGTTGCGATTGCTGTTGTTGTTGTATTGGTGATTCTTATCACCGTTTTCCTCCCACTTTCTTTTGACTTGCTTCACATTGGCCTCTTCAGCAGTCTGTTCTTTAATTCTTTCTTCAATCTGGTTCACTAGTTTGTGAGCCATTCTACATGCCTGTTGTATGGAGGCGGGCTCGTGTGAACTTATATCTTCTTGGATTCTTTCCGGTAATCCTTTCACAAACGCGTCGATCTTCTCTTCCTCATCTTCGAATGCTCCCGGACACAATAGGCACAATTCTGTGAATTGTCTTTCGTACGTGGTAATATCAAATCCTTGGGTTCGTAACCCTCTAAGTTCTGTCTTGAGCTTATTAACCTCGGTTCTGGGAAGGTACTTCTCGTTCATCAAGTGCTTGAATGCTGACCACGGTAGTGCGTACGCATCGTCTTGTCCCACTTGCTCTAGATAGGTATTCCACCATGTTAACGCAGAACCTGTGAAGGTATGCGTAGCGTACTTCACTTTGTCCTCTTCAGTACACTTACTTATGGCAAACACCGATTCGACCTTCTCGGTCCACCATTTCAATCCGATCGGTCCTTCGGTTCCATCAAATTCCAAAGGTTTGCAGGCAGTGAATTCTTTGTAGGTGCATCCTACACGATTTCCTGTACTGCTAGATCCAAGGTTATTGTTGGTATGTAGCGCAGCCTGTACTGCGGCTATGTTTGAAGCTAGAAAAGTACGGAATTCCTCTTCATTCATATTCACGGTGTGTCGAGTAGTCGGTGCCATTGCCTTCAAAATAGTCAAATGGAACAAGTTAATCATACAGAATATTAAGAGTAGTTAATATTATTTTGTAGCATAATATGAACTCATTTATAAAAGCTTTTTCTTCATATTAGCGTTTTATAAGTTTAAATTCGGGTAGTACCTACCCGTTAAGTTCATACTTAGTAGCTAATATACAATTCAACTACTACAATTCTATATGAAAAACTGATTATAATAATATTTCGCGTTCAAACTTTTATACAATATTTTACAAACTTACAATACCGCTTATTTTACATAAAGCATGAAATATAGCACACAATAACTTTGATACAAGATAGTTGTGAAGATAATTCTAGCTAGTACACAAGTCGTTCAGCAAAGGCAATAAAGACACGTAAT
Source organism: Rutidosis leptorrhynchoides (assembly GCF_046630445.1). Taxonomy (NCBI): domain Eukaryota; kingdom Viridiplantae; phylum Streptophyta; class Magnoliopsida; order Asterales; family Asteraceae; genus Rutidosis; species Rutidosis leptorrhynchoides. The sequence continues at coordinate 279,251,798 of NC_092342.1, forward strand.
TCATACGTCCAGAAACAAGTCATGCATTCTGGTTTTACTAGGACTACTTCCCATCCTTGGTCTTGTGGAACATAACCGTTATGGTCGTTGATAAGACAGCGTGTTGTAACGTCATCAAAGGGACGAGGGTTACGTAATGTCCAACAGTCCCGTAACAATCTAAAAACCTCATTTCTTACCCCAATTACCGACTCCGTCACTTGTGAAAACGTTTTGTTTAATAGTTGTAGCCCGATGTTCTTGTTCTCACTTTGGTGAGAAGCGAACATTACTAATCCGTAAGCATAACATGCTTCTTTATGTTGCATGTTAGCCGCTTTTTCTAAATCACGAAGTCCAATATTCGGATATATTGAGTCAAAATAATTTCTTAACCCGTTGCGTAAAATAGCATTTGGGTTCCCTGCAATATATGCGTCAAAGTAAACACATCGTAACTTATGGGTTTCCCAATGTGATATCCCCCATCTTTCAAATGAAAGTCTCTTATAAACCAAGACATTCTTGGAACGTTCTTCGAATGTCTTACAAACTGATCTCGCCTTAAATAGTTGTGCCGAGGAATTCTGGCCGACTCTAGACAAGATTTCATCAATCATGTCTCCGGGTAGGTCTCTTAAAATATTGGGTTGTCTATCCATTTTGTGTTTTTAAACTGTAAAATAGACAAGAGTTAGATTCATAAAAAAAACTTATTAATACATGCAATTTTTACATATATCATAAAGCATAAGCACACTATATTACATATATTACACCACACGAATACAACTATCTTATTCCGACTCGCTCGTTTCTTATTCTTCGGTTTTGGTTCGTTTTGCCAAGTTTCTAGGGATATATGATGTTCCGCTAATACGAGCCGTAATTTTCCACATTGGTTTAGAAAAACCTGGTGGTTTAGAGGTTCCCGGGTCATTGTTACAACTTAAGGACTTCGGAGGTTGACGATACATATAAAGTTCATCGGGGTTGGAATTAGATTTCTCTATTTTTATGCCCTTTCCCTTATTATTTTCTTTTGCCTTTTTAAATTCAGTTGGGGTAATTTCTATAACATCATCGGAATTCTCGTCGGAATCCGATTCATCGGAGAATTGGTAATCCTCCCAATATTTTGCTTCCTTGGCGGAAACACCATTGACCATAATTAACCTTGGTCGGTTGGTTGAGGATTTTCTTTTACTTAACCGTTTTATTATTTCCCCCACCGGTTCTATTTCTTCATCCGGTTCCGATTCTTCTTCCGGTTCCGATTCTTCTTCCGGTTCTGACTCTTCTTCCGGTTCCTCTTCGGGAACTTGTGAATCAGTCCACGAATCATTCCAATTTACATTTAACTCTTCATTATTATTAGGTGAGTCAATGGGACTTGTTCTAGAGGTAGACATCTATCACATAATATCAAACGCGTTAAGAGATTAATATATCACATAATATTCACATGTTAAAAATATATAGTTTCCAACAAAATTTGTTAAGCAATCATTTTTCAACTAAACACGGTCGAAGTCCAGACTCACTAATGCATCCTAACAAACTCGATAAGACACACTAATGCAAAATTCTGGTTCTCTAAGACCAACGCTCGGATACCAACTGAAATGTCCCGTTCTTATTGATTAAAAACGTTCTATATTAATTGATTTCGTTGCGAGGTTTTGACCTCTATATGAGACGTTTTTCAAAGACTGCATTCATTTTTAAAACAAACCGTAACCTTTATTTCATAAATAAAGGTTTAAAAAGCTTTACGTAGATTATCAAATAATGATAATCTAAAATATCCTGTTTACACACGACCATTACATAATGGTTTACAATACAAATATGTTACATCGAAATCAGTTTCTTGAATGCAGTTTTTACACAATATCATACAAACATGGACTCCAAATCTTGTCCTTATTTTAGTATGCAACAGCGGAAGCTCTTAGTATTCACCTAAGAATAAACATGCTTTAAACATCAACAAAAATGTTGGTGAGTTATAGGTTTAACCTATATATATCAAATCGTAACAATAGACCACAAGATTTCATATTTCAATACACATCCCATACATAGAGATAAAAATCATTCATATGGTGAACACCTGGTAACCAACTTTAACAAGATGCATATATAAGAATATCCCCATCATTCCGGGACACCCTTCGGATATGATATAAATTTTGAAGTACTAAAGCATCTGGTACTTTGGATGGGGTTTGTTAGGCCCAATAGATCTATCTTTAGGATTCGCGTCAATTAGGGTGTCTGTTCCCTAATTCTTAGATTACCAGACTTAATAAAAAGGGGCATATTCGATTTCAATAATTCAACCATAGAATGTAGTTTCACGTACTTGTGTCTATTTTGTAAATCATTTATAAAACCTGCATGTATTCTCATCCCAAAAATATTAGATTTTAAAAGTGGGACTATAACTCACTTTCACAGATTTTTACTTCGTCGAGAAGTAAGACTTGGCCACTGGTTGATTCACGAACCTATAACAATATATACATATATATATCAAAGTATGTTCAAAATATATTTACAACACTTTTAATATATTTTGATGTTTTAAGTTTATTAAGTCAGCTGTCCTCGTTAGTAAATTACAACTAGTTGTTCACAGTTAGATGTACAGAAATAAATTGATAAATATTATCTTGAATCAATCCACGACCCAGTGTATACGTATCTCAGTATTGATCACAACTCAAACTATATATATTTTGGAATCAACCTCAACCCTGTATAGCTAACTCCAACATTCACATATAGAGTGTCTATGGTTGTTCCGAAATATATATAGATGTGTCGACATGATAGGTCGAAACATTGTATACGTGTCTATGGTATCTCAAGATTACATAATATACAATACAAGTTGATTAAGTTATGGTTGGAATAGATTTGTTACCAATTTTCACGTAGGTAAAATGAGAAAAATTATCCAATCTTGTTTTACCCATAACTTCTTCATTTTAAATCCATTTTGAGTGAATCAAATTGCTATGGTTTCATATTGAACTCTATTTTATGAATCTAAACAGAAAAAGTATAGGTTTATAGTCGAAAAAATAAGTTTTTAATTAACTAACCCAAAACAGCCCGCGGTGTTACTACGACGGCGTAAATCCGGTTTTACGGTGTTTTTCGTGTTTCCAGGTTTTAAATCATTAAGTTAGCATATCATATAGATATAGAACATGTGTTTAGTTGATTTTAAAAGTCAAGTTAGAAGGATTAACTTTTGTTTGCGAACAAGTTTAGAATTAACTAAACTATGTTCTAGTGATTACAAGTTTAAACCTTCGAATAAGATAGCTTTATATGTATGAATCGAATGATGTGATGAACATCATTACTACCTAAAGTTCCTTGGATAAACCTACTGGAAAAGAGAAAAATGGATCTAGCTTCAACGGATCCTTGGATGGCTCGAAGTTCTTGAAGCAGAATCATGACACGAAAACAAGTTCAAGTAAGATCATCACTTGAAATAAGATGGTTATAGTTATAGAAATTGAACCAAAGTTTGAATATGATTATTACCTTGTATTAGAATGATAACCTACTGTAAGAAACAAAGATTTCTTGAGGTTGGATGATCACCTTACAAGATTGGAAGTGAGCTAGCAAACTTGAAAGTATTCTTGATTTTATGTAACTAGAACTTGTAGAATATATGAAGAACACTTAGAACTTGAAGATAGAACTTGAGAGAGATTAATTAGATGAAGAAAATTGAAGAATGAAAGTGTTTGTAGGTGTTTTTGGTCGTTGGTGTATGGATTAGATATAAAGGATATGTAATTTTGTTTTCATGTAAATAAGTCATGAATGATTACTCATATTTTTGTAATTTTATGAGATATTTCATGCTAGTTGCCAAATGATGGTTCCCACATGTGTTAGGTGACTCACATGGGCTGCTAAGAGCTGATCATTGGAGTGTATATACCAATAGTACATACATCTAAAAGCTGTGTATTGTACGAGTACGAATACGGGTGCATACGAGTAGAATTGTTGATGAAACTGAACGAGGATGTAATTGTAAGCATTTTTGTTAAGTAGAAGTATTTTGATAAGTGTATTGAAGTCTTTCAAAAGTGTATAAATACATATTAAAACACTACATGTATATACATTTTAACTGAGTCGTTAAGTCATCGTTAGTCGTTACATGTAAGTGTTGTTTTGAAACCTTTAGGTTAACGATCTTGTTAAATGTTGTTAACCCAATGTTTATAATATCAAATGAGATTTTAAATTATTATATTATCATGATATTATGATATATTAATATATCTTAATATGATATATATTCATTTAAATGTCGTTACAACGATAATCGTTACATATATGTCTCGTTTTGAAATCCTTAAGTTAGTAGTCTTGTTTATATGTATGTAACTCATTGTTAATATACTTATGGAGATACTTAATTATAATAATCTCATGTTAACCATATGTATATCCATATATATATCGTCATGTCGTTTTTACAAGTTTTAACGTTCGTGAATCGCCGGTCAACTTGGGTGGTCAATTGTCTATATGAAACATATTTCAATTAATCAAGTCTTAACAAGTTTAATTGCTTAACATGTTGGAAACATTTAATCATGTAAATATCAATCTCAATTAATATATATAAACATGGAAAAGTTCGGGTCACTACACTTATGACTACCGGTCAGGCACATCCACCTTCAGATGATTCAGACGACTCATCATCCGATGACTTCAGCGAGGAGGATTCCGACGAGGACCCTGAGGAGATGCACGTGCATCCGCCCTCTACCCCGCCGAAGAAGCGGTATCGTTTCGATGGTACTGTTATTCCAGGGGTTAACGGAGTAGACCGTTCGTGGACACACGTGGACAGTTGGTTAGGGTTACCGCCCGTAAACGGGTTGTGCCTTACCCTGCCGATCCATTCGTGCGTAAGGCTTCCCGTTACTCACCGTCTACTTCTGGTGCTGGACTGTCTGCACCACCTGCTCCACCAGCATTATCTGCACCACTAGCTCCACCTGTACCATCTGCACCGCCTGCCCCACCAGCATCCCCCGTCGTCGAGGAACTGGCGAGGGAAGTGCATATCCTCCATGCTCGGGTAACTGAGCTCGAGGACCAGGTGTCCCACATGATGGACATCCTTTACCCACCGTCACCATAGGGCTGTTGTATTAGATTTCATTATGTAATCCTGTTTGTAGTTTCATGTTTTACTCATGTATTGTACGAACCTTATGCGGATGTATGCAACTTTCTTATTTAATGAATGGAACTTGGTGTTGTTTAATTTCTGTACGGTGTTCTATTTACATAACTATATGATGATTTTGTGGTATCTGTATCTAGTTGCATTACTTAATTAACATGTGATGTGCTGATTCCATGTTGGTTACCATATACCGTATTATTATTTATTGAATGCTGGATTTTGACTTAAGTCAAAATTTCTGTTTCGAAGATCAATGGCAAATGGAAGATCAACGCCTACAGCAGCACAGATTGAGGAAATGATAACTGAACGAATAGCCGCAGCAATTGCGAATGTCAATCCCTAAGCTCCACCTCTTAACCAGAACAATCATAACGGGTGTACCTATAAGGAATTTCAAAGCTGCAAGCCCCACAATTTCAGTGGTACTGAGGGGCCGGTTGGGCTGACGAGGTGGTTTGAGAAATTAGAAGTTGTGTTCCATATGAGCAACTGCTCAGAAATGAACAAAACTAAGTATGCCTCCTGTACACTGTCGAACGGCGCTTTAACCTGGTGGAACACACTTGCTCAGGCTAAGGGTATTGACGAGGCTTACGCTACACCGTGGGGAGAATTTAAGGGGGCTATGATCGAGGAGTACTGCCCCAGATCAGAGATTCAGAAAATGGAAACTGAGTTTTGGGAGTTGAAGGTTGTGGGAACCGATCTTGACGGTTATAACCGGAGGTACTTGGAACTAGCTTTGATGTGTCCCACGATGGTTACCCCGGAATTTAAGCGAATGGAACGGTATTTGTGGGGACTTCCCAAGTCCATCCAGGGAAATGTCACCTCTTCAAAACCAGCTGATGTCCCGGAAGCTATGCGCATGGCGCACACCCTGATGAACCAAATTACCAGCAAACAACCAGAAAAGGGGAAATCTGAATCGGGAGCTAGTAATGAGAAACGTAAGTGGGATAACAACAAGGGGAGGGTCTTTGATCAAAACCCAGCTAAGTGGCATGAAAGTTTCAAGGGAAACAACTCCAACCCGAACCCTAGCTCGAACCCTAACTACAAGGGTAGTCTCCCGCAGTACAAGAGATGCTACAAGCATCATACCGGATACTGCAACATGGTCTGTGAAAAGTGTAAAAGGACTGGGCATATTGGCAAAGACTGCAAGATCACCACCCCAACTGTGAAGACAAACCCTACTGGACCAAGGAAGTGCTATGAGTGTGGAAAACAGGGCCTCTTCAGGAATGAATGTCCCAATAAGAGAAAGGACGGCAGGCCAGTGCGTAGAAGAGCTTTCAATGTAAATGCAAGGGATGCCCGTGAGAACCCCGACTTGGTTACAGATATATTCACTATCAACAATCTATTAGCTTCTGTCCTATTTGATACTGGTGCCGATAGGAGTTATGTATGTAGACACTTTTGCTCTAAGATAAATTGGTCGTTAGTTCCTTTAAAGGAGAGTATGCTTGTTAAGGTAGCCAATGGAAAACTTGAGAAAGTTGACCAAATTAGCCGAGGAGGTATTATCAACATAGCTGGTGTGGATTTCGATATTGACTTGATACCCATCAAATTGGGAAGTTTTGATGTGATTGTCGGTATGGACTGGTTGACCAAGGTAAGGGCCGACATTATCTGTGGAGATAAAGCTATTCGTATACCACACGGAGATGGTGAGCCACTGATTATTTACGGAGAGAGATGTAACTCGAAGATGAACCTCATTAGTTGCATGAAAGCACAAAAGATCATGAAGAAAGGACGTCTTGCCATTTTAGCACATGTGAAAACATTGAAAACCGAGGTGAAGAGCGTGGATGATGTACGAATTATGAACGAATTTCCCGATGTGTTCCCAGAAGAATTGCCTGGATTACCACCAATGAGGGCAGTGGAGTTTCTGATCGATTTAGTGCCAGGAGCTGCACCTATAGCTCGCGCACCTTATCGATTCGCACCTTCCGAAATGCAAGAGTTGCAGAGTCAACTACAAGAACTGCTAGACCGTGGATTTATCCAACCAAGTTCATCGCCTTGGGGCGCACCTATTTTATTTGTGAAGAAGAAGGACGGATCTTTCTGCATGTGTATCGATTATCGTGAGCTGAACAAGTTGACGATCAAGAATCGGTATCCCCTTCCCCGAATTGACGATCTTTTCAATCAGCTGCAAGGATTAAGCATTTACTCTAAAATCGATTTGTGATCAGGTTATCACTAGCTGAGGGTGAAAGAGAGTGATGTGATGAAAACTGCGTTCAGAACCCGTTATGGTCACTATGAGTTTCTCGTGATGCCATTAGATTTAACCAACGCACCTGCCGTGTTTATGGATCTCATGAATCGTGTATGCAAGCCATACCTGGATAAATTCGTTATCGTCTTCATAGATGATATCCTCATCTACTCTAAAAGCGAAGAAGAACATGAGCAACATCTTCGACTAGTGCTTGAACTCTTGAGACAAGAGCAACTTTATGCCAAATTCTCCAGGTGTGAGTTTTGATTGAAGGAAGTCCAATTCCTGGGTCATATTATGAGCGATCAAGGTATCAAGGTTGATCCCACAAAGATCAAAGCTATCAGTAAGTGGTAAACCCCCACTACTCTGACTCATATCCTCCAATTTTTAGGTCTCGCCGGTTACTCCGAAGATTTATTGAAGGTTTCTCTCTGATTGCGCGTCCTTTGACCGCGCTGACTCACAAAGGGAAGAAGTTCGTTTGAGAAATCGATCACGAATCAGCATTTCAAACCTTGAAGCAGAAGTTAACCACCGCGCCTATCTTATCACTTCCTGAAGGCAGTGACGATTTCGTAGCATATTGTGATGCCTCGAAAAATGGTTTTAGTTGCGTATTGATACAAAGAACTAAGGTCATTGCTTATGCTTCTCGACAACTAAAGATTCACGAGCAAAACTACACTACTCACGATCTCGAACTTGGAGCCGTTGTTTTTGTGCTCAAATTGTGGAGACACTATCTTTATGGAACTAAAAGTACTATCTTCACCGACCACAAAAGCCTCCAACACATTTTCGATCAGAAACAACTGAACATCAGACAGTGACGATGGATCGAGACACTGAATGACTATGATTGTGAACTTTGTTACCATCCTGGCAAGGCCAATGTTGTAGCTGACGCTTTGAGCCGAAAGGATAGGATGGCACCTCTTCGTGTTCGGGCCCTGAACATCACCATTCATTCAAATCTCAATAGCCAGATCTGAGTAGCCCAAGATGAAGCTCTCAAAGAGGAGAATATATCTCACGAACACTTGAACATTCTCGTCTCTCGATTCGAGGTTAAGGAGACAGGACTCCGATACTTCGTCGGAAGAATTTGGGTGCCTAGTTATGGGGATTTGCGAAGCCTCATTCTAGACGAAGCCCATAAGTCAAGATATTCGATTCATCCAGGAGCCGGTAAAATGTACCACGATCTTAAGGAACAGTATTGGTGGCCTAATCTTAAGAAGGATGTTGCAACTTATGTTGGAAAGTGTTTGACTTGCTCAAAGGTTAAGGCCGAACATCAGAGGCCCTCTGGGTTACTTCGGCAACCGGAAATCCCACAATGGAAGTGGGAAAGGATAACGATGGACTTCATTACGAAACTACCAAAGACGGTGGGCGGATACGATACCATCTAGGTTATCGTTGACCGTCTTACCAAATCTGCACACTTCTTAGCCATGAAAGAAACGGACACGATGGAAAAACTCGCTCAATTATACATAAAGGAAATTGTATCTCATCATGGCGTGCCCTTATCGATTATTTCAGACCGAGATGCACGTTTTGCTTCCAGATTTTGGCGTTATTTGCAAGCCTTGGGGACTCGTCTCGACATGAGTACTGCGTATCACCTACAGACCGACGGACAAAACGAACGCACAATTCAGACTTTGGAGGACATGTTGCGTGCTTGTGTTATTGATTTCAGAAAGGCTTGGAAAAGGCATTTGCCGCTAGCCGAATTCTCTTACAACAACAGTTATCATTCGAGTATTAATGCTGCACCTTTCGAAGCGTTGTATGGCTGCAAATGCCGTTCTCCTATTTGTTGGGCTGAAGTAGGCGAAAAGCTAATCACCGAACCCGAGCTAGTCCATGAAACAATCGAGAAGATTGTCCAAATTCAAGCGAGACTCAAGACGGCCCGTGATCGCCAAAAGAGTTATGCCGACCTTAAACGTAAAGACTTCGAATTCAACGTGGGTGACCGTGTAATGTTGAAGGTCGCACCTTGGAAAGGTGAGATTCGTTTTGGAAAACGTGGAAAGTTAAACCCGCGATACATTGGTCCTTTCGAAATCTTGGAGCGTGTTGGACCCGTTGCTTACCGACTGGATCTTCCGACTCAATTGAGCTCAGTTCATCCTACCTTTCATGTATCGAATTTGAAGAAGTGTCTTGCTGAACCGGAACTTGTCATACCACTGGAAGAACTTACGATTTATGACAAACTCCACTTCGTAGAAGAACCTGTCGAAATTATGGACCGTGAGGTCAAAACTTTGAAATGCAACAAAATTCCGATCGTCCGAGTCCGATGGAATTCCAAACGAGGAACCGAGTTTACCTGGGAACGAGAGGATCAAATGATGCAAAAGTATCCTCACCTTTTCCCAACTCCTCCATCTACCTCAGCTTAAAATTTCGGGACGAAATTTTATTTAACAGGTGAGTAATGTAATGACCCTGGATTTTCCGACTTATATTTATTAATATTTATTATTTATACTTGCGCTTTAATAAATGTATTCTTATACATTTTACTTGTTACCGTATTTGACTTTACAAGTCCCGACTCGTTTTTTCGACACGTGTTTTTCTCGAATAATATTTCGAATATTATTTACGTTCATAATTAATTATTATTACTTATTTCTAATTAACTAATGTTAGTAGTTAATTACTTGGGCGTTTACTAAATTGTTGCACACTTACATGGGCTTATATTAATGGACTTGAACTTGGAAGCCCACCCTACATTTACTTGATGGACTAACTAGTAAGCCCACTATTATGCTAATGATACATTAAGCTTAAACAAGGTTAATTAAGTTAAGTTAGGGGACAAAGTTGTTGCAAGCATGCATGACCTCTTTCCCATACATTTAACCTTATACCTCATTCTAGCATTCAACATCTTCCCACACATGAAAGCATCAATTTGACTTCCCCTTTGAGCCTCCAAACCGTCAGCCTAGTAGCGCATGGGAGGGAGTTCAATTTTTTTTTTTTTTGTTACTTATAAGCTAGTTTTCATTTCATTTCACACACATCTTACTTACACGTTATTTTCTCTCAACTTTTCTCTCTAATTTGTAAGTGAAGAACTTTACTTTCTTTCTTCTTTTTCCTTTAAAAATCACCAAGTATCATCATCAATTTACTAGTTGGTTGTTTGTTGTTAAAGATCAAACTTTCTAGTTTGTATCTTAATGGATCTTGTTTCTTCCATACTTAGTTTGATGAGAAGTCAAGAACAAGAATCTAAGCTTGTTAGCTTATGGTTCTACACTTGAAGTTCATCTTTTCTTTCTTTTAAATTCATGATTTATATATGTTGGTCAAGTATTACTAGTTAAACTTGATCTCATTTTTCTTGAAACTAAAGTTAAACTTTGTAAGTTCAAGAACATGGAAGTTAAACTTTCTAGTTATAACTTCATACACTTATGTTGGATCTAAGTTTCTATAGCTTATGGTCTTCCAATTTTGTCTAAAACAAAAGCTTATAAGCTTAAATACATTTTACAAGACAAAAATCTAAGTTTAATAACTTATGGTTTTATTAAAGTAAAGATCCAAGTTCCGTAACTTAGGGTTTAACTTAAGAACACTAAATCTAGACTTTATAGTCTAGGATCTTCAAGATCTAACTAAGATCTAAGTTCTACAACCTAAGATCTTGTTTATTTAGTTTACTTTCAAGTTTGTAGTTTAATATTACTATTAGAACTCATGTATGTGTCAGATCTAAGATCTTGATGTAACTTTGGTTCATCAACCTACTTACAACCCTTAAATGAGTTGTGTTACATATCTTAGACATACACTAGTGTTATGACGGTCAAAACTTGGTTAATATGATGCAAACACATCAACGAGTTGTACACTTGAAGCTATAGGCATCAAGGATGAGAACCGTGATGAGCATCAAGCACCAAGAACCCACTGAAGCACATTGTTTACTGTTTTTTGGATCTGATCAGGCTACCTGGGCTACTGGAAAGTTGATTTCTAGTTAGTTCGGTTCGATTATATGATTTTCTGTTTAGGCCTCATCTTAATCCGATTTACGGTTTAGGATTTATAGCCTTTCGAAAATCACTACGCCCTTTTAACGTTGTGCTGAAATTTCTGACCTACTCGCACTTAAACCGTCACCACGGTAAAAAAAATGAGTTTGGTTCTGGAAATTGGTCAGCAACTAGGGGACTCATATACGGAGCCATGTCCACTAGTCTCACCTCATTTTAGTTTGTATATAGGTCGTGGCGACTGAACGAAGTCAGCCTTTGTTTCGAACTCTATTCTTGATTGAAACTTACTTTACCCTTTTTGACTTATGATGAATGATGATGATACTTAAGACCTAATTTACATTACTTTTAAACTTTTGGGAATGATTTACTGACTTAGTAACTTTTGACTTAGGTTGAGGACCTTTCGGACCAACTACTTGCTTACTTATCTCGTACCGACTTTACTACTTTTCACTGTGAGTTATAGCATCCCTTTTTACTTTAACTATTTTGGGATTGAGAATACTTGCGCGTTTTACGTTTTACATACTAGGCACGAGTACTTAAACTTTATATATGTGTGGGTTATACAATGGCATAAACTTTCCCCTTAGCTCGATAACGTTTAGTCATTGGTCTTTGAACCGGTGAACACGAATCTTAAATATGGATTCATAGGGTTTGACATCCCCACTCGGGCTAGTAGCACTAGCATTTAATGAGTGTTTAATACTTCGTAAACTTACGCACACACCAAGTGTACTTTTAGGGGGTGATATTACGTTAAGTTAGTTACCAAGTGCCCACGGTTGAACATATACTTTTCATACTGTTTTAAAATACCGAAATCTCGTGGCCTACCTTACATTACTGTTATATTAAACTATAGCTCACCAACATTCGTGTTGACATTTTTAAGCATGTTTTCTCAGGTGCTTAGAGGTTTGATTGCTTCCGATGTAGTTGTCTTGTTGTTGTAGTATTGCTGTGTAGACACCCGCTGCTTCTGTTAGAGATGTCTCCACATGAAACATTTATTTTGCATTCAAACTATGTTACTTTTGAAACAATGAATTTGTAATGACCATTGGGTCACGTACTATTATTATTGCCTTCTATTCGTAGAAGCACACTATCGTATGTTAAACATTTGACGTTGGTTATGACGTCACCTTTTCTTATGAATGCAAACTTATTTTAAAATAGCATATAGTGTTTGACCTTGTAATGATCCTGTTGTTGATGATCCGTACACGTTAATTTTGTACGGGACATCACAATTCATATGTTGAACACCTGGTAACCGACATTAACAAAATGCATATAGAATATCCCCAAAACAGAAATCCATCTATATTAATAACTCGAAGTACTAAAGCATACCAGTTTCCAGTATGGGGGGAGTTAGTGCCCGTAGATCTACCTTTAGGATTCGCGTCAATTACGTTGTCTGTTCCCTAATTCTTAGGTTACCAAGCTAAAAGGGTGATATTCGGTATTCATAATCCAACATAGAATGTAATTTCAAGTACTTGTGTCTATTTTGTAAAACATTTACAATACTGCATGTATTCTCATCCCAAAATATTATATAGTAAAAATGGGACTATAACTCAATTTCACAGATTATCACTTCGTCGGAAAATAACACTTGGCCACTGGTCGATTCACGAACCTATAACAAATATGTATATATATATCAAAGTATGATCGAAATATAATTATACCATATTTTATTATGTTTTAACGATTTAAGTTTGTTAAGTTGATAGTCCAACGTTTGTAGTCCACAAATAATTGTCCACAGTTAGTAGTACGGAAATAAATCAATATATATTATCTCGAATCAATCCATGACCCATTGCATACAAGTCTCAGACTCGATCACAAATCAAAGTATATATATTATTTTGGAATCAACCTCAACCCTGTATAGCTAACTCGATCATTACCGCATATAGAGTGTCTATGGTTGTTCCAAATAATATATATAGATAACGTCAATATGATATGTCAAAACATTGCATACATGTCTATGGTCTATCAAGGTTACATAATATGTTAGAGTACATGTATAATACAATATAAGTTAGTTAAGTTATGGTTAGTATAGATTTGTTACAAATTTCACGTAGCAACAACAAGAAAAATTATCCAATTTTGTTTTACCCATAACTTCTTGGTTTTAAATCCGTTTTGAGTGATTCAAGTTTCTATGATTTCATAATGAACTGAAATTTATGAAACTAAACAGAAAAATTATAAGTTTATAGTCGGAAATACAGGTTACAATTCAATTTTGTAAGAGGTAATCATTTCAGTCGAAAGAACGACGTCTTGATGACCATTTTGAAAAACATACTTTCACTTTAAGTTTAACCATGATTTTTGGATATAGTTTCATGTTCATAAGAAAAATCATTTTCCCAGAAGATCAACTTTTAAATCAAAGTTTATCATAGTTTTTAATTATCTAACCCAAAATAGCCCCCGGTTTAACTACGATGGCGTATGTCCGGTTTTACGGTGTTCTTCGTGTTTCCAGGCTTTAAATCATTAAGTTAGCATATCACATAGATATAGAACATGTGTTTAGTTAATTTTAAAAGTCAAGTTAGAAGGATTAACTTTGTTTGCGAACAAGTTTAGAATTAACTAAACTATGTTCTAGTGATTACAAGTTTAAATCTTCAAATAAGATAGTTATATATATATATATATATATATATATATATATATATATATATATATATATATATGAATCAAATGATGTTATGAACATCATTACTACCTTAAGTTTAGTAGGTAAACCTACTGGAAGTGACAAAAATTGATCTAGCTTCAAAGGATCTTGGATGGCTTGAAAATTCTTGAAGTAGAATCATGGTGCCCATCTATCTCAGGCAATATGGCATAGATCCTGGTGCCCATATATCTCCTGCTGATGCTAACTGGAACAGCTTTGCTTACTCAGTTCCTGAATCAGATAGTGACCTTGATGCACAGGTCTCCCCTGCTCATCCTTCTGCACCTGCTGATGACAAAAAGGGGGAGAAGAAGTCTAAAAAGAAGTCTAAAAAGAGAAAATAATCTGAGGGGGAGCATGAGCATGAAAAGGCTCCAAAACAACAAAGGAGGGATGGTGATGATGGTGGTGATGGTACTGGTCAAGATTCTGATACTAAGCCCAGCAACGCTCATACTGAAGCAGGTGTCCAGGCAGCTGGTGAATCTCAACCCAGTGTGTCTGCCACATCTGTGGATGATATTGGTTCTGGCAGTAAGCCCAGTGATGTGTCTGAACTGGCTATAGCTGAATCTTTTGCTGTCTCTCAAACTATTGAACGAAAAATGAAAAGAAAACAAGAGAGGAATCAGAAGAGACAGCAGGAACTGGATGCTGCTTTCAACGCTAAATTTGAGGCATATGCTGCTCTAAAATGACATAAAATTGAGCATGCACGATCCCTCGATCCTGAAAAGCGTGAAATTCATGATAAACTTCTCAGCATTGCTGAACACAAAAGGGCTGCTTTGAAAAGAAATGCTAGGTTCATGGTGAAACATGATAGAAAGAAAGCAAAGTTGTATCCTGAGCGAGCAGAGAGAATTAAGAAGATGACTCTTGAAGAGATGAAAGATTACTTAGCTTCTACTGAGTCAGGAAGGGTTAGAGCTGATGTTTTCATGAAATGGCTAGATGCAATGTTAGAAACCATCCAATCCTCTCGACCAGCATCTTCTGCTCAGCCAGCTGCACAACAACAGCCAGCAGACATCATCAACCTTGATGAGGATGAATCAGCTGAGGGGGAGCACTTAGCAATTGTTCCTTATCTGCCTCCACAAAAACCATCAGCTGAACCCATGCCAATTAATAAACAAAGGGTAAAATCTGCTCTAAGGGACAACCAGCCCCTAAGGAAAGGACCCTTATTTGAGGTAGCTGATGAAGATACTGTGGCAGTTGTGCCAGCTGATACTAATCAGTCAGCTGGTACCGAAGACACAACAAGGAGTGTTGTGATTGAAGACCCAGCCAGAAGTGTGCTGCTAGGTGTAACAAGTGGTGAAGACCCAGCAAAAGTGAATGAGCTGGGTGTTAATCAAGATGCTGATACTGTTGATCCTGCTGATTTCACAGTCTGGGGCAGAGGAGATCATCTATTTATTCAATCACCTATCTCTGCCTGGACTCTTGCTTATTTTGACAGAACACAGGATGAACGAATTAATCAGTACTCAGTAAGTTCTTCTGGCATAGCAGAATCAATCATGCATCCTTCATCTTCCCCAAAATGTCCTTCATCTTCCCCAAAATGTCATGATAAACACACAACTTGGGAAGATGATTCAGTTGCACGGGGTGAGCCAGATCTAAGAAGGATGAATCCAGATGAAAGAGAGGCTTACAGGCTGGAGATCACTGTACCTGAATTGCTTGAGCAAAGACAAGCAGCTATTTCTGAAAGGATACGCCAAGTTAGATTGCTGCATCATCCACTTGATCAGCCATTCTATATCACTGTCTTGACTTATGGCATTGAAATTGGTGTGTATCTAAATAACAGTGGTCAAAGGCTACATACTGATGAAGAGAAAGCTCAATTTCATGAGGCTCGGAAACTGGATATGGATCTAAGGCAATATCGTGATGCCCTTAAAACTGTTGAGGGCAGGAAGATGATTGAAATAGCTAAATCCCTGAACATCACTGTCAATTACTATCTTTTGGGTCTACAAGTTGAAAGGCAAAGAATGGAGGATGCTGATGCTGAACTTGCTGAGAGGCTAAGGCTTCAGGAAGAAGAAGCTAAGTTGGCTGCTGATAGAAAGCAAGAGGCTGAGTCCCTCAAGTTAGCCAAACCTATTGTTAAAGAACAGGACAAGGCATTCGATGAACTGGAAGCTGCTAAGAAAGCACCTGCTGATGCTCCTATAGAAACTAAACGAACAATAGAATTATCTGATCATTACAATAGGAGCAGATATGGTGATGTGCTAACCAGAATATCAAATCCAAGCAAGATCATCAAGGTGCGCAAAGGCACAAAAAGGGCTTTCTCTGTCAGCAGAGAAGGTAATGTTCAAGAAAGAATTGACTACACTGAACTGAGAACCTTAGGGTTCAGTGAATGGATGAAGATACTGCAGTACTTTATTGGCAAAGGTAAAGGTGGTATCAAAGATACACTGAAACCTGAAACCTGAACTTCAAGAGCTCTTCAACAAAGCAGTTGAAATGTCCCGTTCTTATTAATTAAAAACATTCCATATTAATTGATTTCGTTGCGAGGTTTTGACCTCTATATGAGACGTTTTTCAAAGACTGCATTCATTTTTAAAACAAACCATAACCTTTATTTCATCAATAAAGGTTTAAAAAGCTTTACGTAGATTATCAAATAATGACAATTTAAAATATCCTGTTTACACACGACCATTACATAATGGTTTACAATACAAATATGTTACAACAAAATAAGTTTCTTGAATGCAGTTTTTATACAATATCATACAAGCATGGACTCCAAATCTCGTCCTTATTTAAGTATGCGACAGCGGAAGCTCTTAATAATCAACTGAGAATAAACATGCTTAAAACGTCAACAAAAATGTTGGTGAGTTATAGGTTTAACCTATATATTATCAAATCATAATAATAGACCACAAGATTTCATATTTCAATACACATCCCATACATAGAGATAAAAATCATTCATATGGTGAACACCTAGTAACCGACATTAACAAGATGCATATATAAGAATATCCCCATCATTTCGGGACACCCTTCGGATATGATATAAATTTTGAAGTACTAAAGCATCCGGTACTTTGGATGGGGTTTGTTAGGCCCAATAGATCTATCTTTAGGATTCGCGTCAATTAGGGTGTCTGTTCCCTAATTCTTATATTACCAGACTTAATAAAAAGGGGCATATTCGATTTCGATAATTCAACCATAGAATGTAGTTTCACGTACTTGTGTCTATTTTTTAAATCATTTATAAAACCTGCATGTATTCTCATCCCAAAAATATTAGATTTTAAAAGTGGGACTATAACTCACTTTCATAGATATTTCCTTCCTCGGAAATAAGACTTGGCCACGGATCGATTCACGAACCTATAACAAATATGTACATATATATCAAAGTATGTTCAAAATATATTTACAATACTTTTAATACATTTTGATGTTTTAAGTTTATTAAGTCAGCTGTCCTCGTTAGTAACCTACAACTAGTTGTCCACTGTTAGATGTACAGAAATAAATCGATATATATTATCTTGAATCAATCCACGACCCAGTGTATACATATCTCAGTATTGATCACAACTCAAACTATATATATTTTGGAATCAACCTCAACCCTGTATAGCTAACTCCAACATTCACATATAGAGTGTCTATGGTTGTTCCGAAATATATATAGATGTGTCGACATGATAGGTCGAAACATTGTATACGTGTCTATGGTATCTCAAGATTACATAATATACAATATAAGTTGATTAGGTTATGGTTGGAATAGATTTATTACTAACTTTCACGTAGGTAAAATGAGTAGTTTTTATCAATCTTGTTTTACTCGCCATTTCTTCGTTTCTAATCCGTTTTGAGTGAATCAAATTGCTATGGTTTCATATTGAACTCTATTTTAAGAATCTAAACAGAAAAGGTATAGGTTTATAGTCGGAAATTTAAGTTACATGTCAATTACTAAAGAGGTAGTCATTTCTGTCGAAAAAACGACATCTTGATGACCATTTTGAAAAACATACTTTCACTTTGAGTTTAACCATGATTTTTGGATATAGTTTCATGTTCATAAGAAAAATCATTTTTCCAGAAGTATAGCTTTTAAATCAAAGTTCTTCTTAGCTTTTAATTTTCCCAACCAAAACAGCCCCCGGTTTTACTACGACGGCGTATATCCAGTTTTATGGTGTTTATCGTGTTTCCGGGTTTTAAATCATTAAGTTAGCATATCATATAGATATATAACATGGGTTTAGTTGATTTTAAAAGTCTAGTTAGAAGGATTAACTTTATTTGCGAACAAGTTTAGAATTAACTAAACTATGTTCTAGTGATTACAAGTTTATAACGTTGAATAAGACAGCTTTTTATGTATGAATCGAATGATGTTATGAACATCATTACTACCTCAAGTTCCTTGGATAAACCTACTGGAAATGAGAAAAATGGATCTAGCTTCAAAGGATCCTTGGATGGCTTGAAAGTTCTTAAAGCAGAATCATGACACGAAAACAATTTCAAGTAAGATTTCCACTCGAAATAAGATTGTTATAGTTATAGAAATTGAATTAAAGTTAGAATATGATTATTACCTTGTATTAGAAAGATAACCTACTGTAAGTAACAAAGGTTTCTTGATCTTGGATGATTACTTGGAATGGATTTAGAAAACTTGGAAGTAAACTTGCAATCTTGGAAGTATTCTTGATTTTATGAAACTAGAACTTTTGGAATTTATGAAGAACACTTAGAACTTGAAGATAGAACTTGAGAGAGATCAATTAGATGAAGAAAATTGAAGAATGAAAGTGTTTGTAGGTTTTTTTGGTCGTTGGTGTATGGATTAGATATAAAGGATATGTAATTTTGTTTTCATGTAAATAAGTCATGAATGATTACTCATATTTTTGTAATTTTATGAGATATTTCATGCTAGTTGCTAAATGATGGTTCCCATATATGTTAGGTGACTCACATGGGCTGCTAAGAGCTGATCATTGGAGTGTGTATACCAATAGTACATACATCTAAAAGCTGTGTATTGTACGAGTACGAATACGGGTGCATACGAGTAGAATTGTTGATGAAACTGAACGAGGATGTAACTGTAAGCATTTTTGTTAAGTAGAAGTATTTTGATAAGTGTCTTGAAGTCTTTCAAAAGTGTATGAATACATATTAAAACACTACATGTATATACATTTTAACTGAGTCGTTAAGTCATCGTTAGTCGTTACATGTAAGTGTTGTTTTGAAACCTTTAAGTTAACGGTCTTGTTAAATGTTGTTAACCCATTATTTATTAAATCAAATGAGATGTTAAATTATTATATTATAATGATATTATGATGTATGAATATCTCTTAATATGATATATACATTAAAATATCGTTACAACGATAATCGTTACATATAAGTCTCGTTTCGTAATTCTTGAGTTAGTAGTCTTGTTTTTACATATGTAGTTCATCGTTAACACACTTAATGATATATTTAAATATCATTTTATCATGTTAAATATAGTGTATCAATATCTTAATATGATACATATGTATTTAGTATACGTTATCATAACGATAATCGTTATATATATCATTTCGAGTTTCTTAACTTAGTAATCTCATTTCTTATGTATATCACACATTGTTAATATACTTAGTGAGATAATTACTCATCATAATCTCATGTCAACCATATATATATGTGTATATATACCACAACATGTAGTTTTTACAAATTTGTAACGTTCGTGAATCGCCGGTCAACTTGGGTGATCAATTGTCTATATGAAACTTATTTCATTTAATCAAGTCTTAACAAGTTTGATTGCTTAACATGTTGGAAACACTTAATCATGTAAATAACAATTTCATTTAATATATATATAAACATGGAAAAGTTTGGGTCACTACAGCAGTAAAGTATGGGAATGCACCAGTAGTGAATGTAGAAGAAGTCCTTCTCAAAAGCCTAAAGGTAAGAAATCTACTTGTGAAGGCCCACACAGAAGAGATCCCATCATTCTACCTCCTCATGTTCCAGTTTATGACGTGTTAGTTTTAACTATTATTAAATGTTGTGAAAACATTTTCGTCTAAAAGTGTCGGGAAGTGATAGATCTTTAACGCAAAAACGAAAAATCCGGACAGAAGCTGAATGGCCTTGTGCGCGCCGCGCAAAAGGAGGGTTGCGCGCCGCGCACCCTATCTGTATAAAAAAAAATCTTGTTGCATATTCGGTTGGATAACGGGTTGGGTCGTTACATTGCGCAAAAGCATTATTGTCTCATCTAAGTGAAATTCATGGTTTCAACAAAGATGGGGGCGATAGTTGTCTTGATAATTTGCAGGTTGCTTCTATACTTGCTCAATTCGTATCAGATCATTTTGGAGGGAGTGACAGAAGTGCAATGATTGATAGGGCACGTAAGTCCTTATCGGGATCAAATTATAACAAGCCTTTTGTCTGCACTTGTCCCACTGGGAACAACGATAATAGTATGAAATATGCAAAACTTAGTATTAACGCCTCAGAGGATGCTGTTCTCTTTGGTCTTTGTGAAAAATCTTTTCAATTGGTTAAAACAAGGACAAATTCAGTTATTGTCCCTATTGGAAGTCTACAATTTGGTGTTTGTAGACATAGAGCCTTGCTGATGAAGGTAACAGACTTATATCTCACTTAGTACAATATATTTTGTTTGCTGATGATTCTACGTTGTACTTACTAATATTTTTTTTTATTTGAAAATTTAGTACCTTTGTGACAGAGTGAAGCCTCGAGTTCCATGTGAACTTGTAAGAGGGTATTTGGATTTTGCCCCTCATGCATGGAATGTAGTAGTAGTTAAGAGGGGTGATACAGAGGTCAAGATGGTAGTCGATGCATGTCGTCCGCATGATATAAGGGAAGAGACGGACCTCGAATATTTTTACAGGTACGTTTTGTAAAGACCCGTCCTAATCTATAAGAACGAATACAATAACATATGATTACATCGCGAGGTATTTGACCTCTATATGATACATTTTACAAACATTGCATTTGTTTTAAAAGACAAACTTTCATTACATCGAAAGTTGACAAGCATGCATACCATTTCATAATATCTATCTATAAATGATCTAATCTGTCATTTACTTAATCATAATCTTTACTGAACTCAACGACTTGAATGCAACGTCTTTTGAAATATGTCATGAATGATTCCAAGTAATATCTTTAAAATGAGCTAATGCACAGCGGAAGATTTCTTTAATACCTGAGAATAAACATGCTTTAAAGTGTCAAACAAAAGGTTGGTGAGTTCATTAGTTTATCATAATCATTCATTTCCATCATTTTAATAGATCACAAGAATTTCATTTCCATTTCTCATAAATATACGTCCCATGCATAGAGACAAAATCATTCATATGGATTGAACACCTGGTAACCGACATTAACAAGATGCATATAAGAATATCCCCATCATTCCGGGACATCCATCGGACATGATATAAAAACTTGAAGTACTAAAGCATCCGGTACTTTGGATGGGGTTTGTTAGGCCCGATAGATCTATCTTTAGGATTCGCGTCAATTAGGGGTGCACTAATTCTCAAAATTAATATATAGTTTAAATATCGTCGTTTTTATATTTTTAAATATTTTTAAAAGATCTATTAGAGTAAATAATATATTTCATTTATTAATAAATAAAATTTTATATAAAATATACTTTTATATATCTTAAGTAATAAAATTTATAAGTTCATTTAACATCATAAAAATAATATGATAGGTAGTATTAATGTAATTATGTTACACGTAGTAAAACATCTTTGTATTACATATTTATTTGATAAAATAATATCGATAATAATAATAGAAAGTAAAAGTTATATTATTTTGTAATAATAATTATTATTATTCTATTAATAATAATAACAATATTTATATTTGCTAAAATGATATTATGATAAAATGGTAATTCATATTAATAAAAATAATGAAATTTTATATTAACAATGATATTCCTATTAAAATAATAATTTTGTAAAAATGATAGTTTTAATATTAATAATACTTTTAATAATAATAGTGATAAAAATAATGAAAAACGATAATTTTATCTAAATCAATATTTTACAATAATTTAAATTTCATCATGATACTCATACTCATTATTTCCTAATCGGTTTGTTTAATAGCTTTTAATCGTCTTTTATATCGCATTCGTGTTAATGATAATAATAATAATCATAATAATTAGGTGTTACTAATATTAATTTTTAATTATAATAATACTAATGATAATAGATATTATGATAATAATAATACTAATTATAACTTTAACTATAATAACGATAGTAATAATAACAATTTTTAATGATTATACTTTTTATTGATGATGATAATAATAATAATAACAATAATAATAATAATAATAATAATAATAATAATAATAATAATAATAATAATAATAATAATAATAATAATAATAATAATAATAATTAGATAAAAATTATAACGACGATAATAATAATCATTTTTAATAATAATACCAAATTTCAATTGACTATAACTCCAAATCTGTTCATCGAAACCATTCGATATCTAAATGAAAAGTTCTTAATTTTTTGCTAGCTTTCCAACGACATGCATATCTTATACCTTATCTCAACCGCATATATAACTAATTCAGGATTCAACATAACCTAACTAAAGGCAATATCAAAAGTACAAACATGCATAATCCTATTGATGTTATGCGAGGTGTATATAAAATAGCTTATATTTTACAAGGAAATACTATTAAATACGATACAATTTTACTCAAGATATTTATTTATTTATTGAATAGATATACTTAAACCTTGCTACAACACTTATTGGCAGTGTACCTAATCGTACAGTAGTGTAGTTTTTAGTAAGTCCGGTTCGTTCCACAGGGAAAATCTTTTAATCAAAGCTTAACGCTATATTAGTTTTATTTTATAAAAATACAAATATATATATATATAAGTAATATTATTATTATAAAGGAGGGTTTTTACCGTTTAATGATCGGTTTGTTGATTTTAAAACTTTAGTCGCAGTTAAAACAAAATGTAAAATATTAAATAAATAAAAGACTTAATTTAAAGCGTAAAGTAAATAACGATAATGAAATTGCGATAAATAAAAGTGCTATAAAATAAACTTGCGATAATTAAAAAGTACGATAATTAAAAGTACAATTAAATACAATAACAATAAATAAAAGTGCTATAATTAGAAGTGCAATTAAATATAAAATAAAGGAAATTAAATATGAAATAAAAGAATTATGCTTATTTAAACTTCCGTAATCATGATGTTTGACGTGTTGATTTTAGTTTTATGCCCATGGGTTAATTGTCCTTTGTCCTGGATTATTTAATATGTCCGTCTTGTTTTTGTCCATAACAGTCCATCAGTCATAAATATAAAGTGCGAGTGTCCTCGTCAAATTATCCTTATACCCGAAGTTAAATATTCCAACTAATTGGGGACTTAAAATGTAACAAGATTTTAGTACTTTGTTTAATAATTACACCAGGATGTCGACTGAATGTAACCCAAGGTTTTGATACTTTGTTATCAATTATGCCAAGTGTCCTTGTACATAATTTCACCCCTGTTTTAATAATTCTAGTGGCTATTAATCCATTCCCGTGTCCGGTTAAATGAACGATTATTCGTACATATAAATACCCCGCCCATCGTGTCCGATCGAGTGTATATGGTTATTTATAGGGATGTTCAATTGTAAATCTTTATATTAAAATTAACAAACTATCATTTAGTTAAACAAATATAAAGCCCATTAATAGCCCATAGTCTAATTTCCACAAGTGTCGTTCTTTTGTCCAAACCCCAATTATGGTACAAAGCCCAATTACCCAATTTTAATATTTTTAGCCCAACATCATGATTACTTCGGATTAAATAAGCATAATAATAACTTAGCTATGAGACATTAAATTAAAAAGGTTGAACATAACTTACAATGATTAAAAATAGCGTAGCGTTACACGGACAGAATTTCGACTTACACCCTTACAACATTCGCTAACACACCCTTATTATTATAAATTAAAATTAAAATTATAATATAAATATAAATATTATATGTTGAATGAGGAGAAGAAAAAGATGTGTTTTTGTGGTGCACTAAAGCTCGATTTTTATAGGCATGTGGGCTGGAACTGTGCACCATGCGATCGCATGGATTTATGCCTTCCAGGCCATGCGATCGCATGGCCAGCTAGGGA
Organism: Rutidosis leptorrhynchoides; assembly: GCF_046630445.1. Classification (NCBI taxonomy): domain Eukaryota; kingdom Viridiplantae; phylum Streptophyta; class Magnoliopsida; order Asterales; family Asteraceae; genus Rutidosis; species Rutidosis leptorrhynchoides. Next base: position 279,276,339 of record NC_092342.1, read on the forward strand.
GACTCAAAAGTCTTTGTTTTTTTATGCCGACGGTTTTTAAATATAATATAATATATATATTAATTTTTAGAATTAATTATATATTATATTATATTCATGTGCATAGTTGACTTGAAATTTTTAGTCCGTTGCGTCGAGCGTTGAGAGTTGACTCTGGTCCCGGTTCTGGATTTTCGAACGTCCTTGCGAATAATTTAATATCTTGTACTTTGCGTTTTGAATCTTGTACTCTTGTAATTTTGAGACGTTTCTTATCAATAATTGGAACCTTATTGATTGTATTTTGTACTTTTGAGCTTTTTGGTCGTTTGCGTCTTCAATTCGTCGAATCTGTCTTTTGTCTTCACCTTTTATTATTTAAACGAATATCACTTGTAAATAGAACAATTGCAACTAAAAGCTTGTCTTTCTTGAGGAATAATGCTATGAAATATATGTTCGTTTTTAGCATTATCAAATATTCCCACACTTGAGCGTTGCTTGTCCTCAAGCAATATCGTCTTGAAATACTAGAATCACTTCTTTATTCTTCACACTTTGTACATCAGTGATTTCAATACGGCGGTATAAACAATGGTAGTAACGATGTGGTTTACAGTCTCACATGACTTATGAAAATTTAGATCCTTTAGGAAATTGGATCTTTATGAAAACATTTGATTTTTTTGAAAATTAAATCTAGCTTTTACCATAGATAAGTTTTCCGGAATAACCCTTCACCGGTGTTTGCAAAATATTTTTGTGGGTTTGGTGGGTTTTAGATTTGAAAATTTTAGCTCAAAACTTGCGGTTTTGTGTCACCCACTTGCTAACCTTGTATTGGGAAAGTAACACGTCCAGTTTACTTGCTCCGTATATTACCTTTTGATAAACTACCATCCGATTGTAAAGGAAAGTGTTGAACAAGCAACTTTTAAGGCAATGTCCCCTGACATGCTTTTAATTATGGTCTATAACGTGTCGGACGCAATTACTATCCTTGGTAGGAGCAATAGTAAAGCTCACCCTTATGATTTTTCGGTCTGGCACAAGGTCCTGTCTTTGACCATGCTATACAACCACCGTTCTTACGGTTGACACCCGATTTGGTTCAGATGACCTAATGAATTCCTAGGATTTTACGTTCAATGGTAATGAACGCATTGAAAATGGGTTTTCAGAAAACAAATCGGTTTGTAATTTTATCAAAATATTTTCTCGTTCAAGCTCGAGTTTAGATATCATTGAATTCCATGAGTTTGTAATTCTCAATCTTTAAGGTCAATCTCTAGGATTGAGTAATATCAGTCTTAAAAGCTGATTTTTGATCTTTAAAGGAGATTATCCTTTCTGGGGATCTGATTTATTAGTCTTATCAAGCTAATTTGCACGGTGCCCCCATTGTACGAGATAAATCCTTCTCATGGTTAGGATAAATCTGACCACTTGGTGACCCTGTTTTATGCTGAGGTCCGTAGATTTCCTGCTGATTTTAGAGATGACTTTTCTAGATTTTTCATCAACCTACAGCTGGTCTGGACGACAACTTCATGACCTAAATCAAGAAGCGCGTTTCTTTTTCAAAAGACTTTACTTCCTTTTAACGATGGAATTGATTCATCGTGTAGATCCATCTCTTCTTTTCTTTCATCGGGTAAAACAGTTTAGTTTAGTCCAAAGCAACTGTATCTTCAATTATTTGTTACAGAAATATGTGACATATGTTTAAGATAACTTGGTAATTTTTCCCACACTTGGCTTTTATTTTCCTTTTTATTGTCCTCTATTCCATTTTAAATGAATTTTAACATTTTGGTTTGTTTCTCAATTTATGTCCTTTCCGAGGTAACAATAATTTCGGTGTTAACACCTAGTTTTATCGTTCATAAATATGTATAAACATGATTTTGAGTTCATTTAATTGAAAATTTTGTAAAATTTTACTAGAATTGGGTAGTCAGTATATAAGACTAGGGCTGTTCTTTATTATCAGAGAGCACTAGATTCTAATACAACTACTACTTTACTAGTATTTCTAATGGTAACCAAGTGTTTAAAGTAAAAAAATTTAAAAATCCGAAAGAATTTAACCCCTTCCCACACTTAAGATCTTGCAATACCCTCATTTGCAAGAAATCAGTAACAATTTAAATTATTGAGGGTGATTAGCGTAGAAAAATGATTAAATTTTACCAAAGTTTTCAAACATATTGGCGTTTGTTTGCTGAATGATAAATGGTGCATATCATTTGTTCATTCCGTCTGTTGTTACATCACATTTATTTGTCATCTTGTCGTCAAAATTAGTAGCTTTTGCTGAACTTAATGCCAGTCTTTGAAAATGCGCTGTTTTACCCTGTTTTGTACAATTTACAATATACTTACATACAAATATAAACATGCATGGCAATTTGAAATGGGACTTAATATCCTACTTTTAAATCCTAAATGTGAAATATTAGTACACAATAATAATAAAAATGATAAAGATTACATAAGTATATTCAATAACATAAGTTTAAACATGAATAAGTAAAAAGATAAAAACATAAAAATCATATAAATAACCAAATGGAACCAAATCAGTCTGGATAGGGGTTCCAGTTTATCTCATCAGGTGGGTTCCATTGTTGGTTATAGGTGTTCTGATAGGCTTGGTTATAGTCATACCGGTTAAAGGGTGGTCAGATATTGGGGCTGTGTGGCAGAAAATGAGCAGGTCGAGTAGGCACGTAATTATTTGGTACCTGATATGATAGCTGGCTCATGATTTGGTGCTGATGAACTACCCAGTTATTGTGTTGGCGTCGCCTATAATCCTCGTATGCTTGCTCGGAGTTCCACTGCTCGTACATACTATGTCTGGCCGCGTTCGTCATTGCTTCCTCATCTATACGAACGTGGACGTCAAGAATAGCATCTTGAAAGACATCCCTAATGTCTTTCGCCTCCTCCATTTCCTCGTCTGAGCCTCTCTCTACCTGAGGATGAGATCCCTCATAGGGTACTGCCTGGTTACGTCTACTTTTCAATACCTTAGCACCCACATAAACTTTCAATCCTAAGGGCTCAACCTGTTCTCTACAAAGCTGTAATGGACCCCCTTGGTTCCTATCAACACCTAAATACTCTCTAATGAAAGTAACAAAAATACCTCCTCCTATTATACTCCCGTCCTGCATTCCCTCTACCATTTTAGATAAATAAAAAGCAACACAGTAAGGGATATTGACAAAGCTTCTAGGATCCCGAATACACTTTAGGTAGAATAAATCATGTAAGGTAATTTTTTCTTTATTGTGACCTCTCTGTGTAATTGAGTTAGCCAAAAATCTATGAATAATACGAAGCTCGGCTCTATCAATATGTGTATAGGAGTGTCCTCCTGCTCGTGTAAAAACATCAAAATGTGACATACGCCTCCAAATGGCGTCAGCGTCAAAGTTACTATCTACCCTTTCACCATAATGAATCAAATTTGTACAATCGGGTAATAGCAACTCACCAGGAGTATATATCTGTAAGGCCCTGGCCATGTCCGGCATGGACATTCTGTACATCCTACCGCTAAGGATAAACCTAAGAAATCTTCTATCATCTGTTCTAACTATATTTGTATCAAGTGATACAGTACTCATCAACTCAACACACCATTCCTTATATACAGGTCTACGAATGGTGAAAAGACGTTCCCAATCTGCAAAAGAAGAACTGCCATACCTTTGTACCAAAAGCTGTCTAACACGGTCAGCTAGATGGACCGTTTCCAAAGGGGCCCAATCCATTACCCTTGGCACCTCTACATTTTTTGTTACCAATTTGAATTTGTTCCTTTGATATGTCTCGCAATCTCTCCATCTCCTATCAAATCTCAGATTAGGATGCAGAGTGTGCTCAGGAATCGTTGAGAATTCTACTGGCGGCCTCATTAGGAATACTATGAATTCATCAACAAACTGTACCGGATCATAATAAGGTATGTGCTGATCAGGCTGTTGTTGTGGTTCTTGTTGTGGTTCTTGTTCGTGTTGCATTTCTGGTTCTGGTTCTGGTTCTGGTGCTGGTGCTGGTCGTCTAGATGATGATGCTCCTGAACCTCCCGTATCGGCTTTCTGCAAAACACATTAAACACAAAATTTGTGCATCCAAATATGCATTAGTGTTAGCAAAATAACAACTTAAAACAATCACTATAACATGTTAAATCAAAATTAAACTTATACACATTTTCACAATTTTTCACAATTCTACACTTTTCAAATAAGCACATATGAAAATGTATACAAAATTCATAAGCATTTAACTCAAATAACATGTCAAAATAGTCATTACTAATAATTAAACAAGTCTCAAATGGCAAATATATCAAATTAATCAAGTTCATGAATTTTGGACTTAAAAAGTCCACTTTAATCTCTAAAAATCATGTTTAGGATCAATGTTTGGATCATTTAACTATCTAAACATGTTACACTACTCAATTTAGCAATAATTCATGACAAAAATCGGCCATAACCTGTTTATATCAAAAAGCCCCAAATTGCTCAAGAACACAAACCCTAGATTTCTAAAAATTTTGAAGTTTTTGGCTTCAAATCATGTTAAATAGAATCAATCTAGGTTATACATGCATAAAATACTAACAATTTAACACTAATTACACTAGAAATTAACAAAATTGCATTAGGTAAAAAATTGGAATTTATCACAAAAACTAGCAAATTTATGAGTTTAGGGGTGTAATTTTTACCATTTTGCTGAAGAATGAGAATCTAGGCATGATTAGAGCAAGAAAAATGATAAATTACGGTGAAAAATGGCGAATTTTAGAGAGGATTTTGGGGTTGGTTCGTGTAAATGTGTGTGTTTGTGTTGAAGAACAGACTCGCTGTCTGTTTTGATCTGGCCAAAAATTTGCCTCCATGCGATCGCATGGAGGTATAGGGTGATTCCCATGCGATCGCATGGGTACCCGGCTACAGTGTTTAGCCTTTTTTTTTAAATAAAACCTTATACTTTATAAAACTTATAATTAATTAAATTTTAAAAATTTGTTTTCCTTTAGGAGCGAGGGTGTTTCGGATCGATGTCCTAGTCTGTCTCTTGACAAAATTTTTAAAATTTGTCAAATCAAAGCGCGGTTTTAAAAGTAAAGATTTTTGGGTTTTTTAATGTTTATGGCATACTTTAATTCAATAAGATTAAAAATAATGATAATAAAAGTTCTCGTCCCTCCCTCGGGTAAAGCAATTTCGGTTCAACGACCTAGTCTTCAACTCACGACGAATTTTAAAAAACATATTTTTAACTTAGCGAAATAAAGTAATTTTTTGTTTTTAAATTCACACCAAACTTAAATTTAAAATGCATAAAATTAAAAATTCACACCAAACTTAAATTTAAAATGCATAAAATTAAAAATTCACACCAAACTTAATTAAAAATTTATATTATAAATTCACAACAAACTTATATTATATTTTTGTTTTTATACATACAAACTTATATTAAAAAGATTAATTTTTCAAATATTTACAATTTTAAATATATTAATTTTAAAAAGTTTACAATATTATTTTAATTTTTATATATTAATTTTAAAACATGATAAAAATAAAATTAAAAATCTTTTTGGCTTTTATCCCACTTTAATCAATCAAATATTATCAAAAATATACGCCCCTCTTTTCGGTAAAGTAATTTCGGTTCCATGACCTAATTTAACTCATGACGAATTTTTGAAATATTTTGGGTTGATTGATTAAAGATATTTATACCTTAAGAATAAACGTTAAATTTCGCAGTGATGTAATAAATTTTTGAATGATATCAATAATTTCGGTCGCCAAACCTAATTTTATTCAATACCAATTTAATACTTTATAGCGAACAAATTAGCGTTTATTATCAAAAGGTTAAAAATAAAAATAAAAAAATAAAAACTGTACAGACTTACCTGTGAGATAGTATTCTTAGTGATACGATCTATCCCATTCATAAGATAGTCGGTTTAATTGATTTTCCATGGCTACATAGGCGTAACCTCGAGCATTCAGTGTTTTTTCTTCTAAACATATGAACGGTCCGTCTCTGCATAAAGTAACAAATTCGGTGTTTGAATAGGTTTGATTATTTGAACATTTACCTCCATGTGACCATTTTCCGCATTTGTGACATCTTTCAAGGTGTCGTGCTCTTCTTTTCGCTGCGGATTTTGATTTTCCTTTACCAAATTGTAACTTATTATCTTCGCATCTGAATTCTTTTCTTACTCCGTCCAATCTTTCTCTGATTACTGATACTAGTTCACTCGGAAGTGTGTCATTATTACGTTTAGTGATCAAAGCGTGTAGCATTAGACCATGGTTTAGTTCACAGGAAGTCTTCATTTCCTAAATAAAAATAAAAATTCAGAATGAGGGGAGAAGACTAGTTCTTTAGGGTCTGCTAGGGAAAGACCATTCGGGTTCCATTTTCGAGAACTACATGAAAACAGACAATCTAACTCTAACAGAAATACATAAAATCCTTAAAAGACTTGATTCTCCCCACACTTAGTTAGCTGTGGTATCGAAATTGTGATTAACTTCGTTGTCGACTTCCATCGGACTATCTATGTAATGTTTAACTCTGTGACCATTAACTTTAAATTCAATTCCATTTGAATTTATTAATTCTATCGTTCCGTATGGGAAAACTCTTTTGACTATGAATGGTCCAGACCATCTCGATTTCAATTTTCCAGGAAATAGCTTGAATCGTGAATTGAAAAGAAGAACTCTGTCTCCTTCTTTAAATTCTTTTGAACTTCTGATTCTTTTATCATGCCATTTCTTCGTTCTTTCCTTATAGATTAACGAATTTTCGTATGCTTCATGTCTTAATTCTTCTAATTCGTTTAATTGACTTAATCGTAGACGTCCGGCTTCATGTAAATCAAGATTACATGTCTTCAAAGCCCAAAATGCTTTGTGTTCAATTTCTACTGGAAGATGACATGCTTTTCCGTAGACGAGTTTAAAAGGTGTGGTTCCAATTGGAGTTTTGTAGGCTGTTCTAAAAGCCCAGAGTGCATCCTCCAATTTAATGGACCATTCCTTCGGATTTGATCCTACGGTTTTTTCTAGAATACGTTTTAAAGCTCGGTTGGTATTTTCAACTTGTCCACTTGTTTGTGGATGATATGCGGTGGAGATTTTATGAGTTACTCCATATCTTTTGAGAACTTTCTCAAGTTGATTATTACAGAAATGAGTACCCCGATCACTTATTAAAGCTTTCGGTGTTCCAAACCTTGCAAAAAGACGTTTTAAAAAGTTGACTACAACTCGTGCATCGTTAGTTGGGAGAGCTTGTGCTTCCGCCCATTTAGATACATAATCAATGGCTACGAGAATGTAGAGATTATTATGAGATTTTAGAAATGGACCCATAAAGTCAATACCCCAAATGTCAAATACTTCGCATACTTGAATGACATTTTGTGGCATTTCATCACGTTGACTTATTTTTCCGGCCCTTTGACAAGCATCACAGGATTTGCAAAGAAGGTGTGCGTCTTTGTAAATTGTAGGCCAATAGAATCCAGTATCATAAACTTTTCTTGCTGTTAGTTGAGGCCCATAGTGCCCTCCTGTTGGTCCTGTGTGACAATGGTTTAAAATTTTACTAGCTTCATCTCCAAATACACATCGGCGTATTATTCCATCAGGACAACTTTTAAACAAATGTGGATCTTCCCAGAAATAGTGTTTTATATCACTGAAGAATTTCTTTCGTTTTTGGTACGATAATCCTTTTTCAAGGAATCCACATACTAAGTAGTTTGCATAGTCTGCAAACCATAGAATTTCATTATAATCTATCTTCAATAGATATTCATCAGGAAAGTTGTCTTGTATGGCCGATTCATTTAGAACTTCTAATTCGGGATTTTCAAGACGAGAAAGATGATCAGCGGCGAGATTTTCTGCTCCTCTTTTATCTCGGATTTCAATATCGAACTCTTGTAAGAGTAAGATCCAACGGATTAATCTTGGTTTGGCATCTTGTTTTGCAAATAGGTATCTAAGAGCAGAATGGTCGGTATAGACCACCGTTTTTGCTAGAACGAGATATGAACGAAATTTGTCAAAAGCAAAGACAATAGCAAGGAGTTCTTTTTTAGTAGTTGTATAGTTCGTTTGTGCTCCTTGTAACGTCTTACTAGCATAATATATAGGTTGAAATCATTTTTCAATCCTTTGTCCTAAAACGGCTCCCATTGCAAAATCACTTGCATCGCACATTAGTTCAAACGGTAGATTCCAATTTGGTGTTATCATGATCGGCGCATTAGTGAGTTTCTCTTTACGAATATTAAAAGATTTGATGCATTCATCTGAAAAGATGAATGGAGCATCCTTTTCTAGGAGTTTATTCATAGGAGTGGCAATTTTAGAAAAATCTTTTATGAAACGTCGGTAAAAACCGGCATGCCCTAGAAAACTCCTAACTCCTCTAACATTGGTGGGATGTGTAAGTTTAGCAATTACATCTACTTTAGCTCCATCCACTTCAATTCCTTCTTTTGAAATTTTATGTCCAAGAACGATGCCTTCTTTAACCATGAAATGGCATTTCTCCCAATTAAGTACTAGATTTGATTGTTCGCATCTAATAAGCATTCGTTCAAGATTAACTAGACATGATTCAAATGTATCACCGAAGACTGAAAAGTCATCCATGAAAACTTCCATGCATTCTTCTATCATGTCATGAAAAATTGCCATCATGCACCTTTGAAAGGTTGCAGGGGCGTTGCAAAGTCCAAATGGCATGCGTTTGTAAGCAAAAGTACCATAAGGGCACGTGAACGTGGTTTTCTCTTGATCTTCGGGTGCTATTGGAATTTGAAAATATCCAGAAAATCCATCAAGAAAACAATAGTAACTGTTTCCGGCTAATCTTTCCAACATTTGATCAATAAAAGGTAAGGGAAAGTGATCTTTTCTGGTGGCGTCATTTAATTTTCTATAATCAATACATACACGCCATCCTGTTACAGTCCTAGTAGGAATAAGCTCATTTTTTTCATTTGTAATGACAGTCATGCCACCCTTCTTAGGCACGCATTGAACTGGGCTTACCCATGGACTATCAGAGATTGGATAAATTAAACATGCATCTAGCAGTTTAATAATTTCTTTTTTAACTACATCTTGCATATTCGGATTTAGTCTTCGTTGGCGTTGCACATACGTTTTATGACCTTCTTCCATAAGGATTTTATGTGTGCAATACGAAGGACTTATTCCTTTAATATCATGAATCTTCCATGCAATGGCTGGTTTATGAGCTTTCAACACAGAAATGAGTTGTGATTTTTCATTTTCAGTAAGAGAAGACGATATTATTACAGGTAATTCAGATTCACCATGTAAATAAGCGTATTCCAAATGGTTTGGAAGTGGCTTTAATTCTAATGTCGGTGGTTCTTCTATCGATGATTTATATCGATATCTGTCTTCTTCTTTTAGTATTTGAATTTCTTTTGTTGTTGGTTCATATCCATTAGCTATTAGTGTAGCTAACATTTCAGCTTCATCAATTGGTTCATTACCTTCTCCTAAAGAACATTCTCCTGTTCCTTGTAATTCTGGAAATTCTTCTAACAATTCTGCATGTGAATCTATAGTTTGAATATAATAACATGTATCATCTGCAGATTGCGGTTGTTGCATTGCTCTATCAACTGAAAAGGTAACACTCTCGTCCTCTATACTTAGGGTCAATTTCTTACCGAACACGTCTATCATTACTTTAGCCGTGTTTAAGAATGGTCTTCCTAATATGAGAGGAACTTGAGAATCTTCTTCCATGTCCAGAACAACAAAATCTACTGGAAATACTAAAGTACCAACTTTAACTAGCATGTTCTCCATTATCCCTCTAGGATATTTTATTGATCGATCGGCTAGTTGTATACTTATTCTGGTTGGTTTCAATTCTCCAAGGTCTAGTTTAGTGTATAGTGAATACGGCATTAAATTTATACTAGCACCTAAGTCTGCCAATGCTTCTATTGAACTAAGACTACCCAGAAAACATGGAATTGTGAAACTTCCTGGATCAGATAGTTTTTCTGGTATCTTATTCAACAGCACTGCTGAACAATTAGCATTCATAGTAACGGCCGAGAGTTCTTCCATTTTCTTTCTATTTGAGATTAGATCTTTCAAGAATTTAGCATATCTAGGCATTCCTGAAATCACATCAATGAAAGGAAGATTTACATTTATCTGTTTAAACATATCCAAGAATTTGGATTGCTCGGCTTCAAGTTTCTCTTTCTTCATTTTACTCGGGTAAGGAAGTGGTGGTTGGTATGGTTTAACATAAGGTTTATCCTTAGCTGTGTTATCTTCATTAACCTTTTCAACTACCGGTTCTTTTTCCTTATCTTGATCAGGTTGTGGTTATTGTGGAGTAGGAATAGCTTCATCAGAAGTTACTGGTATTTCAGGTGGTTTAAGTGTTGTACCACTTCTTGTGGTAATGGCTTTAGCTGTTTCATTCCGGGGGTTAGCATTTGTATCACTAGGTAAACTTCCTGGTTTTCTTTCACCTATTAACCTTGCTAGGTTACTTACTTCTTGTTCCAAGTTTTGAATAGAAGCTTGTTGATTTCTAAATGCTTGAGCATTTTGTTCATTAGTTTGTTTTTGAGATGTGAAAAACTGCGTTTGAGTTTCAACTAGCTTCGTCATCATATCTTCTAAATTCGGCTTTTTATCATCGGTTTGTGGTGGTTTGTTTTGAAAATTAGGTATTTGCTGATTGTAAGTATTATTGGATACTTGTTGATTGCTAGGACCTTGTTGGTTGTTGTATGGAATATTTCGATTATAATTCTGGTTTTGATTGTAGATCGGTCTTGGCGGTTGATAATTATTCTGATAATTATTTCCAGGCCTTTGGTTTAGATATGAAACATTCTCTCTTTGTTCCATTGTTAATTCAATACTGAGACAATCTTTTGTCAAATGTGGTCCTCCACACTGCTCACAACTAATTCGTATTGAGTGGATATCTTTAGTCATCTTTTCCATTCGTCTCTCGACAGCATCTATCTTTGCGGAAATGGAATCTAAGTCATGGCTAGAATCGGCTCTAGCTGCTTTAGATGATCTAACGATATCTTTTTCTTGGTGCCACTCATGTGAGTGGGAAGCAGTGTTATCAATAATTTTGTAAGCATCAGTTTCGGTTTTCTTCATAATAGAACCACCAGCTCCTATATCGATGTCTTTTCTTGTAGTGATGTCGCATCCTTGGTAGAATATTTGTACTATTTGACAGGTGTCTAAACCATGTTGCGGACATCCTCTTAATAACTTTCCAAATCTTGTCCACGCCTCATATAGAGTTTCATTCAGCTTCTGTGTGAACGTAACAATTTCTCCTTGAAGTCTTACGGCTTTAGATGCCGGAAAGAATTGTTTAAGAAATTTTTCAACTAAAACGTCCCATGTATCAATCGCCCCTTCAGGTAACGATTCCAACCAATCTTTGGCTTCTCCCTTAAAGTCCAGGGAAATAACATGAGATATATCTGTTCATCCTCCACGTCTCGGATTTTAAATAATGTGCAGATCCTATTAAAGGTACGAAGATGTTCATTTGGATCTTCCTTCGGCGCACCACTAAATTGGCATTGATTAGTCACCATGTGTAGAATTTGTCCTTTGATTTCATAATCTGGCGCATTAATGTCAGGATGAGTAATTGCGTGATCTTGGCCAGTGCGTTTAGCTCTCAATCGGTCTTCCATACTTAAAGGTTCCAGATTCTCCATAATTGAATTTGTTGAATCGGAATCACTAGAGGATTCTGATTTAATGGTTCGTTCCTCAACAATCTCTGTTTGAATGATTGGTGGTTCCGGAGGAAAATTTAATGGTTCAGGATCTATGAATCGTCCCTGAATATTCTTCGGATTCTCAATTGTGAGGTCGGGTTCAAAAAATGGATTATCGAAAATTTGAACTGGAGTACTTGGTTGACTGGATGACGATTCTAAAGAAAAATCAACGGCGGTAATATTTGCAAGATGTATTGATCTAGTTACAGGTGGTGAACGTACAAAAGGTGATGAACGTCTTGCTCGGTGCATTCACTGAATATCCTATTAGTTTTTAAAAGGAAAGAAAAAATTATATAAGTTATCCAATTAATAGACTTTTCTGATTTTGCCCACGTTTCGAATAGCCAAAAGATGCAGCAGAGGGGCAGGATTCATTTGGTCTCAATATAATTGAGGACTGTTTGGCTCCAATAACCCGGTCCACGTACAAATCCAACTATTACTACGAACCAGAAAATTTTGATGTCTATCAATTTAACCACTTAAAATAAATTTTCGTAATTTTAAGAAATTTAGATAAGAAGTAGAATAAAAATCTATGTCCTAAAACTAGAATAGCGAGAAATAAGAAAGAAAAAGAGCGCGTCGAAAAAGGTCGAAAAATGAAAGGCGTCGAAAAATAAGAAAGAAAAAGAGTGACTTATAAAACTTAAAAATACTTGACTAACCCAACCTTATTACTATCACTAACTTAAAATTATAATCGCAAATTGAGATTACTAATTGAAATGATAATTGATACATAGGTAAAAGGCGTCTAAAAATATTAAAGCTTACAAGTAAAACTGTATCCCAAATGGCAATATCGTAAAAAGGAACTAAAACTTAAAAAGGCGTCGCAAAATTCTAAAGCACCTAAATCTTAGTCTAAAGAAAAAGCACTTAAGGGATTTTACGGCAAAGCCTAAAAATCTAGAAATAAAAATAACTATGGCAAAAACTATTTTTAAAAACTAAATACGAGCAAAAAATACAAATATTACACTAAAACAATTAAAAAGGGACAAAATATAAAAATATACTAAAAGTTGTAAAAAGGACAATTTTTATAAAAATATTATTTTTATATTATTTATTTTATAAAAATATTAATTTTATAAACTAATTATACTAAATAATACAAATAATAAAATAACTAAACTAAATAAAAAAAACAACCCTAATTAGGGTTTAAGAAAAATAATAATAATTATTATCCGTAATAAATGCTGGCTGCAGTCAACAGTGGCGTGTCAGACGAGCTCATGCGAGCGCATGAGTTCTAAGCTACCCGGCCATGCGATCGCATGGGCTAGGGTTTCGGGCCTCAGAGTGGGCTGCTACAGTATCAGACTTCGAGTTTTAATATATATATTTTTTTTGCTGTATAATATATTTATAAAATATATTTATAAATTAAATAAAACTTATATTTTTACAAACTAAAAATAGAAATAAAGAAACTTTATAAAACTTAAATATTTACCAAACTCTTAAAAATATTTATATTTTTGTTTTTCTTTTTATATTTTTGAATATTTAAAACGTATTTCTACAAAAGCGTATTTTTTTTATAAAAGTAAACTAAAAAGAAAAATCTTTTTTTTTATATATATTAGTGTTGCGCTTCCGGCTTTTAAGCTAGATTGTCCCCGGCAGCGGCGCCAAAAATACTTGATGTTATGCGAGGTGTATATAAAATAGCTTATATTTTACAAGGAAATACTATTAAATACGATACAATTTTACTAAAGATATTTATTTATTTATTGAATGGATATACTTAAACCTTGCTACAACACTTATAGGCAGTGTACCTAATCGTACAGTAGTGTAGTTTTTAGTAAGTCCGGTTCGTTCCACATGGAAAATCTTTTAATCAAAGCTTAACGCTATATTAGTTTTATTTTATAAAAATACAAATATATATATAAGTAATATTATTATTATAAAGGGGGGTTTTTACCGTTTAATGACCGGTTTTTTGATTTTAAAACTTTAGTCGCAGTTAAAACAAAATGTAAAATATTAAATAAATAAAAGACTTAATTTAAAGCGTAAAGTAAATAACGATAATGAAATTGCGATAAATAAAAGTGCGATAAAATAAACTTGCGATAATTAAAAAGTACGATAATTAAAAGTGCAATTAAATACAATAACAATAAATAAAAGTGCTATAATTAGAAGTGCAATTAAATATAAAATAAAGGAAATTAAATATGAAATAAAAGAATTATGCTTATTTAAACTTCCGTAATCATGATGTTTGACGTGTTGATTTTAGTTTTATGCCCATGGGTTAATTGTCCTTTGTCCTGGATTATTTAATATGTCCGTCTGGTTTTTATCCATAACAGTCCATCAGTCATAAATATAAAGTGCGAGTGTCCTCGTCAAATTATCCTTATACCCGAAGTTAAATATTCCAACTAATTGGGAACTTAAACTGTAATAAGATTTTAATACTTTGTTTAATAATTACACCAGGATGTCGACTGAATGTAACCCAAGGTTTTAATACTTTGTTATCAATTATGCCAAGTGTCCTTGTACATAATTTCACCCCGGTTTTAATAATTCTAGTGGCTATTAATCCATTCCCGTGTCTGGTTAAATGAACAATTATTCGTACATATAAATACCCCGCCCATCGTGTCCGATCGAGTGTATATGGTTATATATAGGGACGTTCAATTGTAAATCTTTATATTAAAATTAACAAACTATCATTTAGTTAAACAAATATAAAGCCCATTAATAGCCCATAGTCTAATTTCCACAAGTGTCGTTCTTTTGTCCAAACCCCAATTATGGTACAAAGCCCAATTACCCAATTTTAATATTTTTAGCCCAACATCATGATTACTTCGGATTAAATAAGCATAATAATAAATTAGCTATGAGACATTAAATTAAAAAGGTTGAACATAACTTACAATGATTAAAAATAGCTTAGCGTTACACGGACAGAATTTCGACTTACACCCTTACAACATTCGCTAACACACCCTTATTATTATAAATAAAAATTAAAATTATAATATAAATATAAATATTATACGTTGAATGAGGAGAAGAAAAAGATGTGTTTTTGTGGTGCACTAAAGCTCATTTTTATAGGCATGTGGGCTGGAACTGTGCACCATGCGATCGCATGGATTTATGCCTTCCAGGCCATGCGATCGCATGGCCAGCTGGGGAGACTCAAAAGTCTTTGTTTTTTTATGCCGACGGTTTTTAAATATAATATAATATATATATTAATTTTAATAATTAATTATATATTATATTATATTCATGTGCATAGTTGACTTGAAATTTTTAGTCCGTTGCGTCGAGCGTTGAGAGTTGACTCTGATCCCGGTTCCGGATTTTCGAACGTCCTTGCGAATAATTTAATATCTTGTACTTTGCGTTTTGAATCTTGTACTCTTGTAATTTTGAGACGTTTCTTATCAATAATTGGAACCTTATTGATTGTATTTTGTACTTTTGAGCTTTTTGGTCGTTTGCGTCTTCAATTCGTCGAATCTATCTTTTGTCTTCACCTTTTATTATTTAAACGAATATCACTTGTAAATAGAACAATTGCAACTAAAAGCTTGTCTTTCTTGAGGAATAATGCTATGAAATATATGTTCGTTTTTAGCATTATCACCTATATACTCGAGCACTTAGTCAGGGATACACTATTAGTATGTAAAAGTTAAATTATGAGTACTCACATATCAATATTGAGATTCAATATTGTAGGAAAGGTACGTGAACGCAACGGAGACGATAAACACCAGATTGACCTCACGAGCATACCCATGAACCATACCTATCACCTCCATAGCTATAACCCATAATTTCCTTAGCCCTATCCTACTCGAAAACCAGTTTTGAAATAGCTCGCTCATGACCTCGTCGTAATATTTTATGTATAATAATAATAATATCACTCCTAATACTAATACTAATAATAATAATATTAATATTAATAATCTTAATAATAATAATAATAATAATAATAATAATAATATTAATAATAATAATAATAATAATAATAATAATAATAATAATAATAATAATAATAATAATAATAATAATAATAATATTAATAATTATATAATTATAACACATAAGGATATAGAGAAGTGTGTGTAACTTATTCCCTGGTCGAGCTTTTATAATCACTGCAGCAATACATCCTCATGCGATTGCATGAGGCTTATGTGTTATGCTCATGCAATCGCATGAGCCTTATTTTGCAGCTCAATCGTATTAGTTCTTATGCAGACACTTTTATATTATTATTATATATATATATTATATTTAATTTATATAATTACTTATATATTATATTATATTTACGTTCATGGTAAAAATGTAATTTTTACTCAAATGACATGGACGTTGTCACTCGAATCATGTCTTGGTTTCGGTTTTTCAAACGACGTTTCGTACGCTAAGAAAACTAGCCTTTTACGTTACGCGACGTGTACCCTTATTAATAATTTGACTTACTCATCAATAAATTATTTTGTGATAAATGTAACTTGTAAAATTGAGTGTTGTGTCATTTGCTTCTATAAATCAGTGACTCTTTGTTTGTCAAAATATATTATTTTAAATCAGGACGTTTTATGACTAAGTTAAAATATATATTTTCATTTCAAAATATAAGTTTGAACTCGTTACTTAATATATAGTTTTTCAAAACTAATGATATTCAAAATTTATGTATTTAGGAATTGTTTAAATATCAAGAATTACTATTTCGTAACATTTGTATTTTTAAAGTTTAAAATTGATATACTTTATTTATATAGAACGTTTACAAAGACATTTTAATATTCCAATTACTTTATATTCCAAATCATTTTATCACAAAGGTTATAATAGTAGAAGTTGTTATGTCATAAGACGTTCTTAAAAAGTCTATTATATCGAAATGACGTTTTTGTTTATGAAAGTAAAAATCATATATAAATCATATCAGGTTTCAAGGTTTTAACTTCCATTTTAATCATGACTCCTAGGATTAAGTCTAAAGGAAAATCAAACGTAAGGAATCATCTTAATGTAAAATGTCGATCTATTTAACTTGTCAATATCTATTCTCTAATTTACCTATAATCCCTAATTTCATTTTCACAATACCTAATATGAAGGTTAATTAATTTATCTTATCAAAAATCACGAGGCAATTATTGTAAGGCATGTATTGGAATTTAACAGAAATTTCCACCAATCTGACTTGCTCTCACTACTTGACACTTTGTCCTTACTCGAATATCACTTTACCATTTATTCTGAATATCGTTAAAAAGGAAAGGTTTTTCTAAATCAAAGTGGACCTTTCAATAAAGACTCGAAATCATAATTCAATGTATTTGATATTTCAATCTTTTGATATTATCTTTTAATTCCATCGATAATTATTCTAAATATATTTTGAAACAAATACGTTTATGTAAAGTATTATACGTCTAATACTTTGTTAACGTTTTCAAGTTATAATATATATATATATATATACATATACATATATAATCATATCCGTTCATATAATGGTTCGTGAATCATTGGAATATGGTCGAGGTTAAATGAATGTATGAACACAGTTTAAAATTCTTGATATTCAATTTAACAAACTTTGCTTATCGTATTGGAAACATATAAAGATTAAAGTTTAAATTTGTTCGGAAATTTCCGGGTCGTCACAGTACCTACCCGTTAAAGAAATTTCGTCCCGAAATTTGATTGGGATGGTCATGGCTGACAATAAGTATGTTTTCATGACGCATATAAGCTGAAGATTAGGGTTTTATCATCATTGAGTAATATGGACAAAACCATATGATTTTGTGAAGAGTACGAGTGAAGCTATCACCAAAAGAGTGAATTGAGTAGGTATAGATTCGTCATATCTTTTGACGTAGATAGGATTGATTTTCAAGTTCAAGAGATTTGGAGAAAATCTTCGTAATAAAATTTGATTCTCCGGTAACCAAGGGAATTAGGATCCGCTTTAAATGTGATCATCCTTTTTGATTGCTCTGTCGGATGTTTTGCTATAAATTCCACCATCTTCATTTTCTTACAACTCACACCTTCTATTCTTTCTCCTTTAATTCATACTTTGAGTCATTTGTCAATATGCTCCATCCAGTTCTGGTTCTCGATATACTCCTAACTTTCATATCATTCATTCTTCTTTTTCACCTGCCGCCAGAAGAATCTATTTACTTCTACTATATTTTGGGTTTTATAGTGTTCTTAGTTCTCCCGTGTCTTTATATTGCTATCTGTATCGATATCTACGGTTTATAGTTTTTGGGTTGTTGTTGGGTTTTATATCTTCCCTTACATTTCGATGTTCCTGCTTCTGTCTTCTATAATCATTGTCATCCCCAGTTAATGCTCTCTTTTATTTGCTGCAATTTATACCCCAAATTTCTATTTCGGAGTTTTGTCCTTTCGTTTCTTCTTCTTGAGATTAAACACCGCTTGTAATGGTCCAGAATTTGTAGATATGAATTTTGAAATGAACATAGTTAATGTTCTAGGAAGGAAATTGTAATGGCACGATCTTGACTTGTCAAATTACCAGAATACCTCAAAAAAAGCCGAATCATCAAGAAATATTTTCTTGATATTTTAGAGGTTAAATAGAATACAAGAGTCGTATAACATGGCACATGATGATGTTATGATCTGTGAATCATCACGTTCCATTTAGAACTCAGCATGACTTACTGTAATATAATCACGTTGATCAAGTATCATTATATTATACTAACTCATGCTTCAGCTCCCAACATTACTTCAAAAATATTCCTATTTTAAACTCGAATGTTTCAGAATTTAGAAACTAAAATAGTTTCTTTTATGATGTAATACAGATAGCGCGAAGAGGTAAATGATTTTCGATAAGAATGATTATGGAAATATCTTCAGAAATATGGAGGATATTTATAATGAAAGATACGATGATATCTTATAATTTCTAATATCAGAGGATGATGAAGAATATTGTCCGTAGGGGTTTAGAGTCAGGAGCAAGGTATTCGTTAATGACTTCAGCAGATACTGAATCATTTGGATTCTTTGAAGGCAGGTTTAGTCTTTGTGATTTGTCCACAGCCTCCTTCATACTTTTCTCAATCCGGTTTCCAGTTCCAAGACTTCTCTTTTTCTGCGCTTTGCCAGCACACTTATTCATTATCATCAAACTTTTACTGTTAAAGTCATTTATAATTTTTGCTGCTTCATCAACATTTTTCCATTTTCGGAGAACCAATTCGTAGTTCGGAGTGTTTTTCAGAAACTTCACATTCAAATTAAGTCCAGAAGATAGACGTTATATATACACATATAACTGTTGGCGTAGACATGCTGCGAGATTTCAAAATACTGATTGCTAATTCCCGATGATTCGTATTGCAATTCTCGTTACAAGATGCGAATGAGTAAATGATGGGTTTTCTGTAAATATAATGTTTTTTTGGAAGGTCAAAGATCAGTGAAGTTGTGAATAAGTTTATTGCTAATGTGGTGGAACATGAAAGGTTCTCTGGTAACAAAAGGGTAATCATATATATCAAGATTATGATAAGGCTACTCCGAATGAAAAATCGAAGTTGTCGTGCTGGAGCTGTGATAGAATTTGATACTTTGAAAAGGAATTGCAAAGTTATTTTTGCTAATAAATGCCAAAGGATCTGACACAGATAGGTGTTGAATTATGACTTTGGTTTCGAGAGCTTTTTAAGTACATAACTGTGGGTAATATGTGGTTGGATCATCATCTCGATTTCTCATTATTTGAAGTGTCTTCAGAAATTTTCGAAGGGTTTGAACACAGATTGTAATCGTTAATATACATTTGATGTTCTAACACAGTTTTGAAGTCAAAGTATAGTTTTGAAAGATGTAGGAATCTAAAAGTGATGGTACCGGTTATATCTCGAATTGAATTCTGAGGTTTCAAAATCAGAATATGTAATTGAGTTTGAATGAATATGGTTGTTTTGATTTCTATGAAAGAATGTATATTATTGTGAAAGTAGGAAGTATAGTTGATAATTTGCTTAATCAGATTCGAAGAATGTAACATATTAACTGTGAATATATATATATATATATATATATATATATATATATATATATATATATATATATATATATATCTTTCGGGTATTACCTACCCGTTAAAAAAATTTCACAATTAATATTTTGTACAAAAGAATTTTATTACAGTCTTTATGAAAATATATATGTATATATTCTCTTCAGATGAAACATAGATTTTAATGAGTTAATACTAAATTAAACTCATTCGATTTACGGTTGGAACTAGAATTGAATAATCTCTTGAAGGCTTTAGAGATTACATAAGTATTTCTTCAATAATATTGAAATTATGAATCAATACTTCGTTATTTGTTGAGGCGTGATGTTGGTTTTCGTTAAATTCTTGTGAACTTCGCAAAGTACGAATGATGTTATCTGAAAAGTTTTGGGTACATCGATGATGAAAGTGTAAAATCAAATATATACTTGATTTATTATGAATTGGAATTTGTTGAATTGAGACAGAGATTGTAGTTAACGATGGTTAAGTTGTGGGCGAAGGACGTACATTATTGCATATTTGTAATATGAATTAACAAGGTAGTTAAGATTCACACACAATAGCTTAGCACGGAAAGATTTATTTTTATTTCAAAATATATATATATATATATATATAAAATATACATATAATTTCTTCAGAGGGAATGAGTTAATTCTTCATAACTCGTTGATACAATATACGTGTTATTGATTCGTGATGATGTCCACGGTGATTCTTGAACTGACGGAGTTTGTGATGTTATAGGTGTTGATGATTCTGATGCTGACTGCACTGACGATGCTGGTGACGCTGACGGTACTGATGATGCTGTTGGTAAAACAAGTTTAGCTTGTTATCCACACACCATTTTTGTCAGGGTTTCTACTCTTCTTTCTATCATTTTGGTTCGCTTAACTGATTTATGGTTAGGGCTAGATTAGATAATCTCTAAGACTTTAGCGATTACATAATCGCCGCGGAATGTTTCTCCAACGAAATTATGGATTAATACTTCGTCAGTTATTGTTGTTGGTACTCCTTGGTATCCATGGTGCGTATGACGTTGATGCTCGTGGGACAGATTGTGAAGTTGAGGTTTACGATGCGGTTGTGGTTGGAGGTGGTAATGGTACTATTGGCGTTGATGATGGTGGTACTGGTTATGCTGTTGGTGCTGCTGCTGGTGTTTGTAACCTTTGCACCATATTCTCCAAAGCCACTACCCGAGCGCGAAGCTCGTTGACTTCTTCTATTACACCGAGGTGATTGTCGGTTCGGACGAGCGGATAAATAAAATCTAGAATTTGATGTAGTATATAATCGTGACGGGATACTCTGGAAATGAGAGAGAAAATGGTGTTACGGACAGGTTCGCCGGTAAGTACTTCAGATTCTTCGCCAAGAGGGCAATGTGGTGGATGGAAAGGATCGCCTTCTTCTTGTCTCCAATGATTAAGGAGGCTACAAACCCATCCCCAATTCATCCAGAATAGATGATGGCTTATTGGTTGATCCATTCCGGTCACACTGCTTTCGGAGCTGGAGTGGGATTCCACTTCGGAATCCGAGGGACTTGAATGGATGACGAATTCCATTTCGTACGATTAGATAAAGAATTTTTCGATATGTAATGATTTTCTAGCTATTGGATAGTATTCTAATTACATAGAATATCCAAATATATAGAACAAAAGATTTCGTAGATTACGGAGGAACTTACGGAATATATCAGGCAAAGTTTAAAGTAACAGATACGATAAGATATGATTTAGCAGATACGCTAAGATATGAATTTTGTCTATACACTACTCATGCAATTAATGTAGCAAGACGTGTCTAGACTAATAATGATAAGCAGGTAATTTCCTAAGGATGATAAGCAGATGATTTCCTACTAGAAATGATAAGCAAAACTTTTGACATGCAGACACGGTCAAAGTCCAGACTCACTAATGCATCCTAACGACTTATCAATTAGACACACTAATGCAGACCTGGTTCGCTAAGACCACCGCTCTAATACCACATGTAAAGACCCGTCCTAATCTATAAGAATGAATACAATAACATATGATTACATCGCGGGGTATTTGACCTCTATATGATACATTTTACAAACATTGCATTTTTTTAAAAGACAAACTTTCATTACATCGAAAGTTGACAAGTATGCATACCATTTCATAATATCTATCTATAAATGATCTAATCTGTCATTTACTTAATCATAATCTTTACTGAACTCAACGACTTGAATGCAACGTCTTTTGAAATATGCCATGAATGATTCCAAGTAATATCTTTAAAATGAGCTAATGCACAGCGGAAGATTTCTTTAATACCTGAGAATAAACATGCTTTAAAGTGTCAACCAAAAGGTTGGTGAGTTCATTAGTTTATCATAATCATTCATTTCCATCATTTTAATAGACCACAAGAATTTCATTTCCATTTCTCATAAATATACGTCCCATGCATAGATACAAAATCATTCATATGGATTGAACACCTGGTAACCGACATTAACAAGATGCATATAAGAATATCCCCATCATTCCGGGACATCCATCGGACATGATATAAAAACTCGAAGTACTAAAGCATCCGGTACTTTGGATGGGGTTTGTTAGGCCCGATAGATCTATCTTTAGGATTCGCGTCAATTAGGGGTGCACTAATTCTCAAAATTAGTGATGTTCCCTAATTCTTAGGCTACCAAGCAAAAGGGGCATATTCGGCTTCGATCATTCAACCATATAATGTAGTTTCGATTACTTGTGTCTATTTCGTAAAACATTTATAAAAATTCGCATGTATTCTCAGCCCAAAAATATAAAGGGTAAAAAGGCAAATGAAACTCACCATACTGTATTTCGTAGTAAAAATACATATAACGTCATTGAACAAGTGCAAGGTTGGCCTCGGATTCACAAACCTAAATTAATTATATATATTTATGTGTTGGTCAATATTTGTCTAACAAATTAGGTCAAGTCATAGTGTATCACAATCCTAATGCTCGAGACTAATATGCAAAGGTCAACAAAAGTCAATATGACTCAAAATGATTTCCAAAATCTATACATAATTAATATATAGTTTAAATATCGTCATTTTTATATTTTTAAATATTTTTAAAAGAACTATTAGAGTAAATAATATATTTCATTTATTAATAAATAAAATTTTATATAAAATATACTTTTATATATCTTAAGTAATAAAATTTATAAAGTTCATTTAACATCATAAAAATAATATGATAGGTAGTATTAATGTAATTATGTTACACGTAGTAAAACATCTTTGTATTACATATTTATTTGATAAAATAATATCGATAATAATAATAGTAAGTAAAAGTTATATTATTTTGTAATAATAATTATTATTATTCTATTAATAATAATAACAATATTTATATTTGCTAAAATGATATTATGATAAAATGGTAATTCATATTAATAAAAATAATGAAATTTTATATTAACAATGATATTCCTATTAAAATAATAATTTTGTAAAAATGATAGTTTTAATATTAATAATACTTTTAATAATAATAGTGATAAAAATAATGAAAAACGATAATTTTATCTAAATCAATATTTTACAATAATTTAAATTTTATCATGATACTCATACTCATTATTTCCTAATCGGTTTGTTTAATAGCTTTTAATCGTCTTTTATATCGCGTTCGTGTTAATGATAATAATAGTAATCATAATAATTAGGTGTTACTAATATTAATTTTTAATTATAATAATACTAATGATAATAGATATTATGATAATGATAATACTAATTATAACTTTAACTATAATAACGATAGTAATAATAACAATTTTTAATGATAATACTTTTTATTGATGATGATAATAATAATAATAATAACAATAATAATACTAATAATAATAATAATAATAATAATAATAATAATAATAATTAGATAAAAACTATAACGACGATAATAATAATCATTTTTAATAATAATACCAAATTTCAATTGACTATAACTCCAAATCTGTTCATCGAAACCATTCGATATCTAAATGAAAAGTTCTTAATTTTTTCTAGCTTTCCAACGACATGCATATCTTATACCTTATCTCAACCGCATATATAACTAATTCAGGATTCAACATAACCTAACTAAAGGCAATATCAAAAGTACAAACATGCATAATCCTATATACTCGAGCACTTAGTCAGGGATACACTATTAGTATGTAAAAGTTAAATTATGAGTAATCACGTATCAATATTGAGATTCAATATTGTAGGAAAGGTACGTAAACGCAACGGAGACGATAAACACCAGATTGACCTCACGAGCATACCCATGAACCATACCCATCACCTCCATAGCTATAACCCATAATTTCCATAGCCCTATCCTACTCGAAAACCAGTTTTGAAATAGCTCGCTCATGACCTCGTCATAATATTTTATGTATAATAATAATAATAATATCACTCCTAATACTAATACTAATAATAATAAGATTAATATTAATAATCTTAATAATTATAATAATAATAATAATAATAATAATAATAATAATAATAATAATAATAATAATAATAATAATAATAATAATAATAATAATAATAATAATAATATTAATTATATAATTATAACACATAAGGATATAGAGAAGTGTGTGTAACTTATTCCCTGGTCGAGCTTTTATAATCACTTCAGCAATACATCCTCATGCGATTGCATGAGGCTTATGTGTTATGCTCATGCAATCGCATGAGCCTTATTTTACAGCTCAATCGCATTAGTTCTTATGCCGACACTTTTATATTTTTATTATATATATTATATTTAATTTATATAATTACTTATATATTATATTATATTTACGTTCATGGTAAAAATGTAATTTTTACTCAAATGACATGGACGTTGTCACTCAACTCATGTCTTGGTTTCGGTTTTTCAAACGACGTTTCGTACGCTAAGAAAACTAGCCTTTTACGTTACGCGACGTGTACCCTTATTAATAATTTGACTTACTCATCAATAAATTATTTTGTGATAAATGTAACTTGTAAAATTGAGTGTTTTGGTCATTTGCTTCTATAAATCAGTGACTCTTTGTTTGTCAAAATATATTATTTTAAATCAGGACGTTTTATGACTAAGTTAAAATATATATTTTCATTTCAAAATATAAGTTTGAACTCTTTACTTAATATATAGTTTTTCAAAACTAATGATATTCAAAATTTATGTATTTAGGAATTGTTTAAATATCAAGAATTACTATTTCGTAACATTTGTATTTTTAAAGTTTAAAATTGATATACTTTATTTATATAAAACGTTTACAAAGACATTTTAATATTCCAATTACTTTATATTCCAAATCATTTTATCACAAAGGTTATAATAGTAGAAGTTGTTATGTCATAAGACGTTCTTAAAAAGTCTATTATATCGAAATGACGTTTTCGTTTATGAAAGTAAAAATCATATATAAATCATATCAGGTTTCAAGGTTTTAACTTCCATTTTAATCATGACTCGTAGGATTAAGTCTAAAGGAAAATCAAACGTAAGGAATCATCTTAATGTAAAATGTCGATCTATTTAACTTGTCAATATCTATTCTCTAATTTACTTATAATCCCTAATTTCATTTTCACAATACCTAATATGAAGGTTAATTAATTTATCTTATCAAAAATCACGAGGCAATTATTGTAAGGCATGTATTGGAATTTAACAGAAATTTCCACCAATCTGACTTGCTCTCACTACTTGACACTTTGTCCTTACTTGAAGATCACTTTACCATTTATTTCGAATATCGTTAAAAAGGAAAGGTTTTTCTAAATCAAAGTGGACCTTTCAATAGAGACTCGAAATCATAATTCAATGTATTTGATATTTCAATCTTTTGATATTATCTTTTAATTCCATCGATAATTATTCTAAATATATTTTAAAACAAATACGTTTATGTAAAGTATTATACGTCTAATACTTTGTTAACGTTTTTAAGTTATAATATATATATACATATACATATATAATCATATCCGTTCATATAATGGTTCGTGAATCATTGGAATATGGTCGAGGTTAAATGAATGTATGAACACAGTTTAAAATTCTTGATATTCAATTTAACAAACTTTGTTTATCGTGTCGGAAACATATAAAGATTAAAGTTTAAATTTGATCGAAAATTTCCGGGTCGTCACACGTTTCCTTTGGGTTTAAGTATATATGCATGTAGCAGAATACATTTTCACCAAAAAAAAAAGGGAAATTGTAATTCCCCATTCTGACCTTTTGGTAAGTTTTAAGTAAAGAAAAGAATGTTTGCATGAATGGCTAAGCTGAATACTCTTGATAAAAAATGCGAGATTTATTAATGCATACCAACATTTAAAGACCTCAATCGAATAATATGCTTAAACATTATGAAAAATATATATTAGTGGTGACAAAATATATGTCTTCCAGTCAACAAGGCCAGATATTAAGCGTGTTTAATACGGGTCAAGGTAAATGACCCACCAGCACTTTTATGTCCATTGTTTAGAACATCATAAGCATTTGATGCATTACCCTGATCGTGAAAGCTTCATTAAAGAACTAATATAGTATTTTAAACTGAATTGTCTGAATACTTACTAAGTTACTATGAAACTTTCAATATGTAGTATAATGTTTTTGTTGAGTCCCCAAAACAATTAAGGATTTAATTATGACAAAACTGTAATTTATTTGCACTAAAATGTTATGTGCAGCCAGCACAAGTTTGTTTATGTATAGACAGCAAATATATAACAACCCTCATTTTTCCATTCTGAATTTACCAGATTTCCCTTAGGGTTTCAATGTCATATTATGTGCCTTATCATTAGGGTTGTTATCCATATCGACAAATGAACAAAAAATTTAAGCTTTCATTAAATCATCGTGTGTATTGTTAAAACCCTAATATTATTTAAAACCCTAAACCTAATCCTAAGCATTAAGTGTTAAACCCTAATACCATTTAACATTAAACTCTAACCCTAATACTAAAATAAACTATATGTAATAATATCAAATGATGACATTTGTAAAATTAAAAACTAATTAGAACCTAATTAAATATTTATAAAAGTTAGGGACTAATAAATAATCAGATAAAATGTAAATTTAAATGTAACCCTGATAATAATAATATATATATATATATATATATATATATATATATATATATATATATATATATATATATATATACATATATATATATATATATATATATATATATATATAAACCACATAAATAAATAATAAGTGCCGGTTAAAAAAAATATAAATAACAAATGTTAGTAAAAGAAATCGGCTAGTTGTAAAAAAAAATAGGGAATGAACTTGATCACTAAGTTTCCCTAATCCTAGTTAAATCCTAATACACTCCTTAATCTCCAAGTTAACTTAGAGTCCTAATTTTGATCCAACATATGATTTGTTCCCTATAAAAGGCATCATGATATTCCATAATCTCATCACTAAAATAACCCATTAAACTTGCTGAAATTAGTCGACTAAATCCCCAGCTTTTCCCTCCCTTTAAAGTCGACTAAATAAACCTCCACAACCCTCTACCTGCATCGACTAATTCCAGCCTTTTTCCCTTCTTCCTTGTCGACTAAAAACCATCCTTCACAGCCCTTTAGGTCGATTCATAAATCTCCCAAAAACAAAAGCCTGCATCGACTCGCAAATCATCACACAACAGCCTATTTTTCCTGCCTGAGTTCGTGGTCTCATACAGCCATAAAATTTGACTTTTGCTCTTGTTTTTACTGTAACATTCGACCACTACAACGGCCCAATAATCTGCTGTGTTTCCTACTTGTTTGCGAGCCAAAACAGCCCAAGAAACTCTTGTTTTGGTTCGTGATTTTCTGCTGTATTCAGCTCCTGTTTGGACACCAAAACAGACCCAATAATTGATCAAATTGTTGCTGCAAAACCTGCTGTACTTCCTGGTTCTGTCGTGATCAAAGAAGACCCAAAGCAGCCTCTTTTTGGGTCGTGTCTTCTTGGTGTTGCTGCTGCTGCAATCTGCTTCTGTTTTCTGGTTTTCCTGTTTCGTATCATCATCATCATCCTTAGTCTCAATCTTAGTAAGGTATACCTAAAAACCTAGTTAATCTTGTTCTTAATTCAAAAATTTATAAGTATCATATTAAGTATTAAGAAGTATGATCTTGATCAAGTATTAGTTATTAATAAGAATATTATGATTTTATGTGTTAAAGGTTGATAATGAATATGAATTATAAGATGAATTAAGTATAAATATGATATAGGGAATGTGTGAGTTAATGAGGTTAAAAAAAAAAAAATTATAAAAGATGGTTAATGGAATTTAGTTGTTAATAATGTAAATAAAGATTTTGATTCGATAGGAAGTTAGTATGATTATGAAGTGGTAATAATTAGATAATGAATAAGAATTGATTATGATTATTATGATTAGGGTTAAAAGATTTAAATTATGATTATGATATAGATTATGAAAAGGAATGGTTTGTGTAATAAAGACTAGGGTTATAAGTTTCGATAATACATATGGATGATAAGGATTGGAGTTATGGATATGATTAGTTATTATGATAAAAAGTTATGATTTTATGTGATGATTAGGTTAGGTTATGATAAAAGGTGGTGATTTGAATTAGTAAAGTAATTATAATCGTGGTGTACGTGCATGCATGCACGCATACGTACGTATGTACCTGTATACATTGTAGATATATGTGTGTGTGTGTATATGTAAATATATACATACGTATATATGTATGTGTATATATGTAGGTATATGTACGTGTGTATGTATGTATGAATGTGTATTATGTAAGTATTATAATAAGTTAGTAAACATAATAATAAAAAGTAATAAGTATATATATATATATTTATCATCTTATACTTATATATATGTAACACATATACCTAATATATATATTACCATATAGTTATGAACACATACATGTATAATAATAAATAAAGAATGTATATATATGTATGTATCACATATGTATAATTATATATGTAACATATAATGATAGGTAAATATATATAAAGGTCGAATAATTAAAGATTAATAATACTATTATTAGTATAACCTATACGCATACCTATATGGTAACACTTAATAACACTAAGTATATTATCATTAATATAAATTTAAGCTTTTCTCGAGAATGGTCACTGTTAATATAGTTTACTATATTAATAAACAAACTTTATGTCTATTAGACATTAACTAATCGAACATAATATCTCTAGGTTGAGATCTCCGTGTTCAACACTCCGATCATATAACTTGCCTGGAATATCTATCTGCTATTAAGGTGAACTTCATAGCCCCGCTTTTTAACTTTCTTTATTACTTATTTTATAACTTTTGGGGTGAGACACATGCTTGCTTTTAAACTGTTTTACGATTAGACACAAGTACTCAAACTTTCTTTTGATTAGTTCAAACTGTTTGCTAACATGCTTTGATTCATGCTTTATCCCTACCATGATATCGTTAATTGCTACATATAAAGGCAAGCTTAGTTATTGTGATAGCGCTATTGAGGGTGACGTCTCTATCCGGATGATCGCTGGTCAATGGATACATAATAATGATGAACGACACGAACGTGATGTGTTTAGGGTAACTAATGGTTAGTATCGATATCATATACACCAGCACTACTTCCGAACTGATTAAACCGCTTATTTAAATCTTGTGGTCTAATAACTTGTTACAATTGTTAAACCTATGTTGTTCACTCAACCATTTTGGTTGACACTTTTAAGCATGTTTTGTCTCAGGTACTTAGATATATTGCTTCTGCTGTAGAACTCTGCTGTTACTTAGAAGTCTAGCCGAGCACTGGGACCAGAGTTAACATCCGCGTCAATGGCGATTTTGGCAGGGTGTTACAGTTGGTATCAGAGCCAGGTTATAGGCAACTAGGTTACATTAGTGTGGCTAACATGAATAGTTAGGATGCATTAGTGAGTCTAGTCTGTAACCGAGTTGTTCATTTGCATTGATTATTTGCATTACATTCTAGATTATGTGCAATAAGTTCACTTATATTTGTTATGCCTAGAACTCCTATACCATTCAAATCTTTAGAAATACTTTGCTATAGGAACTATACTTACACGTCTGACTCTTAGAATAAGAGCCATGACTTACTTGCATTCCAATAATAGAATGCCACCAAACCTATCTCATTATAGGAGAGCCAAGGCTTGTTATAGAGAACAAGGATTGCATTCTACGTGTGCCTTATGTGGGTGCCTTAGCAATCTTTAGGTCTATAACCTTTCCTGCCTTAGTTTTAAGCGCTTTCCCTTAATCTTTATAATGCTATTTCATCTTACTACCTGCTTTTACCTCTGTTGATATTCTGTATCCTTTCCTAAGGATATCAAGCCAAAACCCTATCATCTTGCCTGATCCCGACCCTAAAGGATCGATTAGTATGTGATTGTTATCATATTCATACATATCTTATGACCTGACTTCGCCATTGTGATTCAAAGTATTCTTGACTCACGCGAAGGGATGTCACTCATGACTCAACATTCCAACGTCAACTTTGATCACATGTCCTGACCACGTGAGATGATATTGAAGTGGAAGTATGAATTATTGAAATATAATGACGCTTGGCTGACGTGATTATATTACAGTAATTCATATAGAAATTCCAATATCATGACATATGGAATAGAAAGTGAATCAAAGAAAAATTTCCAAGCCATTCATTCAAAAATCTTAATGTTATTACAAGAAGGGTAATTATCATCTGATTTATAGATATACGAAGAGATCGTTACGATCAAACCATCTATCTCATACCCATGAGTAGATTAACAAATTCCCCTATGCCATGAAAGTTGTAAAGCTTGACATTCTTTCTTTCTTAAACAACTTATCTCTTTGACGCTTAATTATCACATCCCCACTGGAAGGAAGAATGCATGTTCTTAAGTGACCTGAAGTGACACCCCCGAAACTTCTTCGAAGTATGCCTCCTGTTATCTGCAATTACGCTCCTAGTGTAGATTTTCATAAACCCATTAGGAAACCGTCAAAGATAAGCGACAACCACTCGCAAGATTTTCATTTGAATATTCAAACGAAGATATTATAAACACCACATTCACTATCACGTTCTCATACTCTACCATTCATATCTCACTTGTCAGCAACAGCTTCACACATGAACATTTTGAATTTTCAAGAACATACGCCCTAATAATAGTCAACAACCGTATTTAAAAACAATAGATTTCATTACATCGCAACATTGTTGCTTAAAATAACCCGGAATTTTCAAAATACCTTCACCCGATCTTCGTCAATCTTTTTCCAACTTGTAACCTCCGAAATATGAAAATCCTGTTACCAAAATTTTTCATACATTGTTTTACTGTGCGATCCTCTCGAAATTTTATAAAATATTTACTTCCATTCGTGCAAATTTTATAAATCGTATATGTTTATATAATAAAGTAAATAAAATTTACCTTTACTTATTTTTCACTAGTACATATAAAATTTTACACTCACTTTTCTCAAATCAATTCTTTTATTCAAAAGATATTTTACTTAAAATAGTACATGTTGTACATAACTCTAGTTTTACTAAGAACTTCGTTTCCTTTTTAAATTGTCACCTTAAATGACTCGAACTTCTGTAAAAATATTCTTTGCTTGTTTATAAAAAAAAATTTGTGATATTCTACACCACGTATTAATCACAATACCTCTTGTCCTTCAAAACTTACCATTAAGTTCACCATTCAAAACTCTATGTTCTCAGTAACTTTTCCCTTTGTAAGATTAACCGTTGAAAAGATTTTACTTCTGATATCTCACGGTGAAACCACAGCGACCTCGTAAAACATCAATTCTATGATTTAATATCTTTTAGCCACAAGAAAGCATTTCTCGGAAATTTCCTCACCCGGTGTAAACTATTCTATGTAGCCAATGATTCATATTTCTTTTCATCCGCACTTAAACTCATAAGTGAATGATAGATCGACTCGCCATCTGAGCGAGAACGTCTTTCTCATTAAGAGATCACACATTTTCGTATGGTTTCCTTTTAGTAATATGAATCTATAATCCTCGCTATCTTCTCTAAAGGAGTTACCTTAAATGCATATGACATTTATTTATTCACTCCAAATATCTCTTTTCGTTGGTTGCAACTAGATGAATATCCTAGATAAGGGTTTGACCTCTGTTTCGACCTAACGGAAATCATAATCATAAAGTTACATTCGACAGTGTGCCTCCAAAATTTCTTCCAAGGATAAGTTCACATGTATTGTAATATATTGGACAATATCTTTTCCACAAGACCATTTTTGAGGGCATCTTAGTAATCATGGCTTGCTTTGCATATAAGCCTGGTTAGTGACTCCTCAGCTGGAATGTCATTTCGTCTATTCACAATAGATATTTCTTGAAAACCAAAGGTATCATGTCAATGGTTATCTTTCGGAATTTGAAGTCGGTACCATCTCTAACAAACACAAGTCATATATTAAACTACATGGCTGTGATCTACCTCCGCATTGATAATAAAATGCACTCCATAGAAGAACCTGTAGAAGTTATGGATTGTGAGATCAAACGTTTAGAAACAGGACAACAATTCCTATTGTTAAAAATCTGTTGGAATTCGCGTAGAGGCCCCGAGTATACCTGGGAACGTGAAGACCAACTTAGACGAAAATATCCACATCTCTACCGTAATGCGTCCGAGAAGATCTTCCTGAAACTTCGGGACGAAGTTTAAATTAACGGGGAGGTACTATAACAACCCTCATTTTTCTATTCTGAATTTACCAGATTTCCCTTAGGGTTTCAATGTCATATTATGTGCCTTATCATTAGGGTTGTTATCCATATCGATAAATGAACAAAAAATTTATGCTTTCATTAAATCATCGTGTGTATTGTTAAAACCCTAATATTATTTAAAACCCTAAACCTAATCCTAAGCATTAAGTGCTAAACCCTAATACCATTTAACATTAAACTCTAACCCTAATACTGAAATAAACTATATGTAATAATATCAAATGATGACATTTGTAAAATTAAAAACTAAATATAACCTAATTAAATATTTATAAAAGTTATGGACTAATAAATAATCAGATAAAATGTAAATTTAAATGTAACCCTGATAATAATAATAATAATAATATATATATATATATATATATATATATATATATATATATATATATATATATATATATATATATATATATAAACCACATAAATAAATAATAAGTGCCGGTTAAAAAAAATATAAATAACAAATGTTAGTAAAAGAAATCGGCTAGTTGTAAAAAAAATAGGGAATGAACTTGATCACTAAGTTTCCCTAATCCTAGTTAAATCCTAATACACTCCTTAATCTCCAAGTTAACTTAGAGTCCTAATTTTGATCCAACATATGATTTGTTCCCTATAAAAGGCATCATGATATTCCATAATCTCATCACTAAAATAACCCATTAAACTTGCTGAAATTAGTCGACTAAATCCCCAGCTTTTCCCTCCCTTTAAAGTCGACTAAATAAACCTCCACAACCCTCTACCTGCATCGACTAATTCCAGCCTTTTTCCCTTCTTCCTTGTCGACTAAAAACCATCCTTCACAGCCCTTTAGGTCGATTCATAAATCTCCCAAAAACAAAAGGCTGCATCGACTCGCAAATCATCACACAACAGCCTATTTTTCCTGCCTGAGTTCGTGGTCTCATACAGCCATAAAAGTTGACTTTTGCTCTTGTTTTTACTGTAACATTCGACCACTACAACAGCCCAATAATCTGCTGTGTTTCCTACTTGTTTGCGAGCCAAAACAGCCCAAGAAACTCTTGTTTTGGTTCGTGATTTTCTGCTGTATTCAGCTCCTGTTTCGACACCAAAATAGACCCAATAATTGATCAAATTGTTGCTGCAAAATCTGCTGTACTTCCTGGTTCTGTCGTGATCAAAGAAGACCCAAAGCAGCCTCTTTTTGGGTCGTGTTTTCTTGGTGTTGCTGCTGCTGCAATCTGCTTCTGTTTTCTGGTTTTCCTGTTTCGTATCATCATCATCATCCTTAGTCTCAATCTTAGTAAGGTATACCTAATAACCTAGTTAATCTTATTCTTAATTCAAAAATTTATAAGTATCATATTAAGTATTAAGAAGTATGATCTTGATCAAGTATTAGTTATTAATAAGAATATTATGATTTTATGTGTTAAAGGTTGATAATGAATATGAATTATAAGATGAATTAAGTATAATTATGATATAGGGAATGTGTGAGTTAAATGAGGTTAAAAAAAATATAAAAGATGGTTAATGGAATTTAGTTGTTAATAATGTAAATAAAGATTTTGATTCGATAGGAAGTTAGTATGATTATGAAGTGGTAATAATTAGATAATGAATAAGAATTGATTATGATTATTATGATTAGGGTTAAAAGATTTAAATTATGATTATGATATAGATTATGAAAAGGAATGGTTTGTGTAATAAAGACTAGGGTTATAAGTTTCGATAATACATATGGATGATAAGGATTGGAGTTATGGATATGATTAGTTATTATGATAAAAAGTTATGATTTTTATGTGATGATTAGGTTAGGTTATGATAAAAGGTGGTGATTTGAATTAGTAAAGTAATTATAATCGTGGTGTACGTGCATGCATGCACGCATACGTACATATGTACCTGTATACATTGTAGATATATGTGTGTGTGTATATGTAAATATATACATACGTATATATGTATGTGTATATATGTAGGTATATGTACGTGTGTATGTATGTATGAATGTGTATTATGTAAGTATTATAATAAGTTAGTAAACATAATAATAAAAAGTAATAAGTATATATATATATTTATCATCTTATACTTATATATATGTAACACATATACCTAATATATATATTACCATATAGTTATGAACACATACATGTATAATAATAAATAAAGAATGTATATATATGTATGTATCACATATGTATAATTATATATGTAACATATAATGATAGGTATATATATATATAAAGGTCGAATAATTAAAGATTAATAATACTATTATTAGTATAACCTATACGCATACCTATATGGTAACACTTAATAACACTAAGTATATTATCATTAATATAAATTTAAGCTTTTCTCGAGAATGGTCACTGTTAATATAGTTTACTATATTAATAAACAAACTTTATGTCTATTAGACATTAACTAATCGAACATAATATCTCTAGGTTGAGATCTCCGTGTTCAACACTCCGATCATATAACTTGCCTGGAATATCTATCTGCTATTAAGGTGAACTTCATAGCCCCACTTTTTAACTTTCTTTATTACTTATTTTATAACTTTTGGGGTGAGACACATGCTTGCTTTTAAACTGTTTTACGATTAGACACAAGTACTCAAACTTTCTTTTGATTAGTTCAAACTGTTTGCTAACATGCTTTGATTCATGTTTAATCCCTACCATGATATCGTTAATTGCTACGTATAAAGGCAAGCTTAGTTATTGTGATAGCGCTATTGAGGGTGACGTCTCTATCCGGATGACCGCTGGTCAATGGATACATAATAATGATGAACGACACGAACGTGATATGTTTAGGGTAACTAATGGTTAGTATCGATATCATATATACCAGCACTACTTCCGAACTGATTAAACCGCTTATTTAAATCTTGTGGTCTAAAAACTTGTTACAATTGTTAAACCTATGTTGTTCACTCAACCATTTTGGTTGACACTTTTAAGCATGTTTTGTCTCAGGTACTTAGATATATTGCTTCCGCTGTAGAACTCTGCTGTTACTTAGAAGTCTAGCCGAGCACTGGGACCAGAGTTAACATCCGCGTCAATGGCAATTTTGGCAGGGTGTTACAAAATATTGCTGCGTCGAGTGTTTAGTTTGCTGCTTAGTCTACCAGCACAAGGTAGACAGTGTTCTTCAATTAGCACAAGATGTGTACTCAGCAATTCAAGAATATCAAGTGTCTCAGTAATGAAGAACCAGCGCAGCTGGAATGCAGCTTACTACACAAGACAGCTATGCTCCATTACAAGCATAGTGGTTTCCTGAGTGGTCTACATCAATTGTACTATTCAACAGAAGTCAAATACAAAGTTGAACAGAAAAGGACACATGTCGGCGGCTGACAAGTGACCTTACAAGACCACGTGGGAATGCAGAAGTTTAACGCATGTGCAGACATGTGCTATACTTTGTCAAGGCCTAGGGAACACAACATTCTATTTGTTTAAACAAATAGTGGTGCCAAACCGAATTGTGGTGTTCCTGCAAATAGCTACCAAAGAGGAAAGAGGAGAGCACGCTCTCTGATGCAGTTGTCCCCACAAGTACAGACATCCTATGTACCAGTGGATAATGGAACAATTACACGGATAAAAGGACTACTATAAATTGTTGTATCCACTATTGTAACAACTAGTGGTGTGGGTTTTATTATTTAGAGTCCAAAACGTGTAATAGCTTTAAGTTTATCCTCATAGCTATAATCTAGGTAAATCTGTATCAATCAACTATCATTCCGTCAAGGATAGTTGTAATTCTTTGTGATTTAATCAATAAAGAACAACCGTTGAAAAATTACC
Organism: Rutidosis leptorrhynchoides; assembly: GCF_046630445.1. Classification (NCBI taxonomy): domain Eukaryota; kingdom Viridiplantae; phylum Streptophyta; class Magnoliopsida; order Asterales; family Asteraceae; genus Rutidosis; species Rutidosis leptorrhynchoides. The sequence goes on from NC_092342.1 coordinate 279,313,041, forward strand.
TTTGACTCTATTTAAATTACATGCTTGAATACTAAATTGTGTTTAACTGTAAGTTACTTAAAAGAAATTGTATTCACCCCCCTCTACAATACTCCTGTTGTTAATCAATGGACCAACAGTTTTCATATAATTGGGTAAAAGTTGCCACCTTTGACTTTATAGTTAAGGGTTTGTATTTTATGTGTATTCAATTGCCTTTACTAAATGACAAATTTTTTCAAGAGCCTTGATAATATCTTGACATGCATAGAGAATTTTATTACCTTGGGATCATGATAATTTATTAGTTTACTACAAAGTTCCATTACCCATTAACATATGGATTAAAATCTTAAATGCCTATAAGTGGTTAAACTTTAGAAATTAGAGAACAACATCAATGGGGACTCCAGGCTTCTTGACTGATAATATTTTCGTTCTTTTTACCTTTCCTGTTTACATGATGTGCATGTAGTTGCGTATCTACATGGCTGCATATTGATTGGTCAATTGCTTTTTTTAGGTACATTCCCCTCAATCGGATTAATTGCGATTCAAGTCCTGATGTGGACTCTTCTTTTCCTTCTCTTTCCGCACACGAAGAAATCGAGGAAGGGGGGTCGACGACCCTTATCCGATGCAACCTTAAATCTGTTGAGGCTGCTGCTAAGGTCTTGATAACTCCTAATAACTACTATTATAAGTATAAATTTTGCAATTGTCCAACTCATATTTAAGTATTCAAATTTGATTCTTGTACTATTCATATTCCAAATTACTAAGTGAAAATATATGTCAGGTGCGTACTTTGGAAGTTAGTGGGAGCTTGGCTGATGAAGTTAGGAATTTTGAATTTAATTGTTTAGGGGAGGTTAGACTCTTAAGCGTCTTTAAACACCCATGCATCGTAAAAAATTTGGGCCATCAGATATCTACCAAGTGGGTCCCATCACAAAATGGAACACCTGATCATCGTATATTGCAGTCTGCCATTTATATGGAACATGTCAAAGGGGGTTCATTAAAGGTAATTAATTTTCTAATGCAATTTATCTAATACTTAGAGTTAGATGTACAGAAGTTCTTTTCTTAATTTATCTATTATGTTATTCCATTTCTGTATAACAGCATTATTTAGAGAAGCTTGCAAGATCGGGTAAAAAGCACGTTCCTTTGGACTTGGCTTTGCAAATTGTTAAAGATATTGCATGGGCATTATCCGAGGTCCATTCCAAAGAAGTAATACATCGTGACTTGAAGAGCGCAAATATATTGATTGACCTTGATGATAAAAAATCTGATGAATTACCAATTGTTAAACTATGTGATTTTGATAGAGTGGTACCTTTACGTTCTCCGTTGCACACATGTTGTATTGGTCATATGGGGATACCTCCACCTGATGTTTGCGTTGGAACACCTCGTTGGATGGCCCCTGAAATCTATCGGACTATTCATGATCCACGTTTGTATGGACTGGTATGGTATTGTTTTTTTATATGAAAATTATTCTATATGTGCAAAATTAATACTATATGCTAAGCTGGAGTGCTGGAGTAACAATGATAGTTAACTTACTTAGGGTGTGTTTGTTTGCCTCTTAATCGAATAGTTTGATATCGAATTTGAACCATTTAGTATTCAATGCCTTTGTTTTTGACATCTGGTGACAAATGATGTTGACCGTTCAACAATATGTGTCGAACCATTCAGAGTTGAATTACACTCTAAATCATTAAGCACATATATTTCCTTTTTTATACTCGTTAAATCATATCTGGAACACTTGTAAAACAATGATATTATTTATTCATTTAAAAGGTTTACACACTGATTTTACATCATTAATAGAATTCATTCATAATGATTATCAAACAAATTATCGTCGTTAAGAACCAAGTTCAGTTAGAACCTTCAGAATCATTCAGATTTTGAACGACTTGATCATTCCGCTTTATTAAAAGCACCCTTAATTACTATTCACGGGACTTGTTATCTTTAAAGTCCATCTCATATCTGATATCTTGTATTTTTTTGTTATTGTTTACTGTAGGAAGTAGATATATGGTCTTTCGGATGCCTACTGCTTGAGCTATTAACTTTGCGAGTGCCTTATGCGGGGCTGCTAGAGTCTGAAATTCACGAGCTCCTATTTGTATGTTCAACTATCTGTTCTCCCGGTTTATTTTGCATACATTCTATAGAGAATTTTATAGTAATTAAACCTAGCTTGTGCTTCTTAAACGAATTCACACACACACACACACACACAAAACAGTTAGAAATGGTTCAAGGGTGAGAATTGATGATAATTTTTTTTTTTTTTTTTTTTTTTTTTTTTTTTTTTTTTGTAATGTGATTTTTTTCGCAGAGGGGGAAAAGGCCAGTGTTGACTGATGAATTAGAGGCCATGGGTCCAGGTGAAGATACTGATGTGGCTAAATCTGAATCTAAAACCGAGGAATACAAAAAAGAAAAAACCATGAGATTTTTAATTGATATTTATCGGCAATGTACCAAGGAGGATCCAAGCGATCGTCCAACAGCAGAGGAAATTTACCAATTACTATGTGATTTCTCAGATTCGAGTAGTGTACAAGTATAATCTTATTGTTTCAGCTAGGATGTTATTAGGTTATGATTATTGTATTATTAGTAGTCAGTTAGTCACTAATGTATCACTTGTATGTCTGTTGTAATTTATTTCCGGGGTATTGGAGCTCAGGTGAAGTCGATTATGAACCTGATTTATTCCGTTTCGAAAACTGTTACTTTCATTTTCCTTTTAGTTTCATGTTATTATCAATATGAATTATGAATCAGCATAGTCCAATTTCTACATACTGCTAAAGAAAGACTAATATTAGCAATTGGCATGTTGTATCAATTGTAACTTGTAAGGTTAGTTATTTGGAATAAACAAATTTAATTTAAAAGGTATTGGTAGTATGTTAAATTAAGGTTACGGAAATCACTACTTCAGGACATTCTATAAACTTCAGTTTTTTTTTTTTTTTTTTTAGCTAATTCACCATTTATATGATTATTAAACACATTTAACACATTGAGCATCACTATTTTTATCTTAATGAAATGAATAGTTACACTAAGGAACTTGAAAGTTTTGTAATTATATTATTAGTTTTTTTTGTTGTTATAGATAACGGGTAACTTTTTAGTGTGTTTACATTCAGTAAAATCTGTATATCATGAGAAGCATATAATGTGGCTGTGTATATTGTGATATGAATTTTGGTAGGTATTGAAGTGAAATATGCAAGTGTGGATGTGTGATTTGTCATTGATTAGCTTATGTGCATGGGCCTCGTGAAATAAATGCAAGTTTTCATTATTTCGATTTGTCTCTCGGAGTCTCGGTATTATAAATGTCAATATTTTATGTTTTTTGGGACATGTATATGAAGATGATTTACTTATAAGCCATATTCTCTTATCCATCTGTTGACGTAGCTTAACCCATAACCTAATTGTGTCCCTAAGATTGAAAGAATACGTCGTTCACGTTTGTTATCAAGTTAAAACCGTTTGTAATTGTAGGTGCTGGTTTTATCGAGACATACTAGGTATTTTGTGAGTGATGTTACAGGGTTGTAAGAAAATAGTGAGTAAGACTTATAATTGTGAAGGTTGTGTGGGGGGTTTAGGAGTGTTTATTTTTAAATTGATTAACTCGAAAATCGAATTGAATAAAATTCGAGAAAAACCGAAACGAATTTGATTTCGGTTTAGCTTCGTTTTTCAAATTCGTTTTTCAAATTCGTTTTTCAAATTCGATTTTCTGTTCGATTTCGGTTTACTTTTTCGAATTCAATTTAACCAAAAGTCGTATTTAAAAACCGAATTTGACTAATAACAAGTATTCGGGTTGGCCCGCTTCGCTGGGCCCAAATTCGGTAGCCTGAAAAGAAAAGAAAAACGTAACTCCAAGGTTCGAACCTGCGCCCTTTAAATTTCAACAAACCTCCTTACCAACTGATCTACGATTTCACTTTGATAAATTTATAGTTTGTTTAATATACATCTTATAGATTAGAGGGTTGGTGAAAGTAAAAAATTAGTCAAAAGGGGATGAAATTTAATATAAGGTAAAAACTGAGGGGTAATGGTGATAAAATTGCAAAAAAAATTCAAATGAATAGTGCCATTTTTTGTCTTTTTCTGTTTTCTAATTGAATCTATGTATAATATTTTAACATATTATTAATTATTATTATTATTATACATATATATGTCTTAATCAAAAGGGAAGCAATTTTTTGGGAGAAGGGGGGGAGAACCCCAATTACTAAACCCTAAAAAAAAACTTAGAAGAATATATTACTCATATGCATGTTTTCATTTTTTTTTCAAGCGTTTTTCCGTCAAAATAATAACATTCATCACAAAGTGTCTTTTTTAAATGTTGATATTTTCATGTGATCTTGATGCTCGAAAAAAGTTCGAAAAAAGTTTACTTCCCCCCACTTCCCCCCCCCCCCCCCCAAAAAGTGATTCCTCTTGATTATATATATATATATATATATATATATATATATATATATATATATATATATATATATATATATATATATATATATACAATTTTAAAAATAAAAAGGCATATTTAAAATCGATTTTTTATGATTATTTTGGTTAAATAGTATATTTTTTAGGTTTCGGCATTAATCGAAACCGGACTGAATTCAAATTTGGTTTGCGTTTCAATTTCGATTTTCGGTTTTGCCTTCAAAATTTTCAAAAGAAATCGAGAAAATTGAAAACTAGACTGTTGAATACTCTTAGGAGGCTTTTTCTGAGGCCTTTTGGATGATGTATCAAAATTGAACGACTGTATAATATGTATTTCCAGACTCATTGTATATGTCACCCTAAAATTAGCAACATGACTCGCTAGTCACTTTATAGCCTCGTTTGATCAAGGGTTGCAATCTTTTTGTTGCTTTTCATTCAATTATTTAAAAGTGTTGATTGATGTCGTTTAAATATCATAAAAATATCATAAGTAGACTTTTTAAACTAAATACCCTCTATTTCCTCACCAAATATTGACTTTTTATGTATGTTCATTTTCCCTTTTTACACTCATGGTTTTATTACATGGTAAAAAAAAATAAAAAATCATGTGTGATTCTACTTTTGTTTCTTCCCATTACAACTTTTAAAGTTTTTATTCCCAAATCCCAATGTATAGTTTACCCTCTCTATTTCGTTTTTATGAGCATTTCTGGTCGGAGGTCCTTTAAGAAGCAATCTCTTTGCTCTAGAGTAGAAGGAAGGACGACCTTATCTAGTCGCGGGTTCTATACCTGCTGGTGAAATAGTGACTTCATTCTAATCTAAGGTACGAGAAATGATTGTCTACACCCACCTCCCCATACCCTACATTCGTGAGATTGAGTATTGTTGTTGTTGTTGTATAGTTCTCCTCGAGTAAACTAAATAAATGTCAAATTGTGTAGCTTTCGGTAGTTAAAAAGCATTGTGTTTAGAAATTGTGATGTAGTCTAGCGGTTGGTGGCATGCCTCCTTTAGGGGAGGTCAGAAGCTCGACCCCCGTTGGCTACATATTAATCCACAATTTCATCACTGCCATGAAGTTCCACTCATGGCACCTTTCCCACATCCAGGGGCGAAAATTAGAAGGGACAGGGGGCAGCCGCCCCCAGTGGATTTGCAATTTTTAATGCAAAAATTTTGGTTTTTCGATTTTGTCCCCGATGGAATTTTATTTTTTTGCCCCAAAATCTCCATATTTTACCCCAAACCTCCATATTTTGTCCAACAAACCTCAATATTTTGCCCAAAAACCTCCACATTAGCCCCAAAACCTCCATATTTTGCCCAAAAAAAGTTGCTACGTTTTTAAAAAAAAATTGGCGCCGGTGAAAAAAATTCCTGCTTCCGCCATTGCCCACATCGCGTTGGGGGTAAAGGGGAGGGGGTTTTACTGTGATGCCCCGTACTAAATCAATGTGTACGGACCATCAACAACAGGATCATTACAAGGTCAAACACTATATGCGGTTTCAAAATAAGTTTGCATTCATGAATAAAGGTGACGTTTTAACCAACGTCAAATGTTTAACAACTAAAAGTATGCTTCTACGAATAGCAAGCAATAATAGTACGTGACCCATAGGTCGTTACAAATACATCGTTTCAAAAGTAATATAGTTTGAATGCAAAATAAACGTTTCATGCGGTGACATCTCTAATAAGCGCAGCGGGTGTCTACAAAGCATGACTAGTACAGCGGAAGCAAGCAAACCTTAAGCACCTGAGAAAAACATGCTTAAAAACGTCAACACAAAGGTTGGTGAGCTATAGTTTAAGTATAACAGTAATGTAAGGTAGGCCACGAGATTTCAGTACTTCAACAGCGTTTCAAAACAGTATGAAAAGTATATGTATAACCGTGGGCACTTGGTAACTAACCTAACGTTTATCACCCCCTAAAAGTACACTTGGCGAGTGCGTATGTTTACGAAGTATTAAACTCCCGTTAAATGCTAGCGCTACTAGCCCGAGTGGGGATGTCAAACCCTATGAATCCATATCTAAGATTCGCGTTCACCGGTTCAAAGACCAATGACTAAACGTTACCGAGCTAAGGGGAAAGTTTATGCCGTTGTATAACCCACACATATATAAAGTTTAAGTACTCGTGCCTAGTATGTAAAACGTAAAATGCGCATGTATTCTCAGTCCCAAAATAGTTAAAGTAAAAAGGGATGCTATAACTCACAGTGGAAAGTAGTAAAAGTCGATACGCGGGAATAGTAAGCAAGTGGTTGGTCCGGAAGGTCCTCAACCTAAGTCAAAAGTTACTAAGTCGGTAAATCGTTCCCAAAGGTTTAAATGTATGTAAATTAGGTCTTAAGTACCATCATCATTCATCATTAAACAAAAAGTGTAAAGTAAGTTTTAAGTCAAGACTAGGGTTTGAAATAATGGCTGATTTCGTTCAGTCGTCACGACCCCTATACAAACTGAAATGAGGTGAGACCAGTGGCCATGGTTCCATATATGAGTCCCCTAGAGTCTGACCAATTTTCAGAACCAAACTCATCTTCGTTTGACCGTGGTGACGGTTTAAGTGCGAGTAGGTCAGAAATTTCAGCACAACGTTAATAGGGTGTAGTGACTTTCGGGAGGCCATAGATCCTAAACCGTAACTCGGATTAAGACGAGGTCTAAACGGAAAATAATCTACTCGAACCGAAATAACTGAAAATCAGTTTTAAAGTAGCCCAGGTAGTCTGATCAGTTCCAGAAACAGTAGCTAAAGGTGTTCCGGTGGGTTCTTGGTGCTTGATGCTCATCACGGTTCTCATCCTTGATGCGTATAGTTTCAAGTGTACAACTCGTTGATGGGTTTGCATCATCTTAACCAAGATTTGACCATCATAACACTAGTGTAAGGCTAATATAAGTTGCACAACTCACTTAAGAGTTGTATGTAGTTTGATGAACCAAAGTTACATCAAGATCTTAGATCCGACATATACATGAGTTACAAAAGTAATATTAAGCTACAAACTTGAAAGTAAACTAAATAATCAAGATCTTAAGTTGTAGAACTTAGATCTTAGCTAGATCTTAAAGATCCTAGACTAGAAAGTCTAGATCTAGTGTTCTTAAGTTAGATCCTAAGTTACAAAACTTGGATCTACACTTTAATGAAACCATAAGTTATGAAACTTAGATTTTCAACTTGAAGAATGTATGTAAGCTTGTAAGCTCTTATTTACAACAAAATTAGAAGACTATAAGTTATATAAACTTAGATCCAACATAAGTATATGAATTTATAACTAGAAGGTTATACTTCCATGTTCTTGACCTTATAAAGTTAACTTTAGTTCAAGATAAATGAGATTAAGATTAACTAGTAACACTTGACCAAGCTTATCAAGGTTCACGAATTTAAAGCATGTACAAAGTAGGAAATAAGTTAAATTTACAAGTGACAAGTTCATGGTTGTTCATACTTTAAAGATTCAAGCCAAGGCTTTGATCTTTTAAGAAAGTAAACCTTAAGTTTATAAACATGAACACAAGTATGAATATGAAACTTATGAACTTTAAATCTTGAAAACTTTTAAGTGTAGAACCATAAACTAGAAAGTTTAGATTTCTTGTTCTTAACTTCATCAAATAAAGATGGAAGTAACTAGATTTCATGAAGATACAAGTTAGAAAACTTGATCTTTAACATAAACAAGAAACAACAACAAATAACAACAAACTACAACTAGTAAATAAACATTAAACAAGAACAAGTAATGAAACTAGTAAGAATGATGATGATATGGGACGGTTTTAGAACAAGAAAAGAAAGAAGAAATAAGTTTGTTACTTACAAATATTTGAGAGAAAAAGAGAGAAAGAAAAGTAGTAAATGAAGTGTGTATAAAAGTGAGGAAATATAAGTGAATAAGTAATCAAAATTTGAAAACAAAACCACCCTCCCACCATAGCTTGGCCGACGGTTTTGGGCACCAAAGGGGAAGGGTCAATTTGCAACTTTCAAATGTGGGAGAAGGTGTTAGCTTGAAATGGTATTAAAGCAAATTGTATGGGAACAAGGTGTAAGTATACTAGTAACTAGATTCCTTCATTCACTAATTAATCTAGTTTAAGTTTAATAAGTCATTAGCATAATGTTGGGCTCCTAATAGTCCATTAAGAAAAGTAGGCTGGGCTTCCAAGTCCACTAACATGAGTCAATTAATAAAAGCCCAAGTCTAAGCAAATAAGCAACAATTAATTAAATAATGCCCAAGTAATTAACCACTTGCATTAGTTAATTAAAATGATTAATAATAATTAATCATGAATGTAAATAATATTTGAAAATATTATTCGTTAAAAGTACGTGTGTCACAAAGACGAGTCGGGCATGTAAAGTCAAGTACGGTAACAAGTAAATGTATAAAAATACATTCATTAAACACAAGCATTAATAATAAATATTATTAATTAAACGTTAGAAAATCCAGGGTCGTTACATTACCCACCTGTTAAAGAAAATTTCGTCCCGAAATTTTAAGCTGAGGTAGATGGAGGAGTTGGGAAAAGGTGAGGATACTTCTGCATTATTTGATCCTCTCGTTCCCAGGTAAACTCAGGTCCTCGTTTGGCATTCCATCGTACTCGGACGATCAGAATCTTGTTGTGTTTTAAAGTTTTGACCTTACGGTCCATAATTTCGATAGGCTCTTCCACGAAGTGGAGTTTGTCATCAATCGTAAGTTCCTCCAATGGTATGACATGTTCCGGTTCAGCAAGACACTTCTTCAAATTCGATACATGAAAGGTAGGATGAACTGAGCTCAATTGAGTTGGAAGATCCAGATGGTAAGCAACGGGTCCAACACGCTCCAAGATTTCAAAAGGACCAATGTATCGCGGGTTTAACTTTCTGCATTTTCCAAAACGGATCACACCTTTCCAAGGCGCGACCTTCAACATTACATGGTCACCCACGTTGAATTCAATGTCTTTACGTTTAAGGTCGGCATAACTCTTTTGGCGATCACGGGCCGTCTTGAGTTTCGCTTGAATTTGGACAATCTTCTCAGTTGTTTCATGGACTATCTCGGGTCCGGTGATTTGCGTTTCGCCTACTTCGGCCCAACAAATAGGAGATCGGCACTTGCGGCCATACAATGCTTCAAAACGTGCGGCATTAATACTCGAATGATAATTGTTGTTGTAAGAGAATTCGGCTAGCGGCAAATGTCTTTCCCAGGCCTTTCCGAAATCAATAACATATGCACGCAACATGTCCTCCAAAGTCTGAATCGTGCGTTCACTTTGTCCGTCGGTCTGTGGATGATACGCGGTACTCATGTCGAGACGAGTCCCCAAGGCTTCTTGCAAAGAACGCCAATATCTGGAAGCAAAACGGGGATCGCGATCTGAGATGATCGATAAAGGTACACCATGATGAGATACAACCTCTTTTATGTATAGTTGAGCGAGTCTCTCCATCGTATCAGTTTCCTTCATAGCTAAGAAGTGTGCAGATTTGGTAAGACGATCAACGATAACCCAGATGGTATCGTATCCACCCACCGTCTTTGGTAACTTCGTAATGAAATCCATTATTATTCTTTCCCACTTCCATTGCGGGATTTTCGGTTGTTGAAGTAATCCAGAGGGCTTCTGATGCTCGGCCTTAACTTTCGAGCAAGTCAAACACTTACCAACATAAATTGCAACGTCCTTCTTAAGATTAGGCCACCAGTACTTTCTTTAAGATCGTGGTACATTTTATCGGCTCCAGGGTGAATCGAATATCTCGACTTATGGGCTTCATCCAATATAAGGTTCCGTAGATCTCCATAACGGGGTACCCAAATTCTTCCAGCATAGCATCGGAGTCCAGTCTCCTTAACTTCGAATCGAGAGACGAGAATGTTCAAGTATTCATGAGATATATTCTCCTCCTTGAGAGCCTTATCTGGGGCTACTCGGATCTGGCTATTGAGGTTCGAATGAATGGTAATGTTCAGTGCCCAAACACAAAGAGGTGTCATCCTCTCCTTTCGGCTCAAAGCGTCAGCTACAACATTGGCTTTACCAGGGTGATAACAAAGTTCACAATCATAGTCGTTTAGTGTCTCGATCCATCGATGCTGTCTCATATTCAGTTGCTTCTGATCAAATATGTGTTGGAGGCTTTTATGATCGGTGAAAATAGTGCTCTTAGTTCTATAAAGATAGTGTCTCCACAGTTTTAATGCAAAGACAACAGCTCCAAGCTCGAGATCGTGCGTTGTGTAATTTCGCTCGTGAATCTTCAGTTGACGGGAGGCACAAGCAATAACCATTGTGCGTTACATCAGTACACAACCAAAACCACTCTTCGAAGCATCGCAATAAACAACGAAATTGTCACTGCCTCCAGGAAGTGATAAGATAGGTGCGGTGGTTAACTTCTTTTTCATGGTTTGAAATGCTGATTCATGTTCGGGTTCCCAAATGAACTTCTTCCCTTTGTGAGTCAGCGCGGTCAAAGGACGCGCAATCAGAGAGAAACCTTCAATAAATCTTCAGTAGTAACTGGCGAGGCCTAAAAATTGGCGAATGTGCGTCGGAGTAGTGGGGGTTTCCCACTTGCTGATAGCTTCGATCTTTGCGGGATCTACCTTGATACCTTGATCGCTCACAACGTGACCCAGAAATTGGACTTCCTTCAACCAAAATTCACACTTGGAGAATTTTGCATAAAGTTGCTCTTGTCTTAAGAGTTCCAACACTAGACGAAGATGTTGTTCATGTTCTTCTTCGCTTTTGGAGTAGATGAGGATATCATCTATGAAGACAATAACGAACTTATCCAGGTATGGCTTGCAGACACGATTCATGAGATCCATAAACACGGCAGGTGCGTTGGTTAAATCGAATGGCATCACGAGAAACTCATAATGACCATAACGAGTTCTGAATGCAGTCTTCATCACATCGCTCTCTTTCACCCTCAACTGGTGATAACCGGATCGTAAATCGATCTTAGAGTAAACGCTCGATCCTTGTAGTTGATCAAAAAGATCGTCAATTCGGGGAAGAGGATACCGATTCTTAATCGTCAATTTTTTGAGTTCACGGTAGTCGATACACATGCGGAATGATCCGTCCTTCTTCTTCACAAATAAAGCAGGTGCGCCCCAAGGCAAGAAACTTGGTTGGATAAATCCACGGTCTAGCAGTTCTTGTAATTGGCTCTGAAACTCTTGCATTTCGGAAGGTGCGAGTCGATAAGGTGCGCGAGCTACATGTGCAACTCCTGACACTAAATCGATCTGAAACTCCACTGCTCTCGGTGGCGGTAATCCAGGCAATTCTTCCGGAAAGACATCGGAAAATTCATTCACAATTCGAACGTCATCCACACTCTTCACCTCAGTTTCTAACGTTTTCACATGTGCTAGAACAGCAAGACGTCCTTTCTTCATAATCTTTTGTGCTTTCATGAGATTCAGTTTCGAGCTACATCTCTCTCCGTAAATAATCAGTGGTTCACCATTTTCTTGCGGTATACGAAGAGCTTTATCTCCACAGATAATGTCGGCCCTTATCTTGGTCAACCAGTCCATACCGACAATAACATCAAAGCTTCCCAACTTAATGGGTATCAAGTCAATCTCGAAATCCACACCAGCTATGTTGATAATAGCTCCTCGGCTAACTTGGTCAACTTTCTCAAGTTTTCCATTGGCTACCTCTAAAAGCATACTCTCCTTTAAAGGAACTAATGACCAATTTATCTTAGAGCAAAAGTGTCTACATACATAACTTCTATCGGCATCAGTATCAAATAGGATAGAAGCTAATAGATTGTTGATAGTGAATATACCTGTCACCAAGTCGGGGTTCTCACGAGCATCCCTTGCATTTACATTGAAAGCTCTGCCACGCGGTGGTCTGCCGTCCTTTCGCTTGTTGGGACACTCATTTCTGAAGTGGCCCGTCTGTCTGCATTCATAGCACTTTCTCGGTCCCGTGGGGTTCGGCTTCCCAGTCATGGTGGTGATCTTGCAGTCCTTGCCAATATGCCCGGTCCTTTTGCATTTTTCACAAACAACGTTACAGTACTCGGTATGGTGCTTGTAGCACCTCTTGCACTGCGACAGACTACCCTTGTAGTTGGAGTTCGAGCTAGTGTTCGGATTGGGATTCCCACCGTTGTTGTGCCTCTTAGCGGGGGCTTAATCATAGACTCTCCCCTTGTTGTTGTCCCACTTACGCTTATCACTACTACCCGATTCGGATTTAGCCTTTTTCAGTTCATCGATGATAATTTGGTTCATTAAGGTGTGCGCCATACGCATTGCTTCCGGGATGTTTGGTGGCTTAGATGAGGTGACATTTCCCTTAATGGACTTGGGAAGTCCCCACAAGTACCTTTCAATGCGCTTAAACTCCGGGGTAACCGTGGTAGGACACATCAGAGCTAATTCTAGATACCTACGGTTGTAACTATCGAGATCGTTTCCCACAACCTTCAACTGCCCAAACTCAATCTCCATCTTCTGGATCTCTGTCCTAGGGCAATACTCTTCAATCATGGCCCCTTTGAATTCCTCCCATGGGGTAGCATACACCTCGTCAATACCCTTTGCTTGAGGCAGTATGTTCCACCAGGTTAGTGTGCCGTCTGACAGCATACACGAGGCATACTTGGTTTTGTCCATCTCTGAGCAGTTACTAACACGGAACACAGATTCTAATTTCTCAAACCACCTAGTGAGACCAACCGGACCCTCAGTACCACTAAAGTTGTGGGGCTTGCAGCTTTGAAACTCTTTGTATGTGCATCCATTACGAATGGGCTGGTTAACTGGTGGAGCTTGGGGGTTCCTTTCCGCTAAAGCTGCGGCCACACGTTCAGCGATCATTTCCTCGATTTGTGCTGCGGTTGGCGTTGATATTCCGTTTGCCATTGATGTTCTAAACAAAAATTTTGACTCAAGTCAAAATCCAGTATTCAAATAGTAATAGTACAGTATATGGTAACTGTAGTGACCCGAACTTTTCCATGTTTATATATATTAATTGAGATTGATATTTACATGATTAAATGTTTCCAACATTTTAACCAATCAAACTTGTTAAGACTTGATTAATTGAAATATGTTTCATATAGACAATTGACCACCCAAGTTGACCTGTGATTCACGAACGTTAAAACTTGTAAAAACTATATGATGACATATATATGGATATATATATATAGTTAACATGATACTATGATAAGTAAATATATCATTAAGTATATTAACAATGAACTACATATGTAAAAACAAGACTACTAACTTAATGATTTTTAAACGAGACATATATGTAACGATTATCGTTGTAAAGACATTTAATGTATATATATCATATTAAGAGATATTCATACATGATAATATCATGATAATATAATAATTTAAAATCTCATTTGATATTATAAACATTGGGTTAACAATATTTAACAAGATCGTTAACCTAAAGGTTTCAAAACAACACTTACATGTAACGACTAACGATGACTTAACGACTCAGTTAAAATGTATATACATGTAGTGTTTTAATATGTATTTATACACTTTTGAAAGACTTCAATACACTTATCAAAATACTTCTACTTAACAAAAATGCTTACAATTACATCCTCGTTCAGTTTCATCAACAATTCTACTCGTATGCACCCGTATTCGTACTCGTACAATACACAGCTTTTAGATGTATGTACTATTGGTATATACACTCCAATGATCAGATCTTAGCAGCCCATGTGAGTGACCTAAAACATGTGGGAACCATCATTTGGCAACTAGCATGAAATATCTCATAAAATTACAAAAATATGAGTAATCATTCATGACTTATTTACATGAAAACAAAATTACATATCCTTTATATCTAATCCATACACCAACGACCAAAAACACCTAAAAACACTTTAATTCTTCAATTTTATTCATCTAATTGATCTCTCTCAAGTTCTATCTTCAAGTTCTAAGTGTTCTTCATAAATTCCAAAAGTTCTAGTTTCATAAAATCAAGAATACTTTCAAGTTTGCTAGCTCACTTCCAATCTTGTAAGGTGATCATCCAACCTCAAGAAATCTTTGTTTCTTACAATAGGTTATCATTCTAATACAAGGTAATAATCATATTCAAACTTTGGTTCAATTTCTATAACTATAACAATCTTATTTCAAGTGATGATCTTACTTGAACTTGTTTTCGTGTCATGATTCTGCTTCAAGAACTTCGAGCCATCCAAGGATCCATTGAAGCTAGATCCATTTTTCTCTTTTCCAGTAGGTTTATCCAAGGAACTTAAGGTATTAATGATGTTCATAACATCATTCGATTCATACATGTAAAGCTATCTTATTCGAAGGTTTAAACTTGTAATCACTAGAACATAGTTTAGTTAATTCTAAACTTGTTCGCAAACAAAAGTTAATCCTTCTAACTTGACTTTTAAAATCAACTAAACACATGTTCTATATCTATATGATATGCTAACTTAATGATTTAAAACCTGGAAACACGAAAAACACCGTAAACCCGGATTTACGCCGTCGTAGTAACACCGCGGGCTGTTTTGGGTTAGTTAATTAAAAACTATGATAAACTTTGATTTAAAAGTTGTTATTCTGAGAAAATGATTTTTATTATGAACATGAAACTATATCCAAAAATTATGGTTAAACTCAAAGTGGAAGTATGTTTTCTAAAATGGTCATCTAGACGTCGTTCTTTCGACTGAAATGACTACCTTTACAAAAACGACTTGTAACTTATTTTTCCGACTATAAACCTATACTTTTTCTGTTTAGATTCATAAAATAGAGTTCAATATGAAACCATAGCAATTTGATTCACTCAAAACGGATTTAAAATGAAGAAGTTATGGGTAAAACAAGATTGGATAATTTTTCTCATTTTAGCTACGTGAAAATTGGTAACAAATCTATTCCAACCATAACTTAATCAACTTGTATTGTATATTATGTAATCTTGAGATACCATAGACACGTATACAATGTTTCGACCTATCATGTCGACACATCTATATATATTTCGGAACAACCATAGACACTCTATATGTGAATGTTGGAGTTAGCTATACAGGGTTGAGGTTGATTCCAAAATATATATAGTTTGAGTTGTGATCAATACTGAGATACGTATACACTGGGTCGTGGATTGATTCAAGATAATATTTATCGATTTATTTCTGTACATCTAACTGTGGACAACTAGTTGTAGGTTACTAACGAGGACAGCTGACTTAATAAACTTAAAACATCAAAATATATTAAAAGTGTTGTAAATATATTTTGAACATACTTTGATATATATGTATATATTGTTATAGGTTCGTGAATCAACCAGTGGCCAAGTCTTACTTCCCGACGAAGTAAAAATCTGTGAAAGTGAGTTATAGTCCCACTTTTAAAATCTAATATTTTTGGGATGAGAATACATGCAGGTTTTATAAATGATTTACAAAATAGACACAAGTACGTGAAACTACATTCTATGGTTGAATTATCGAAATCGAATATGCCCCTTTATATTAAGTCTGGTAATCTAAGAATTAGGGAACAGACACCCTAATTGACGCGAATCCTAAAGATAGATCTATCGGGCCCAACAAGCCCCATCCAAAGTACCGGATGCTTTAGTACTTCGAAATTTATATCATATCCGAAGGGTGTCCCGGAATGATGGGGATATTCTTATATATGCATCTTGTTAATGTCGGTTACCAGGTGTTCACCATATGAATGATTTTTATCTCTATGTATGGGATGTATATTGAAATATGAAATCTTGTGGTCTATTATTATGATTTGATATATATAGGTTAAACCTATAACTCACCAACATTTTTGTTGACGTTTTAAGCATGTTTATTCTCAGGTGATTATTAAGAGCTTCCGCTGTCGCATACTTAAATAAGGACGAGATTTGGAGTCCATGCTTCTATGATATTGTGTAAAAACTGCATTCAAGAAACTTATTTTGTTGTAACATATTTGTATTGTAAACCATTATGTAATGGTCGTGTGTAAACAGGATATTTTAGATTATCATTATTTGATAATCTACGTAAAGTTTTTTTTAAAACCTTTATTGATGAAATAAAGGTTATGGTTTGTTTTAAAATGAATGCAGTCTTTGAAAAACGTCTCATATAGAGGTCAAAACCTCGCAACGAAATCAATTAATATGGAACGTTTTTAATCAATAAGAACGGGACATTTCAGTTGGTATCCGAGCGTTGGTCTTAGAGAACCAGAAAATTTGCATTAGTGTGTCTTATCGAGTTTGTTAGGATGCATTAGTGAGTCTGGACTTCGACCGTGTTTTCTTTAAAAATGATTGCTTAACATTTTTGTTGGAAACTATATATTTTTAACATATGAATATTATGTGATATATTAATCTCTTAACGTGTTTGACATTATGTGATAGATGTCTACCTCTAGAACAAGTCCCATTGACTCACCTAATAATAATGAAGAGTCAAATGTAAATTGGAATGATTCGTGGACTGATTCACAAGTTCCCGAAGAGGAACCGGAAGAAGAGTCGGAACCGGAAGAAGAATCGGAACCGGAAGAAGAATCGGAACCGGATGAAGAAATAGAACCGGTGGGGGAAATAATAAAACGGTTAAGTAAAAGAAAATCCTCAACTAACCGACCAAGGTTAATTATGGTCAATGGTGTTTCCGCCAAGGAAGCAAAATATTGGGAGGATTACCAATTCTCCGATGAATCGGATTCCAACGAGAATTCCGATGATGTTATAGAAATTACCCCAACTGAATTTAAAAAGGCAAAAGAAAATAATAAGGGAAAGGGCATAAAAATAGAGAAATCTAATTCCAACCCCGATGAACTTTATAGGTATCGTCAACCCCCGAAGTCCTTAAGTTGTAACAATGACCCGGGAACCTCTAAACCACCAGGTTTTTCTAAAACAATGTGGACAACGACAGTTAGTATTAGGGGAACATCATATATCCCTAGAAACTTGGCAAAACGAACCAAAACCGAAGAAGAAGAAACGAGCGAGTCGGAATAAGATAGTTGTATTCGTGTGGTGTAATATATGTAATATAGTGTGCTTATGCTTTATGATATATGTAAAAATTGCTTGTATTAATAAGTATTTTTTTATGAATCTAACTCTTGTCTATTTTACAGTTTAAAAACACAAAATGGATAGACAACCCAATATTTTAAGAGACCTACCCGGAGACATGATTGATGAAATCTTGTCTAGAGTCGGTCAGAATTCCTTGGCACAACTATTTAAGGCGAGATCAGTTTGTAAGACATTCGAAGAACGTTCCAATGTGTTTAATTCGAAGAATTCCTTGTAACCCATAAGTTACGATTTGTTTACTTTGACGCATATATTGAGGGGAACCCAAATGCTATTTTACGCAACGGGTTAAGAAATTATTTTGACTCAATATATCCGAATATTGGACTTCGTGATTTAGAAAAAGCGGCTAACATGCAACATAAAGAAGCATGTTATGCTTACGGATTAGTAATGTTCGCTTCTCACCAAAGTGAGAACAAGAACATCGGGCTACAACTATTAAACAAAACGTTTCCACAAGTGACGGAGTCGGTAATTGGGGTAAGAAATGAGGTTTTTAGATTGTTACGGGACTGTTGGACATTACGTAACCCTCGTCCTTTTGACGACGTTACAACACGCTGTCTTATCAACGGCCATAACGGTTATGTTCCACAAGACCAAGGATGGGAAGTAATCCTAGTAAAACCAGAATGCATGACTTGTTTCTGGACGTATGAATTACGTGTCTTTATTGCCTTTGCTGAACGACTTGTGTACTAGCTAGAATTATCTTCACAACTATCTTGTATCAAAGTTATTGCGTGCTATATTTCAAGCTTTATGTAAAATAAGCGGTATTGTAAGTTGTAAAATATTGTATAAAAGTTTGAACGCGAAATATTATTATAATCAGTTTTTCATATAGAATTGTAGTAGTTGAATTGTATATTAGCTACTAAGTATGAACTTAACGGGTAGGTACTACCCGAATTTAAACTTATAAAATGCTAATATGAAGAAAAAGCTTTTATAAATGAGTTCATATTATGCTACGAAATACTATTAACTACTCTTAATATTCTGTATGATTAACTTGTTCCATTTGAATATTTTGAAGGAAATGGCACCGACTACTCGACACACCGTGAATATGAATGAAGAGGAATTCCGTACTTTTCTAGCTTCAAACATAGCCGCAGTACAGGCTGCGCTACATACCAACAATAACCTTGGATCTAGCAGTACAGGAAATCGTGTAGGATGCACCTACAAAGAATTCACTGCCTGCAAACCTTTGGAATTTGATGGAACCGAAGGACCGATCGGATTGAAACGGTGGACCGAGAAGGTCGAATCGGTGTTTGCCATAAGTAAGTGTACTGAAGAGGACAAAGTGAAGTACGCTACGCATACCTTCACAGGTTCTGCGTTAACATGGTGGATACCTATCTAGAGCAAGTGGGACAAGACGATGCGTACGCACTACCGTGGTCAGCATTCAAGCACTTGATGAACGAGAAGTACCGTCCCAGAACCGAGGTCAATAAGCTCAAGACAGAACTTAGAGGGTTACGAACCCAAGGATTTGATATTACCAAGTACGAAAGACGATTCACAGAATTGTGCCTATTGTGTCCGGGAGCATTCGAAGATGAGGAAGAGAAGATCGACGCGTTTGTGAAAGGATTACCGGAAAGAATCCAAGAAGATATAAGTTCACACGAGCCCGCCTCTATACAACAGGCATGTAGAATGGCTCACAAACTAGTGAACCAGATTGAAGAAAGAATTAAAGAACAGACTGCTGAAGAGGCCAATGTGAAGTAAGTCAAAAGAAAGTGGGAGGAAAACGGTGATAAGAATCACCAATACAACAACAACAGCAATTACAACAATAATCGCAACAATTATCCCAACAATCGCAACATCAATCGCAACTACAACAAACGGCCCAACAACAACAACAACAACAACAGCAACTACAACAATCATCCCAACAACAATAATAACCGCAACAACAACAACAATCAGAAGCAGCTATGCCAAAGGTGTGAAAAGTATCACTCGGGGTTCTGCACCAAATTTTGCAACAAGTGTAAAAGAAATGGTCATAGCGCGGCGAAGTGTGAGGTCTACGGACCAGGGGTTAATAGAACGAAAGGAACAAATGGTGTCGGAACGAGTAATGGCGGAGCAAGTAGTGTCGGAGCAAGTTATGCCAATGTAGTTTGTTATAAATGTGGAAAACCGGGCCACATTATTAGAAATTGCCCGAACCAGGAGAACACGAATGGACAAGGCCGTGGAAGAGTTTTCAATATTAATGCGGCAGAGGCACAGGAAGACCCGGAGCTTGTTACGGGTACGTTTCTTATTGACAATAAATCTGCTTACGTTTTATTTGATTCAGGTGCGGATAGAAGCTATATGAGTAGAGATTTTTGTGCTAAATTAAGTTGTCCATTGACGCCTTTGGATAGTAAATTTTTACTCGAATTAGCAAATGGTAAATTAATTTTAGCAGATAATATATGTCGGAATCGAGAAATTAAACTGGTTAACGAAACATTTAAGATTGATTTGATACCAGTAGAGTTAGGGAGTTTTGATGTGATAATCGGTATGGACTGGTTGAAAGAAGTGAAAGCAGAGATCGTTTGTTACAAAAATGCAATTCGCATTATACGAGAAAAAGGAAAACCCTTAATGGTGTACGGAGAAAAGGGCAACACGAAGCTACATCTTATTAGTAATTTGAAGTCACAAAAACTAATAAGAAAAGGTTGCTATGCTGTTCTAGCACACGTCGAGAAAGTACAAACTGAAGAAAAGAGCATCAATGATGTTCCCATTGCAAAAGAATTTCCCGATGTATTTCTAAAAGAATTACCGGGATTACCCCCACATCGATCTGTTGAATTTCAAATAGATCTTGTACCAGGAGCTGCACCAATAGCTCGTGCTCCTTACAGACTCGCACCCAGCGAGATGAAAGAACTGCAAAGCCAATTACAAGAACTTTTAGAGCGTGGTTTCATTCGACCAAGCACATCACCGTGGGGAGCTCCTGTTTTGTTTGTCAAGAAGAAAGATGGTACATTCAGGTTGTGTATCGACTACCGAGAGTTGAACAAACTTACCATCAAGAACCGCTACCCACTACCGAGAATCGACGACTTATTTGATCAACTACAAGGCTCGTCTGTTTATTCAAAGATTGACTTACGTTCCGGGTATCATCAAATACGGGTGAAAGAAGATGATATTCCAAAGACTGCTTTCAGAACACGTTACGGTCATTACGAGTTTATGGTCATGCCGTTTGGTTTAACTAATGCACCAGCTGTGTTCATGGACCTTACGAACCGAGTGTGTGGACCATACCTTGACAAGTTTGTCATTGTTTTCATTGATGACATACTTATTTACTCAAAGAATGACCAAGAACACGGTGAACATTTGAGAAAGGTGTTAGAAGTATTGAGGAAGGAAGAATTGTACGCTAAGTTTTCAAAGTGTGCATTTTGGTTGGAAGAAGTTCAATTCCTCGGTCACATAGTGAACAAAGAAGGTATTAAGGTGGATCCGGCAAAGATAGAAACTGTTGAAAAGTGGGAAACCCCGAAAACTCCGAAACATATACGCCAGTTTTTAGGACTAGCTGGTTACTACAGAAAGTTCATCCAAGATTTTTCCAGAATAGCAAAACCCTTGACTGCATTAACGCATAAAGGGAAGAAATTTGAATGGAATGATGAACAAGAGAAAGCGTTTCAGTTATTGAAGAAAAAGCTAACTACGGCACCTATATTGTCATTGCCTGAAGGGAATGATGATTTTGTGATTTATTGTGACGCATCAAAGCAAGGTCTCGGTTGTGTATTAATGCAACGAACGAAGGTGATTGCTTATGCGTCTAGACAATTGAAGATTCACGAACAAAATTATATGACGCATGATTTGGAATTAGGAGCGGTTTTTTTTGCATTAAAGACTTGGAGGCACTACTTATATGGGGTCAAAAGTATTATATATACCGACCATAAAAGTCTTCAACACATATTTAATCAGAAACAACTGAATATGAGGCAGCGTAGGTGGATTGAATTGTTGAATGATTACGACTTTGAGATTCGTTACCACCCGGGGAAGGCAAATGTGGTAGCCGATGCCTTGAGCAAGAAGGACAGAGAACCCATTCTAGTAAAATCTATGAATATAATGATTCATAATAACCTTACTACTCAAATAAAGGAGGCGCAACAAGGAGTTTTAAAAGAGGGAAATTTAAAGGATGATATACCCAAAGGATCGGAGAAGCATCTTAATATTCAGGAAGACGGAACCCGGTATAGGGCTGAAAGGATTTGGGTACCAAAATTTGGAGATATGAGAGAAATGGTACTTAGAGAAGCTCATAAAACCAGATACTCAATACATCCTGGAACGGGGAAGATGTACAAGGATCTCAAGAAACATTTTTGGTGGCCGGGTATGAAAGCCGATGTTGCTAAATACATAGGAGAATGTTTGACATGTTCTAAGGTCAAAGCTGAGCATCAGAAACCATCAGGTCTACTTCAACAACCCGAAATCCCGGAATGGAAATGGGAAAACATTACCATGAATTTCATCACTAAATTGCCAAGGACTGCAAGTGGTTTTGATACTATTTGGGTAATAGTTGATCGTCTCACCAAATCAGCACACTTCCTGCCAATAAGAGAAGATGACAAGATGGAGAAGTTAGCACGACTGTATTTGAAGGAAGTCGTCTCCAGACATGGAATACCAATCTCTATTATCTCTGATAGGGATGGCAGATTTATTTCAAGATTCTGGCAGACATTACAGCAAGCATTAGGAACTCGTCTAGACATGAGTACTGCCTATCATCCACAAACTGATGGGCAGAGCGAAAGGCCGATACAAACGCTTGAAGACATGCTACGAGCATGTGTTATTGATTTCGGAAACAGTTGGGATCGACATCTACCGTTAGCAGAATTTTCCTACAACAACAGCTACCATTCAAGCATTGAGATGGCGCCGTTTGAAGCACTTTATGGTAGAAAGTGCAGGTCTCCGATTTGTTGGAGTGAAGTGGGGGATAGACAGATTACGGGTCCGGAGATTATACAAGAAACTACCGAGAAGATCATCCAAATTCAACAACGGTTGAAAACCGCCCAAAGTCGACAAAAGAGCTACGCTGACATTAAAAGAAAAGATATAGAATTTGAAATTGGAGAGATGGTCATGCTCAAAGTTGCACCTTGGAAAGGCGTTGTTCGATTTGGTAAACGAGGGAAATTAAATCCAAGGTATATTGGACCATTCAAGATTATTGATCGTGTCGGACCAGTAGCTTACCGACTTGAGTTACCTCAACAACTCGCGGCTGTACATAACACTTTCCACGTCTCGAATTTGAAGAAATGTTTTGCTAAAGAAGATCTCACTATTCCGTTAGATGAAATTCAAATCAACGAAAAACTTCAATTCATCGAAGAACCCGTCGAAATAATGGATCGTGAGGTTAAAAGACTTAAGCAAAACAAGATACCTATTGTTAAGGTTCGATGGAATGCTCTTAGAGGACCCGAGTTCACCTGGGAGCGTGAAGATTAGATGAAGAAGAAATACCCGCATCTATTTCCAGAATATTCATCAACACCTTCAACAGCTTAAAATTTCGTGACGAAATTTATTTAACGGGTAGGTACTGTAGTGACCCGAACTTTTCCATGTTTATATATATTAATTGAGATTGATATTTACATGATTAAATGTTTCCAACATTTTAACCAATCAAACTTGTTAAGACTTGATTAATTGAAATATGTTTCATATAGACAATTGACCACCCAAGTTGACCGGTGATTCACGAACGTTAAAACTTGTAAAAACTATATGATGACATATATATGGATATATATATAGTTAACATGATAATATGATAAGTAAATATATCATTAAGTATATTAACAATGAACTACATATGTAAAAACAAGACTACTAACTTAATGATTTTTAAACGAGACATATATGTAACGATTATCGTTGTAAAGACATTTAATGTATATATATCATATTAAGAGATATTCATACATGATAATATCATGATAATATAATAATTTAAAATCTCATTTGATATTATAAACATTGGGTTAACAACATTTAACAAGATCGTTAACCTAAAGGTTTCAAAACAACACTTACATGTAACGACTAACGATGACTTAACGACTCAGTTAAAATGTATATACATGTAGTGTTTTAATATGTATTTATACACTTTTGAAAGACTTCAATACACTTATCAAAATACTTCTACTTAACAAAAATTCTTACAATTACATCCTCGTTCAGTTTCATCAACAATTCTACTCGTATGCACCCGTATTCGTACTCGTACAATACACAGCTTTTAGATGTATGTACTATTGGTATATACACTCCAATGATCAGCTCTTAGCAGCCCATGTGAGTCACCTAACACATGTGGGAACCATCATTTGGCAACTAGCATGAAATATCTCATAAAATTACAAAAATATGAGTAATCATTCATGACTTATTTACATGAAAACAAAATTACATATCCTTTATATCTAATCCATACACCAACGACCAAAAACACCTACAAACACTTTCATTCGTAAATTTTATTCATCTAATTGATCTCTCTCAAGTTCTATCTTCAAGTTCTAAGTGTTCTTCATAAATTCCAAAAGTTCTAGTTTCATAAAATCAAGAATACTTTCAAGTTTGCTAGCTCACTTCCAATCTTGTAAGGTGATCATCCAACCTCAAGAAATCTTTGTTTCTTACAGTAGGTTATCATTCTAATACAATGTAATAATCATATTCAAACTTTGGTTCAATTTCTATAACTATAACAATCTTATTTCAAGTGATGATCTTACTTGAACTTGTTTTCGTGTCATGATTCTGCTTCAAGAACTTCGAGCCATCCAAGGATCCATTGAAGCTAGATCCATTTTTCTCTTTTCCAGTAGGTTTATCCAAGGAACTTAAGGTAGTAATGATGTTCATAACATCATTCGATTCATACATGTAAAGCTATCTTATTCGAAGGTTTAAACTTGTAATCACTAGAACATAGTTTAGTTAATTCTAAACTTGTTCGCAAACAAAAGTTAATCCTTCTAACTTGACTTTTAAAATCAACTAAACACATGTTCTATATCTATATGATATGCTAACTTAATGATTTAAAACCTGGAAACACGAAAAACACCGTAAACCCGGATTTACGCCGTCGTAGTAACACCGCGGGCTGTTTTGGGTTAGTTAATTAAAAACTATGATAAACTTTGATTTAAAAGTTGTTATTCTGAGAAAATGATTTTTATTATGAACATGAAACTATATCCAAAAATTATGGTTAAACTCAAAGTGGAAGTATGTTTTCTAAAATGGTCATCTAGACGTCGTTCTTTCGACTGAAATGACTACCTTTACAAAAACGACTTGTAACTTATTTTTCCGACTATAAACCTATACTTTTTCTGTTTAGATTCATAAAATAGAGTTCAATATGAAACCATAGCAATTTGATTCACTCAAAACGGATTTAAAATGAAGAAGTTATGGGTAAAACAAGATTGGATAATTTTTCTCATTTTAGCTACGTGAAAATTGGTAACAAATCTATTCCAACCATAACTTAATCAACTTGTATTGTATATTATGTAATCTTGAGATACCATAGACACGTATACAATGTTTCGACCTATCATGTCGACACATCTATATATATTTCGGAACAACCATAGACACTCTATATGTGAATGTTGGAGTTAGCTATACAGGGTTGAGGTTGATTCCAAAATATATATAGTTTGAGTTGTGATCAATACTGAGATACGTATACACTGGGTCGTGGATTGATTCAAGATAATATTTATCGATTTATTTCTGTACATCTAACTGTGGACAACTAGTTGTAGGTTACTAACGAGGACAGCTGACTTAATAAACTTAAAACATCAAAGTATATTAAAAGTGTTGTAAATATATTTTGAACATACTTTGATATATATGTATATATTGTTATAGGTTCGTGAATCAACCAGTGGCCAAGTCTTACTTCCCGACGAAGTAAAAATCTGTGAAAGTGAGTTATAGTCCCACTTTTAAAATCTAATATTTTTGGGATGAGAATACATGCAGGTTTTATAAATGATTTACAAAATAGACACAAGTACGTGAAACTACATTCTATGGTTGAATTATCGAAATCGAATATGCCCCTTTATATTAAGTCTGGTAATCTAAGAATTAGGGAACAGACACCCTAATTGACGCGAATCCTAAAGATAGATCTATCGGGCCCAACAAGCCCCATCCAAAGTACCGGATGCTTTAGTACTTCGAAATTTATATCATATCCGAAGGGTGTCCCGGAATGATGGGGATATTCTTATATATGCATCTTGTTAATGTCGGTTACCAGGTGTTCACCATATGAATGATTTTTATCTCTATGTATGGGATGTATATTGAAATATGAAATCTTGTGGTCTATTATTATGATTTGATATATATAGGTTAAACCTATAACTCACCAACATTTTTGTTGACGTTTTAAGCATGTTTATTCTCAGGTGATTATTAAGAGCTTCCGCTGTCGCATACTTAAATAAGGACGAGATTTGGAGTCCATGCTTGTATGATATTGTGTAAAAACTGCATTCAAGAAACTTATTTTGTTGTAACATATTTGTATTGTAAACCATTATGTAATGGTCGTGTGTAAACAGGATATTTTAGATTATCATTATTTGATAATCTACGTAAAGTTTTTTTTAAAACCTTTATTGATGAAATAAAGGTTATGGTTTGTTTTAAAATGAATGCAGTCTTTGAAAAACGTCTCATATAGAGGTCAAAACCTCGCAACGAAATCAATTAATATGGAACGTTTTTAATCAATAAGAACGGGACATTTCAGTAACCAGCATGGAATCAACACAACACATGCTAATTAAGTAACGCAAATAGATTCAGATACCACAAAGTCATCACATAGTAATGTAAATAGAACACTGTGCAAGAATTAAACAACACAAAGTTCCATTCATTAATAATAAGTTGCATACATCCGCATAAGTTCGTACAATACATAAGTAAAACATAAAACTACAAGTGAGATTACATAATGAGATCTACTACAATAACCCTAAGGTGACGGTGGGTAAAGGATGTCCATCATGTGGGACACCTGGTCCTCGAGCTCAGTTACCCGAGAACGGAGGATATCCACCTCCCTCGTCAGTTCCTCGACAGAGGGAGAGGCTGATGGAGCAGGCGGTGCTGATGGTGCAGGTGGTGCTGGTGGTGCGGGTGGTGCAGACGGTCCGGCACCTGAAGTAGATGCTGCGTATTGGGGAGCCTTACGTATGAATGGATCAGCAGGATACGGCACAAGCCGCTTACGGGCGGTAACTCTAGTCCTCAGTCCATGTGCGTTAACGGACGATCTCCCTCCGTTAACCCCAGGAATCATAGTACCGTCAAAACGATACCGCTTCTTCGGCGGGGTAGAGGGTGGCTGCATAGATGCTTCCTTGGGATCCTCATCGAAATCCTCGTCATTGGAGTCATTAGAGGATGAGTCGTCGGATGATGAGTCGTCGAAATCATCTGGGGGTGGCTGCACGGGTGGCTCACCTCGGGTGGCCATCATCAGTCGGTATCTGAAAGGCGGGATCGGCACTAAACGTCCATCAGGAAGGCGTCGGAACCAATGGTTATGCTCATTACGGAATGGACCTTCCCCAAGTTCTGCGGGAATCACAGCACCACCGGGATGGTGTTGTGGCTCCGAGGGTCCTGGGATGTAAGACCCTAATCCTGTTTCTGACTTTTTAGTTGTTCGGGACGCCGTCCAGGATGGTGGGACGCCGTCCAGATGTTAAAGGCTGGACGCCATCCAGAAATTGGGACGCCGTCCAGTTTGTCTGTCGGGCCAGCTGGGTTATTTTAAGATTTTTAGAGGGGTAAAATGGTATTTTCACTTATGGAACGAGTTAAGGCCACAAGATCAGTTCTAGGAGCCTTATTTGCTCCACTAACACCCACACAAACACTCTCATCTTGTTCTAGTGAGAGAGTAAGAGTTTTAGAGAGAGAGAGGTGGATTTGGAGAAGAAGGAGTCGGATTCTCGCAAAAGCTCGGGTTCTAAAGTTGTTCATCTCGCTCCTAGCTACGTTGTAGTGGTATTGGTAAGCTCAAACTCCGAATTTCATTGTTTAGATTTGATATTCAATTTAGGGTTTTGAGCTAGTTTGTTGTACAACCCTTTTAGATGATGAAATGGGTTTATAGTGACTTGTTATTCTTGTCACTTGGCGGGTTTTGGGTCGGTTGACGTTTTGGCCTTGATTAGGCTTTGATTTGGAGTTTAATCACTTGGATTAGTGATTATGGAAGTGATGGAACCCTTTCTGGTTGAGTTTGGTTAACTAATTTTGAAATGGGTCAAAATTAGGGTTTTGGTGTCAAAGTGGGTATGACCCGTGTTTAACACTTGTGTTCGGGTTTAATTGGTGTGTTAGGACCATTTTCACTCGTGTTAGTGATTATTGGTTAGTTATGGCGCGGTTTGTGCTTGGAAGTGCATTTGGGTCGAAATTGCACTAAGGGTAAATTGGGTTGGTTTGTAAGTCAACCCTAATTGTGTTGTTGTATTTGTGATAATGGAATAGGTACTTTCCATTGGCACGTGGCGGTTTATTTGGAAGCATTCATCAAGGCGACAAGGTGAGTGTTAATATCCTATGTGCATATGTATGTGTAGGATGGGTGCGGGTCGGGTGAAGTGGTTCTCGGTTATAGAGCTCACTTTACATATAGGTGGATTTGATGGACTTGTGTATAGGTCCAATTGGCACGGTTGTGCATTTTGGTTGTTTACCTTTGGCAAGGTACACGTTGTGTGTACGTTATCACACGTGGTTGTGATTTGGATGTTATAACCCCAAAGGCGAAGGGTTGATATTGTTGTGATGTGGATAACCCCGATGTGGTGGATTTTATAATCCCGTGACCGTGGGTTTGATGTTGAGAAGTGAATCTCGGGTAGTGCGGATTCATGATGACTCGGGTTGTTCAGTCATCTTGTGATGAGGTAGTGAATCTCGGGTTGTGCGAATTCACTAAGGCTCGGGTAGTTCGGCCAACCTCGGTTGTTGAATTGGTGAAGAAGTGAATATCGGGTTGTGCGAATTCACTAAGGCTCGGGTTGTTCGGCCAATCTTCATTGTGGTGTTTGGTATTCGGTAATGGGTTTAGGGGTTAACCTTATTCGTTTATATATTGTTATATATATATATATATATATATATATATATATATTGTTTTATTGTCGTGATGTAGCTAACCCTCCGGGTGTAGCTTCTTGGCGTTGTTCACATCGTCGTTGGTGAAATTATATTTGTTGATGTATCTATAGCTTGTTGCTTAGTGACTACGGTATGCTTAGCTTAGCTTGCCTTATACTTGGATGCTTTGGTATGCGGTATTTGATATTTGTGTGGCGTGTCTATTTTATGCATATATATGTATGTAGTATATTCTCATTCACTAAGCGTTAGCTTACCCTCTCGTTGTTTACATTTTTATAGATTGCACGGATGCGGTGGCTCGGGTAAGCGCGGGGACTAGTGGGCTTACGTAGTTGCTTTAGAAGACTTGCTTTTGGATTTGATTAGGATTGGGTAGCGTGTCCCCAATCCCATGCTCGGTCTATGTTTTTGTATAAACTAATGGGTCGAAATAGTCACTTATGAGGCCCGGTGTCGTAAAACTCGGTTTTTATTGTGAAAAACTCTTAGTTTAAACTATTGTAATATATTGTGAAAGTGTTTTGGTTTAAAAGTGTCGGGAAGCGAGTTTTCGCCCGCGTGAGTTCGAGAAACTGATCAGAATGTTTTAGTACATCTGGACGCCGTCCCAGATGTCTGGACGCCATCCCAGTCTTAAGAGCTGGACGCCGTCCAAGCTTTTGGACGCCGTCCAGATCAACTGTTTCAGAAATTTTTTTTTGTGGCACGTTTTCGGATGGTTAACGGGTTGGGTCGTTACATGGGACAAGTGGAGCTGGAATTTCCTGTTGGTCCCTGGCTCCGTCTGAGGTGACCACTGGGTCGGGTGCATGGCTACTGGCTCCGGAGGATGAATCGCCGGAGTCGCTGGAAGGTGTAGATGACGGGATCGAGTCAGCAACAACGGTAGGTGAGGTGGCCGATGAGTCCGAGTCGCTCTCCAAGTGAATGATAGTGGGCGGGGCATCCGACATCTGAACAAGGAAAAATAACTTTTTCCATGTCAGTAAGTCATAAAGCAAGCACGTATTAGGAAAAGTAACTACGACAGTCTAGATCATGTATAGCAGTAAATAGCATGGCAATAATAACAAATCGTACAGAAGTATCACGCAATCGAAGCATATAATAGCATGTAGTAGAGTAAACATGTAGCAGTATACGGCATATAGTAGCAAAAGTAAGCAGCAGCATGCAGTAAGTTCCGCAGAAACAAGTAAACTAGCAAGTTGTAGATTAGTCCTATTAGTGAATCCTACTCGGGTCGGTCTAGACTCACTAATGCAACCTAATTCCCTACAACCAATGCTCTGATACCAAATGTGATGCCCCGTACTAAATCAATGTGTACGGACCATCAACAACAGGATCATTACAAGGTCAAACACTATATGCGGTTTCAAAATAAGTTTGCATTCATGAATAAAGGTGACGTTTTAACCAACGTCAAATGTTTAACAACTAAAAGTATACTTCTACGAATAGCAAGCAATAATAGTACGTGACCCATAGGTCATTACAAATACATCGTTTCAAAAGTAATATAGTTTGAATGCAAAATAAACGTTTCATGTGGTAACATCTCTAATAAGCACAGCGGGTGTCAACAAAGCATGACTAGTACAGCGGAAGCAAGCAAACCTTAAGCACCTGAGAAAAACATGCTTAAAAATGTCAATACAAATGTTGGTGAGCTATAGTTTAAGTATAACAGTAATGTAAGGTAGGCCACGAGATTTCAGTGCTTCAACAGCGTTTCAAAACAGTATGAAAAATATATGTATAACCGTGGGCACTTGGTAACTAACTTAACGTTTATCACCCCCTAAAAGTACACTTGGTGAGTGCGTATGTTTATGGAGTATTAAACACCCATTAAATGCTAGCGCTACTAGCCTGAGTGGGGATGTCAAACCCTATGGATCCGTATCTAAGATTCGCGTTCACCGGTTCAAAAACCAATGACTAAACGTTACCGAGCTAAGGGAAAAGTTTATGCCGTTGTATAACCCACACATATATAAAGTTTAAGTACTCGTGCCTAGTATGTAAAACGTAAAATGTGCATGTATTCTTAGTCCCAAAATAGTTAAAGTAAAAAGGGATGCTATAACTCACAGTGGAAAGTAGTAAAAGTCGATACGTTGGAATAGTAAGCAAGTGGTTGGTCCGGAAGGTCCTCAACCTAAGTCAAAAGTTACTAAGTTAGTAAATCATTCCCAAAGGTTTTAATGAATTTAAATTAGGTCTTAAGTACCATCATCATTCATCATTAAACAAAAAGTGTAAAGTAACTTTTAAGTCAAGACCAGAGTTTGAAATAAAGGCTGACTTCGTTCAATCACCATTACCTCTACACAAACTGAAATGAGGTGAGACCAGTGGCCATGGCTCCGTATATGATTCCCCTAGAGGCTGACCAATTTCCAGAACCAAACTCATCTTTGTTTGACCGTGGTGATGGTTTAAGTGCGAGTAGGTCAGAAATTTCAGCACATCGTTAATAGGGTGTAGTGACTTTCGGGAGGCCATAGATCCTAAACCGTAACTCGGATTAAGACGAGGTCTAAACGTAAAATAATCTACTCGAACCGAAATAACTGAAAATCAGTTTTACAGTAGCCCAGGTAGTCTGATCAGTTCCAGAAACAGTAGCTAAATGTGTTCCGGTGGGTTCTTGGTGCTTGATGCTCATCACGGTTCTCATCCTTGATGCGTATAGTTTCAAGTGTACAACTCGTTGATGGGTTTGCATCATCTTAACCAAGGTTTGACCATCATAACACTAGTGTAAGGCTAAGATAAGTTGCACAACTCACTTAAGAGTTGTATGTAGTTTGATGAACCAAAGTTACATCAAGATCTTAGATCCGACATATACATGAGTTACAAAAGTAATATTAAGCTACAAACTTGAAAGTAAACTAAATAATCAAGATCTTAAGTTGTAGAACTTAGATCTTAGCTAGATCTTAAAGATCCTAGACTAGAAAGTCTAGATCTAGTGTTCTTAAGTTAGATCCTAAGTTACAAAACTTGGATCTACACTTTAATGAAACCATAAGTTATGAAACTTAGATTTTCAACTTGAAGAATGTATGTAAGCTTGTAAGCTCTTATTTACAACAAAATTAGAAGACCATAAGTTATATAAACTTAGATCCAACATAAGTATATGAAGTTATAACTAGAAAGTTATACTTCCATGTTCTTGAACTTATAAAGTTAACTTTAGTTCAAGATAAATGAGATCAAGATTAACTAGTAACACTTGACCAAGCTTATCATGGTTCACGAATTTAAAGCATGTACAAAGTAAGAAATAAGTTAAATT
Source organism: Rutidosis leptorrhynchoides (assembly GCF_046630445.1). Classification (NCBI taxonomy): domain Eukaryota; kingdom Viridiplantae; phylum Streptophyta; class Magnoliopsida; order Asterales; family Asteraceae; genus Rutidosis; species Rutidosis leptorrhynchoides. The sequence continues at coordinate 279,345,343 of NC_092342.1, forward strand.
TACAAGTGACAAGTTCATGATTGTTCATACTTTAAAGATTCAAGCCAAGACTTTGAACTTTTAAGAAAGTAAACCTTAAGTTTACAAACATGAACACAAGTATGAATATGAAACTTATGAACTTTAAATCTTGAAAACTTTTAAGTGTAGAACCATAAACTAGAAAGTTTAGATTCCTTGTTCTTGACTTCATCAAATAAAGATGGAAGTAACTAGATTTCATGAAGATACAAGTTAGAAAACTTGATCTTTAACATAAACAAGAAACAACAACAAGTAACAACAAACTACAACTAGTAAATAAACGTTAAACAAGAACAAGTAATGAAACTAGTAAGAATGATGATGATATGGGACGGTTTTAGAACAAGAAAAGAAAGAAGAAATAAGTTTGTTACTTACAAATATTTGAGAGAAAAAGAGAGAAAGAAAAGTAGTAAATGAAGTGTGTGTAAAAGTGAGGAAATACAAGTGAATAAGTAATCAAAATTTGAAAACAAAACCACCCTCCCACCATAGCTTGGCCGACGGTTTTGGGCACCAAAGGGGAAGGGTCAATTTGAAACTTTCAAATGTGGGAGAAGGTGTTAGCTTGAAATGGTATTAAAGCAAATTGTATGGGAACAAGGTGTAAGTATACTAGTAACTAGATTCCTTCATTCACTAATTAATCTAGTTTAAGTTTAATAAGTCATTAGCATAATGTTGGGCTCCTAATAGTCCATTAAGAAAAGTAGGGTGGGCTTCCAAGTCCACTAACATAAGTCCATTAATAAAAGCTCAAGTCTAAGCAAGTAAGCAACAATTAATTAAATAAGGCCCAAGTAATTAACCACTTGCATTAGTTAATTAAAATGATTAATAATAATTAATCATGAATGTAAATAATATTCGAAAATATTATTCGTTAAAAGTAAGTGTGTCACAAAGACGAGTCAGGCATGTAAAGTCAAGTACGGTAACAAGTAAATGTGTAATAATACATTCATTAAACACAAGCATTAATAATAAATATTATTAATTAAACGTTGGAAAATCCAGGGTCGTTACATTTACCGTCCATGCCTCGTACGTGATTGGTGTGGGTTTCCTCCTGGACGCGCAGTTGGGGGCGGGTATAACTGTGTAGGAGATTAACGCGTAGGTGGTTAAGTCCCCCTGGGGTAATCCTAACAGTTGTCAAAAAACATAAAAAAATAAAATTTTGTTTACGAATCAAGATTATCGCATGTGTAATAAAGAAGTTCGCATTCTGATTCTTTAACAATAGAAATTAAACATATAACATTCGCATATGTTGAAGTTGTAGAAATTAAAAAACATAATGGTGGAAAATTCAGATAGTTTGATTTACCTTTTCTACATATATCACCTTTATTGGCGTGCATATGTTAAAATGTGAACAAATTGAATACATTTAGTTTGTACGACAAAGTAAGAACAAATACAAATGATTACTATTCGTAGAACTATTTTACTAAAGCTATAAACTAACTGAATTATGTTGTGTTACGTCAGTAACTCTTCATATATATAGTTGCGGGTTGTTTTTCAAAGTAAATTATACATCCAACATGTTACACATAGTGAAGGTAAATCTCGCGCGTACACACACATATATATAACTCACATACCGTTAGTGTTGCAGAATCGGAAGTAGTCTGTGAGTGTGTTGTCACATATGATTAGGTTAAATGTTTTAAGGGTTTAATTAACAAATAAGGCCCAAATTTTAATCAAGGGAGGCTCCCTTTGTAGATTTCGGCCGATTGGCCCCATTAGGGATGTCCATAGGTTAATTTCAACTAGTTAGATCATTCCTTGTATAACTCGTTAGGTGTCGTTAACCGCAACCGAATACCGGAACGTTAACCGATCGTTTAGCGAATTCTTTGTGCTTTTAATTTATATAAATTTTAATAAATTAAAAGTATTTTTGAAACTTAATAAGTATATAAAATAATTAACTACCATACGTTTCGTTGTTTTAAAAGACGTTTTTTCGGTTTTCACTAACCGTCATGCTTTCTAGCGTTATATAAGTTTATCACATACTTCTAAACTAAGTATGAATTCATGTAATATGTAACACATATCAATATAGTATATCCTAAAAAAAAAGTTTTAGCGTATAAATTCATTAGAATTTAACTAACGCTCGTTAAGTATTTAACAAAAAGTTAACGGAAAAGGTCGGGTTGTTACAAGTCAGGTATAGGTAATCCCGACCTTAATTCCAATTTATAAATTCTCCACCTAAACCTGGAAACACACCCCACTTGTCCTGTTTTATTACTCACTAATTGTCGAGTTAATAAACTTCCTCACATGTATCAAAATCGCTATTATTGAAAATTTGGATATGAATATTGAAATGGTTCTTGAATATATTTTTCATGAGAATGGAATGTCACGAGTAGAATACAAATATCATTATTTCCCTAATTGAGGAGAAATTGGGACAACGTTTTGACTTATGAGTCGAATACAAATATTATTATTGTTGTGTAAGTAATTAAACGGGTTGGATACACGAATTCAAGCCATTCTTTTTTTGGGTATAAAGGGCGGGTATGCGGGTTTGCGTCTAAAACTGAGACCCGAACTCGCAAAAAAATTAATACCACCCCTATACTTGGCCTAGAAACAATGACCCAAATCGAAACCAACCCAAATATGTCGAGTTTGGGATTTTCCCAACGAGTACGAGGTTTTTGCCATCCTACATTAAACAAATTGCTGGTTTACATTTTCTAGGCAGGGGTTTTTTCAAAAGTTATCTCTTTATTGATGATAAGATAGAGGACTTTCTCTACTTGAGGATAAAGAAACAGATAGTTGAGTCAACCACATAATTAATGATTTAATTATCAAAAAACATAGCTCAATTGTAACATCCCGTTTTCAGTTACGCGTTATTTTGGACGTCATTCAAATTACGAGGCACGTAAGCGTATATTTGGACCCCAAATAAAGTTTGAGTTGATGTTCTAAAACCTTACCATTGGATAGTAAACTTCATTACGTTTCCAACGATATTTGATTCATCGAAAACGGAGTTACGGTTTGAAAGTTACGACCAAAACAAAATGTTGTTTCAGTCCTAGTGCATTTGGACGCCGTCTAGCCTTTTTGGACGAAGTCCAAATGGCCTGACAGGCCAGCTGCGAAATTTTAAAGTTTTAAAATGAGGATATTTGAGTCTTTTCACTTTGGGGTCGGTTTGTGATCATCAAAACTGATCTATAACTCAATTGGAGCTCATTCTCACCCACACAAAACACTCCCATCTTATTTAGAGAGAGAGAGTGAGTTTTAGAGAGAGAAAGCTTCGATTGGAGAAGAAGAAGCTTGAACCGGGTGAAGGTTCGAGCGTTAAAGTTGTTCCTTGCGTTCTTAGCTACGTTTTGGTAGTGGTGGTAAGTCCTAACTCTGATTTTCTTTACTTTGATTTTGATAGAAGGTTAGGGTTTGAGCTAATGATGGGTTATAAACCCCATTTCTCATGAAATTGGGGGTTTTGTTGTATGTATTGTGTATGTAAACCCGATTATTGTAGGTTTAGGGTTTAATGTTGAAATTGACTAGATTTTTCATGGGTTTGGGTGTTAACTACTAGGTTGCAGATGTTCATAAGAACATGGTAGATGGTCAAAATGGGTGCTAACCTAGAAATTGTTGTCGAACTAAGTTTTGAGTCAAGATTTGACGAGTCAAGTATGTAAAAAATCCTTGATCCATGTGTTAAATGGTGTTTTTGGAAATAAATTCGCTAGTCGTTAGCGATTTTGGGCGTTTTTGGGACTTATGTCAAAATGGGTTGACTTTGATTGGGTCAAAATTGATGATGACACTAACTTGGATTAAATGGGTGTTAAACGCTTTTGTTAAGTGTTAAATTATGTTTTTGGATGTAATTACTCGCGAGAAGTAATTTTGGGTTAAAATGATATTTTAACATATGTCAAACGTGATCAACGCAAAATGGGTAAATATTACACGTGTTGGGGTTTTTGGGTGTAAGTGGCGTTTAAAATAATTACTACCTAAGTAGTAATTTAGTGCTTAGACCTCGGTTGGTCTAATTGGTGTCGTGTATAAATTGGGTTAGTTTGTACTCATTGAAATGGGTCGGAATTACCACCCGTAGTGATAATTGGTGAAGTCCACTTTAGGTGTCTAAATGGGCGGATTGTGGAGGTAGGTATAAACCCTTGGTTAAGGGTGTTGGCGTCAAATTCTCTTGTAGAGAATGTATGTTGATTATGTGTATACCTATATGCGTATTATAAGTAAATGTTTGCTCGGTGGCGTTTGGAGGCGATTTACATACGTGACTTGTGCGGGCTTTTCAAGGTGAGTGGGATATTTATGCATGTATGTATATAGTATATTTATTTGTATGCTATGGTATGACCCACGGAGCCGGGAGTGCCATAGTGTGTGCGAGTGTGCTATGATGTGAACCACGGAGCCGGTAGCATCATGGTGTACGTGTTGTGATGTGAACCACGGAGCCAGTAGCATCAAAGTGTGAACCACGGAGGCGGTAGCACTATAAAATTAGGTGTGAACCACGGAGCCGGTAGCACCGAAGTGTGAACCACGGAGCCGGTAGCACTATAAAAGAGTATGACTCGAATGCGTAGTGACGTGAACCGCGGAGCCGGTAGCGTCATAGCATTACGTATGGTGTGAACCACGGAGCCGATAGCACCATGACGTGTGTATGGTTAACCATATAGTTTGTGTATGTAGTGTTGTGTAGCATATTATATTTTGGAGTATATGCTATTGTTTATGCTAGTTGTGGTAATGGAGGTTATTATCTTTATACTTGGAGTTCGTATGCTAATATTATATTGCTAGCATGTTTGCGGTATGTGAGTAGGTGGTTGCAAGTAGGTATATTATATATGAATGTGTATACTTATTGCACTCACTAAGCCTAGGCTTACCCCTCTTGTTGTTTACTTTTACAAGTATTGTGTTATTGATGCTAGCTAGTTGCTAGACTAGACGTGCAGGAGCGCTTGGGCTTGATGGGGTAGCTTTTGGATAATTGGACGCGGATGGGGGATTTGGTAGTCCCGGGATTATGCTCATGGTATCGGGTTGGGTTTTAGAGTCCTAATCCGTCAATATATATATATAAATGGGTCGAAACGGTCACTTTGTCGTAATTTGGGTTGATGTGGGCCCGGTGTTGTAAAACTCGATTTTATTGTGGAAATCTCTTAATTATAATTATACTAATGTGTTGTGAAAACCGTTTCGTTTAAAAAGTGTTGGGAAGCGGGTTTTCCGCCCGCGTGAATTTGAAAAACTGAGCAGAAACTTTTAGTTCATTTGGACGCCGTCCAAATGGCTTGGACGCCGTCCTGGTCTTCACTGCTGGACGACGTCCAGATAACTGGACGCCGTCCAGATTGTCTGTTAAAAAAAATTAAAAAATTAAGTCATGTTTTTGGTAAAACGATGTTGGGTTGTTACATCAATAACAACAACAAAACCCAATACCACATAAGTGGTGTATGGGGAATGTGAGATGTAGACAATCATTCCTCTATCCGAGAATAAAGACAAGTCATCTCTCCACCCAGAGTGAAAACACTCTCAAAAGTAGAGAAAGTCATCCCTCTCTCTATTCAACGGATAGAGAGATTGCTTCCGAGTGGACCTCCGGCCAATAAGTAGGAATTTTTTTTTAAAAAAAATAAAATAAAATCAAAAATAAATTTGAGACGCCATGAAAATAGTAAAATCAAATTTCCATGAGTTTTAAATCCTGCCTGAAATTTAATTTAGGCTAATTTTTATGAAAAAAAACATAGCTATTAGCACTAATTGTTATGTGTTGCCAACATATGTTCACTTAAATTGTTCTAAGTCAAACAACATTGCATGATGTGTCATAGTGTTTTAGCGTGTTTCCTTAACTATCAGCACATGATAGTTAAAAGACGGGACCTCATGAAGACAACAGAAGGATGACTGTTGACCCAGCAGAAGACATATAGAAGAACTAGCAGAATAAGTATCAGCACAAAAACACCAAAAATTATGTCACTTAAAGACATAATTGTTTCATGTGTTTTCTACATCAAGCATGCTCATTCAACTTACATCGAGAAATAAGGACACAAGTCGGCGGTTGACAAGTGACCTTACAAGACAACCAATGGAATGCAGAAGTATATCACATGTGTAGGGGTGTTCAAAACCGGATATTCGAAAATTCGAATATCCGAATTTCGGATATCTGAAAATTCGGATAGTGATTTTGGCCATCCGAATCCGAAATTTCGGATATCCGAAATCCGGATATCCAAAATTTAGGATTCGGATATCGGATTATCCGATATCCGAACCGCATCTTAAAATTCAAAAAAAAAAAAAATGAACATGCTGTGCATATCTTCTTTCACAAAATATAATTTGAGCATATGTGACTACAAAAGTTAAACAAACATCATTGTCAAACCACTTAGTAGAACTCCTCTTAATTAAACTTTTTCCAAGCCTCCTGTTAATCAAACTTCAAGTGTGATGAACAAAATAAAAATAATTAATTATTGTTAAGAATTGGGTAAAAGTAACAAAAAAAATCAATTGTAAATTACATGTAATAATCGATTGGACAACACATGAAATAAATTGTTGTAAATTACAACTTGTAATAGAGACATATAATCGATTGACCATGTGTTAAGTCCATATTGTAATACCAAAGTGATCAGTTGTAAATTACATATAATAAATAGTTGTAAGAATATGTGAATATATAGAGCTGAGAGGAATAATGAAGATGAGATGAACAAGATTAGGTGAGGATGACTCGTGAAAAAGTAAAACATCAGAGTTTAATTTTAGATCTAGGATTTTCTAACGAATGTTTTTGGGTCCCTTGTTTTCTATCGCCCATCTGCCATCTATTTTTACTCTAAAAAGGTATACAGCCTATTAAGCAGTAACCCCCACTAGGCCCACTAATATATAAATATAAATATATTTCAACAATAAGTGAATTAATTTCGGATATCGGATTATCCGAATATCCGAAAATTATGAAAAATCGATCCGGTATCCGAATCCGAAAATCCGGATATCCGAATTTTCGAATATTTTCGGATCGGGTTTTCGAATAATTCGGATTGTGGATTCGTATTCGGATATTATGAACACCCCTACACACGTGTCAACCCCTTAGGAGCATAACATTCTATTTGTTTATTGAAATAGTGTGTGCACCCATTTTTAGGGTGTTCCTAAATTAGTTTGTACAAGAAAAGGAGCCACGTGTTTTATACGAAACCTGTCGACTGAAGTACAAACATATTTTAGTCCAACGGACAATAGACATTTACATGGTCAATAGGCTCTCTATGAAAGGACACGTCCTAATCCATCTGGACGAAGTCACCAACAACTGGTTCCATGGCGATGATCGACTCCAAATACTGTCTTTAAAATGAGCAAATGCACAGCGGAATGTTTCTTTCATACCTGAGAATAAACATGCTTTCAAGTTTCAACCAAAAGGTTGGTGAGTTCATAAGTTTATCATAAAACAATAAAATTCATCATTTTGATAGACCACAAGATTTAAATCCTGCATGGTACAAATGGGCCCGAATCCTATACCCACCTGTAATGTACATGCGATATCTTTTAAATACAGTACACCTTTCTCGTGTACGAAACCATTTTAACAAATCTTTGTAACCGTACACATATCTCGTGCACAAAAATAACATACACATAACCTATGTATAAAATCATTCTCTCGATACATAACATTCACTTTTCATTGCTTTCATAGCTTGGCTTGGTAACCGACCTTAACATATATTGCGCATAATAATATTCCCAAAACAGAACATTTCGTCTGTATAATAATCATATAAACTTCGAAGTACTAAACACCACGCCCACTAGCCCTTCCGTCTAGTGAACATTCTGGGTAGGGGTGTTAAACCCGGTAGCTACTTTTAGGATTCGCGTGAATTAGGGCCATACCCGATTCTAATTCTTAGGTTACCAAGCAATAATAATCAGGGGAAAAATATTCATATCAATTGTGGCAATTATCACGTCCACATAATTCAATGGTGGCAATTATCACGTCCACATAATTCATTCGAGAAATATTTTGCTTGTGTCTATCTCGTCAAACATTTATAAAAGCATTTCATGTATTCGCAGTTCAAAATGTATTTCAAAAGCATTTAATAAAGCAGTTGTAAAAGTAGCGCATGTATTCTCAGTCCCAAAAATGTAAAGAGTAAAAGGGAGCAAATGAACTCACTATACTGTATTTTGTAGTAAAAATACATATGACGTCATTGAACAAGCGTAGGGTTGGCCTCGGATTCACGAACCTATATCATTTATATATACATTAATACATATACTCGTAATCGAACAAGTTATATATATATTAATATATATATATATATATATATTATTTCAATTGGTTATATTTTTATATCTATATATCTACTTTTATATAAGTATTTTAATAACAATTTTTATTGTAATCGTAATGATAATAAAATTAATAGTAATATTGTAAATAGTAATAATAATATAGTTCTTATATTAATAATAATGTTACTAGTAATAGTATAAATGATAGTAATGTTAATAATGTTAATAATAATACTTATACTCATAATGATAATGATAATAATGCTAATGGTAATAATAATACTTATCTTTAATAATAATAATAATGAGGTGATAATAATAATATCAATAATAATAAATATTAATTAAAGTAATAATAATGATAATAATAATAATAATAATAATAAATAACAACAATGTTAAAATTAAATAATAATAATAATAATAATAATAATAATAATAATAATATTAAAAACTACCTTTAAAGCTTTCCTAAAAAAATTGCCACGAACCGGGATCGAATTCAAGACCTCTCGCTCACCAACAAACACCTTTAACCACTCCGTCATTTTTGTTTTCCTGAATTATACAGACATTAATTATATTTAACCTCCCATTTCTGTTTCCCTTTCTTCTTCAACAAATCAAAACCCAGAACTATTCCTCAACATCAAAATCATCATCTTATTTCATTATCATTCTCATGGTTCGTTTTTCATCATCTTTATTACCATCTAATGTATCATCATCATAGCGTATCATCATAATTATCATCTCGTTTATTTAATCCGACCTTCATAATCGTAATCATAAGCAAAATCATAATTTTCATTGTTTCTAAATTGATTGTAAAACTAAACCCGTTATCTATCCTCATAACCATATCATCAAATTATCTCGTTTTCTTATCGTCTCGATCACTTCATCATCATCTAAACGTCCTCATCTTTATTTCAATTGAAACAGACACATAAAGGCTGCAGTAGCAGCACAGTAATTGCAATAGGTTTACATTTGAGACTAGGCAGAAAAAGAACAATCATAATCGTGACCATCATCTTTATCATCTAACATATCCTCATCAATCTTAATATCACTACCATCGTGTATCATAATGCTTGCATCATCACGAAGCATCATCAAGCTTCACTCAACATCATAACAGCAAGTAAAGAGGGAAAATAAATCTGAAAACGATCAATAGCAGTAACCAAGGTAATGGGCATTAAAGTATGTATTATCTAGCTTAATCTGACCCATGTTCTTTGGCCCAATAGGATGTCCAATAACATAACACGGCCCAAAAACATGGTCGCCCAATTGCTTATAGTAAATAAGCCCATCAACAAGAGTTGAATCAACTTGCACGATGTGATGGTGGTGGTGGGACTCGTCTGATATTACAGGAACAACAACACATAGCTTACAGCTCATCTTTCCATTCATCATTATTATTATAATAATCACAATTTTGATCATAAATCATCTTTTCTATCTAATCATCTCGCTGTAGTATTAACAACTTCTTTAGTGAAGTTTCGTGGCATAATAATCGAAATATACTAGTCGCTGGAACAGGAACGTAAGCGTGAAAATACTGCAGCAGTAGGAATCGTTGAGTGATGATTATGGGCTGCTGAAACGTCAATAAAATACGGTGATGGATTCAAGGTGGTGATGGAGGTGAAAGGAACGTTTACAGTAGTAGCTACAAATGAGTTTCATGATGGTACTTGGTGATTGTTTCGACAGAAAACAGAAAGAATAAGCAGCAGATATGGTGGTGTTTGCATGGTTATAGTGAGAGGAAATGAAATATATATATATATATAGAGAGAGAGAGAGGGGATGAGAGAGAGAAGAGAGATGATTGTTGCTGTTGTGGGGTTCGAACAGAAGGTAGGAACAGTAGTAATGATAGTTGCCTTGTGATGATGGTTCGTTGATGTATTGGGTTGGTCACGACAGGAAAGAAAGAAAAGAAACAAATAACACGGGTTCGAAAGTCGTGATATTGTTGATGGGTTATCAAGATTGAAAATGAAGATGGGGTGTTTAATTGTTAACTTAAGTGTGTGAGGGTGATTCTCGGTTTAGGATCAATAGAACCCAAATATAGCATCATGTATGGGTGAGTTATATAAAATAATTTAGAAGAGATGGAGAGATTGAAGAAGGTGAGAGGTGATAGATTTAGTGGTGGCTGTTGGGTGTTGGTGATGAAAAGTTGTTGGTGATAATGAAGACCGAAGGTTGTGAAGGTGATTTCAAGGTGATAATCGGTGAGGATGGAGAAAGGAATGATGAGGGTGGTATGAGTGAAGAAGGAGAAGTATATGATTGGTGTTGGATTCATATACGGGATATTGAATATGGACATAAGATAAGATAATAAATATAATAAGGTATATCATAACTCTCAATCAGTGAAAGGTGTGATTGATTGTACAAAGAAAGAAAAATGGTTGTTGCCAGTTGTTTATTTGGTATTTGGTTTATAAGGGAGTTTTATGTAAGGAAAAAGGAATATTATAAGTAAATAAAACAAAACGTACTTAATCAATTTATAATAGTAAAGCCATCTCAATTGGCAGTATCCTTGTCGACATTTCATTTTACGGGTCAATATTTCTTGTTCTGTTGTTAATCAGTAGTGGATAAGAGTCTTCGGAAAAATCCCAACTTTTAAGATTAACTATATTTATTTATTTTGGTCATTATGGTATAAAATTCGATCCTTAAATTATTAAATAAAAATTTAATCAACTGTCCCTCTCATTTCTAGGTAAAATATAAAAAGTGTTCAAACTTAACAAATAGTTCCTAAATATACTTTTAATAAGCCTATAACTTGTATCACTTATTTTCGGATCACCCTTTATTTTAAAATCATATAAGTTCGTTTTTAACTTGATTAATAACTATCAAAATGACAAACGAGTGCTACGAGCGTTTACAGAATGAATTCGAAATCAAATATATATTTTCAATATACTTTATATATATTTAATAATAAATTTTATTATTACTTATATCATTTTATTTTACAAAATTAATTCTAATAACTACATAATATAATATTTCAAATTATATTAACGTATACATGTATACATTTTTAAATATATATGTATCTATTTACAAAAAGTTATTCGTGAATCGTCGGAACTAGTCGAAAGTCAAATGAATATATTAAACACAGTTCAAAGTTTTTAAGATTTCAACATTACAGACTTTGCTTATCGTGTCGGAAACATATAAAGATTAAGTTTAAATTTGGTCGAAAATTTACGGGTCGTCACAGTACCTACCCGTTAAAGAAATTTCGTCCCGAAATTTGAGTGAGGTTATCATGGTTAACAATAAATATGTTTTCATGACTCACATGAGCTGATAAATAGAGTTTTATTACTATTGAGTAATAAGGATAAAACAATTCGATTATTCGAAGAGGATGAATGAAGCTATCACAAAAGAGTGAAATGAGCAAATGCAGAATCGACTTAACCGGTGACATAGTCACAGTTGATTTCCGGAATTTAAGGGATTTAGTGAAAATCTTCGAAATATAAAAGATTTGATTCTTCGGCGAATAAGAAAATTAAGATCTGTATAATTAAATACGATGATCTACCTCGATTACTCTATCTGATACTTCCATTATAAATTAAGCTCTTCCGTTCTATTATTCTCACCATTCCTATACTTTCTTTCTTAGTTCATACATCCAAAAGATTGTGAAAATGCTTAACCCCGTTCTAATCCTTGATATTTTTTCCTAATTATCATTTCTATCATCATTCTTTTCAATCTCCCACCAGAAGAATCTGTTTACTTCTACTATTACTTTGGGGTGATACTATTCTTAATTCTACCGTGTCTTTATATTGCTATTCGTATTAATATCCACTGTTTGTAACCTCCGTGTTGTTATTGGACTTTATATTTTCTCTTATATTTTGGAGCTCTTTGCCTTTTTATTATCTTCTCGATCTCTAGTAAAGTGAGTAACGGTCCAGAATTCCTAAATATGGAGTTTCGGATGATCTTAATCTTCTAAACAAGAAAGAACGTAATCACACGATTTGATTTGTCAAATTACCAGAATATCCGAAAAAGACCGATTCATCAAGAAAATATTTTCTTAATATGTTTGAGGTTAAATAGAATACAAGAGTGGTGTAACATGGCACATGATGACGTTATGATCTGTGAATCATCACGTTCCATTTAGAAACTCAGCATGACTTACTGTAATATAATCACGTTGATCAAGTGTCATTATATTATACTAACTCATGCATCAGTTCCCAACATTACTTCAATATCATTCATATTTTAAGCTCAAAAGTTTACAGAATATAGAAACTAACAGTTTCTATATGATGTAACACTGATAGCACTAAGAGATTAATGATTTCAGATAAGAATAGTTATAAAAATATCTTCAGAAATATGGAGGATATTTATAATGAAAGATACGATGATATCTTGAAATTTATAATATCGAAGGATGGTGAAGAAAATTTGTCCGCAAGAGTTTGGAGTCAGAAACAAGGTATTTGCTTAAAGATTTCATCAGAAACAGAATCATCAGGATTCTTAATGTACAAGTTTAGTCCTTATGATTTGTTCAGAGACTCCTTCGTTGTTTGCTCAATCAGTTTTTTCAGTTTTAAACTTTTTCTGAGTTTTGCCAACATACAATTCTTTATCATCAACTTTTGGTTGTTGAGGTCATTTACAGTTTTTGTTGCTTCATTCAAATTTTCAAAATTCAGAGTATTAATTCGCAGATTGGGTGCTTTTCAGAATTTCAGAATGGAAGATCATAGTTCTAAGAGATAAATGTTATATGGATACATATAACTGTTGATGTGGAAACGTTGCGAGACTCACAATACATATTTGAGGATTCCCGGTAATTGGTAAGGCAGTTCTCGTTACAAGATGCGGATGAGTAAATGATAGGGTTTCAATGAATAAATATAATGATTTATCGGAGAGATTTAAACCAAGAAGCAACGAGGTTGTTGGTACGTCTGCTCGTAATATGGTAGAATATGAAAGGTTCCCTGGTAACAATAAAAGAGCACGCATATATATCAAGGTTATAATAAGGTTGTTTCGAACGAAAAGTCGAAGTTGACTTGTTGGAGCTGTGACAAAATTTGCTACTTTGAAAGGGATTACCAAGTTATTTTGGGTAATAATAACGCTAAGGAATTAGCACAGCTACGTGTTAAACTTTACTCAGTTGCCGAGAGTTTCTCAGGTGCATAACTATATGCATAAATCTTTCCTTCCGTAGATAAGTGTGGTTGATTCATCCTATCGATTGAGGTGTTTTCAAGAATCATGAAAGGTATGAACGCAGATTGTAACCGTCAAGATACAAATGAGGTTTAGGATGAAATCAAGTGGCAAACTTGAAGAAATTTTTAGTTTCATATGTTATAATCAATATTTTAATTCATTTTAATTATCCAATGTTATTAGTCCACAGTCGATAGTCCACAGTTAACAGTCCAATAATTCATATATAGTTTAATATATAATATTCTAATTAATTAATACGTATCGTGACCCGTGTACATGTCTCAGACTCGATCACAACTCAAAGTATATATATTATTGTAGAATCAACCTCAACCCTGTATAGCTAACTTGATCATTACTGCATATAGAGTGCCTATGGTGATTCCAAATAATATATATAGATGCGTCGATATGATATGTCAAAACCTTGTATACGTGTCCCGATATTTAAAGTGCGTAAAATAAATAACAGAAATTAAATAACGATAAATAAAATTACGAGAATATAAATTGCGATAAATAAAATATAATCAGTTAGCTAGGAACAGTTAGCGTGGATTCTTAACAAACTTCTTCTTATAGTTAATTTGTTTGTTTCTAACAAATTTTATTTTGTTCAATGTTTTTTTTTTCATTATGCCACTTGTTGAATTCTGATAGGTCAAAATCCAAATATGAAATTGAATGAAAATGGTTATTCTGCGGTGAACGGATTCGTATATCGGTGGATGTAAGTAGGATAATAATTGACTGTTGAATCAGATTCGAAGAATGTACAGTATAACTTATTAAAGTGAAATCTAAATATTCCTCGGGTATTACCTACCCGTTAAAATATTTTCACCATTAACAGTTTGTACACATGAATTTTTAATTACAATCTTTATGAAATCATATATACATATATATTTTCTTCAGATGTAATCATTAATTTAATGAGTTAATATGATATTAAACTCATTTGATTTACCGTTAGAACACGAATATATAATCTCTAAAACATTAGAGATCACATAATCGTTATGTCGAACGAAGATAAATGATGTAGAACATCATGTAGAACAAAGATAATCGATGTAGGACATCATGTAGTATGATGATTATGCTGGAGGTACAGACTGTGAGTTTGAGGTGTGTAGTGTTGAGGCTTGTGCTGTGGATGTTGTTGTTGGTGTTACTGGTGTTGTCGGTGATGTTGCTGAAGCTGGTAAGTTTTGCACTATATTTTCCAAGGCTACAACTCGGGCGCGAAGCTCGTTGACTTCTTCTATTACTCTGGGATGGTTGTCGGTAAAAACGAGCTAATGAATAAGGTTTAGAATCTGAGATATTATGTAATTATGACGAGATATTCGGGAAATGAGGGTGAAAATGATGTTTCGAATGGGTTCGTCGGTAAATGCTTCATGTTCATCGCCAAGAGGTAAATTCGGCTGGTGGAAGGAATCGCCTTCTTCGCGCCTCCGTTGATTGAGTCGATCACGAACTCATCATATGAATTGGGGATGGATGATTGGTTGATTCATTCTGGTGACGCTGCTTTCGGAGCTTAGGTGAACATCCATGTCGGAATAGCTGTCGGAATAACTATCGGAATAGCTATCAAAATCTGAGGGACTCGAACTGGTTGAGGGATTCATCCTGTACGATCAGATGAAGGATTTTCGATAAGAAATAGATTATAGGATATAGATTAGTACCCTGCAATACATAATTTACATATGTATATATAATACTAAAATCCCACAAGTTACGGAGGAATCTACGGAAGCTGTCAGGCATCGATAACAATAACAGGTACGCTAAGATATGAATTAGCAGATATGCTAAGATATAAATTTTGTCTATACACTAATCATGCAATTCACGCAATAAGATGTGTCTAGACTAAGGATGATAAGCAAGTGATTCTCTAAGGATGATAAGCAGGTAATTTTCGACACGAAATGATAAGCAAAACTTTTGACATGCAGACGCGATCGAAGTCCAGACTCACTAATGCATCTAAACAACTATCAGTTAGACACACTAATGCAAGACCTGGTTCGCTAAGACCACCGCTCTGATACCAACTGAAAGGACCCGTCCTAATCCATCAGGACGAAGTCACCAACAATTGGTTCCATGGCGATGATCGACTCCAAATACTGTCTTTAAAATGAGCAAATGCACGGCGGAATGTTTCTTTCATACCTGAGAATAAACATGCTTTCAAGTGTCAACCAAAAGGTTGGTGAGTTCATAAGTTTATCATAAAACAATAAAATTCATCATTTTGATAGACCACAAGATTTAAATCCTGCATGGTACAAATGGGCCCGAATCCTATACCCACATGTAATGTACATGCGATATCTTTTAAATACAGTACACCTTTCTCGTGTACGAAACCATTTTAACAAATCTTTGTAACCGTATACATATCTCGTGCACAAAAATAACATACACATAACCTATGTATAAAATCATTCTCTCGATACATAACATTCACTTTTCATTGCTTTCATAGCTTGGCTTGGTAACCGACCTTAACATATAATGCGCATAATAATATCCCCAAAATAGAACATCTCGTCTGTATAATAATCATATAAACTTCGAAGTACTAAACACCATGCCCACTAGCCCTTCCGTCTAGTGAACATTCTGGGTGGGGGTGTTAAACCCGGTAGCTACCTTTAGGATTCGCGTGAATTAGGGCTATACCCGATTCTAATTCTTAGGTTACCAAGCAATAATAATCAGGGAAAAAATATTCATATCAATTGTGGCAATTATCACGTCCACATAATTCAATGGTGGCAATTATCACGTCCACATAATTCATTCGAGAAATGTTTTGCTTGTGTCTATCTCGTCAAACATTTATAAAAGCATTTCATGTATTCGCAGTTCAAAATGTATTTCAAAAGCATTTAATAAAGCAGTTGTAAAAATAGCACATGTATTCTCAGTCCCAAAAGTGTAAAGAGTAAAAGGGAGCAAATGAACTCACTATACTGTATTTTGTAGTAAAAATACATATGACGTCATTGAACAAGTGTAGGGTTGGCCTCGGATTCACGAACCTATATCATTTATATATACATTAATACATATACTCGTAATCGAACAAGTTATATATATTAATATATATATATATTATTTCAATTGGTTATATTTTTATATCTATATATCTACTTTTATATAAGTATTTTAATAACAATTTTTATTGTAATCATAATGATAATAAAATTAATAGTAATATTGTAAATAGTAATAATAATATAGTTCTTATATTAATAATAATGTTACTAGTAATAGTATAAATGATAGTAATGTTAATAATGTTAATAATAATACTTATACTCATAATGATAATGATAATAATGCTAATGGTAATAATAATACTTATCTTTAATAATAATAATAATGAGGTGATAATAATAATATCAATAATAATAAATATTAATAAAAGTAATAATAATAATGATAATAATAATAATAATAATAATAATAATAATAAATAATAACAACAATGTTAAAATTAAATAATAATAATAATAATAATAATAATAATAATAATAATAATAATAATAATAATAATAATAATAATAAAAACTACCTTTAAAGCTTTCCTAAAAAAATTGCCACGAACCGGGATCGAACTCAAGACCTCTCGCTCACCAACAAACACCTTTAACCACTCCGTCATTTCTGTTTTCCTGAATTATACAGACATTAATTATATTTAACCTCCCATTTCTGTTTCCCTTTCTTCTTCAACAAATCAAAACCCAGAACTATTCCTCAACATCAAAATCATCATCTTATTTCATTATCATTCTCATGGTTCGTTTTTCATCATCTTTATTACCATCTAATGTATCATCGTCATAGCGTATCATCATAATTTTCATCTCGTTTATTTAATCCGACCTTCATAATCGTAATCATAAGCAAAATCATAATTTTCATTATTTCTAAATTGATTGTAAAACTAAACCCGTTATCTATCCTCATAACCATATCATCAAATTATCTCGTTTTCTTATCGTCTCGATCACTTCATCATCACCTAAACGTCCTCATCTTTATTTCATTTGAAACAGACACATAAAGGCTACAGTAGCAGTACAGTAATTGCAATAGGTTTACATTTGGGACTAGGCAGAAAAAGAACAATCATAATCATGACCATCATCTTTATCATCTAACATATCCTCATCAATCTTAATATCACTACCATCGTGTATCATAATGCTTGCATCATCACGAAACATCATCAAGCTTCACTCAACATCATAACAGCAAGTAAAGAGGGAAAATAAAACTGAAAATGATCAATAGCAATAACCAAAGTAATGGGTATTAAAGTGTGTATTATCCAGCTTAATCTGACCCATGTTCTTCGGCCCAACAGGATGTCCAATAACATAACACGGCCCAAAAACATGGTCGCCCAATTGCTTATAGTAAATAAGCCCAACAACAAGAGTTGAATCATCTTACACGATGTGATGGTGGTGGTGGGACTCGTCTGATATTACAGGAACAACAACACATAGCTTACAGCTCATCTTTCCATTCATCATTATTATTATAATAATCGACAATTTTGATCATAAATCATCTTTTCTATCTAATCATCTCGCTGTAGTATTAACAACTTCTTTAGTGAAGTTTCGTGGCATAATAATTGAAATATACTAGTCACTGGAACAGGAACGTAAGCGTGAAAATACTGCAGCAGTAGGAATCCTTGAGTGATGATTATGGGCTGCTGAAACGTCAAGAAAATACGGTGATGGATTCAAGGTGGTGATGGAGGTGAAAGGAACGTTTACAGTAGTAGCTACAAATGAGTTTCATGATGGTTCTTGGTGATTGTTTCGACAGAAAACAGTAAGAATAAGCAGCAGATATGGTGGTGTTTGCATGGTTATAGTGAGAGGAAAGTAAATATATATATAGAGAGAGAGAGGATGAGAGAGAGAAGAAAGATGATTGTTGCTGTTGTGGGGTTCATACAGAAGGTAGGAACAGAAGTAATGATAGTTGCCTTGTGATGATGGTTCGTTGATGTATTGGGTTGGTCACGATAGGAAAGAAAGAAAAGAAACAAAAAACACGGGTTTGAAAGTCGTGATATTGTTGATGGGTTATCAAGATTGAAAATGAAGATGGGGTGTTTGATTGTTAACTTAAGCGTGTGAGGGTGATTCTCGATTTAGGATCAATAGAACCCGAATATAGCAGCATGTATGGGTGAGTTATATAAAATAATTTAGAAGAGATGGAGAGATGGAGAGATTGAATAAGGTGAGAGGTGATAGATTTAGTGGTGGCCGTTGGGTGTTAGTGATGAAAAGTTGTTGATGATAATGAAGACCGAAGGTTGTGAAGGTGATTTCAAGGTGATAATCGGTGAGGATGGAGAAAGGAATGATGAGGGTGGTATGAGTGAAGAAGGAGAAGTATATGATTGGTGTTGGATTCATACACGGGATATTGAATATGGACATAAGATAAGATAATAAATATAATAAGGTATATCATAACTCTCAATCAGTGCTCAATCAGTGAAAGGTGTGATTGATTGTACAAAGAAAGAAAAATGGTTGTTGCCAGTTGTTTATTTGGTATTTGGTTTATAAGGGAGTTTTATGTAAGGAAAAAGGAATATTATAAGTAAATAAAACAAAACGTACTTAATCAATTTATAATAGTAAAGCCATCTCAATTGGCAGTATCCTTGTCGACATTTCATTTTACGAGTCAATATTTTGTGTTCTGTTGTTAATCAGTAGTGGATAAGAGTCTTCGGAAAAATCCCAACTTTTAAGATTAACTATATTTATTTATTTTGGTCATTATGGTATAAAATTCGATCCTTAAATTATTAAATAAAAATTTCATCAACTGTCCCTCTCATTTCTAGGTAAAATATAAAAAGTGTTCAAACTTAACAAATAGTTCCTAAATATACTTTTAATAAGCCTATAACTTGTATCACTTATTTTTGGATCACCCTTTATTTTAAAATCATATAAGTTCATTTTTAACTTGATTAATAACTATCAAAATGACAAATGAGTGCTACAAGCGTTTACAGAATGAATTCGAAATCAAATACATATTTTCAATATACTTTATATATATTTAATAATAAATTTTATTATTACTTATATCATTTTATTTTACAAAATTAATTCTAATAACTACATAATATAATATTTCAAATTATATTAACGTATACATGTATACATTTTTAAATATATATGTATCTATTTACAAAAAGTTATTCGTGAATCGTCGGAACTAGTCGAAAGTCAAATGAATATATTAAACACAGTTCAAAGTTTTTAAAATTTCAACATTACAGACTTTGCTTATCGTGTCGGAAACATATAAAGATTAAGTTTAAATTTGGTCGGAAATTTACGAGTCGTCACACTCTATAAATAGAGAACTATACTAATGTTTTAAATAGTGGTGTGAGATTTAAATTAATAGAGTATGTAAAATCTTGTATATATTTTCAGTGTGTATGTGCTATCAATGCGTAATCTGTATCTACCGGTTATCGATTTCGTTGTTAGATAATCGTGTTATATTTTTATCAGTTAATGAATAAGTTGATAATTACATTGAATCTTGTAAATTTACTTGTTTAATTATACTTAATTGTGCAATATATATATATATATATATATATATATATATATATATATATATATATATATATATATATATATATATATATATATATTAGTAAAGAATTGTATTGACCTCCATCAACAATACTTTCTATTGTTAATCGGGGCTAAAACGAATATTGTTTTCATGTGAAAAAATTATTGTTGGTATTTTATCCCTTCATTATACACATGGACTTGATTTTTGTTATTTTAGTATCAATGTGCAGGGGTGGATTTTTACGGAGCGGGCGGATTTTTATGGGGCAGGGAGGGGTGCTGGCCCCCCAAAATTCTAAACACGTAGTGTATGTTAGTTTTTTTTTTTATTATTATGAAAGACAAACCTACAAACTACACCACGAAACCACGAATATTTATATCTTATTGTCTCAAGTGAGGCTTGAACCCACAACTTTTTGGTTGAAGGGTTCCTCTCATACCGCCAGGCCAAGGGCCCTTTGGTGTATGTTGTTTTTAGAAGGAAAAAAAAATCAGTTTCAATTTTAATGGAGATGGTCTGTATATGTAATTGGCGATGGTACTATCGAAGCCTTGGCTTGAGTGGTATAAGTTGAGATTCAAATTGGGGTACTGTTAGCCGAGGTTCGATTCTCACTCCAAGCAGAGAGTTTTCAACCTTTGATGGTACTTGGGGTTTTTCAACCTTTAATGGTACTGTCAACATCGTCGCGATTTGAATTTTCTTTTAACATGTGTGCGGGTGGCATATGATCGCGAATGTGGATATGTCCCCTTTGGATGATATCGATATCGTCGTTCGAAAAAAAAAATTGGTGGTGGTAATGGTGATGGTGATGGTGATGATCATGTAAGAGTTGGGTCATATGTACTCTTTCAATATAACCCCCTTTAGTTTATAGGTAAATTCAATATTTATCTTACAAACTACTGTATTTTTCATCCCTAACTTAAATTAAATATAAAGAATATATTTATAAAATTCTATTGCATACATAGGTTTAAGTTCATAATTTAGTTAATTAAACGAATTCGGATGTACTAAAGAACTAAAGTTAAAATGTTTTTTGTTATGTTATTTTCAATACAATACTTCTTATTCGAGTAAAAATAGTTGAAACGAGGATAAAAGAACAATGATTTGTTGCGGGATGGTTTTGGTCGGTTAACGGTCGGTTAATTGAACGTTTATAAAAAATTGTTTACAGTGGGTTACCTGAACGTTTAAAATATAAAGGAATGGAAAGGAAATGTAAAAAAAGAAGTGAAAAAAGTTTGGTCAGTTAACGTTTGGTTAACTTAACGTTTAAAAAAATAGTTAACATAATATATAATGTAAATGACGGGTAATAATGTAAAAGACGAGAGACAAAGTCGAGAAGATCGGGACACTAGAGGGTCGAGACGTTTGAAACGGGGTCGAGAAAGATGCCGATTAACTTTGACTTTTGTAAATATACATATTTGAAATATATCTATATTTCAAACATAACAATATTTAAAAAGTGTTATATATAATTATGGAGGTGATTCTCACACACCACTTTTTGATCCATGTACACTTTTATCTCATAAAATTACAGTTATGCCCCAAGAGAGTTGAACTTATATTATTATTGTAAGTATAATTAAGAGTACAATAGGTAATTAGAGCACTGGGAGTGGTGACTGATGTCACTTGGCATGTCAGGCCTGACTTGCTGAGTCAGAAAAAGTGGGGAGTGGTGACCTATGTCAGTTAGGTATGTCAGTTTATATTTTTATTATTATTTTAATGATTTTAAATATAACATAAATTGATAAAATTATAAAAATTAACATAAATGGAAACAATTTTCATTAAAAATAAAAAAATTACATTTCCAAAAATTT
Source organism: Rutidosis leptorrhynchoides (assembly GCF_046630445.1). Lineage (NCBI taxonomy): Eukaryota > Viridiplantae > Streptophyta > Magnoliopsida > Asterales > Asteraceae > Rutidosis > Rutidosis leptorrhynchoides. The sequence goes on from NC_092342.1 coordinate 279,367,599, forward strand.
AAAAACATACGATTCCTAAAAATAAAAAAAATTAAAACATTACGTTATCGCGATCAAAAAGTTACAATTCGTTAACTATTTTGTCATCGCGATTATGCCATAGATGTGAAACAAGAGTATATCGAAGATACTCATGCTCGTCTTTGTCACGCAGCTCTTTTGTCTTCTCGGCATATACATCACACCTTTCGTACCAAGTTGATCCTTGTAGGTTGTTGATAGACAAATAGTAAGATTTATTTTCAACGATGTTAAAACCATTGTCTTCAATTATCATGTTGTGCAATATGATGCAACCATACATGATTATTTTGATTGCGTTTACGCTATATGTCCTATCATGTTGTCTTAAAATACCCCAACGATCTTGCAAAATTCCAAATGTCCTCTCAACATCTTTACGAGCTGCATATTGTTTCTTTGTAAAGTATTTCCTTTTTGCATCAACAACACTTGAGAATCCCTTAACGAAAGAAGCCCACGAAGGGTAAATCCCATCGACAAGATAGTAGCCTCGATCAAAATCAACGTCCCCAATTTTGTATGGAACTTGAGGAGCCGTGTCAGTTAGTAAACTATCAAACAATGGAGATGCATTAAGGACATTCAAGTCATTGTTCGAACTTGCCAGTCCAAAATATGCATGCCAAATCCAATTGTCATACGATGCAACGGCTTCCAACATGATTGTCGGGTAACCGTGATCGCCTCATGTGAATTGCCCTTTCCATGCATTTGGACATTTTCCCCAAGCCCAATGCATACAATCGATGCTTCCAAGCATTCCAGGAAAGCTGTGAAGTTCTTCATGTTTATGATACATCCGACGTACATCTTCCTCGGTTGGTTCTCTCGTGTATACATTAGCATACAAATCTATAATACATCTTGTAAAATTTTGCAAAGGCTCACGTGATGTTCTCTCTGAAATTTATAAATATTCATCAAATAGATCCGGTGAATCATCGTATGCTAATTGACGAATGGCAGACGTGACTTTTAAAAGAGTAGATACTCCGAGAACACCACATGCATCGGGACGTTGTTGAAAATAAGTAAAATACTCTGGTGCATTGGGACGAGTAGAGTAAGAAAGTATACTTTCAATTATTTTTTTAAGAACACTTTGTGACATTCGATAACGTCGTTTGAAATATTCAGGGGGATACTTCGGATCTTGAACAAAGTAATCTTTCATCAAACGATTGTGCGCTTCTACACGATCACGATAAATGTAGCGACGTTTTCGTCTTGAGCTTTGAGCCTCATTTTGTTCCTCGACCTCTTTAGGAATTACCACGTTATTTCGATAAGCAAAAATACTTTTCATCGCGTTCACCAAACTTTCTTCGTCGGAACTACTCATTTTTTAAAGAAATATATTTATTTTGATGAGAGAATTTGGATTTGATTGTGTGAATATGAGTTGAGTAAAATGGATGTATATATAGAAGATTTAGAAGAAAAAATACTCCCAAACGGCTACTTTCATTTTTATTTTAATTATTTTAGTTTTTTTATTGCTCAAACGATCGAATGTTGCATTATTTCCGTCGCATGGGAGACTGACAAGGGTGGGACGAAGCAAACCGACCGGGTGGGGGAGTGGGGAGACTTGCGACGCAGTACCCGACGGGGTAGGAGACAAGCTCCACTCCCAGCACTCTTAGGTGTACATAGATCAAAAAGTGGTACGTGAAAAAACACACCTCCCATATAAATATAATATAAGAATATTAAGGAGTAATAGAAAGTAAGTGATGCAGTACAACTCAACAACTTTACAGCCTTTGACTCTAGTTTTAGACTCCATTCCACTCTACCTTTTGTTTTTCATATCTTACTCTACTCACATCATTTACGGTCTCTATCATTTTTTTCCATCTCTTTATTTTTTCTTGGTAAGCAAGGAAATCCTCCTATGAACGAGCACATTGTCTCACCCATAGAAGGTAAAACCTCGGGTTATCAAGCCCCCCGAGCGCGAGACTTGGTACCGGGAGAATTGCGCATTATGCGCACCCTCTACCCACACTCTATTTTTGAACAATTTGGCATAGTCAGGAATTGAACCCGGGTGGTGTGCTTCATTGGGCAACTCGGTGATCACTCAGGCAAGCCAGAATGATTTTTCCATCTCTATGAAACAAAACAAAAATCAGATGATAGAAATTTAGAGAATGGGAGCAAGATCTAATAAAGAACACAAAGAATCCTAAAAGGACTAAGACAGCTCCGCCAGCAGTCTCATACCGGCGTTGACCCGATTTTACGGTGAAGGTGGAAGGAGAACGATGGTGGTAGTGGCAGTAGGACGACAATGATGGTGTCCTAGTGGTTGCAGAAGGTAAATGGTGGTGGTAGGCGGAGTTTGATGGTGATGGACAAAGGAGGATGAAGATGGTAGGACGACCTTGTTGGTGGCAGAAGGTTGAAATAAAGTGGTGGTGATCAAAGGTTGATAGCGATGCTGAACGGAGTTTTGGTAGGTCGATGGTTGCGGTTGGCCGCGTTTGACGGTGTTGGTGGCCGGAGATCAATGATGGTGGTAACCGGAGATGGTTTCAACCATCGGGGGTTGCAGCTGCCGGTGGTTGCAGCCGCCCGTGGCTGGAGGTCATTTTGTGGTGGTTGGTGGAGGTTGGAGGTAGTGTTTATGTAACAAATGTAAAAAGGAAAATCTATGTATCTATAAGAATTGAGTCCTAGAAAATTAAGTATGATGTAATAAATACGATTAACTCAATAAAATTTACCTATGCAATTTATTATGATGGTAAAAAAGATAAAACTAAAAATTAATCCTTAATTTATTATCATAAGTGAATCCTAGAAAATTAAGTATTGTATAATAAATAAGGTTAATTCAATAAAATTTACCCATGCAATTTATTATGATCGTAAAAAAGATAAAAACTAAAATTTATCGTTACATTTATTATTATAAGTATCTATATATTATTATTATTATTATTATTATTATTATTATTATTATTATTATTAATAATATCAAAAGTATCTATAATCTATAATATCTATAATCTATAATCTATATCTATAATCTATAATATCTACTTAAAAGTTGAGTCCTTGGTTAGTAAATGTGATTTACCCTTTTATTAATTATTATCGTAACAATGGTAAAATAGTTGATCCTATATTAGTAAAAAGTTAAAAATTAATTAGTAAGTCATGATTATTATCATAAAATTATCCACTTATCATATTATTAACTATATAAAAATTCGATTGAGTCATAAGTTAGTAAATGTGATTTATCCATCATTATGAAAAGATAGTTAAATTTATCAATTATAAAAATTAATAAAATGATAATGTTCAAAGATGGTGAAAATTGATACTATTAGAATTAGTTACTTACTGTAATCTATCTGAGTTTTATCATAATTTATTAATGATGAGTTTTCATATCATACTACATTATGGTAAATTAATTGTAGTTCTTTCATTCCTTTATTAATAAGCATTATATTTTTTTTTTAAAAAGCAAGCAAAATTTATTTAAAAACCAAGAAGAAAAACAACAGGCTCTAAACAAAGCCTAACAGGTCCAAGGAAGGTGCAAAACCAACCCAATAACAAATATACAAGCAAAAACACACAGCAAAACAAGCTGCAAAGAGAGCAGTCTACCAGAAAATATATACAGATTATAATAAGCATTATATAATTACACACTTTTGAACCACCCAAAAATACATGCGTATATGGTGATGACAATATAGATTTATTATCATTAACTTAATTAACATAACTTACACATATTCATTCACTTGCCGTTATCAACCTTTTCATGTGCTTTACTAAATATATACAACTAGCCTTTAAGAGCCCGTGCGTTGCACGGCGACTCTTAATCATAAAAATTTGAAACTTAAAATGTTATATCAATTAACTGTATAATAAAGACAGTGTCACAAAAATTGTTGTGGATGAAATAAATATAAGTAACTTAAGTATTTTTGTTTTACACAAAACACATAGATTAATGCTACTAAATCTGGCAGTAGTAAAACACAAAATACATGACCAACAATAGCAAATTTATAAGTAAACGCTATGAATGAATACAACTACAATGTAACACTAAATTCCTCATAGTTAATGTAAGAAAGTAGCAAGTTTCATGTGCTTTGTCATGGATATATTATAAATAAAACAACCACATGTGAAACTGTAGTAGCACAAATTGAACGAAAGATGAAAGTGCCACACTGTGAGATAAGTAGTTCAGACATTTACACAAAATGTAATGTCTGAGTAAAATTGAATTTCAACATGCTTTAATATCTTTTCTATAGATGCACTTATCAGATTCTCACCTCCTTTATCTCCTCGTTCGACCGTTTTCACGGTTTCTTCAACTTTTGAGACCATTTATTTCTCGTATTTCAATGCCTCGTCTTATCCTTCATGAACAACATTCTATTGCTTCTCTTTTTCGGTTTTTGCAGCCAGCTGGGCTTTCTTTTCGAATGACGAAGTAACAAAACGGAGTCTATAATATTTCAAAAGATTTCAGGCTGCAAACAAAATAACAATATCTTCTCAAGGTTTCATATTTAGGCAGGATACATAGATGAACAACACAACTTAAGACCTCTATGCAGCAAATTATGTCAAATTAACCCTGGACTACACTTATCTACCCAAATACCTAGACCAATTGCAAGCATTCATTACAAAAGAATCATCTCTTGAATCAAGGGCCCCCAATAATAGCACATGGGTAAAATAACTCTTTTTTAGATGTGGAGTTGGACGTGTTGGTTGTTAATGGCTGTTGTGGTAGTATTCAGAAGTTATGCTTCTAGCCGAGATCCTTCTAGATCATAAGTTCCGCCTCCAGTGCATTATGTGTATATTCATTTACTTATATTATACGATTAAAAGATCTCTTTGCTAGAACCTAAAAATCACTTTTTACTTTTAAACGTCAAAATCATTACTCCATTATTTGAATTGAATACAACAAAAGATTATGTTACAAAGAGTCAAATAGAACGGTTCTTTTAATCACCCATACAAGTTTTTGGTCAGTCCGTTATTAAAAGTTCATTTCCCTGTTTTTCTAACAACACCAGAAGTCCATAACTAACAAAAATAATAATAATGTATACTCGTGACTCCCCCTAATCAGGTAGCAGTTCGACTCATATAGCGAATTCCCAACACGAACATGACCTGAAAACCTCAATGCGTTAGTATCACCCAACAGTAACATGTTCATTTTTTTGTCGGGTTCGGGTTATGTGTGGAATCAACACCCTTACTTTACACAAACTTCATGTTCTATCCCCTATAGTTTAGCATAAAGCTAAATCTCTTTTCTAATCGTGGGACTTAAATTTCTCGATTCCCATGCTACACTAAGACAATCTATAAGAGTACACTACCTGAATGTTGCCTATTCCTTAAGTTTCCTAATCTTAATTACTGTGGGTCGTAAAACCAGTTCTCATACCATCTCAGTGTTATCCCGACAAACTTTCCAAATTACAGGTGTCAAGAAAGAAATCACATTACATTCTTTTCTCTTTGAACGAAAATTTGTACCCATAAAAAATAGTTAAAAATGATTGTACACACTCATTTATAAACTAATAGACCAAATATATAGCATACTGTCCATATCATAAAGAGGAAAAGTCTGTAAATTATTGGTGTCTAGCAACTACAACTTAATTACCTGTGCAGCCTAAGCTTTGTGATTCTTAGTGAAAGTAAAATAAACACTTATATATATTACAATAAACATATTAAACCATTTACGCCAATTTATGGCTCTAGTACCTCATAGGGTAAAGTTGTGGTTGCTGTAAAACAAATCACAATATCACTTTTTTTTTATCAACGATCAGCTCCCTTTTATCAACTACTTACGAGTTTCTTAATACATAGTAATTTTAATACTACATAGATTATACAAAAGTCATCATATACTTTAGTCACATTCTACTTGTAGGATATTTACATATCATGTAATCCAATCAAAATTAGTGCATGAGCATATAAAAGATTAATGGGAACAAAATAATAGGTAAATAACACATACTTGAAGATATACACCAAGCAAGCAGAAAGAGCCTGCGTCGTGATCAGAAAATCTTGGACTCACTGATGCACTAATTGAGCAGCTTTGGGATGCAAGGATGTAATATCTGGGAAATTCAGCATAACACGAGAACCAAATTCAAATGACGAATTTCGATCGATGGTTACAAATGGTTTCATGAAAGCAAGATAATATTCATAGATTACCATCTGGAGTGCTGTAGAAATCTCCCTCACCATCATAGTCGATCCGAGTCTCAGACCACTATAATAAGCGTGGTCAAAAACACACCATCCAAATCATGAAAGGAACTAAATATAGTAGTTATCTAATGCTGCAGCAGAAAAACCAAAGTACATCTCAGCATATGATACAGGGTCACCAGTTTTACGATATATAACATCAATTGTCTCATACCATTTTATATAGAGAAAGTACCGTTAGTTGGGAAATTGGTATCCACAACACCAGAAAAAAAAACTCTCATAAACAACACCATGCTTTTGCTTTTTTTTTTTGACGCCATTTAATAAGAAAATATAAATAAAGGTAAAATGTTCTCAACAAAATAATATAAGAGGCATACGAAATTAGCAAATACTCGGTAGATAACAAAAGTGGGTGAAAAAATCACAAATAACAAAATTTACATAATAACATAAACCAAAACATAGAAAAACTTTACCTATGCTGTTAAAAAAAAAAAAAAAAAAATTAACTAGATAGACCAATCGAACAACCCTGAACAAAATAACCAAACAACAGAAACTTGCCTCAGGAAATAAGAATTACCATTCGCCAAAAAAAAAAAAAAAAAAAAATTTTAACAAAATAATTACAAATATATACGTAGTATAACTTACAGATATTACGCAGATAGACATAAGCAACAAAACCTGCAAAAAGAACAACGTAACACAAAGTCGTAAGGCAGGTGAAGCGCAAGAAAAGAACATTCAACAAAAATACATTAAGAACTAAGGCGTTAGAAATTGGAGAATCAAAAAACAAACACAAAAAAAGGAAAAAGCAGACAGTAATTGAACTGTAACTAAATGACAATGGTGAACCTAAAATTAATAATTGTCAACAAAAGTTTAATTTAGCTAAAATTGAATATGAATCAAAACATACATAATCCTAGACGACATACTTTCTCCATTCACGCATTTCATCAAGCAGTTGGCGTGTATAGAACAACTATATTTATACTAATGGATTATTAAGGGTAAAACAACATAGAAACGACTATCTTATTTGTAAATACACATAACCAAATGTTAAATACAACAAATATGTAACGACCCGGATTTTTTCGATCGTTTTATACTTATGAGATTAATATTTACATAAAATAAACCTTACCAACATGATAAGCAATCCAAACTGTTGAGACTTATGTTTTTGAAAAGAGTTTCACACAACGTTTGACCGTCCAATTTGACCGATGATATCACGAACTATATAACACACGATAATTATACGATTATGTATATGTACATATCTATACATATTTAATATGATTTAAAGATGGTTTAACATTTCATTGTGAACTAACAACAATGAGTTATAAGTATACTTTGAGACCACTAACTTAAGTTTTCAAAACGATAACTATATGTAACGTTCTTTGACATATATACTTACGATTATGTGGAGTGCACACTTGTTTGAACTTATCTTGATTATGACGGGGGTTCGGGGGCAGCGCCCCCGATAAGCGGGGTCCAAGGGGTGGAAACCCCTGGCGGGGTCCAAGGGGCAGAGCCCCTGGCTTGGGTCGAGCTGCCAGGTCAGCTTGGAATTTTTTTTTTTAGGCTAACATTGCTTTATTAAAAATGTCTTAAAATTTTATTTTGGCCCTGTTTGACCCAAAAATAAAAGCCCAGTTTTGAGCCTCTTTTACAGTTATAAACCCGTCCATATTTGAATTCTCGTTCCGATTCCTCAAAATTTCTACAAGTATATCTAGGGTATATGTAACCGTATCATACCCAGCTTCTATACGTATTTACTATTGGTATATACCAACAATAAACTTCAATGATCAGCCACTAGATATGATGTTACATGTGGGAACCAGCCATTTAACCTCATGTGTGACTTTTGTGCAAGAAAACAAACTAAATCTCCTATATATCCATCCCATAATCATGCTATTTTGCACACACACACATAAAATTTCATTTCCAATTTTCTTTCAAGTTAATTCACTCCCTAATCTCTCTTCATTTACCTACTCAAGAACGTATCAATATAGTCATCCGATTTCAAGGAGATTACTTCCAATCTTTCAATCCCACTCCACCACTCTTTTGATTCCAATATTTTTCTTACCTTTTCCAGTAGCTTTGTCCAAGTAACTTGAGGTAGTAACCTTATTCATAACCTTATTCGATTCATATTTATATAGCTATCTTATTTTGTGTTGTAAAATTTTAACAACAAGAACATAGTTTGAGTGATTTCAAACTTGTTCGCAAACTAAATAGATCATTCTAATTTGATTTAAAAAAAAACACTTCAAGACCTGTAATATATCATATTATGACAAAATCGGATTAATCATATCTTGGCTAATTAACATAATATTTAATATATATTTACTTATGATTTGATTTTATATATTTCAGGACCACCCGTAAACAACACGAGAAGATTAATCATAAGACCTCATGATTGTACGCAACACGTCATTGACAACACGGTACTTTATATACGCAACACGTCATTTGACAACATGGTACCATGGGTCAAGATTAATTCTGATCAATACGAATACGATGGGGTCTTTATTTATTTTATTTAAGCAACTAATTGTGGACCACTAACATCGGACTGCTAACTACGGACTAAGAAAGTATTAAAAGTATATATATATATATATATATATATATATATATATATATATATATATATATATATATATATATATATATATGTGTGTGTGTGTGTGTGTGTGTGTGTGTGTGTGTGTGTGTAACGATTACTTGAAAAGAAAATATGTTGATATATTATATATATGGTTAGGTTTGTGATATCAATCGGAGACCAAGTCGTGATAAATACCTTCAAGGCAAAAGTGAGTATATAGTCCCACTTTTAAACTCTAAATATTTCGGGATGAGAATACATGTGTCATAACCCGTCCTTAACCCTAAGAACGAGTTAGATAACGTATGATTTCATTGCGAGGTATTGACCTCTATATGAGACATTTTTAAAAGAAAACTGCATATATTTTACATTACAAACCACAAATCTTATTTTTGATACAAGCTTTAGACGATAGAAAGATGATTATCGTTTAGCGATAATCTTCGACTTACAAACTTTACAAATAATGATAACAACACGATTTCTAGTATATTTTACAACACAAATCCTCGGGTATGCAGTTTTATTTTTGACACAAATATGCGTACGCAAGATCCTGCTCAAATTCAACATAATGCAGCGGAAGCTTCTAATTATCACCTGAGAATAAACATGTTTAAAACGTCAACATAAAGTTGGTGAGATATAGGTTTAATGCCGGCAGCAATATATATATAGACCACAAGATTTCATATATAAACATTTTAATAAAAATATTCTAAGTGGTTGAGCACTTGGTAACCATACTTAACATTTAATCACGTCGCATATTCCCTTTATTATGAAATCTTACTACACCGTACCAAGTGTAGTCACGAAACGAAGTACTGTGCAACCGTTGAATACTGGTCGTCCAGTCCGGTTGGGGTTGTCAGGCCCGATAGATCTATCAACAGGATTCGCGTTTACAATACCGCTGTAAATAACAGTTACCAAGCTACAGGGAAGTATGCCAGTGGTACAACTCAACGTAGAATATATTTTTCAGTTACTTGTGTCCATAACGTAAAACATAAAATACATGTATTCTCATCCCGAAATACTTAGAGTTTAAAAGTGGGACTATATACTCACTTTTGTCTTGAAGATATGTAATTTCGACTTGGTCTCCGATTGATATCACAAACCTATCCATATATAGTTTATCAATATATTTCTATTTTAAACAATCGTCACATATATATACTTTTTATACTTTTAATAGTTTTAATAATTTCTTAGTCCGTAGTTAGCAGTCCGATGTTAGTAATTTAATTTTAATGGTTCATTTTTAGGTGTTTAATAAACCCCCAATGAAATAAATAAAAACCCCCATCATATATGTATTGGTCGAGATTAATCTTGACCCATGGTACCGGTGTTGTCAAATGACGTGTTGCGTACATAAAGTACCGGTGTTGTCAAATGACGTGTTGCGTACAATCATGGGATCTTATGATTAATCTTCTCGTATTGTTTACGGGTGATCCTGAACCATATAAAATTAAATTATGAGTACATATATATAAAATATCATGTTATTTTAAAAAGATGTGATTTATTTAATTTTCTCCAATTATTTTCGTAGCCAAACTAGTCTTAGATATCCGATCTCGTTTTGGTCATAGTTTCTTCGTTACAACTCCGTTTTCGTTGATTCAACTTGCCACTTCCTTGGATCGAGTCCCTCTTTAAGACTATGAACTGTAAATACCTTAGTTTGTATTCGAAATCACAGGTCATAGGTCAAACTTTAGTGAAACTTATGAAGTTAATCATTTTCCATCATGTAAACAACCTTAAATGATTATTTTTCTAAAAATACTTATACTTTGAGTTAAATCATGAAATTTTTATGTGTTATCATATTCATAGTAAAAATCATTTTTCCAGAAAATAAACCTCCAATTCAAAGTTTAAGATGGTTTTTAATTTTCCAACCCAAAACAGCCCCCGGTTGCACTCCGACACCGTAGATTCAGTTTTTAAGGTGTTCTTTGAAAAACCAAGTTATACCTTGTTAAGTTAGCATATAATTAAGATATGTTACAGGTCTTGAAGTATTTTAAAAGTTAAGTTAGAAGGATCTATTTAGTTTGCGAACAAGTTTGAAATCATTCAAACTATGTTCTAGTTTATAAACTCTTATATATATAGCTATAAATATATGAATTGAAAAAGAGTTGAAGTAGAGTTTTTACCTCAAGTTTAAAATGTAAAGTTGCTGGAAAGAAGTAGTAAAATAAAAGTTGAGAGAGTTCTTGCAAGTGTGTGTGAAAATTGGAAGTAAAATTTGGAAAATGAATGTGTAAAAATGAGTTAGAAATGGTGCTTATTTATAGGCTTGAAAATTTGGTTTTTAGTGAAAATATCTAAGATAAGTTAAAATTTATTATGTCATGAATGACATATTATTCCAATAATTGAAGATTTCTATTGGTATATACCAATAGTAAATACTTCTAGAAGCTGTGTATAGTACCCTAGATATACGTATAGGATTATTGAGGAAACGGAACGAGAATTCAAATATAACTATCTTTTGTAAATATACTTATATTGTTTTATGTATAAAAGCCCTTTAAAAATGATTAAATACATTACTTATACGATATATGTATAAACATTATAAATCATCAGTATTTATGTCAAATAACGTTACGTATGGTTATTGTTTTGAAAACTTAAGTTAGTAGTTTTAAAATATACTTATGACTTTTTGTTATTAATACAAAATGAGATATTAAAACATCCTTAGATCATGTTAAATATGTATGTATAATTATCATATATTGTATAGTTCGTGATATCATCGGTCAAACTAGACGGTCAAACGTTGTGTAAAACTCTTTTCAAAAACATAAGTCTCAACAATTTAGATTGCTTATCATGTTGGTAAGGTTTAATTTATGTAAATATTAATCTCATAAGTATAGAACGATCGAAAAAGTGCGGGTCATTACAGTACCTACCCGTTAAATAAATTTCGTCCCGAAATTTTAAAATTGTACCTATTTTGCGTCATCGGAAAACAAGTGTGGATATTTTTGTTTCATTTGATCCTCTCGTTCCCAAGTAAACTCGGGACCCCTTCGAGCATTCCAACGAACCTTAACGATCGGTATGTTGCTCTGCTTGAGCCGTTTAACTTCACGATCCATGATTTCGATTGGTTCTTCGATGAATTGTAGTTTCTCGTCGACATGGATTTCTTCAAGAGGAATGGTGAGGTCTTCCTTTGCAAGACACTTCTTAAGGTTTGAGACGTGAAAGGTATTATGTACTCCGGCGAGTTGTTGCGGTAACTCGAGTCGATAAGCTACCGGTCCAATGCGTTCGATGATCTTGAACGGGCCTACATACCTTGGGTTTAGTTTACCCCTTTTTCCAAAACGTATTACACCTTTCCAAGGTGACACCTTTAACATAACCATGTCACCGATCTGAAACTCTAATGGTTTCCTTCGAACATCGGCGTAGCTCTTTTGGCGACTACGGGCTGTTTTCAATCTCTCCTTGATTTGTACTATCTTCTCAGTCGTTTCGTGTATGATCTCGGGACCAGTTAATTGTCGATCTCCTACTTCATTCCAACAAATAGGAGATCTACACTTCCTTCCGTACAATGCTTCGAATGGCGCAGCTTTAATGCTCGCATGATAACTATTATTATACGAGAATTCTGCTAATGGTAGATATTTATCCCATCCGTTTCCAAAATCGATCACACATGCCCTGAGCATGTCTTCAAGAGTCTGAATCGTTCTTTCACTCTGCCCGTCGGTTTGCGGATGATACGCGGTACTCATATCCAAACGAGTTCCTAGGGCCTCCTGTAGTGATTGCCAGAACTTTGATGTAAATCTACTATCACGATCGGATATAATGGAAATAGGTATTCCATGCCTTGAAACAACTTCCTTTATATACAATCGTAATAGTTTCTCCATTCTATCCGTTTCCTTTATAGGCAAGAAGTGTGCAGACTTGGTGAGACGATCAACAATCACCCAAATGGTGTCGTATCCCCAGGCAGTCTTTGGTAACTTCGTGATGAAATCCATGGTAATACCATCCCATTTCCATTCTGGGATTTCTGGTTGTTGAAGTAACCCTGACGGCTTCTGGTGTTCAGCTTTGACTTTGGAACAAGTTAAACATTCCCCAACATATGTTGCAACGTCTGTCTTTAAATTAGGCCACCAATAATGTGTCTTAAGATCTTGGTACATCTTTCCAACTCCAGGATGTATCGAGTATCTTGTCTTATGTGCCTCATTTAATATCAACTTCCTTAATCCACCCAACTTCGGTACCCAAATACGATTTGCAAAATATCGAATTCCATCTTCCCGCATAACGAGTTGCTTCTCATACTTCTTCATTATTTCATTTCCTATATTTTCTTTAGTAAGTGCTTCTCGTTGAACTTCTTTGATTTGTGAGTTGAGATTCATGCGAATTTTTATGTTCATCGCTCGTACTCGAATTGGTTCTCGTTCCTTTCTGCTTAAAGCATCGGCCACCACGTTTGCCTTCCCGGGATGATAACGAATTTCACAATCATAGTCGTTTATTAACTCGACCCACCTACGTTGTCTCATGTTCAGCTGTTTCTGATCAAAAATATGTTGAAGGCTTTTATGATCAGTAAACACAGTGCATTTAACCCCATACAAGTAGTGTCTCCATATCTTCAATGCAAACACGACTGCTCCCAGTTCTAGATCATGCGTCGTATAATTCCGCTCGTGAATCTTCAATTGTCAGGATGCGTATGCAATAACTTTCTTTCGTTGCATAAGAACGCAACCAAAACCTTGTCGCGAAGCGTCACAATATATTTCAAAATCATCGTTCCCTTCTGGTAACGATAAAATAGGCGCCGTAGTTAACTTCTTCTTTAGTAATTGAAATGCACTCTCCTGCTCAGAAGTCCATTCATATTTCTTCCCTTTTTGCGTTAACGCTGTCAACGGCTTAGCTATTCGGGAAAAATCTTGAATAAACCTTCTATAATAACCGGCTAAACCCAAAAATTGGCGTATCTGCGTTGGTGTCTTAGGAGTCTCCCATTTTTCAATGGCTTCAATTTTTGCTGGATCAACCTGAATTCCTTTGCTACTAACAACGTGGCCAAGAAATTGCACTTCTTTCAACCAGAAAGCACATTTAGAAAATTTAGCATATAGTTGTTCTTTTCTCAACAACTCTAATATCAACCTTAAATGCTGCTCATGCTCTTGCTCACTCTTGGAATAGATAAGAATATCATCAATGAAAACGATAACAAACTTATCTAAATATGGACTACAAACTCGATTCATGAGGTCCATGAATACAGCTGGCGCATTTGTCAACCCAAACGGCATGACCAAAAATTTGTAATGACCATAACGTGTCCGAAAAGCAGTTTTCGGAATGTCCTCTTCTTTGACACGTAATTGATGATAGCCCGACCTTAAGTCAATTTTTGAGTACACACATGATCCTTGGAGTTGATCAAATAAGTCGTCAATTCTCGGTAGTGGATACCGATTCTTGATAGTTAACTTATTTAATTCACGATAATCTATACACATCCTAAAAGATCCATCTTTCTTTTTAACAAATAGAATCGGAGCTCCCCACGGTGAAGTACTTGGTCGTATGAATCCATGATCCAGTAATTCTTTTAACTGACTCTGAAGTTCTTTTAACTCGGACGGTGCAAGTCTATATGGAGCACGAGCCACTGGTGCAGCTCCTGGTACTAAATCTATTTGAAATTCTACAGATCTAAATGGAGGTAATCCCGGCAACTTTTCCGGAAAGACTTCAGGAAAATCTCTTGCCACAGGCACGTCATTGATGCTCTTCACTTTTTCCTTTGTTTCGACTTTACTAACATGTGCTAAGATAGCATAGCACCCTTTCTTCAAGCACTTTTGAGCTTTCAAATAACTAATGAGTTTTAGCTTTGAGTTACCCTTCTCTCCATAAATCATTACTGGCGTTTTATCCTTACGAGGAATGCGAATTGCCTTCTTGGCGCACACAACTTCAGCTCCTATTTTGGACATCCAGTCCATGCCGACTATTACATCAAAACTTCCTAATTCTACGGGTATCAAGTCAATTTTAAACGTTTCTCCGGCTAAATTTATTTTACAATCACGGCAAATTTTATCGGCTTTAATTAGTTTACCATTAGCTAACTCAATCATGTACTTAGCATCGAGAGGTAATGATGAACAATTCAATTTAGCGTGAAAGTCTCTACACACGTAACTTCTATCAGCACCAGTATCAAATATAATAGATGCGGATAAGTTATTAATGGTAAACGTACCCGTAACAAGCTCCGGGTCTTCACATGCCTCTTTAGCATTAATAACAAATGCTCTTCCACGTGCAGGTCCGATATTCTTCTCTGGATTCGGGCACTGGCTCTTATAGTGGCCTTGTTTTCCACACCCAAAACAAGTAATGGTAGCCAAAGCAGTTCTATTTGCGTTGGTGGCAGGAGTCTGGGCACCATTTGTATTCGTAACGAGAGCCCTACAATCTTCAGCAAGATGACCCTGTCGATTACATTTGTTGCATACCACACTACAGTAACCAAAGTGATGTTTGTGACATCGGTTGCATAAAGGACTTTGTCCTTTGTAACCAAAACCTGAACCACTACCCGCACCTTTCGGGGTTTCTTGTTTCTTAAAAGTTTGTTGTTGATTACCTCGATCATAGCTTCCATTCCACTTTCTCTTGTTACCTGATACCTTCACATCAGTATTGAATGCTTTCTTATCCAAAATGACCTGATCCATTAGCTCGTTTGCCATGGTTATAGCTTCATGAATTGTCTTAGGTTTCGATGCTGTAACATTTGCCTTGACCTTTTTGGGCAAACCATCTTTGTACATTTCAATCTTCCGTTCTTCGGTTGGAACCAATTCAGGACATAGCAAAACTAATTCCATGAATCGCTGATTGTAGTTGGTGATTTCAGTACCAATAACCTTCAGACTTCGTAACTCATCTTCCAACTTCCTAACCTCGTTCCTTGGACAATATTCGTGAATTAACATTGTTTTAAACTCCTCCCATGGAGTATCATAAGCTACATCTCCTCCTACAGCCTTCACATAATTTTTCCACCACGTAAGTGCACTATCTTGTAAAGTGCACGATGCATACTTGGTCATGTCCTTTTCATCACAACCACTGATTTTAAACACAGTTTCCATCTTTTCTATCCACCGGGTTAAACCGATCGGTCCTTCCGTTCCACTGAATGATGAGGGCTTGCAAGCTTGAAAAGTCTTGTAGGTGCATCCTACACGAGGATTTGGGTTAACTGCAGCAGCTCTTGCAGCCTCAACCCATAACATTCTGTCGTTCACTCGCTGGTTGATGAGTTCCTCGAGTTCTTGTTCCGTCATTCGATTCAATCGCGCCATTTCCTAATGAAAGAAAATAATTATTCACATGGAATATTATAGATGTAGTGTGTATTTATAGTACATTTATAGCTTATTAATAATATGAACCAGGTATTATTATAAAAGCCTTTTCTTCTTATTAGCGTTTTATAATTATATCTAGGGTAGTACCTACCCGTTAATGTTCATACTTAATAGCTTAGTACCGAACCAATTACTACAATCTAAATAATACTTAACCATGGAAAATTATTGCATTTCATACTTCACTATTTTACATATGCTTATCTTACATCGAACATTAAGCAAACCACACTAATAATATTATACAAAACATTATATGATCCCATGGTTTAATACGGCAGCGCATCGTTTGGTCTATTTTCTAGGACGTTTAGTTCCAATGAATGGCCTAACGCTTATCCTAGCTGTCTGCCTATATTTTGGCGGTGGGGCTGAAGAACTAGATGCCGGGACAGCACGAATAGGAATAGCGGGAATAGGGGTGGTAGTGTTTAGTGGAGTTGGTGCCACATCATCCTCCCTAAACTCGGGATTTGAATTTTCTAATTCATTAGCTTTTCGTTTCTTTCCTTGTTCGAACTTGTCTTTCGTAATTTCCTCGGGTTCACTTTCCTCCTCGGGTTCACTTTCCAGATTTTCTATAGTTGGTTCATCCGGAATTTGTGAGTCTTCCCCAAAGATATTATTTTTGTCATCGGATAGGTTAATGACTGGAACACCATCTGAAGATTCTGATTCGGAGTCGCTGAATGTGATAATAAGTTTTGAACCCGACATCTATCACACCACAACTAACTCATTAGTACTACATAATATTTACATATAAATTTTAACCAACAGTGATAAGCAATGGTTTTTGAAATCAGACCCGGTCAAAGTCCAGACTTACTAATGTATCCTAACGACTTATCAGTTAGACACACTAATGCAAACCTGGTTCGCTAAGACCACCGCTCTGATACCACATGTCATAACCCGTCCTTAACCCTAAGAACGAGTTAGATAACGTATGATTTCATTGCGAGGTATTGACCTCTATATGAGACATTTTTAAAAGAAAACTGCATATATTTTACATTACAAACCACAAATCTTATTTTTGATACAAGCTTTAGACGATAGAAAGATGATTATCGTTTAGCGATAATCTTCGACTTACAAACTTTACAAATAATGATAACAACACGATTTCTAGTATATTTTACAACACAAATCCTCGGGTATGCAGTTTTATTTTTGACACAAATATGCGTACGCAAGATCCTGCTCAAATTCAACATAATGCAGCGGAAGCTTCTAATTATCACCTGAGAATAAACATGTTTAAAACGTCAACATAAAGTTGGTGAGATATAGGTTTAATGCCGGCAGCAATATATATATAGACCACAAGATTTCATATATAAACATTTTAATAAAAATATTCTAAGTGGTTGAGCACTTGGTAACCATACTTAACATTTAATCACGTCGCATATTCCCTTTATTATGAAATCTTACTACACCGTACCAAGTGTAGTCACGAAACGAAGTACTGTGCAACCGTTGAATACTGGTCGTCCAGTCCGGTTGGGGTTGTCAGGCCCGATAGATCTATCAACAGGATTCGCGTTTACAATACCGCTGTAAATAACAGTTACCAAGCTACAGGGAAGTATGCCAGTGGTACAACTCAACGTAGAATATATTTTTCAGTTACTTGTGTCCATAACGTAAAACATAAAATACATGTATTCTCATCCCGAAATACTTAGAGTTTAAAAGTGGGACTATATACTCACTTTTGTCTTGAAGATATGTAATTTCGACTTGGTCTCCGATTGATATCACAAACCTATCCATATATAGTTTATCAATATATTTCTATTTTAAACAATCGTCACATATATATACTTTTTATACTTTTAATAGTTTTAATAATTTCTTAGTCCGTAGTTAGCAGTCCGATGTTAGTAATTTAATTTTAATGGTTCATTTTTAGGTGTTTAATAAACCCCCAATGAAATAAATAAAAACTCCCATCATATATGTATTGGTCGAGATTAATCTTGACCCATGGTACCGGTGTTGTCAAATGACGTGTTGCGTACATAAAGTACCGGTGTTGTCAAATGACGTGTTGCGTACAATCATGGGATCTTATGATTAATCTTCTCGTATTGTTTACGGGTGATCCTGAACCATATAAAATTAAATTATGAGTACATATATATAAAATATCATGTTATTTTAAAAAGATGTGATTTATTTAATTTTCTCCAATTATTTTCGTAGCCAAACTAGTCTTAGATATCCGATCTCGTTTTGGTCATAGTTTCTTCGTTACAACTCCGTTTTCGTTGATTCAACTTGCCACTTCCTTGGATCGAGTCCCTCTTTAAGACTATGAACTGTAAATACCTTAGTTTGTATTCGAAATCACAGGTCATAGGTCAAACTTTAGTGAAACTTATGAAGTTAATCATTTTCCATCATGTAAACAACCTTAAATGATTATTTTTCTAAAAATACTTATACTTTGAGTTAAATCATGAAATTTTTATGTGTTATCATATTCATAGTAAAAATCATTTTTCCAGAAAATAAACCTCCAATTCAAAGTTTAAGATGGTTTTTAATTTTCCAACCCAAAACAGCCCCCTGTTGCACTCCGACACCGTAGATTCAGTTTTTAAGGTGTTCTTTGAAAAACCAAGTTATACCTTGTTAAGTTAGCATATAATTAAGATATGTTACAGGTCTTGAAGTATTTTAAAAGTTAAGTTAGAAGGATCTATTTAGTTTGCGAACAAGTTTGAAATCATTCAAACTATGTTCTAGTTTATAAACTCTTATATATATAGCTATAAATATATGAATTGAAAAAGAGTTGAAGTAGAGTTTTTACCTCAAGTTTAAAATGTAAAGTTGCTGGAAAGAAGTAGTAAAATAAAAGTTGAGAGAGTTCTTGCAAGTGTGTGTGAAAATTGGAAGTAAAATTTGGAAAATGAATGTGTAAAAATGAGTTAGAAATGGTGCTTATTTATAGGCTTGAAAATTTGGTTTTTAGTGAAAATATCTAAGATAAGTTAAAATTTATTATGTCATGAATGACATATTATTCCAATAATTGAAGATTTCTATTGGTATATACCAATAGTAAATACTTCTAGAAGCTGTGTATAGTACCCTAGATATACGTATAGGATTATTGAGGAAACGGAACGAGAATTCAAATATAACTATCTTTTGTAAATATACTTATATTGTTTTATGTATAAAAGCCCTTTAAAAATGATTAAATACATTACTTATACGATATATGTATAAACATTATAAATCATCAGTATTTATGTCAAATAACGTTACGTATGGTTATTGTTTTGAAAACTTAAGTTAGTAGTTTTAAAATATACTTATGACTTTTTGTTATTAATACAAAATGAGATATTAAAACATCCTTAGATCATGTTAAATATGTATGTATAATTATCATATATTGTATAGTTCGTGATATCATCGGTCAAACTAGACGGTCAAACGTTGTGTAAAACTCTTTTCAAAAACATAAGTCTCAACAATTTAGATTGCTTATCATGTTGGTAAGGTTTAATTTATGTAAATATTAATCTCATAAGTATAGAACGATCGAAAAAGTGCGGGTCATTACAACATGCATTTTATGATTTACGTTATGGACACAAGTGATTAAAAATATATATTCTACGTTGAGTTGTACCACTGGCATACTTCCCTATAACTTGGTAACTATTATTTACATGAGGTATTGTAAACGCGAATCCTGTTGATAGATCTATCGGGCCTGACAACCCCAACCGGACTGGACGACCAGTATTCAACGGTTGCACAGTACTTCGTTTCGGTGACTACACTTGATACGGTGTAGTAAGATTTCATAATAAAGGGAATATGCGACGTTGATTAAATGTTAAGTATGGTTATCAAGTGCTCAACAACTTAGAATATTTTTATTAAAACGTTTATATATGAAATCTTGTGGTCTATATTTATAACGCTGCCGGCATTAAACCTATATCTCACCAATTTTATGTTGACGTTTTAAGCATGTTTATTCTCATGTGATAACTAAAAGCTTCCGCTGCAACATGTTGAATTTAAGCAAGATCTTGAGTATGCATATTTGTGTCAAAAATAAAACTGCATATCGGAGGATTTGTAATGTAAAATATGTTGGAGGTCGTATTGTTATTATCACATGTAAAGTTTGTAAGTCTAAGATTATCGCTAAACGATAATCATTATTAAGTTGTTTAAACCTTGTATTTGTAATAAAAGCTATGGTTTGTATTGTAAAAACGAATGCAGTTTTTGTAAAATGTCGCATATAGAGGTCAATACCTCGCGATGAAATCATATGTTATTGTATTCGTCCTTATGGTTAAGGTCGGGTTATGAAAAAATATGTAATACATATGTAATGAAAATTTGTAATCAAAGTTGTAGTAAAGTTGTAATCAAACCATACAGTGATACAAAGTTGTAATCAAAATTGTAACAAAGTTGTAATAAAAACCTACGATTCATACGATTACGTTATCAAGAACTTACAGATTTTAGGGTGGTTTTATTGAATGATTTGTGCGCCTGAAGATGACGATGATAAAGACAGCCTCTCTTTATTTTGTAGTTACTTTGTCTGGGTCTCATCACGCCGAGATCGATTAGTACCATTCGCAAATCGATGAACTGACCGGAAAATAGTCGAGCGATTTCAATAAATTAGGGCGTAAATTCATGCGACTTTAAGTATACCGGAAAATATTATACAAAATTAGTACCATTAGGTGCGTAAAATTGTCGCCACTAAATCTGTTGTAGCGGCGACCTTGGTTACGGGTGCCGGAGGCCATAATCGCCAGAGGCCACTAAATCCGGTATTTGTTTTTTGTTTTTTTTTTTCCGGATAAAATGGTAAACAGATGTGTTGATATGTACACGTGTTGTGTTATTGAAATTATTTTGCATTTTCATTTTGCTGTTTAAAATTACACGTGGAAATAAAATGTCAGGGATAATATCAGACTGACATGTCAGCTTTATATTTCATGCTTTGTATAAAGTAGAGATAAATACATGATATAAATCTAAATGTAACTAATTAATGAGAATTAAGCACAATAGAGTACAACATTTTACTTCTGAGCGTATATATAATTAAACGAACTCTCTTCTTTTTTCACATACTTAGTGTGTGTTTCTTTGCTATTCATCATGGTTAGTAGTTGGGTAAAAGAACTACAAAAAGATGATGACAACTTTACTTAGGTAAGTGAGATTTTTATTTTTTTATACATCGATTTGAATATTTATGTATTTGTAATATTTGAAATTGATTGTTTATATATATGGAGTATATAATATTCCATATCCCTCATGCCACATATATATTTTCTATGCACACTGTTAGATTGTGTAACTTTTTGATCATTCAATTTTTGATCATTTTTAATTTATTAATATAAATATTACAGAGTTCATGAATATTAAATGTTGTTTAATTTTCATTTGTCCGTAAGTTGTTTTTCGTAGCTTCACTTTTGCTTGGTGTTGAGAATAAAATACGTAACATGCGGATGGCATCATTTATGTTAATTGGCATTGTACCAAATGAACCCATTTTGAATATGTACATCTTTAATGTTTTATTGGCCTGTTTGGTTCTAGAGGTTAAAACTCATAATATATATATATATATTTTTTAAGTAGAACTCAAAATAACTTAAAGATGTTGGACGATTTCAATGTATAAGCTGCATGATAAGAAGATTATATGATTCTAACTACGTATTAGAACATAGTATATATTGTGTGTTGTATATAGATAGCTAAGTTATCATTTTAAAAAGAAGAATAATATGAAACGCAATCTATGTATTTAGACAAGTTATCATGACCCATCAATCTAAGTAAAATTATATACTAAAATGAAGAACGTGTAACGCACGGGCATGTACATCTAGTATAAAGTGTATTTTAGGGGTTGTGGCAATAATAATTAATAATAATTAGTAAAAGTAAAAAGACAAAAATGTCTTTTGTGAGATTAATAGACAGGTTTGTCTCTGTGAATAGTAAGAGTGTCATGGTATAATTTAAAATTAAAATTAAAATTTAAAATTAAAATATATGAGTATCAAACTATCTTATCAAACTATGTTGTACTTCTAAATTTTTTTTTACCCTCCCATAAAAAATGGTTCAAGATTCATCACTGTCATTGTATTTTACACAAAATTCCAATAAATCACTTCAATGACTTTTTAAAATTTTGTAGTATATTTGGTTTTTAATTGGTCCTTATAAAGGGATAAGAATAAGCAATTTTGAATTACAATTTCAATATAGACAACATGTTAAACTAAATAAATTTTTAGTTACGTGAAAAATTGTTACTGTAAAATCTGCAGTTATGAAGTGAAATGTTTTACAATACAAGAAGAAAAGGTCGAATTGGTAGCTTGCACTTTTGTACATTTGTTGTTGCCCTCGGCATAAATATAGAATCTAACAAATACAAAATATCCGCATGTCAAATTAAGGATTAATACAAACCTATGAATACTTTAATAACCATTTAGTAACAAAAAAAACAGTTTTATCTCGCAAACGTAAATCATTAAAGCAAATTAACAACACTTAATGGTAATCAATAAAAAATAATCATAAAGGTCAAATACATCTTGGATTTTTCTAAAATGTTAGTGTCATTTTTTAATTCAAATTAAATATGATTTTGCTAACATCGGTGCATTTCATAATTCTGAACGTATGACACGTAAATGTACGCTAGTAAAATCAAATTTAAGTGAGTTTTGCTAACGTATATACATGTAACATATTATACATGTACTAACGTATTAATCTAATCTAAAAATTTCCATATTTATACATACATTAAATTAAAACTAATAATATATAAGGAAGCGACATCGAGTTTATCTAATACTCATTTACAATTGAACTAAAGTGATTTTTTTTTTTGAGAAATAACCGATTGAGTAATAAAATGAGGAAAAATATGATAATGATATTAGAACTTTAGCGATTTTTAATAGCTTATATATGCAAATAAATAATCATTACTCAGATACTCGTACAAAAATAGTACCGTCACGGATTCCATTTCTTCTATTGAGGGTTTGATTAATCGGGATAGTTTGTGTAACTTTGTTGGCGCTAGATCGTCACTGTTATCCTCTCTATTCCGGCTTGTTTCTTCAAGTTCTTATTTCCTCTTTAGTTTTTATGGTCTTCGTTTGGTTTACTTGTAATATAATAGCCTCCTATAATTGTATTTCCGTTTCAATATTGTATAGATATATTTAGGGCTCTGTAACTCCTTTATTAATAATAATTAATTTTTCTTTTCAAAAAAAAAAAAAAAAAATAGTACCGTCATATAAACATTTAAGGTGATAAATATCAATATCGGAGTATATTATTGGATTTGTTAACGACAATCCTAAGGACTAGCGTTAACATGTATAGAAATATTTGTACATTTCAATAACTGTCACTATAAATCAATGTGTAACCGCCATACACAAATGTTTTACGCACGTTAACGATAACCCTAAGAGACGCTATTAACAGATTCATATATTGTTATACATATCACTTTTTAAATAAATCAATTTTGAATCACTGCTCGAGAATTTAGTTGTTCTCAAAAGTAAATTAAAATCGTTTCCTCAAATAATAAATGCCCGACAAAATAGAAACAAGTACTAACGAAGTAAAATTTTAGCTTCGCTCACGGGGTAACATTATTCTTTAGAATAATATTGTCTTAGAGTCAATGCATTAGAAGACACACAAAAAAACCAAGTGGATTATTGAATCAAAACAATTAAATGTAGACAAAAAACATAAGTTACAAAAAATTAATTAATTATTAATATTAATATTAAATTAATAATCCGTATTACATACAATCTGACACCCATAATTACCAAATCATCGTTAGTTTACGTTACCTTTTACATTACCACATCCATCACATTTTACATTTTTTTATACTCCGTATAATCTAAAAATAAACTTAAACAATAAAAATAAAATCTTTTTTTATTTTCTTTATCTGGCGTGGCCTGGTGTTATATAAATGTGTGTGTTGTAGTGTGTGTATTGTGGGGCTGCTTTTTTATTTTTTTGTTTGCGTCAGCATCAAGTTAAAAATAAAAAAGTAAATAAATAAATAAAAAATAAAAACTTGGTTCCCGCCCTTCCCGCTCCTTCTTGAATCTAATCTATCTATCTCATCTTCTACACTGCTTATAATAATTCTTTAAAAACCAAAAAAAAAAAAAAAAAAATAATAATAATAATAATAAAAAACAAAACACAGCAGCCGACAGTGGATTACAGTTTTTGTTGAAGAAGAAAATGGGGGTTGACGACAAAGGCCACGAAAGCGAAAGGACTGTTGTTATGGATACACCGGAGAGAACCCAAATCCCTAATCCACTTTCTAAATTTGAGGTGAATTTGGGTTTTTTTTTCTCCTATACTTTTTCTTGATTGAAAATTTTCAAAATTAGGGTTTTTTTGTTGGGTTTGAGTGTGAATTTTGCTAGGTTTTTTTTTGTGTTTTTTTACTTTTGGGTGGACATCAAGTTTGATTTTTGATTTGAAATCTGTAACTGTTGCATTTTGAGGGCAAAATCAATTGATGAATTTGGGTTTTATTTAGTTGTGTAGTGTTTATTGTTGTATGGGTCTAATTGATCTTATGATCGGAGCTTTGTGTGGTTTGTTTTTTTAGGGCTTTGTAATAAATTGACTGTTTACTGTCACTACTAAGTAATTATGATGTTTTGGTCTCAATTTTGTTCAATTAATTGTTTTCTCAATATTTAATTTTGTTTTTCTAGGTTTAAGAATTCAACAATTGGTTTAATATGGTTTATTTAAAATCGCGTTTAAATTGGTTAGCGTGTTGGACGAAAAGATTATGATATTAGATTTGAGAGATCTAAATTGTTGTAATGATTAGTTTGAAAGCATAATTTCAGACACTAGTTTACTATGCAAGGCTGATTAAAAGGACAGTATATGTTTTAGCTATATGGTTTTGATGTCATATTGAAGCATATTGTTGTGTATTTGCAGGATTCTCCGGTTTTCAATTATATTAATAGCCTTTCGCCTATCAAGCCAGTTAAATCTACGCACTTTACTCAGGCGTATAGTTCTCTGAGTTTTGCGTCCCTACCGTCTGTTTTTACGTCGCCTCATGTCAGTTCACTTAAAGATTCAAAATTCTTAAGAAGGTAATGAGACTAATCACGTCGATCAAAAGGAAGCAAATTTGACCTGTTTATCTATAAAATGGTTAACTTGGGTTCGGCTTAGCTAAAGGATTTAACTTTAAAGCAACTGGGTCAAATGCCTCAAATGGGTTGAAGTCTACTCAGATGCCTGATAATCTTCTAATTTGCTACAGTATATTATAGAAAAGTGTGACTATTTTTTGGAGTAATGTAGTTTCTTACATATTACATATATAGAAGGTTAATTAATAATTAATGATGGGTGATAAAAAGATAAAAGGTTTTTTTACGCCTTAACATTCTGAGACCCTTTTGACCTTTTACCCAACCCACCCATTTTGCCACCTTTAATACCAACAGAAGTATAGAAGATCCATGTTGGTCCAAATCTAATATAATTTTCTTTTCTGAAACTTTTACTTTTCAGGCACCAGTTTTCTGATCTGTCAAAAGCCGAACTTACTTCTGACAATGCGAATAAAACTGAAACCAGTGAAGGGAATATAACTGTTGCTCATAACCCAACAAACCAGCATACAGAAACAGATTATAATTACAGTAATTCTAATACTGAAACTGTCGTTCCATCAAATGGGTACTCAAATCTTGAATCAACAAGACTGAACTATAGAGTTATAAACTCCAACAATTTGAATACGTCAACAGTTGTGGGTCCACCTGTTAGCATTGAAACAGAAATGGAAGGAATAAGTCCACTTAATCATAGTAGAGAAGTGTCAGCTTGTGATTGGGACAGTTTGATATCTGATGCTTCAGAGTTGCTAAATTTTGATTCTCCTACTGAAACAGTGCCGTATAAAGATTCTGGTGGGTCACTTATAAACGTTGAACCCGATGATAATCATTCAGAAAAAAGTGAAGGTTTGAAGGACGCTGAAGACCATCTAACGGTTGTTAGTACGTCATTAATTGATTCTGAGGCTGGTGAGCCTATCGAGGACACAGATAATGAGGTTAGAATTCAAAAAGGGCAAAACTTGTGATCATATTCCATTATTCATATACTTGTTTTGTAATTTCTTGAATTGATTAGTTTAGTCGAAATTCCTGTTTTTTATGTGTCAAGTAAAGTTAGACTTAAAGCTCTATATTTAGTGTTTATTAGCTGAAGTTTCTGTTGTACAAGACGATTTTCAGGTCACCCTAGCAATCTTTTTTTTTCTGGAACTATTTTGACCCATTACCTAACTTCCGGAACCGCCCATTTGAGCACCTTTGGTGTTTATAAGAGTAGATAAGTTGTTCGATGTCCACCTTAATAAAATGCAAAGTAGCCAATCAAAGTTGTACGAATGTACTGTTTTATGTTTGTAAATTGCAATCTTTTGCATGGTTACCAAAAAGTTATCAACTTTTGGGTTCAAAGGGAGAATTGAAGGTGTATTAAGATTTATGTACTATATTTTTCACCGCTTTAAAAATAATTATGTATTTTTTGTTTCTTTGTTTTGAACGACAAATACTCACACACTTGTACAGTTAGGCCTGTTGGTAAACAGTTATATATATATATATATATATATATATATATATATATATATATATATATATATATATATATATATATATATATTTATTTATTTATTTATTTGAATTTATACATTAAAAACTTCGTTTTAACTAGCATTATCATAATCAATATCGTTGTACATTTGTAGGCTGGTGGCAATGTATACCGTGGAATGAGGAGACGTTGTCTAGTTTTTAGTGGTAGTTCTGTAAATATATCAGAATCCAATCAACCTGTGGGTCCCATTGATAATCAGTTACCTTCCTTGAGGACCGGAAACGATACCTCTAGATGTATTTTACCTGGAATTGGTTTGCATCTAAATGCTATCGCCTCAAATTTAGCGGATCAGAAAGTCATTAAGCATGAAAACTCGGGCCCCAATAGACAACTTATAATCGCACCTTCTTCTGGTGTATATGGGTCTGATCAAGAATTGATGACATCATTGCCTGATGCACCCTCTTTAGAGAATGAAATGGAGTCTATTCAAATTGGTGGCCGCGTTGCAGAAGATGGTTCTAAAGCACTTGGATCTACGGTTAATGAAGAACTAAGTCAAAATCAAAGTCAAAGCAGCCCAAGAAAGAAGAAGTAAGTTACCTGAGCTCTTTTTATTTGGCATTTAAGTTTGATAAGGTGGCAAATTTATTATACTGACCAGTGTACTTATCTGAGTTTTTTTTTCTTTGTTTTTGTTTACGTTTTTTTAATATTAGATTACTCTTATTTACTCAATGTGTTTGACATTACAATTAAAATTCACAGGCGTAAATTGGATAATGGTGGAGAACATGAAGCATGCAAACGTTGCAACTGCAAGAAATCAAAGTGCTTGAAGCTGTAAGTTAAATTAAATATCTATTATAGAAAGTTTTGCAATTATTATTATTTTGATCTACAAGGTAGAACTCGAAATTACTCGTCGAGTACTCGGTTTTTGCAACTCGGGGACTACTTGGCGATTACTCTGTCAAACTCGGGATTACTGACAAAATGTGCCAAAACTCAGGATTACTTGGAAAATCAATCAAAACTCAGTCAAAATCAGTCAAAGTCAAACTTGGTCAACATACGAGTACTCCTCGTGTTGCCTAGTACTCCCTAAAAGTCCCGACCGAGTACTCCTCGAGTAGCGATTTTTGCAACCTTGCTACAAAGTAACGTGTGGTGGTTCTGTACTTTGATTTTCACTTAAAACACTTATTGTAGTTACTGTGAATGCTTTGCTGCTGGTGTTTATTGTGTGGAACCCTGTTCATGTCACGATTGTTTTAACAAGCCGATACATGAGGATACGGTGCTTGCAACTCGCAAGCAGATTGAATCCCGCAACCCACTTGCATTTGCTCCCAAAGTGATTAAAACTTCTGACCCTATGCAAGAGGTTAAGTTCACAGTTCATATTCATATTATACAAGATCATTTTGAGATTTAAAGTTTGTTAAATATCCGTGTCCTGACTTTGATTTTTCCATACAGGATGAGTCTAGCAACACTCCAGCTTCAGCCCGTCATAAAAGAGGATGCAATTGCAAAAAATCTGGTTGCTTGAAGAAATACTGTGAATGCTTTCAGGTGTTCCCTCTCACTATACTCTCTGTGGATTGGTCTTTTGTAGAGATGACCAAATGGGTTTGGATCAAAATGGGCTATTTTATACACGTTGAAATAGTTGCGTCCGATTTGGTTGACACACACATCTTTTGTCTAAAACTTTTACAAACAAATAGTGTGTCAGCTATGATATGATTAAGTTTATCATTCCAGTTATATTATAATCTAGTTTACTGAAAATGAAAGTTTATGAGGTTTCAACCTCATAAATATATATGTTTTATTTTACCTTTGGAGAAAAAAATAGTAGCCCGAATCCCCCAATTCGTATATAGTTTATTTGTATTGTGAAGTTTTGTGCAGTTGTCTAATTTGGGATATTTGATTTGTTTGTAAAGGGTGGTGTTGGATGCTCCATTAACTGCAGATGTGAAGGATGTAAGAATACATTTGGTCGCAAGGATGGTAAGCGTGCATTGTGAACTTACGATGGGTCTTGCTCATGCATTTTAAGTTACTTTTTACGAGTTTGAAATCATTTAACGATGGATCTTTTTCATGCTCTAATTTTTTAGGTCCAGAAATGGATCCAGAAACGAATGTTTTAGATGAGTGTGAAGTGAATGAAAGTGATGAAAGCTTACCGATGGTATTGTACAATAAAGCCGAACAAGTTTCTGCAACTGCTGCAACTCCTTCACGTTTTGGCAGGTAAATTAATTTTGACTTTTTTGACCAATTTTGACCAAATAAATCCTACTTTGACCTAAAATAATTTAACTTTGACTGACTAATTTGCACATTTGACAACTTTGACCTAATAAATGGGTCAACATTTCCACTTTACTTTTCTATGATTATTACTGAAGTGGTTTAATCATTTTAAATAGCCAAACGACATCTACTTATATATATACATACTTTCACCATGCCAGGCAATCTATTCAGTCGCTAACGTCCGCAAAGGGCAAGCCACCACGATCTTTACTAGCAATTGGATCATCATCTAGCGGAAAGTTGAATCCTTTCAAAGGTGGCGGGAATACGTTCGATAAGCAGTTACCGACAGTTGGGGAAAACGACATTCCCTCGATTCTTGAAGAGAACAACGCTTCTCCTATTAGTGGCGTGAAATCGTGTTCTCCGAACAGTAAAAGGGTGTCGCCGCCACACTCGGGGATGGGACAAAGAAGCAGCAGAAAGTTGATCTTGCAATCGATTCCTTCGTTTCCGTGTCTCACTCCGAACCCTAAGCAATGATATGCAAATAAACATTTGCTTTCTTTCTTATGCAATATGAATATGGATGTCAATGGATGGATGCCTTATCTTCCTTTAGTTCTGTGTAGTCTTTTTCTTTTTCTCCTTTTTTTTTTTTTTTTAAATATATATATAATTTTTCTTTTTAATCTTTTAGTTGTATGGTTACTTATCCAGACTATAACTCTGCTTGTAAAATAATAATATGATGTTTTAGTTGCTGTGGCTTTCACCTAAACATGAATTTTAGTAGCAGTGTATGTATCATATAAGCTGGTTCTTCATTTTATGTATTAGAATTAACTATGAGTACCAGTTAAAGGCCTAATAATTAGTGTCTAGCATTGGTTAATATTCAGGTTTTTTATGCCGGAGTCTTTCGTTTTTCGTCTTGGCCAGGGCTAAGAGGTGTAGAGTCATTTGCTTTGTCGCTGTAGTGTTACGGTACTGCAATTTGGCTTCTACTCCTGCTTGTCTTTTCAAGTTGTCCCTTCCTTGGCGAATCTCGTTAGATGAAGGCTTTTTCCTGAAATATATATAACCAATCGAGTCTTACCATTTTTTCTTTACATAGCATTTTTTTTTTCTGTATAGCGCATGTCTGTATTGTTTTCGAGTTTGTTTCTTTATTTTAGTCGAGTGCTTTTGCTCGTGTTTGTTAGTGTAGGTTTGTTGAGATTCTGTATATGGTCTTCGGACCTCCTTATTTCTTTTTAATAATAATTGTTGGCTTTTCAAAAAAAAAAAATAAAAAAAAAATAATTAGTGTCTAATGGTTAGATAATATAACATAATACATTGTTGCATTAACACATACCAATACAAATCAATAACATGGTATAAATAAAACAATGTATGCAGTTCGTGGATGAGTTCGTGGATGGATTGGGCTACGAGGTTCAGTAATTGGCAGGCAAACTTCAGAAGAATTGCTTATATGCCATTTTCGCGGTTGCAACGTGGTTCTTATGGAAGCTTCGAAATAACATCGTTATTAATTCGAAAGTATTGATTAAATCGTCTCTTTTTTATTGGATTCGTTTAATGTCTTTTACTTGGCTTAAACATAGAGGTAGTTTAGTCATTAATTGGAATATTTGACTTGCCAAATCTTATGTAATTTTTTTCTAGTTCATTGCTAGGAGTTTATTAATATACTTTGCAGTTTTAAAAAAAGTAACATTGTACAAACACCGAAACCATTAAATTCCCTAAGCTCCTACCACACCTAAAGTCTGACAACCAATATGCTTGTTCGCCATGCCACGTTAACTAGCCATTAAGAACCATGATATTTAGAGGATGGTATGTTCTCTCTGACAGACGGTCTCGTCGATTTCAATTTTTCATATGGGCTATGTTTATTTACAGTAATAAAAAATAGGCCTCTTATATACAAAAGTTTTAAATATATGTAAGAATAAGTTCAGTAAATACTAAACAATTATGTTAATTACCAACATCGATCATGGGCCATGTGCAAGCGCACATGCTGCACGCTCTCAAATTCGCCTATGCTTCCTCGGTTTGCGGTACTCGTGAAGAGAAAATTCAGATAACTGGTAACTTCAACATTTTATCCTAATAACACCCCTAAGGGAAATTTGATAAGAAAAATCAATTGCCATAATATACTTAACATTTCTTTGATAATAATACATAATCCCTTTTGATTATATACAAAATATAAATATAAATATAATTTAATACAATATAAATTACTATAAGTGATACTCCATCCGTCTCATTTTAAGTGTCCGCATTACTATTTTGAAACGTTCAATTTAAAGTGTCCACTTTGTATTCAATCGATTATAATTGGTTATAGTGGAGAGAAAAAGTATTTTTCTGGTGAAAAATGAAGTTAGTATAATTTTCTAAAACTATATGCAATAATAATTAGACATTTATAATGGAATGGGTGTGTATTATGTTTAAGAAATTTGTATTAATATACATAAACATTATATAGTATCTTAGTACTGATTCGTGTTTTGTATACTCGTATTTCATAAGAACTCAAATTTCTTTCTCCATAAATTTCACCTTCTAAAAAACACTCCCCTTATTTAGTTTACTGAAAAAAAATACTCTTTAATTCACAAACTACATACTGTAAATAAATTTAAACGTTCACAGAGTATACTTTAATAATAATAATAATAATAACTGGTGATGCAAAGGGTGACCAAGTCCATTGCGCTTATGGATAAGGTTGCTAAGCTTGATGATCCTCAGTGTGAGTTGTTGTTGCTTAGGGCATGTACGGGAGTTTCTAAACTATACTTTTCCTTGCGTACTTGTCCTCCTAGTATATTTGAGGCGGCTCAACGCGCTTTCTATGGAGCCCTTCGATCTTCCTTGGAGCGTATTGTTACTGCTTCAGGGCCTGGGTTTGGTGATTGGCAGTGGCGGCTTGCCACCTTGCCATTTGCATTTGGAGGGCTTGGCGTTTATTCTGCGGGAGATGTTCGTCATTATGCTTTTCTGGCTTCTCGATTACAGTCTGCTGGATTGCAGACCAAGCTACTACGTCATGCGAGTATTGTTGGTCTTGGTCGTGCTTTTGAAGATGCATTGGGTCTGTTTAATAAAACAGTTGGGTTTGATATTTTAGGTAATCCGAGTGAGGTCGCTGCCCCAATACTCATGAAGAAATTGGCAGATGTTTGTTTCACAAAGGTTACCGCTTCTGCAGAATCCACTTTTTCGTTATCTCCCCGACAATCGGCCTTATGGAAATCGCAGCAGGGTGATCACACCTCTGCTTGGCTAAGGGCAGTCCCTATTTTGGGGTTGGGTCAGACGATGAACGCAAAGACTTACCGATGTGTGTTGTGCTACCGGTTGGGTGTTCCATTGTTCTCTATCTCGACGGCATGCTCTGCCTGTTCAAGGGTTTTTACTGGGGATATTTTCGGGGATCACGCGGTGTCTTGTGCTGGTATGGTGGGTATTAAGCATCGACATAATGTTGTTCGGGATTCCCTTGTTGATGTTTGTTATCGATCTGGGATTTCAGCGAGAAAGGAGGTTGACATTGGGTTGTCTGGAGGGAACGACAGGGCCCTCAGACCTGCAGATGTGTTACTTTATTCCTGGGATTGTGGTCGCGATGTTTGTGTTGACTTGACAGGGTCTTCTCCTTTGACACAGTCTGGGCTTTCTGACTTTGTCCCTGGACGTGCTGTGGTTGATGCGGCTCGTCGGAAGCGGGTCAAGTACGAATCTAGCTGTCAGACGATTGGTTATGGTTTCATCCCTTTCTCATTTTCTTCCCTTGGGGAATTAGAAAAGGATGCTGTTTCTTTGCTAAAGCGGGTTCAGAAGAGTTCGATGGCGCAAAATATTGGTGCCGGTGCTGCTGCTCATATTTTTACTAGGATAGGTTTTGCTATTGCTAGAGGTGTGGGGGCCCAGATTGTCTCTAGGCTCCCCACTAATTTTTTGTAAGTTTTAATACTTTTATGTTTATTATTATTATTATAATAATAATAATAATAATAATAATAATAATAATAATAATAATAATAATAATAATAATAATAATAATAATAATAATAATAATAATAATAATAATAATGATAACTTAATTCTTAATTCTTAATTCTTAATTAACTAGTCCGGGTCCGGCCCGCGCGATACGGCGGGGGCTTTCGGCCCGTATTCATATTTAACGTAGCTTTATGTATTTACAGAAGGAAAAACGCTCAATGTGTTAAGCGTCGTTGTTGTTGGTGTTGTCGTATTTACTGTTTTTTAAAATCTGTCCGGTTCGAACATAGTTAGTTTCGTTTTGTTGATAAAATTATTTCGAGTCTGACGGTGCTGGCGAAAAAATATAACTCGCGGCGAGCAGGAAGATACGGGCTGTCATTGTTTTTAGCATTTTTTAAAAAGTGTCCGTTTCAAACGTACTTTTTATCATTTTGTTCATAAAATTATTTCGGGTATGACGCTCATGTCGAAAAAACTTAACTCGCGGCGAGCGGAAAGATACGGGCTGTCGTTTTGTTTAGCGTTTTTTGAGAAGTGTCCGTTTCGCGTATAGTGAGTCCCGTTGGGTTCGTAAGATTTTTTCGAGTTGAACGGTGGTCTCGGAAAAATTTAACTCGCACCGAGTAAGAAGATAAGACCCGTTATAAATTTGGGTGGAATTATTTTCTTTTATTTTAATAAAATTATATATATACACTTTTTATCCCTGAAAAAGTGTAAACTTGAGGGACCGTTGTGTGAATATCACCGAAGTTAAGGGACCAATTGTAATATGAACGTAAACTCAAAACTACAATGGGTAATAACTAAAACTAACACCACATCTATAATCTATAATCTATAATAATAATAATAATAATAATAAAATAATAATAATAATAATAATAATAAAATAATAATAATAATAAATATACAAAGCGCATCCCTTTAATCCTATGTGTCACTCTCTCATTAATCTGAATTAAATTAATCCTACGTGTTTCTCTTATAAATCTGAAATAAATTAATCATACGTGTCATTCTATTAATCAATCCTAACCAAATACAAAATCCTACGTGTCGTTTTATTATTAAAAAAATCAATTAAATAATTAACTAAATCTTAAAAAGATTACATAATTTAATATATAAAATTAAAAATAAAATAATTCAGAATCATTATCAAATCAATCCCATTTGTATTTAAAGATAATGTAAGTACTACTGTTTTTTTACTTAATTCAAATATGTAAGTTTCAATTCTGATAATGTTCTGTTAACCAGCCTGGGATTTTTGTCGTACACGCAATAATCATTGCTATTCTTCCGGATGAACCAATGGTCTTATATTGCGTGTAAGAAGTGCAACAAAAAGGCAAATACCGTTGATAAATATGTTGACTTGACACTCAACATTGACGAACTCTTAGCTTTAGAGCGTTATTGCTCTAAATGTGGCAAAAAACCAAAGGTCCAGCTAAGGTAACGATTCACACATTAACAAAATATGTGATAACTTCTAAATTTAAAGTATGACGTGTATATTAACTTTCTCAATCTCCAGGTTTAAGGTTTCTGTACGTGTAGAAGATGACTATGGGACTGCATCTTTGACACTGTTTGGGTCTCAAATTCAGAATTATTTTGACAAATCAGCTTACGAACTTCAAAAATCTTTGCCAGAAGATCAAGATCAACCCGATGAGTTGGATGAGCTTTTAGGGAAGAGTTTGTTTTTTAAGTTGGAGGTCAGTGAGTATAACCGTGACAGGATATATGCAAATTACACGGTTAAAGATGCTACATCTGACTCTCAATTTATAGATGTATTCAACGAAAAATATCAAAATCATAAGGTATTTAATTATATAATTTATTCTTTCTGTTTAATTATTAAATTTTACGAAACATACTATATAATATCAACTAATAATAAACTATGACATAGGCCAGTGGTGATTCGTACAGTGTTGATGTTGTTAAAGAATCTTCATCGTCTAAAGATACTTCGTCTACTAAGGTACCTTCATACAATGTCAAATTATTCTCCATTCAAGAATAATGGAAATTATATACATATTTTAAAATGTATAGCCAGCCATTGTTGTAAACCTTT
This sequence comes from Rutidosis leptorrhynchoides, assembly GCF_046630445.1. NCBI lineage: Eukaryota > Viridiplantae > Streptophyta > Magnoliopsida > Asterales > Asteraceae > Rutidosis > Rutidosis leptorrhynchoides. The sequence goes on from NC_092342.1 coordinate 279,403,213, forward strand.
TGTATTGATGATCTTTTTTTTTTGTGTGTGTGTGTGTGTGTGTGTGTGGTAAAGATATGGTTCTATTTTTATTTATTACATACATAATTGACTTTAATATATTGGCTAACCATTGTTGAAATCTATTTTAAAATTACAGAGTGATTCTACATCCACCACGGATGGTAGTCAAGCAGTTGATCTTACTGTAGACACTGATAAGAGCCCTCTGAAGAAAAGAATTAAAACGGAGCCAGGAACATCTACAATGTCGTTTAGCTTTTCGACCACCAAACCAAATTGATCAACCCTATCAGATAGCCCCGCTGCTTTGAGAATCTGCACATCAAATGCTTTGGAGAATTTTAATTTTTGCTTTAATTCTTTGATACTTTTGTTAATTTTTAATTTGGATTTCTGCATCTACTTTTAACTAAACTTGGTTTGTTTGTTACTTTAATTGGTGATTTGAATATTGTTTTCCAGTTACATTATAATGTAATACATATATTCGTGTCTATTTTCATTTATATTGTTTAAATATCCAAGAGATCTTCATGATTTTTTGGATTAGTTTCAACTGCAAGTGGTAAATACAAGTCTATTGTGTTTGAAAAATAACTCTTTTTGGACTAATATTATAAATGTAAACTTTGTTCAACCAAAATAGTCCAAAAGGCATTATTTAACACAATTCTTAAATAATTTTATAGAACATAACAAACCTATTAGAGATTAAAAATAACTTTCAACCCATTAAGAACCAAACGGGTCAAAATTATTACAATCAAAAAATTGTATCTTCGTTTAATAGCTATTAAAAAATTAATAGAATTGTATCTTTTTTTAAAAGAAATTAATAACTAGGATATGATTTGTATAGAATTGTTACAATATTTCCCGTAGCTACAACAATCAAAAATATCCAATCTTGTTTTACCCATAACTTCTTCGTTTTAAATTCGTTTTGAGTGAAATAAATTGCTATGGTTTCATATTGAACTCTATTTTATGAATCTAAATAGAAAAAGTATAGGTTTATAGTCAGAAATATAAGTTACAAGTCGTTTTTGTAAGAGGTAGTCATTTCAGTCGAAAGAACGACGTCTTGATGACCATTTTGAAAAACATACTTCCACTTTGAGTTTAACCATGATTTTTGGATATAGTTTCATGTTCATAAGAAAAATCATTTTCCCAGAAGAACAACTTTTAAATCAAAGTTTATCATAGTTTTTAATTATCAAACCCAAAACAGCCCGCGGTGTTACTACGACGGCGTATATCCGGTTTTACGGTGTTTTTCGTGTTTTCAGGTTTTAAATCATTAAGTTAGCATATCATATAGATATAGAACATGTGTTTAGTTGATTTTAAAAGTCAAGTTAGAAGGATTAACTTTTGTTTGCGAACTAGTTTAGAATTAACTAAACTATATTCTAGTGATTACGAGTTTAAACCTTCGAATAAGATAGTTTTATATATATGAATCGAATGATGTTATGAACATCATTACTATCTCAAGTTTAGTAGGTAAACCTACTGGAAGTGACAAGAAATGATCTAGCTTCAAAGGATCTTGGATGGATTAAAAGTTCTTGAAGTAGGATCATGACACAAAAACAAGTTCAAGTAAGATTTTTACTCGAATTAAGATAGTTTATAGTTATAGAAATTGAATCAAAGTTTGAATATGAATATTACCTTGAATAAGAAAGATAACCTACTGTAAATAACAAAGGTTTCTTGATCTTAGATGATTACTTGGAATGGATTAGAAAGCTTGGATGTAAACTAGTAAACTTGAAAGGATTTTTGAAGTGTTCTTGAAGTGTTCTTCCTAAGATGATTATAGCTTGATTCTTGAAGTAATTTTTGATGAAGATGATGATTAGATACTGGAAAAATTCGTTCATAAGTGTGTGTGTGTGTTGAGAGAGAATTAGAAAGAGAATTGGAAGTGAAATGGAGTGAATGATGAGTGGTAAGTGGTGAGTGGGGTTAAAAGGAGTTCTAGTTAGTTGACTAGTTCATGGTAGAAGTTAAAATTGATTAGTCATACATGACATAATCAAGAGTGGAATCCCATGCTAGTTCCTATTGGTATATACCTACAGTAAGTACGTCTAGAAACTATGTATAATACGGGTATGAATACGACTAGAATTCTTGATGGAAAAAGAATGGGAATGTAACTGTACCCATTTTCGTTAAGTATGAGTGTTTTGATATATGTCTTGAAGTTTTCCAAAAGTATATTAATACATCTAAATACACTACATGTATATACATTTTAACTGAGTCGTTAAGTCATCGTTAGTCGTTACATGTAAGTGTTGTTTTGAAACCTTTAAGTTAACGATCTCATTTAATGTTGTTAACCCATTGTTTATTATATCTAATGAGATGTTAAATTATTATCTTATCATGATATTATGATATATTAATATATCTTAATATGATATATATATATATATACATTTAAATGTCGTTACAACGATAATCGTTACATATATGTCTCGTTTCGAAATCCTTAAGTTAGTAGTCTTGTTTTTACATATGTAGTTCATTGTTAACATACTTAATGATATATATAATTATCATTTTATCATGTTAAATATAGTGTAACAATATCTTAATATGATACATATGTATTTAGTAAGACGTTGTAATAACGATAATCGTTATATATATCGTTTCGAGTTTCTTAACTTAGTAGTCTCATTTTTATGTATATAACTCATTGTTAATATACTTATGGAGATACTTACTTATCATAATCTCATGTTAACTATATGTATATTCATATATATATATATCGTCATGTCGTTATTACAAGTTTTAACGTTCGTGAATCGCCGGTCAACTTGGGTGGTCAATTGTCTACATGAAACTCATTTCAAATAATCAAGTCTTAACAATTTGATTGCTTAACATGTTGGAAACACTTAATTATGTAAAAATCAATTTCATTTAATATATATAAACATGGAAAAGTTCGGGTCACTACAGTACCTACCCGTTAAATAAATTTCGTCCCGAAATTTTAAGCAGTTGGAGGTGTTGTCGTATCTTCTGGAAATAAGTGCGGGTATTTCTTCTTCATCTGATCTTCTCCTTCCCAGGTCAACTCGGGTCCTCTATGAGCATTCCATCGAACCTTAACAATTGGTATTTTGTTTTGCTTAAGTCTTTTAACCTCACGATCCATTATTTCGACGGGTTCTTCGATGAATTGAAGTTTTTCGTTAATTTGGATTTCGTCTAACGGAATAGTGAGATCTTCTTTAGTAAAACATTTCTTCAAATTCAAGACGTGAAAAGTGTTATGTACAGCCGCAAGTTGTTGAGGTAACTCAAGTCGGTAAGCTACTGGTCCGACACGCTCAATAATCTTGAATGGTCCAATATACCTTGGATTTAATTTCCCTCGTTTACCAAATCGAACAATGCCTTTCCAAGGTGCAACCTTAAGCATGACCATCTCTCCAATTTCAAATTCTATATCTTTTCTTTTAATGTCGGCGTAGCTCTTTTGTCGACTTTGGGCGGTTTTCAACCGTTGTTGAATTTGGATAATCTTCTCGGTAGTTTCTTGTATTATCTCTGGACCCGTAATCTATCTATCCCCCACTTCACTCCAACAAATCGGAGACCTGCACTTTCTACCATAAAGTACTTCAAACGGCGCCATCTCAATGCTTGAATGGTAGCTGTTGTTGTAGGAAAATTATGCTAACGGTAGATGTCGATCCCAACTGTTTCCGAAATCAATAACACATGCTCGTAGCATGTCTTCAAGCGTTTGTATCGTCCTTTCGCTCTGCCCATCAGTTTGTGGATGATAGGCAGTACTCATGTCTAGACGAGTTCCTAATACTTGCTGTAATGTCTGCCAGAATCTTGAAATAAATCTGCCATCCCTATCAGAGATAATAGAGATTGGTATTCCATGTCTGGAGACGACTTCCTTCAAATACAGTCGTGCTAACTTCTCCATCTTGTCATCTTCTCTTATTGGCAGGAAGTGTGCTGATTTGGTGAGACGATCAACTATTACCCAAATAGTATCAAAACCACTTGCAGTCCTTGGCAATTTAGTGATGAAATCCATGGTAATGTTTTCCCATTTCCATTTCGGGATTTCGAGTTGTTGAAGTAGACCTGATGGTTTCTGATGCTCAGCTTTGACCTTAGAACACGTCTAACATTCTCCTACGTATTTAGCAACGTCGGCTTTCATACCTGGCCACCAAAAATATTTCTTGAGATCCTTGTACATCTTCCCCGTTCCAGGATGTATTGAGTATCTGGTTTTATGAGCTTCTCTAAGTACCATTTCTCTCATATCTCCAAATTTTGGTACCCAAATTCTTTCAGCCCTATACCGGGTTCCGTCTTCCCGAATATTAAGATGTTTCTCCGATCCTTTGGGTATTTCATCCTTTAAGTTTCCCTCTTTTAAAACTCCTTGTTGCGCCTCCTTTATTTGAGTAGTAAGGTTAGTATGAATCATTATATTCATAGATTTTACACGAATGGGTTCTCTGTCCTTTCAGCTCAAGGCGTCAGCTACCACATTTGCCTTCCCTAGGTGGTAACGAATCTCAAAGTCGTAATCATTCAACAATTCAATCCACCTGCGCTGCCTCATGTTCAGTTGTTTCTGATTAAATATGTGTTGAAGACTTTTGTGGTCGGTATATATAATACTTTTAACCCCATATAAGTAGTGCCTCCAAGTCTTTAATGCAAAAACAACCGCACCTAATTCCAAATCATGCGTCGTATAATTCTGCTCGTGAATCTTCAATTGTCTAGACGCATAAGCAATTACTTTCGTTCGTTGCATTAATACACAACCGAGACCTTGCTTTGAGGCGTCACAATATATCACAAAATCATCATTCCCTTCAGGTAATGACAATATAGGTGTCGTAGTTAACTTTTTCTTTAACAATTGAAACGTTTTCTCTTGTTCATCCTTCCATTCAAATTTCCTTCCTTTATGCATTAATGCAGTTAAGGGTTTTGCTATTCTGGAAAAGTCTTGGATGAACCTTCTGTAGTAACCAGCTAGTCCTAAAAACTGGCGTATGTGTTTCAGAGTTTTCGGGGTTTTCCACTTTTCAACGGTTTCAATCTTTGCTGAATCCACCTGAATACCTTCTTTGTTCACTATGTGACCGAGGAATTGAACTTCTTCCAACCAAAATGCACACTTTGAAAACTTAGCGTAGAGTTTTTTTTTTCTCAGTAACTCTAGCACTTTTCTCAAATGTTCTTCGTGCTCTTGATCATTCTTCGAGTAAATAAGTATGTCATCGATGAAAACAATGACAAACTTGTCAAGATATGGCCCACACACTCGGTTCATGAGGTCCATGAACACAGCTGGTGCGTTAGTCAATCCAAATGGCATAACCATAAACTCGTAATGACCGTAACGCGTCCTAAAAGCAGTCTTTGGAATATCATACTCCTTCACCCGCATTTGATGATATCCAGAACGTAAATCAATCTTCGAATAAACCGACGAGCCTTGTAGTTGATCAAATAAGTCGTCGATTCTAGGTAATGGGTAACGGTTCTTGATGGTAAGTGTAACGACCCGTCAAAATCGCTATTTACGAGGCACGTTAATCATTGATTCCACAGTGAGGTTTTGACCTCTATATGATACGTTTTGATAAAATATTGCATTCATTAAAATAAGTGACTTTCTAAATATAGAAAGTTATAAACATGTGGGCGAGTGCTTAGGTATAAGCAAAACCCCAAAATACACAAGTCTTTAATTTACAGGTTGACATCACAGTCTAATTATTTATTACACAATGCAGTTTTATTTTGAATGCAATAAACTTTGTACAAAGCATGAGAGACTCCATGCCGGCAACAAGCACATCACAGCGGAAGCAGTCTAAGGACCTGAGAATAAAACATGCTAAAAAGTCAACACCAATGTTGGTGAGTTATAGGTTTAATTGCTCGAGTCATAAACATATATAAAGATAGACCACAAGATTTCATCAAAAGTTTATCAATAGATTCTACGTAACAGAGCACCCTGGTAACTAAACTTAACGATATAGTGATAATTACCCCATTCGTTTTAATACACGCAAACCAACGTGTCTTAAACTCAAATAACATACGTCCGTTAAAAGGCTAGCGCTCTAGCTTGGACGGGGATGTCAAGCCCTATGGATCCATATACAATTATTCGCGCCCACCAGTCCATATCCTATGTACTGGCAGCTACTAGTTACCAAAGCTAAGGGATTTTCGGTTTAACTCAGTGTAGAATATAGTATGTTCTTGTGTCTTATTGTGTTTAAATAAATTGCATGTATTCTCAGCCCAAAAATATTTAGAGTATTTAAAAAAGGAGACTATAAACTCACAGTTCAATATTGAGACTCAATATTGTAGGCAAATTGCATAGACGTAATTGTGACGACCCGGGAATTTCCGATCAAATTTAAACTTAATCTTTATATAACCTCGACAAGATAAGCAAAGTCTGTAATACTGAGTTACAAAATTTTGAAACTGTTTACATGAATTCATTTGACCTTTGACTATGCTCGATGATTCACGAACAATTGTGTGTAAATAAATATGTAGAAATATAGCAAAATAAATATAAATATGAATATAAATATAAGAGTATATATAAAATGGGAGTAATCAAATACACAATGATCAATTAGAATTAAAAAGGTAAAATAATAAATTAGTTAAGCTATCATTAAAATAGATATATGAAATATATTAATAATTATTAATTATTAGTATTTCTCTTAGCAATAATATTATTATTACTCTTATTACTAGTATTTATTAGTAATTACATTATTAATTATTAGTATTTCTCTTAGCAATAATATCTGTAATATTATTGTGTATATAAATAAATTAGAGAATCTGAATTATATCATTCAGATACACATCACGATCCTTTGTTTATTTTTTATTCGATCCTGTCTCACTTTATCTATCTGTCGATCTCAAAATTCAATTATAGGACAAAATTGATTGGAAATTAAAATGAGTAGGTAATTTCTTTCTCTCATTCTGTTTCACATCACATTCACGACCTAACATCAACTACACAATACTACTTTACAATTATTAGTATGATCCTATTTTCCTTTTCTTCTTTTGAGGAGTATCAAAAACCATCTATGTAAACAACCACAACAAACCCATTTCTTTGTTGTTCGGTTTAACCCACTCGAGAAAACACCCAAACTAATCGATGTCTTTGGTTTAATACTACAGACTGTAGTATTGTTTTCGGTTGCATTTAAACAATCAAGAAAATCACCACCTTTAACCTTCGAATGCAACAACATCGGTCATCATCAAGGATGCTGTATGAATCGGTTTTCTCTCCAGGTTGAGAACACCACCCACACCCATTTATAAACCAAAGTTGCTGCAAATATTTCGCTATTTACTTGGTGCCGACAAGTGAGTACTAAGATACATCACCTACATACTTTTAAATGTTCGAATAATAATTATATTTTTGCCACACATCTCGATTGCGGTTGAGAATACCAAACCCAACGAAAATTATTTAAAACAAAGTAGTGGAATCATTTTAACATTTCTCTTTGTCTTCTTTGTGACCGACACTCAAAAAGCATACCACCACACTTGTATTTAAATAAATCGATGTAATTCACTAGTACATAAAGATACCAAAATGATTAAAGAGAAGTGGTTTTGGTGGAAATCTAGTGGGACAAACTTTAGGTCCAAGATCGACCATGAGGTATCAATGATGCTATTAACTAAAATACAAAGTTGATAATATTTCTGTTCAATATAAACCGAATGAAAACCATTGATGATACATGTTGAACTTGTGGAAAGATAATGAATTGGTGATACTCGATCAAAGCAATAAGGGGACAAGAAGAGAAGACAAGAAAGTGGGTTACATGTGCACTCTCTCCTTTGTTCTATCCTTTCGTTTCCCAGCCGACCAAGTGGAGATTGAGGATTAGTTATTTCTTTTATTTTTTTCGGTTGAGTGCAACACCAGACGTCCAATTGCTACCTGCTTCAAATATTAAATTATGACCAAGTTGATTTCTTTTCACGTGCAACCAAGTCCTTATTGTGCAAACATCTGTAAAATTAATACCGAGTATTATTTTGAATCTAAGCCGTAGCCAGGCCTTTAATTTCCTATGTTTGTGCCGAGCTTGTATTTGTATTGGGCTGCCATGTTTGGGCCAGGTACATGTGCTGATGATATACATTGACTAACCATGATTATGATTAGAAGATGACTAAGATGTTAATTATAATTAAGACTAGGATTATGATTATGATTATGGAACTGTGAATTTAAGAAAACGAATTAAGTTAGATGATGTAGGGTGACTAAGTTAGGATTATGATAACGATGATGATACTAAGGATTATGATTATGATAAATGATGAGATACGAAGATGAGACAATTTGGAATAATGATGGATGAAACGGAAGTCCCCATGTTTAATTCTTATACGCAGCTCAAAATTTACGAATCAACACTGGATCTTAACTTCGATTCTTGGACTGCTCCCTTGTATATAAACGGGCTTATAATTAATTAAATTGTTGGGTCAAGTGTTCAGTTATGTTTGGGCCGGGATCCAGATTATGTTTTCTTGTTGGGCCGAAAATAATGGTATACATATATCTAGATTCAGAGGATTTAAAATAGAAAAAGAGATATAGAGGGACGGTGAGGAGAGTGTTAGGGTTAGGAAGGTTGTGGGTTCGAGTCCGAGCCGGGGCGTATATCTTTTTAAAGATTTCTACATTAAGGTAGCCATTTTATTATTTTTATTATTATTATTATTATTATTATTATTATTATTATTATTATTATTATTATTATTATTATTATTATTATTATTATTATTATTATTATTATTATTATTATCAACTAGGTTATTATTAGTTCATTAGGGTTAATATCATTATCATTAATATTAAAAATTATTACCTAGTTATTATCATTATTTTTATTATTTTTATTACTAGTATTATCATTATTATTATTTTTACAACAAATAAATATTATGTATATAAAATTATACTTATAATAATATTACATATTATAAACATATTTTTTTTATAAATATTCATATATATATAACAAATGACGTATTTTTAATATAATATTAATCATATATAAATATTAATATAACTATATAAACATTAGACATTTTTAAAGATACATACAAATTAAATATATATAATATATAATTTAAGATATAATAAATTTGTCCGATTACAAGTATATGTGTTGATATATATAAATGATATAAGTTCGTGAATCCGAGGCCAACCCTACATTTGTTAAATGACGTCATATGTATTTTTACTACAAAATACAGTATGGTGAGTTTCATTTGCTCCCTTTTACTCTTTACATTTTTTGGACTGAGAATACATGCGCTGTTTTTACAACTGCTTTATTAATTGCTTTTGAAATATATTTTAAACTGCGAATATATGAAATGCTTTTATAAATGTTTGACGAGATAGACACAAGCAAAACATTCCTCGAATGAATTATTATGCAGACATAAGTTCTGCGAATTATTATTGAATTATGTGGATATGATAATTGCGACCATTGAATTATGTGGACATGATAATTGCCACCATTGAATTATGTGGACATGATAATTGCCACCATTGAATTATGTGGACATGATAATTGCCACCATTGAATTATGTGGACATGATAATTGCCACCAGTTGATGTGAATGTTATATATCGAGAGAATGATTTTATACACAGGTTATGTGTATGTTATTTTTGTGTACAAGATATGTGTACGGTTACTATGATTTATGAAAATGGTTTCGTACACGAGAAAGATGTACTGTATTTAAAAGATATAGCATGTACATTACAGGTGGGTATAGGATTCGAGCCCATTTGTACCATGCAGGATTTAAATCTTGTGGTATATCAAAATGATGAATTTTATTGTTTTATGATAAACTTATGAACTCACCAACCTTTTGGTTGACACTTGAAAGCATGTTTATTCTCAGGTATGAAAGAAACCCTCCGCTGTGCATTTGCTCATTTTAAGGACATTACTTGGAGTCGATCATCGCTCTGGGATCAAATGTTGATGACTTTGTCCAGATGGATTAGGACGGGTCGTTTCAGTTGGTATCAGAGCGGTGGTCTTAGCGAACCAGGTCTTGCATTAGTGTGTCTAACTGATAGTCGTTAGGATGCATTAGTGAGTCTGGACTTTGACCGTGTCTGCATGTCAAAAGTTTTGCTTATCATTTTGTGTCGAAAATTACTTGTTTATCATTCTTAGGGAATCACTTGCTTATCACTCTTAGTCTAGACACATTTTACTGCATTGATTGCATGAATAGTGTATAGACAAAATTCATATCTTAGTATATCTGCTACTTCATATCTTAGCGTATCTGTTACTGTAACTTTTCCTGAAAAATTCCGTAGATTCCTCCGTAACTTATGGGATTTTAGTATTATATATGCATATGTAAATCATGTATTACAGGGTACTAGTCTACATCCTATAATCTATTTCTTATCAAAAATCCTTCATTTGATTGTACGAGATGAATCCCTCAACCAGTTCGAGTCCCACAGATTTCGATAGTTATTCCGATAGTTATTCTGACAGCTATTCCGACATGGAGTTTCACCTATCAGCGTCACCGGAATGAATCAACCAATCAGTTATCCCCAATTCATTTGATGAGTTCGTAGTCAACTTAAACAATGGAGACGCGAAGAAGGCGATCCTTTCTACCAACCAAATTTCCCTCTTGGCGAAGAACCTGAAGCACTTACCGGTGAATCTATCCTAAACACCATTTTCAGCCTCATTTCCAGAGTAGTTCGACACGATTATATTCTATCCACAATTCTAAACCTTATTCATTCGCTCGTTTCTACCGACAGTCATCCCGGAGTAATAAGTCAACGAGCTTCGCACCCGAGTTGTAGCCTTGGAAAAATATGGTGCAAAATGTACCAGCTTCAGCAACATCACCGGCACCAACAGTACCATCAGTAACAATACCAGTACCACCAACAACTCAAGTTCAATATCTCACACCCCAACATCTCATTCTGTGCCTCGAGTATAATCATCGTTCTATGTATCGTTCTACATCAATTATCTTCGTTCTTCATGGCAATTAAGTAATCTCTAATGTTTTAGAGATTATGTATTCTAGTTCTAACGATAAATCAAATGAGATTAATATCATATTAACTCATTAAATTCATGATTACATCTGAAGAAAATATATATGTATATATGTTTTCATAAAGATTGTAATTAAAAATTCTTTTGTACAAACTGTTAATGGTGAAAATATTTTAACGGGTAGGTAATACCCGAGGAATATTTAGATTTCACATTAATAAGTTACACGGTACCTTCTTCCAATCTGATTCAACAGTCATTTACTATCCTACTTACAACCACAGCTATACGAATCTGTTCACCATAAAATAACCATTTTTATTCAATTTTATATTTGGATTTTGACCTATCAGAATCCAACAAGTGGCATAATGAAGAAAACATTGGACAAAATAAAATTTGTTAGAAACAAATAAATTAACTATAAAAAAAAATTTGTTAAGAATCCACGCTAACAAAATCCTAACTAACTGTTCCTAGCTAACTGTTAATTCCGTATTACAATTTATTTATCGCAATTTATATTCTCGTAATTTTATTTATCATCATTTAATTTCTGTTATTTATTTTACGCACTTTAAATATCGGGACACGTATACAAGGTTTTGACATATCATATCGACGCATCTATATATATTATTTGAAATCACCATAGACACTCTATATGCAGTAATGATCGAGTTCTCTTTACAGGGTTGAGGTTGATTCTATAATAATATATATACTTTGAGTTGTGATCGAGTCTGAGACATGTACACGGGTCATGATACGTATTAATTAATTCGAATATTATATATTAAATTATATATGAATTATTGGACTGTCAACTGTGGACTAATAACATTGGACAATTAAAATGAATTAAAATATTGACTATAACTTATGAAACTAAACAATTTTTCAAGTTTGCCACTTGATTTCATCTCAAACCTCATTTGTATCTTGACGATTCTAATCTGCGTTCAAACCTTTTATAATTCTTGAAAACACCTCAATCGAGAGGATGAACCAACCGTACTTCATCTACGGAAGGAAAGATTGATGCATATAGTTATGCACTTGAAAACACTCAGAGCCTGAGTAAACGTTTAACACGTATCTGTGCTAGATCCTTTGGCATTGATATTATCGAAAATAGCATTGCAATTCCTTTTCAAAATAGCCAGTTTTGTCACAGCTTCAGCAAGTCAACTTCGACTTTTCATCCGGATTGGTCTTATTATAACCTTGATATATAAGTTTGCCTTTCGTCATCGTTACTGGGAAACCGTTTATATTTCACCATATTACCAACAGATATACCAACAACCTCATTGCTCTTTGGTTTAAATCTCTCTGACAAATCACTATAATTATTTATTGAAGTCTCATCATATACTCATCCGCATTTTGTAACGAGAACTGCCATACCAATTACCGGGAATCAGCAATCAGTACTTTGAAAACTCACAGCATATCTATATCAACAGTTATATGTATAACATTTATCTCTTAGAATTATGATCTTCCATTCCGAAATTCTGAAAATCACCTAGTCTACTAATCAATACTCGGAATGTTGTAAAAGTGAATGAAGCAGTAAACGCCCTTAACCGCCAAAAGTTTAATGACAAGGAATAGTATGTTGGAAAAGCTCAGAAAAGTTGGAACTGGAAAACGGATCGAGCTAACCATGAAGGAGACCAAGGACAAATACAAGGACCATACCATATATTCAAAGAACCCAAGTAATTCTGGATCCGATGAAACCTTCAATGAATATCTTACTCCATACCCATGTTAAAATCTTGCGATAAATCTTTCTTCATCAACCGTCGAACTTAGAAATTCCAAAATATCATCATAAATATCTTCGATATTTCTGAAGATATTTTCATAACTCTTCTTGTCTAAAATTAGTTATCTCTTCGTGCTATCTATTTTACATCATAAAGAAAACTACTTTAGTTTCTAAATTTCTTTAAAATTCGAGTTTGAATTATGAATGATTTTGAAGTAGTGTTGGAGATTGATGCATGAGTTAGTATAATATAATGACACTTGATCAACGTGATTATATTACAGTAAGTCATGCTGAGTTTCTAATGGAACGTGATGATTCACATATCATAACGTCATCATGTGCTATGTTACATAACTCTTTCATTCAAATTAACTTCTGAACATATCAAGAAAAATATTCTTGATAGTTCTATTCTCAGTGATTCTGGTAATTTGACAAATCAAATCGTGCTATTACGTTCTTTATTGCTTAAAACATTAAGTTCATTCGGAACTCCATACTTACGAATTTTGGACCATTACTTGTGAAAAGGAAACAAAAGCATGAAGCTCCGAATCAGAAAGGGGGTATAAATCGCAGCAAATAAGAGAGAACTTTATCGGTGAATGGCAATGATTATAGAAGACGGGAGCAGGGACTCCAAAATATAAGGGGAGATATAAAGCCCAATAACAATACGGAAATTACAGACCGTGTATATCAATGTTTATCATAACATAAAGACACGCGAGAATTAAAAACACTATAACCCCAAGGGCAAAGTAATAGAAAATAGATTCCTCCAGTGGAAGTTGAAAAAGAAGAATGATTGTTGCAATAGTCATGATAAGGACCAGGATCAGAACCGGGTTAAGCATTTTCATAATCTTTTGAATTTGGGAAATTAGTATAAGAGTGGTGAAAATAATGGAACGGGAGAAGTTCATTTATAATAGAAATATCAGACAGAGTAATCGAGGCAGATCACCGTATTTAATTATAGAGATCTTAAATTCCTTACTCGCCGAAGAATCAAATCTTTTAGATTTCGAAGATTTTCTTTAAATCCATTGAATTCCGGAATTCAACCAAGACAACGTCAAAAGTTAGACGCACTTTATTTTCTAAATTCAATCGTGACTACGTCACCGGTTAAGTCAAATCTTCATTTACTCATTTCACACCTTTCTGATAGCTTTATTCGTACTCTTCGAATAATCGAATTGTTTTATCCATATTACTCAATGATGATAAAACTCAATTTATCAACTCATATTAGTCATGAAAACATTTTTATTATTAGCCATGATGACTATACTTAAATTTCGGGACGAAATTTCTTTAACGGGTAGGTACTGTGACTACCCGGGAATTTCCGATCAAATTTAAACTTAATCTTTATATAACCTCGACAAGATAAGCAAAGTCTGTAATACTGAGTTACAAAATTTTGAAACTGTTTACATGAATTCATTTGACCTTTGACTATGCTCGATAATTCACGAACAATTGTGTGTAAATAAATATGTAGAAATATAGCAAAATAAATATAAATATGAATATAAATATAAGAGTATATATAAAATGGGAGTAATCAAATACACAATGATCAATTAGAATTAAAAAGGTAAAATAATAAAATAGTTAAGCTATCATTAAAATAGATATATGAAATATATTAATAATTATTAATTATTAGTATTTCTCTTAGCAATAATATTATTATTACTCTTATTACTAGTATTTATTAGTAATTACATTATTAATTATTAGTATTTCTCTTAGCAATAATATCTGTAATATTATTGTGTATATAAATAAATTAGAGAATCTGAATTATATCATTCAGATACACATCACGATCCTTTGTTTATTTTTTATTCGATCCTGTCTCACTTTATCTATCTGTCGATCTCAAAATTCAATTATAAGACAAAATTGATTGGAAATTAAAATGAGTAGGTAATTTCTTTCTCTCATTCTGTTTCACATCACATTCACGACGTAACACCAACTATACAATACTACTTTACAATTATTAGTATGATCCTATTTTCCTTTTCTTCTTTTGAGGAGCATCAAAAACCATCTATGTAAACAACCACAACAAACCCATTTCTTTGTTGTTCGGTTGAACCCACTCGAGAAAACACCCAAACTAATCGATGTCTTTGGTTTAATACTACAGACTATAGTATTGTTTTCGGTTGCATTTAAACAATCAAGAAAATCACCACCTTTAACCTTCGAATGCAACAACATCGGTGATCATCAAGGATGCTGTATGAATCGGTTTTCTCTCCAGGTTGAGAACACCACCCACACCCATTTATAAACCAAAGTTGCTGCAAATATTTCACTATTTACTTGGTGCCGACAAGTGAGTACTAAGATACATCACCTACATACTTTTAAATGTTCGAATAATAATTATATTTTTGCCACACATCTCGATTGCGGTTGAGAATACCAAACCCAACGAAAATTATTTAAAACAAAGTAGTGGAATCATTTTAACATTTCTCTTTGTCTTCTTTGTGACCGACACTCAAAAAGCATACCACCACACTTGTATTTAAATAAATTGATGTAATTCACTAGTGCATAAAGATACCAAAATGATTAAAGAGAAGTGGTTTTGGTGGAAATCTAGTGGGACAAACTTTAGGTCCAAGATCGACCATGAGGTATCAATGATGCTATTAACTAAAATACAAAGTTGATAATATTTCTGTTCAATATAAACCGAATGAAAACCCTTGATGATACATGTTGAACTTGTGGAAAGATAATGAATTGGTGATACTCGATCAAAGCAATACGGGGACAAGAAGAGAAGACAAGAAAGTGGGTTACATGTGCACTCTCTCCTTTGTTCTATCCTTTCGTTTCCCAGCCGACCAAGTGGAGATTGAGGATTAGTTATTTCTTTTATTTTTTTCCAGTTGAGTGCAACACCAGACGTCCAATTGCTACCTGCTTCAAATATTAAATTATGACCAAGTTGATTTCTTTTCACGTGCTACCAAGTCCTTATTGTGCAAACATCTGTAAAATTAATACCGAGTATTATTTTGAATCTAAGCCGTAGCCAGGCCTTTAATTTCCTATGTTTGTGCCGAGCTTGTATTTGTATTGGGCTGCCATGTTTGGGCCAGGTACATGTGCTGATGATATACATTGACTAACCATGATTATGATTAGAAGATGACTAAGATGTTAATTATAATTAAGACTAGGATTATGATTATGATTATGGAACTGTGAATTTAAGAAAACGAATTAAGTTAGACGATGTAGGGTGACTAAGTTAGGATTATGATAACGATGATGATACTAAGGATTATGATTATGATAAATGATGAGATACGAAGATGAGACGATTTGGAATAATGATGGATGAAACGGAAGTCCCCATGTTTAATTCTTATACGCAGCTCAAAATTTACGAATCAACACTGGATCTTAACTTCGATTCTTGGACTGCTCCCTTGTATATAAACGGGCTTATAATTAATTAAATTGTTGGGTCAAGTGTTCAGTTATGTTTGGGCCGGGATCCAGATTATGTTTTCTTGTTGGGCCGAAAACAATGGTATACATATATCTAGATTCAGAGGATTTAAAACGGAAAAAGAGATATAGAGGGACGGTGAGGAGAGTGTTAGGGTTAGGAAGGTTGCGGGTTCGAGTCTGAGCCGGGGCGTATATCTTTTTAAAGATTTCTACATTAAGGTAGCCATTTTATTATTTTTATTATTATTATTATTATTATTATTATTATTATTATTATTATTATTATTATTATTATTATTATTATTATTATTATTATTATTATTATTATTATTATTATTATTATTATTATCAATTAGGTTATTATTAGTTCATTAGGGTTAATATCATTATCATTAATATTAAAAATTATTACCTAGTTATTGTCATTATTTTTATTACTAGTATTATCATTATTATTATTTTTACAACAAATAAATATTATGTATATAAAATTATACTTATAATAATATTACATATTATAAACATATTTTTTTTATATAAATATTCATATATATAACAAATGACGTATTTTTAATATAATATTAATCATATATAAATATTAATATAACTATATAAACATTAGACATTTTTAAAGATACATACAAATTAAATATATATAATATATAATTTAAGATATAATAAATTTGTCCGATTACAAGTATATGTGTTGATATATATAAATGATATAGGTTCGTGAATCCGAGGCCAACCCTACATTTGTTAAATGACGTCATATGTATTTTTACTACAAAATAGAGTATGGTGAGTTTCATTTGCTCCCTTTTACTCTTTACATTTTTTGGACTGAGAATACATGCGCTGTTTTTACAACTGCTTTATTAATTGCTTTTGAAATATATTTTAAACTGCGAATATATGAAATGCTTTTATAAATGTTTGACGAGATAGACACAAGCAAAACATTCCTCGAATGAATTATTATGCAGACATAAGTTCTGCGGATTATTATTGAATTATGTGGATATGATAATTGCGACCATTGAATTATGTGGACATGATAATTGCCACCATTGAATTATGTGGACATGATAATTACCACCATTGAATTATGTGGACATGATAATTGCCACCATTGAATTATGTGGACATGATAATTGCCACCAGTTGATGTGAATGTTATATATCGAGAGAATGATTTTATACACAGGTTATGTGTATGTTATTTTTGTGTACAAGATATGTGTACGGTTATTATGATTTATAAAAATGGTTTCGTACACAAGAAAGATGTACTGTATTTAAAAGATATAGCATGTACATTACAGGTGGGTATAGGATTCGGGCCCATTTGTACCATGCAGGATTTAAATCTTGTGGTCTATTAAAATGATGAATTTTATTGTTTTATGATAAACTTATGAACTCACCAACCTTTTGGTTGACACTTGAAAGCATGTTTATTCTCAGGTATGAAAGAAACCCTCCGCTGTGCATTTGCTCATTTTAAGGACATTACTTGGAGTCGATCATCGCTCTGGGATCAAATGTTGATGACTTTGTCCAGATGGATTAGGACGGGTCATTTCAGTAATGATGGTAGACGACTGTATGGTTGGCCTGGGATTCAAGAACAATACCCCGAACAATACCCAATATTTCCTTAGCTTAAAGCGGTTTGAAACCCGAATTAAAACACCCGCGTATTATACCTTATTATTATTAAACTTAAATTATAAATTATAAATATAAATATATATCACTCTTACAGAAGAAAGAAAAGAAGTGAAGGTGTAAAGAATTCGTCGAGCGACCTGCCTTTTTATAGGCATATTTTTGAAATTTGATGCCCATGCGATCGCATGGGTTTTCAGTGCTTTTGCCATGCGATCGCATGGCTGCCTTATCCGCTTTTGTTTGCTAGTTCATCGACATCAAATAGTGTTTACTGTAGCAAATAGTGCTTACTGTAGCAATTCACTGTAGCAAAGTCGTTTTCACTGTAGCAATGTAGCAAAATACGGTTTCACTGTAGCAAATAGTGTTTTACTGTAGCAAATAGTGTTTTACTGTAGGAAATTCGTTTTTACTTGTACATATATATATATATATATACATACATATAATTGTTCATGAATCATCGAGAGTAGTCAAAGGTAATTTTATATATGAAACAGTTCTAAAATTTTTGAGACTCAATGTAACAGACTTTGTTTAACGTGTCAAAATAATAAATCGTATAGAGAATTGGTTTAAATAAGTCGAAATTTTCCGGGTCATTACAGTACCTCCCCGTTAAAGAAAATTTCGTCCCGAAATTTTGAGTAGTACCTATTTTATGAGCGATATCAGTGAACAAATGTGGATACTTTTGCTTCATTTGATCTTCACGTTCCCAAGTAAACTCGGGTCCTCGTCTAGCGTTCCAACGAACCCTAACTATCAGTATTTTGCTTTGTTTTATTTGTTTGACCTCACGGTCCATGATTTCAACAGGTTCTTCGATAAAATGGAGTTTATCATTGTTTCGTATTTCGTCAAGAGGAATTACGACATCCTCTTCAGCTAAACATTTCTTCAAATTTGACACGTGAAATGTGTCGTGAACATTATTAAGTTCTTGCGGTAGCTTTAATCGATAAGCAACTGCTCTAATTCTTTCGGTGATTTCAAAGGGTCCTACGTACCTAGGACTTAGCTTTCCTCGTTTACCGAATCGTACAACGCCTTTCCAGGGTGACACTTTCAACATGACTTTGTCGCCCACTTGAAATTCTAACGGTTTTCTTCTTACATCAGCATAACTCTTTTGGCGACTCATGGCCGTTTTCAATCGCTGTTGTATTTGAATGATCTTCTCGGTGGTTTCACGAATAATTTCTGGTCCAATAAGTTGTCTTTCTCCTACTTCACTCCAACAGATAGGAGATCTGCACTTTCTACCGTAAAGTGCTTCAAATGGAAATGCGTTGATGCTCGTATGATAGCTGTTATTTTATGAAAATTCTGCCAACAGTAAGTGTCGATCCCAACTGGTTCCAAAGTCAATCACGCATGCCCGTAACATGTCTTCCAATGTTTGTATTGTTCTTTCACTTTGACCATCTGTCTGTGGGTGATAAGCGGTGCTCATATCTAATCGAGTTCCCAATGCTTTTTGTAATGACAGCCAGAAACGTGATGTGAATCGGGTGTCGCGATCAGATATGATGGAGATAGGTACACCATGCCTGGAAACTACTTCCTTCAAATATAGGCGTGCTAATTTCTCCATACTGTCTGTCTCCTTTATTGGTAGAAAGTGAGCTGATTTAGTTAGACGATCAACTATGACCCAAATAGTATCATGACTACTTGCAGTCCTTGGCAATTTCGTAATGAAATCCATGGTTATTCTTTCCCATTTCCACTGCAGAATTTCCGATTGTTGCAGTAATCCTGACGGCTTTTGGTGCTCAGCTTTGACCTTTGCACACGTCAAACATTTGCTTACATAAGTAGCAATTTCTGTCTTCATATTAGGCCACCAATAGAACTTCTTGAGATCGTGGTACATTTTCCCGTTTCCTGGATGAATTGTGTACCTCGTTTTGTGTGCTTCATCCAGTACTAGTTGCCTTAGGTTACCATGTCTTGGTACCCATATCCTACCAGCAAAATACAGGGTTCCATCGGCTTTTACTTCAAGTTGTTTTTCTAATCCTTTGCTCATTTCGCCTTTTTCGATTTCTGCTTTTAAAGCCTCTAACTATGCTGCTTGAATTTGTTTTGTGAGATCAGTACGAATTGTAATATTCAAAGCTCGGACCCTAAGAGGTTTTACTCTTTCTTTCCGACTTAGGGCATCAGCTACAACATTAGCATTTCCGGGGTGGTAACGGATTTCACAATCGTAATCGTTTAACAACTCTACCCAGCGATGTTGCCTCATATTGAGTTGTTTTTGATCAAAAATATGCTGAAGACTCTCATGGTCGGTGTATACTGTACACTTGGTGCCATATAGATAGTGTCTCTGATAATGCTAAAAACGAACATATATTTCATAGTATTATTCCTCAAGAAAGACAAGCTTTTAGTTGCAATTGTTCTATTTAAAAGTGATATTCGTTTAAATAATAAAAGGTGAAGAGAAAAGACAGATTCGACGAATTGAAGACGCAAACGACCAAAAAGCTCAAAAGTACAAAATACAATCAAAGAGGTTCCAATTATTGATAAGAAACGTCTCGAAATTACAAGAGTACAAGATTCAAAACGTAAAGTACAAGATATTAAATTGTACGCAAGGACATTCGAAAATCCGGAACCGGGACCAGAGTCAACTCTCAACGCTCGACGCAACGGACTAAAAATTACAAGTTAACTATGTATATAAATATAATATAATATATAATTAATTATATAAATTATATATATATATTATATTTATATAATAAACCGTCGGTAAACAAAGAGCCAA
Organism: Rutidosis leptorrhynchoides; assembly: GCF_046630445.1. NCBI lineage: Eukaryota > Viridiplantae > Streptophyta > Magnoliopsida > Asterales > Asteraceae > Rutidosis > Rutidosis leptorrhynchoides. The sequence continues at coordinate 279,424,155 of NC_092342.1, forward strand.
AATGGAGTGAGCTGTATTTACAAACTCCGCGACTCGCGGAGTTTGAAGGCAAAAAGGGCCGCGAGTCGCGGAGCCCCAAATTCTGAAACTCCCTATAAAAGCAAACGAATTCTGATCGCAAAAATATATATATCCATCCTCTCTATATCTATACGTAAATATTTATATTTTAATTTTAATTTTAATTTTAATTTTAATTTTAATCCTAATAATAAGGGTATGTTAGCGAATATTGTAAGGGTGTAAGTCGAAATTCTGTCCGTGTAACGCTACGCTATTTTTAATCATTGTAAGTTATGTTCAACCTTTTTAATTTAATGTCTCGTAGCTAAGTTATTATTATGTTTATTTAATCCGAAGTAATCATGATGTTGGGCTAATTACTAAAATTGGGTAATTGGGCTTTGTACCATAATTGGGGTTTGGACAAAGGAACGACGCTTGTGGAAATTAGACTATGGGCTATTAATGGGCTTTATATTTGTTTAACTAAATGATAGTTTGTTAATGTTAATATAAAGATTTACAATTGGGCGTCCCTATAAATTACCATATACACTCGATCGGACACGATGGGTGGGGTATTTATATGTACAAATAATCGTTCATTTAACCGGACACGGGAATGGATTAATAGCCACTAGAATAATTAAAACAGGGGTGAAATTATGTACAAGGACACTTGGTATAATTGATAACAAAATATTAAAACCTTGGGTTACACTCAGTCGACATCCTGGTGTACTTATTAAACAAAGTATTAAAATCTTGTTACAGTTTAAGTCCCCAATTAGTTGGAATATTTAACTTCGGGTATAAGGATAATTTGACGAGGACACTGGCACTTTATATTTATGACTGATGGACTGTTATGGACAAAATCCAGACGGACATATTAAATAATCCAGGACAAAGGACAATTAACCCATGGGCATAAAACTAAAATCAACACGTCAAACATCATGATTACGGAAGTTTAAATAAGCATAATTCTTTTATTTCATATTTAATTTCCTTTATTTTATATTTAATTGCACTTCTAATTATCGCATTTTTATTGTTATTATATTTAATTGCACTTTTAATTACAGTACTTTTTAATTATCGCAAGTTTATTTTATCGCACTTTTATTATTCGCAATTTCATTATCGTTATTTACTTTACGCTTTAAATTAAGTCTTGTATTTATTTATTATTTTACATTTGGTTTTAACTGCGACTAAAGTTTTAAAATCGACAAACCGGTCATTAAACAGTAAAAACCCCCCTTTATAATAAAAATATTACTTATATATATATTTGCATTTTTATAAAAGTAAACTAATATAGCGTTAAGCTTTGTTTAAAGATTTTCCCTGTGGAACGAACCGGACTTACTAAAAACTACACTACTGTACGATTAGGTACACTTCCTATAAGTGTTGTAGCAAGGTTTAAGTATATCCATTCTCTAAATAAATAAATATCTTGTGTAAAATTGTATCGTATTTAATAGTATTTTCTGCTAAAATTTAATAGTATTATATACACTCCACTACCACATCAAGTATTTTTGGCGCCGCTGCCGGGGAACCGCTTAAAAGCCGGAAGCGCAACGCTAATATAAAAAAAAATATTTTTAGTTTACTTTTATAAAAATACGTTTTTGTAAAAAATTTACGTTTTTTTTAATTATTCGAAAATATAAAAAGAAAAACAAAAATATAAGTATTTTTAAGATTTTGTTAAATATTTAAGTTTTATAAAGTTTCTTTATTTTTATATAAGTTTTATTTAAGTATTTTGTTTTTATTTAAAACATATAAAAAAAACCGAAAAAATAAAATAAAATATATATATATAAATCTAGTTTTACGATTTTTATTTATAAAATTATAAAGTAGTTCTATTTTTATTTTAGTTTTTAAATATAAGTTTTTATTATATAAATATTTAGATTTTAAAACAGAAAAATATAAAACAGAAAATATAAAAAAAAAAACCTCGAATTTCAAAACTGTACCAGAGTTGAATTTTGGAACCCCGCGACTCGCGAAGTTTGCTGCCTCGATTACCGCAACTCGCGGAGCTACCCTGACACCGACAGAAACCCTAATCTGCATTTAATTACGGGTAATTATTAATTATTATTATTATTAACCCTAATTAATTATTATTATTATAATTAGTTTTAGTTTTTATTTAATTTATATTTTAGTTAAATTAGTTTAATTAAATTGTAAAATTAATAGTTTTAATAAATAAATAATATAAAAATAATATTTTTATAAAAATTGTACTTTTTACAACTTTTTGTATATTTTTATATTTTGTCCCTTTTTAATCGTTTTAGCGTAATATTTGTATTTTTAGCTCATATTTAGTTTTAAACTTAGTTTTTGCCATAGTTATTTTTACTTTTAGATTTTTAGGCTTTGTCGTAGAATTCCTTAAGTGCTTTTTCTTTAGACTAAGATTTAGGTACTTTAGAATTTTGCGACGCCTTTTTAAGTTTTAGTTTCTTTTTAAGTTATTTCCATTTGGGATTTAGTTTTTCTTGTAAGCTTTAATATTTTTAGACGACTTTTACCTATGTATCAATTATCATTCCAATTAGTAATCTCAATTTGCGATTATAATTTTAAGTTAGTTGTAGTAATAAGGTTAGGTTAGTCAAGTGTTTTTAAGTGTTATAAGTTTCTTTTATTTTTCCGTCACCTTTTATTTTTCAACCATTTTTCTTTTTTGACCTTTTTCCGACGCGCTCTTTTTCTTTCTTATTTCTCGCTATTCTAGTTTTAGGACATAGATTTTTATTCTACTTCTTATCTAAATTTCTTAAAATTACGAAAATTTATTTTAAGTGGTTAAATTGATAGACATCAAAATTTTCTGGTTCGTTGTAATAGTTGAATTGGTACGTGGACCGGGTTATTGGAGCCAAACAGTCCTCAATTATATTGAGACCAAACGAATCCTGCCCCTCTGCTGCATCTTTTGGCTATTCGAAACGTGGGCAAAATCAGAAAAGTCTATTGATTGGATAACTCATTATAATTTTTCTTTCCTTTTAAAAACTAATAGGATATTCAGTGAATGCACCGAGCAAGACGTTCACCACCTTTTGTACGTTCACCACCTGTAACTAGATCAAGACATTTAGCAAATATTACTGCCGTTGATTTTTCTTTAGAATCGTCATCCAGTCGACCAAGTACTCCAGTTCAAATTTCCGATAATCCATTTTTTGAACCCGACCTCACAATTGAGAATCCGGAGAATATTCAGGGACGATTCATAGATCCTGAACCACTAAACTTTCCTCCGGAACCACCAATCATTCAAACAGAGATTGTTGAGGAACGAACCATTAAATCAGAATCCTTTAGTGATTCCGATTCAACAAATTTAATTATGGAGAATCTGGAACCTTTAAGTATGGAAGACCGAATGAGGGCTAAACGCACTGGCCAAGGTCACCCAATTACTCATCCAGACATTAATGCGCCAGATTATGAAATCAAAGGACAAATTCTACACATGGTGACTAATCAATGCCAATTTAGTGGTGCGCCGAAGGAAGATTCAAATGAACATCTACGTACCTTTAATAGGATCTACACACTATTTAAAATCCAAGAAGTGGAGGATGAACAGATATATCTCATGTTATTTCCCTGGACTTTAAAGGGAGAAGCCAAAGATTGGTTGGAATCGTTACCTGAAGGGGCAATTGATACATGGGACGTTTTAGTTGAAAAATTTCTTAAACAATTCTTTCCTGCATCTAAAGCCGTAAGACTTCAAGGAGAAATTGGTACGTTCACACAGAAGCCGAATGAAACTCTATATGAGGCGTGGACTAGATTTGGAAAGTTGTTAAGAGGATGTCCGCAACATGGTTTAGACACCTGTCAAATAGTACAAATATTCTACCAAGGATGCGACATCACTACAAGGAAAGACATAGATATAGCAGCTGGTGGTTCTATTATGAAGAAAACCGAAACTGATGCTTACAAAATTATTGATAACACTGCTTCCCACTCACATGAGTGGCACCAAGAAAAAGATATCGTTAGATCATCTAAAGCAGCTAGAGCCGATTCTAGCCATGACTTAGATTCCATTTTCGCAAAGATAGATGCTGTCGAGAGACGAATGGAAAAGATGACTAAGGATATTCACTCAATACGAATTAGTTGTGAGCAATGTGGAGGATCACATTTGACAAAAGATTGTTTCAGTATTGAATTAACAATGGAACAAAGAGAGAATATTTCATACATAAACCAAAGACCTGGAAATAATTATCAGAATAATTATCAACTGCCAAGACAGATTTACAATCAAAACCAGAATTATAACAGAAATATTCCATACAACAACCAACAAGGTCCTAGCAATCAACAAATATCCAATAATAATTACAATCAGCAAAGACCTAATTTTCAAAACAAACCACCACAACAAACCGATGATAAAAAGCCGAATTTAGAAGATATGATGACGAAGCTAGTTGAAACTCAAACGCAATTTTTCACATCTCAGAAACAAACTAATGAACAAAATGCTCAAGCATTTAGAAATCAACAAGCTTCTATTCAAAATCTGGAACAAGAAGTAAGTAACCTAGCAAGGTTAATAGGTGAAAGAAAACCGGGAAGTCTACCTAGTGATACAAATGCTAACCCCCGGAATGAAACAGCTAAAGCCATTACCACAAGAAGTGGTACAACACTTAAACCACCTGAAATACCTGTAACTTCTGATGAAGCTATTCCTACTCCACAAGAACCACAACCTAATCAAGATAAGGAAAAAGAACCGGTAATTGAAAAGATTAATGAAGATAACACAGTTAAGGCTAAACCTTATATTAAACCATACCAACCATCACTTCCTTACCCGAGTAAAATGAAGAAAGAGAAACTTGAAGCCGAGCAATCCAAATTCTTGGATATGTTTAAACAGATAAATGTAAATCTTCCTTTCATTGATGTGATTTCAGGAATGCCTAGATATGCTAAATTCTTGAAAGATCTAATCTCAAATAGAAAGAAAATGGAAGAACTCTCGGCTGTTACCATGAATGCTAATTGTTCAGCAGTGCTGTTGAATAAGATACCAGAAAAACTATCTGATCCAGGAAGTTTCACAATTCCATGTTTTCTGGGTAGTCTTAGTTCAATAGAAGCATTGGCAGACTTAGGTGCTAGTATAAATCTAATGCCGTATTCACTATACGCTAAACTAGACCTTGGAGAATTGAAACCAACCAGAATAAGCATACAACTAGCCGATAGATCAATAAAATATCCTAGAGGGATAATGGAGAACATGCTAGTTAAAGTTGGTACTTTAGTATTTCCAGTAGATTTTGTTGTTCTGGACATGGAAGAAGATTCTCAAGTTCCTCTCATATTAGGAAGACCATTCTTAAACACGGCTAAAGCAATGATAGACGTGTTCGGTAAGAAATTGACCCTAAGTATAGAGGATGAGAGTGTTACCTTTTCAGTTGATAGAGCAATGCAACAACCACAATCTGCAGATGATACATGTTATTATATTCAAACTATAGATGCACATGCAGAATTATTAGAAGAATTTCCAGAATTACAAGGAACAGGAGAATGTTCTTTAGGAGAAGGAACAGAACAAATTAATGAATCTGAAATGTTAGCTACACTTATAGCTAATGGACATGAACCAACAACAGAAGAAATTCAAATGCTAAAAGAAGAAGACAGATATCGATACAAATCATCGATAGAAGAACCTCCAAAATTAGAGTTAAAGCCACTTCCAAACCATTTGGAATACGCTTATTTACATGGTGAATCTGAATTACCTGTAATAATATCGTCTTCTCTTACTGAAAATGAGAAATCACAACTCATTTCTGTGTTGAAAGCTCATAAACCAGCCATTGCATGGAAGATTCATGATATTAAAGGAATAAGTCCTTCGTATTGCACACATAAAATCCTTATGGAAGAAGGTCATAAAACGTATGTGCAACGCCAACGAAGACTAAATCCTAATATGCAAGATGTAGTTAAGAAAGAGATTATTAAACTGCTAGATGCAGGTTTAATTTATCCAATCTCTGATAGTCCATGGGTAAGTCCAGTTCAATGCGTGCCTAAGAAGGGTGGCATGACTGTCATTACAAATGAGAAAAATGAGCTTATTCCTACTAGGACCGTAACAGGATGGCGTGTATGTATTGATTATAGAAAATTAAATGACGCCACCAGAAAAGATCACTTTCCCTTACCTTTCATAGATCAAATGTTGGAAAGATTAGCCGGAAACAGTTACTATTGTTTTCTTGATGGTTTTTCCGGATATTTTCAAATTCCAATAGCACCTGAAGATCAAGAGAAAACCACATTCACGTGCCCTTATGGTACTTTTGCTTACAAACGCATGCCATTTGGACTTTGCAACGCCCCTGCAACCTTTCAAAGGTGTATGATGGCGATTTTTCATGACATGATAGAAGAATGCATGGAAGTTTTCATGGATGACTTTTCAGTCTTCGGTGATACATTTGAATCATGTCTAGCTAATCTGGAACGAATGCTTATTAGATGCGAACAATCAAATCTAGTACTTAATTGGGAGAAATGCCATTTCATGGTTAAAGAAGGCATCGTCCTTGGTCATAAAATTTCAAAAGAAGAAATTGAAGTGGATAGAGCTAAAGTAGATGTAATTGCTAAACTTCCACATCCCACCAATGTTAGAGGAGTTAGGAGTTTTCTAGGGCATGCCGGTTTTTACCGACGTTTCATAAAAGATTTTTCTAAAATTGCCACTCCTATGAATAAACTCCTAGAAAAGGATGCTCCATTCATCTTTTCAGATGAGTGTATCAAATCTTTTAATATTCTTAAAGAGAAACTCACTAATGTGCCAATCATGATAACACCAAATTGGAATCTACCATTTGAACTAATGTGCGATGCAAGTGATTTTGCAATGGGAGCTGTTTTAGGACAAAGGATTGAAAAACGATTTCAACCTATATATTATGCTAGTAAGACGTTACAAGGAGCACAAACGAACTATACAACTACTGAAAAAGAACTCCTTGCTATTGTCTTTGCTTTTGAAAAATTTCGATCATATCTCGTTCTAGCAAAAACGGTGGTTTATACCGACCATTCTGCTCTTAGATACCTATTTTCGAAACAAGATGCTAAACCAAGATTAATCCGTTGGATCTTACTCTTACAAGAGTTTGATATTGAAATCCGAGATAAAAGAGGAGCAGAAAATCTCGCCGCTGATCATCTTTCTCGTCTTGAAAATCCCGAATTAGAAGTTCTAAATGAATCAGCCATACAAGACAACTTTCCTGATGAATATCTATTGAAGATAGATTATAAAGAAATTCCATGGTTTGCAGACTATGCAAACTATTTAGTATGTGGATTCCTTGAAAAAGGATTATCGTACTAAAGACGAAAGAGATTCTTCAGTGATATAAAACACTATTTTTGGGAAGATCCACATCTGTTTAAAAGTTGTCCAGATGGAATAATACGCCGATGTGTATTTGGAGATGAAGCTAGTAAAATATTAAACCATTGTCACACAGGACCAACAGGAGGGCATTATGGGCCTCAACTAACAGCAAGAAAAGTTTATGATGCTGGATTCTATTGGCCTACAATTTACAAAGACGCACACCTTCTTTGCAAATCCTGTGATGCTTGTCAAAGGGCCGTAAAAATAAGTCAACGTGATGAAATGCCACAAAATGTCATACAAGTATGTGAAGTATTTGACATTTGGGGTATTGACTTTATGGGTCAATTTCCAAAATCTCATAATAATCTATATATACTCGTAGCCATTGATTATGTATCTAAATGGGCGGAAGCACAAGCTCTCCCAACTAACGATGCACGAGTTGTAGTCAACTTTTTAAAACGTCTTTTTGCAAGGTTTGGAACACCGAAAGCTTTAATAAGTGATCGGGGTACTCATTTCTGTAATAATCAACTTGAGAAAGTTCTTAAAAGATATGGAGTAACTCATAAAATCTCCACCGCATATCATCCACAAACAAGTGGATAAGTTGAAAATACCAACCGAGCTTTAAAACGTATTCTAGAGAAAACCGTAGGATCGAATTCGAAGGAATGGTCCATTAAATTAGAGGATGCACTCTGGGCTTTTAGAACAGCCTACAAAACTCCAATTGGAACCACACCTTTTAGACTTGTTTATGGAAAAGCATGTCATCTTCCAGTAGAAATTGAACACAAAGCATTTTGGGCATTGAAGACATGTAATCTTGATTTACATGAATCCGGACGTCTACAGTTAAGTCAACTAAACGAATTAAAAGAATTAAGACATGAAGCATACGATAATTCGTTAATCTATAAGGAAAGAACGAAGAAATGGCATGATAAAAGAATCAGAAGTTCAAAAGAATTTAAAGAAAGAGACAGAGTTCTTCTTTTGAATTCACGATTCAAGCTATTTCCTAGAAAATTGAAATCAAGATGGTCTGGACCATTCATAGTTAAAAGAGTTTTTCCATACGGAACAGTAGAATTGATAAATTCAAATGGGATTGAATTTAAAGTTAATGGTCACAGAGTTAAACACTACATAGATAGTCCGATGGAAGTCGACAACGAAGTTAATCACAATTTCGACACCACAGCTAACTAAGTGTGGGGAGAATCAAGTCTTTAAAGGATAATATGTATTTATGTTAGAGTTAGATTGTCTGTTTTCGTGTAGTTCTCGAAAATGGAACCCGAATGGTCTTTCCCTAGCAGACCCTAAAGAACTAGTCTTCTCCCCCCATTCTGAATTTTTTTTTTTTAGGTTTTTACAAAATGAAGACTGCCTGTGAACTAAACCATGGTCTAATGATACACGCTTTGATCACTAAACGTAATAATGACACACTACCGAGTGAAATAGTATCAGTAATCAGAGAAAGATTGGACGGAGTTAGAAAAGAATCCAGATGCGAAGATAATAAGTTACAATTTGGTAAAGGAAAATCAAAATCCGCAGCGAAAAGAAGAACACGACACCTAGAAAGATGTCATAAATGCGGAAAATGGTCACATGGAGGTAAATGTTCAAATAATCAAACCTATTCAAACACCGAATTTATTACTTTATGCAGAGACGGACCGTTCATATGTTTAGAAGAAAAGACACTGAATGCTCGAGGTTACGCCTATGTAGCCATGGAAAACCAATTAAACCGACTATCTTATGAATGGGATAGATCATATAACTAAGAATACTATCTCACAGGTAAGTCTGTACAGTTTTTTTATTTTTTTTTATTTTTATTTTTAACCTTTTGATAATAAACGCTAATTTGTTCGCTATAAAGTATTAAATTGGTATTGAATAAAATTAGGTTTGGCGACCGAAATTATTGATATCATTCAAAAATTTATTACATCACTGTGAAATTTAACGTTTATTCTTAAGGTATAAATATCTTTAATCAATCAACCCAAAATATTTCAAAAATTCGTCATGAGTTAAATTAGGTCTTGGAACCGAAATTACTTTACCTAAAAGAGGGGCGCATATTTTTGATAATATTTGATTGATTAAAGTGGGATAAAAAGCCAAAAAGATTTTTAATTTTATTTTTACCATGTTTTTAAAATTAATATATAAATCTTAAATTAATATTGTAAACTTTGTAAAAACAATATATTTAAAATTGTAAATATTTGAAAAATTAATATAAGTTTGGTGTGAATTTATAATATGAATTTTTTTAAATTAAGTTTGGTGTGAATTTTTAATTTTTAAAATATGAATTTTAATTTTATGCATTTTAATTTGTAAGTTTGGTGTGAATTTTTAATATTAATTTTGAATTTTATATTTAAATTGTGTGAATTTAAAAACAAAAATTTACTTTATCTCATTAAGTTAAAAATATGATTTTTAAAATTCGTCGTAAGTTGAATACTAGGTCTTTGAACCGAAATTGCTTTACCCGAGGGAGGGACGAGAACTTTTATTATCATTATTTTTAATCTTATTGAATTAAAGTATGCCAAAAATATTAAAAAACCCAAAAATCTTAGCTTTTAAAACAATCGCTACAAAAAGACAAATTTTAAAATTTTGTCGAAGGACGGACTAGGACATCGATCCGAAACGACCTCGTCCTAAATAACAAGGAAAACAAAATTTTAAAATTAATTACTTAATTGTTTTAATTAGTATAAGATATAAATAAAAAAAAAATTAACAAACTCCGCGACTCGCGGAGTTTGAAGGTTTAAACTCCGCGACTCGCGGGAGGACCAAAAATCAGAAAAAAAATAAAAACGCAGAACTGATCAGTTGCACACCACAAACACACCAAATACTGCAAAATACTGCGCAAAAACCCCGCAAAAACACCCCCAAAATCACAATTTTTAACCGTTAATCATCAAATCTTTTACTAAAATCATGTTGAGAAGGATGTTATCAAGGAATTACTCAAGAAAAACGTTAAATTTCTACACCTAAACACCATTTAATCCGAAAATTAGTGTTCTTGAGCAATTTTTCCCCAATTTGATTTTGATGCTTTTTAGTGTAATTATGCTTAAATTGCTTATGTATTATGCTTGTATAACCTAGATTGATGCTATTTAACATGATTAGAAGCCTTAAACTTCAAATTTTGAGTAATCTAGGGTTTGTGTTCTTGAGCAAATTTGGGGCTTTTTGATATAAACAGGTTATGGCTGATTTTTGTCATGAATTGTTGCTAAATTAAGTAGTGTAACATGTTTAGGTAGTTAAATGATCCAAACTTTGAGCCTAATCATGATTTTGAGAATTAAAGTGGACTTTTTCAAGTCTAAAAATTCATGAACTTGATTTTTGAGAGATAATGCCATTTGAAACTTGTTTAATTGCTAGTAATGATTATTTTGACATGTTATTTGAGTTGAATGCTTATGAACTTGGCGAACATTTTCGTATATGCTTATTTGAAAAAGTGTAGATTTGATGAAAATATGAAAATGAGCTTAAGTTTGATATAAATTGATCATGTCATTGTAATTATTTTGATTGATGATTTTGCTGACACTAATGCATATTTGGATGCACAAAAATTGTGTTTGATGTGTTTTGCAGACTGAAAGGGGTGAATCTTCATCCCAAGCTCGCAATGCTCCTGCTGAGAATGCGGAACAACAGGAGGTGGATAACTACTACAAGCAAGATATACCTCATCCAGTCATGACATTTTCTGATATGCACTTGGAAGATTTGCACCCGAACCTGAGATTTGACAGACTTTGGATAGATTATCCTAAATACCAAAGGGGTTTGCATACTCTTCATTCTAAAGTTGTTGAGGTACCTAGGGTCATAGAATGGGGACCATTAGAAGCTGTAGAATTGGCCGGGCTAATTAGGGAATTACTTGCACAGAGGTATGGTAATTCTACTTTTAACGACTGGGTACGTTTATTCACCATGCGTAGACCTGTATATAAAGTATGGTGTGAAGAATTGTTGTGTAGTATAGAATTAAATGATCGGGTAGCTAGTTTAACCGATCGATCTTTTATTAGATTTTTATTAGGAGGTTCGATGCGCCACATGTCTTTACTAGACATGGCTCAGGCTTTACGTATATATACGCCTGAGGAGTTAGCATCTGCCGATTGTAGAGGGTTGATACTAAATGGTAGAAAGATAGATGAAAATTTTGATACACATGGTGTATGGAGTCAAATGACAAGCCATCACCGATTCAAAGGGGGAAATTACTCTTATTTGGATATAGATAGAGCTGAATTAAGAGTGATTCATAGGTTTTTAGCTAATTCGATTACACAAAGAGGTAAGAACAAGGAAAAGGTAAATGAACAGGATTTGTTTTACCATATGTGTATTCGAGACCCACAAAGCGCTGTAAGTATACCTTATTGTGTGGGTTATTATTTATCAGCTATGGTTAGGGGGATGAGACCGCATAGCATAATAGGAGGTGGTATTTTTATTACTTTGATTGCTGAATATCTCGGTGTGGATATAAGTCGGGGGGGATTATTAGTCGAAGAACCAGAACCCCGCGATACAATAGGTTTAAATGTATACCATGGTATGAAAGTTTTGAAGAGGCGAAATAACGCCGCAGTACAATACCATGGTAGACATCCACAGGTTGAGAGAAACCAACAGTAAGGTAATGTAGGAGGGGGAAATGAAATGCAAGAAATGCAAAGGTTTATAGCTTCACAGGAGTACGAAAATGCTAGACAGAGAGCATTTGAAGATTGGCAAGTTCATCAAAACCAAATCATAGCTCATTGCCAACATATAGGTAGAAACTATATTCCTACTCCAAAACCCATATTCCCTCCCTGGTCTATAGAGATGCAACCACCGTATCCTACATATAACCCAGCCGAAGCATTCTATAGCACCTATGGTTATGCATGGAACCCCTATTGGTATCAGTATCATCCCTAGTCTACTTAGTTTTATTTATTTTGTAATTTGTAATGTTGATACGTTTAATACTTATGTTAATATTGTAATAGTTTTTATAATTTTCTAACTTTTATTCTTAGATTTTAATAATTTTTGAATGTGGGGTAATATACCAAACTTCAAAAATATGTATATATGTTTGCAGTTTATCTTATGTACACAACAGGGTAAAACAACGCATTTTCAAAGACTGGCATTAAGTTCAGCAAAAGCAACTAATTTTGACGACAAGATGCAAAATATATGTGAAATAACAACAAGACGGAATGAACAAATGATGTGCACCATTTATCATTCAGCAAACAAACGCCAATATATTTGGAAACTTTGGTAAAATTTAATCATTTTCACACAAATCACCCTCAATAATTTAAATTGTTACTGATTTCTTGCAAATGAGGGCATTGCAAGATCTTAAGTGTGGGAAGGGGTTAAATTCTTTCGGATTTTAAAATTTTTATCTTAAACACTGGGTTACCATTAAAAATACTAGTAAAGCAGTAGTTGTATTAGAATCTAGTGCTCTCTGATAATAAAGAATAGCCCTAGTCTTATATACTGACTACCCAAATCTAGTAAAATTTTTCAAAATTTTCAATTAAATGAACTCAAAATCATTTTTATACATATTTATGAACGATAAAACTAGGTTTTAACACCGAAATTATTGTAACCTCGGAAAGGACATAAATTGAGAAACAAACCAAAATGTTAAAATTCATTTAAAATGGAATAGAGGACAATAAAAAGGAAAATAAAAGCCAAGTGTGGGAAAATTCTCCAAGTTATTCAAAACATATATCACATATTTTTGTACAAATAACTGAAAATACTTTTGCTTTGGACTAAACTAAAAAGTTTTACCTGATTTACCGTAAGAGAGATGGATCTACACGATGAATCAATTCCATCATTAAAAGGAAGTAAAGTCTTCCGAAAAAGAAACGCGCTTCTTGATTTAAGTCAGGAAGTTGTCGTCCAGACCAGCTGTAGGTTGACGAAAAATCTAGAAAAGTCATCACTAAAATCAGCAGGAAATCCACGGACCTCAGCATTAAACAGGGTCGCCAAGTGGTCAGATTTATCCTAACCATGAGAAGGATTTATCTCGTAAAATGGGGGGCACCATGCAAATTAGCTGGATAAGACTAATGAATGAGATCCCCAGAAAGGATAATCTCCTTAAAAGATCAAAAATCAGCTTTTAAGCCTGATATTACTCAATCCTTGAGATTGACCTTAAAGATTGAGAATTACAAACTCATGGAATTCAATGATATCTAAACTCGAGCTTGAACGAGAAAATATTTTGATCAAAATTACAAACCGATTTGTTTTCTGAAAACCCTATTTTCAATGCGTTCATTACCATTGAACGTAAAATCCTAGGAATTCACCTGAAATTCATTAGGTCACCTGAACTAAATCGGGTGTCAACCGTAAGAACGGTGGTTGCATAGTGGTCAAAGACAGGACCTTGTGCCAGACCGAAAAATCATAAGGGTGAGCTTTACTGTTGCTCCTACCAAGGATAGTAATTGCGTCCGACATGTTATAGACCATAATTAAAAGCATGTCAGGGGACATTGCCTTAACAGTTGCTTGTTCAACGCTTTCATTTACAACCGGACGGTAGTTTACCGAAAGGTAATATACAGGACAAGTAAACTGGACGTGTTGCTTTCCAAATACAAGGTTAGCAAATGGGTGACACAAAACCATAAGTTTTGAGCTAAAATTTTCAAATCTGAAACCCACCAAACCCACAAAAATATTTTGCAAACACCGGTGAAAGGTTATTTCGGAAAACTTATCTAGGGTAAAAACTAGATTTAATTTTCAAAAGATCAAATGTTTTCATAAAGATCCAATTTCCTTAATGGATCTAAATTTTTATAGTCATGTGGGATTGTAAACCATATCGTTACTACCATTGTTTATACCGCCGTATAGAAATTACTGATGTACAAAGTGTGAAGAATAAAGAAGTGATTCTAGTATTTCAAGACGATATTGCTTGAGGACAAGCAACGCTCAAGTGTGGGAATATTTGATAATGCTAAAAACGAACATATATTTCATAGCATTATTCCTCAAGAAAGACAAGCTTTTAGTTGCAATTGTTCTATTTAAAAGTGATATTCGTTTAAATAATAAAAGGTGAAGACAAAAGACAGATTCGACGAATTGAAGACGCAAACGACCAAAAAGCTCAAAAGTACAAAATACAATCAAAGAGGTTCCAATTATTGATAAGAAACGTCTCGAAATTACAAGAGTACAAGATTCAAAACGCAAAGTACAAGATATTAAATTGTACGCAAGGACATTCGAAAATCCGGAACCGGGACCAGAGTCAACTCTCAACGCTCGACGCAACGGACTAAAAATTACAAGTTAACTATGTATATAAATATAATATAATATATAATTAATTATATAAATTATATATATATTATATTTATATAATAAACCGTCGGTAAACAAAGAGCCAAAATGGAGTGAGCTGTATTTACAAACTCCGCGACTCGCGGAGTTTGAAGGCAAAAAGGGCCGCGAGTCGCGGAGCCCAAAATTCTGAAACTCCCTATAAAAGCAAACGAATTCTGATCTCAAAAATATATATATCCATCCTCTCTATATCTATACGTAAATATTTATATTTATATTTTAATTTTAATTTTAATTTTAATTTTAATCCTAATAATAAGGGTATGTTAGCAAATATTGTAAGGGTGTAAGTCGAAATTCTGTCCGTGTAACGCTACGCTATTTTTAATCATTGTAAGTTATGTTCAACCTTTTTAATTTAATGTCTCGTAGCTAAGTTATTATTATGTTTATTTAATCTGAAGTAATCATGATGTTGGGCTAATTACTAAAATTGGGTAATTGGGCTTTGTACCATAATTGGGGTTTGGACAAAGGAACGACGCTTGTGGAAATTAGACTATGGGCTATTAATGGGCTTTATATTTGTTTAACTAAATGATAGTTTGTTAATGTTAATATAAAGATTTACAATTGGGCGTCCCTATAAATTACCATATACACTCGATCGGACACGATGGGCGGGGTATTTATATGTACGAATAATCGTTCATTTAACCGGATACGGGAATGGATTAATAGCCACTAGAATAATTAAAATAGGGGTGAAATTATGTACAAGGACACTTGGTATAATTGATAACAAAATATTAAAACCTTGGGTTACACTCAGTCGACATCCTGGTGTAATTATTAAACAAAGTATTAAAATCTTGTTACAGTTTAAGTCCCCAATTAGTTGGAATATTTAACTTCGGGTATAAGGATAATTTGACGAGGACACTCACACTTTATATTTATTACTGATGGACTGTTATGGACAAAAACCAGACGGACATATTAAATAATCCAGGACAAAGGACAATTAACCCATGGGCATAAAACTAAAATCAACACGTCAAACATCATGATTACGGAAGTTTAAATAAGCATAATTCTTTTATTTCATATTTAATTTCCTTTATTTTATATTTAATTGCACTTCTAATTATCGCATTTTTATTGTTATTGTATTTAATTGCACTTTTAATTACCGTACTTTTTAATTATCGCAAGTTTATTTTATCGCACTTTTATTATTCGCAATTTCATTATCGTTATTTACTTTACGCTTTAAATTAAGTCTTGTATTTATTTATTATTTTACATTTGGTTTTAACTGCGACTAAAGTTTTAAAATCGACAAACCGGTCATAAAACGGTAAAAACCCCCCTTTATAATAAAAATATTACTTATATATATATATATTTGCATTTTTATAAAAGTAAACTAATATAGCGTTAAGCTTTGCTTAAAGATTTTCCCTGTGGAACGAACCGGACTTACTAAAAACTACACTACTGTACGATTAGGTACACTGCCTATAAGTGTTGTAACAAGGTTTAAGTATATCCATTCTCTAAATAAATAAATATCTTGTGTAAAATTGTATCGTATTTAATAGTATTTTCTGCTAAAATTTAATAGTATTATATACACTCCGCTACCACATCAGTCTCCATATTTTGAGTGCAAAAACTACTGCTCCAAGTTCCAAATCGTGCGTCGTATAGTTCTTTTCATGAATTTTTAGTTGTCGTGAGGCATATGCAATAACTTTTGTCCGTTGCATTAATACACATCCTAAACCTTGGCACGAAGCATCACAATAGATCACGAAATCATCATTTCCTTCCGGTAATGACAAAATGGGTGCAGACGTTAACTTCTTCTTTAATAACTGGAATGAGGATTCCTATTCCGTGGACCAATCATACTTCTTTCCCTTCTGAGTCAATGCAGTTAAGGGTTTGGCGATTCTAGAGAAATCTTGAATGAATCTTCGGTAGTAACCAGCAAGACCTAAGAATTGACGAATTTGTGTTGGAGTCTTCGGGGTTTCCCATTTACTAATGGCTTCAATCTTGGCAGGGTCAACTTTAATTCCATGTTTATTGACAACATGGCCCAAAAATTGTACTTCTTGTAACCAGAAATCACACTTCAAAAATTTTGCGTACAGTTCTTCTTTCTTGAGTACCTCCAGTACCAGTCTTAAGTGTTGCTCATGTTCTTCCTTGTTCTTCGAGTAAATCAATATGTCGTCGATAAAAACAATGACAAATTTGTCTAAATACGGTCTACAGATTCGATTCATTAGATCCATGAATACTGCTGGAGCATTAGTCAATCCAAAAGGCATGACTAAAAATTCATAGTGACCGTAACGGGTTCTGAACGCGGTTTTAGGAACTCTTCTTCCTTCACTCTCAGCTAATGATATCCGGAGCGTAGATCAATCTTGGAATAAACACTTGATCCTTGCAATTAATCAAACAAATCATCAGTCCTCGGTAATGGGTACCGATTCTTGATCGTTAATTTGTTTAATTCTCGGTAGTCTATGCACATTCTCATAGATCCATCCTTCTTCTTGACGAACAGAATAGGAGCACCCCAAGGTGAAAAACTGGGACGAATAAATCCACGGTCCGATAATTCTTGCAACTGGTCTTGTAATTCTTGCATTTTTGAAGGTGCAAGTCTATATGGAGATCGGGCTACAGGTGCAGCTCCTGGTATGAGATCAATCTGGAATTCTACACATCTGTGTGGAGGTAGCCCCGGTAATTCTTCTGGAAATACTCCGGGATATTCTCTTACAACCGGCATGTCATCAATGCTTCTTTCTTCAGTATCGACCTTCTTTACGTATGCCATAATAGCATAACAACCTTTTCTTATAAGTTTCTGAGCCTTCATACAGCTGATAAGGTTCAGCTTCGAGTTGCTCTTCTCCCCATAAATCATTAATGACGTTTCATCCTTTCGAGGGATGCGGATCGCTTTCTCAGCGCAAACAACTTCTGCTCTTGTTTTGAACATCTAGTCCATGCCAACGATTACGTCAAAACTTCCTAATTCTACGGGTATCAAATCGATTTTGAAGGTTTCACCAGCGAGATTTATTTCGCAACCATGGCAAATTTTATCGGCTTTTATCAGTTTACCATTAGCTAATTCAATAGTATATTTATCGTCTAGAGGCAATGATACACATTTTAGTTTATAACTAAAGTCTTTACACATATAACTTCTATCAGCACCCGTATCAAACATAATAGAAGCTAGTTGATTATTAACGGTAAACGTACCCGTGACAAGATTAGGATCCTCACGTGCTTCACTGGTACTAACATTAAATGCCCTCCCACGTGCGGGTTCTTTGTTCTTCTCCTTATCAGGGCATTGATTTATAAAGTGACCAGACTTTCCGCATCCAAAACATTTCTTGACATCGGTCGGTTTTGTATTTACTTCAGAAACGGTGGCATAACAATCTTTCGCCACATGTCCTTTCTTGTTGCACTTATCACAGACCACTTGGCAATAACCTGCATGATGTGTGTAACATCTTTTGCAGAACAGATGGGGTCCCTTATAGTTTGGACTTGCAGTTGCCCCATCTTGTTTACCTTTAAAATTTTCTTGTTTCTTCAGGTGAGTGCTTTTGCCCTTATAGTCTTCCCATTTTCTCTTTCCTTCAGTTGTCTTGACTTTGGTAATTGGTGCCTTAATCGAACTCTATATGATCTGGTTCATGAGTTGGTGTGCCATTGTCATGGCTTCCTGCATCGTATTCGGTTTGGACGATGTAACATTTCCTTTGATATTGATCGATAAACCGTCAATATACATTTCTATCTTTCATTTCTCGTTTGGCACCAATTCGGGACACAACAAGGCTAGTTCCATGAAACGCTTTTCATAGTTATTGAGATTCGCGCCGATAACCTTCAGATTACGTAACTCAGATTCCATTTTTCTGATCTCGTTTCGAGGACAGTACTCCTCGATTAGCATATTTTTCAGTTCTTCCCAAGAGATATCATATGCCGTATCTATTCCTTCTGCTTTAGCATAATTGTTCCACCAAGTAAGTGCACCGTCTTACAACGTGCACGAAGCATACTTTGACTTGTCTCCGTTCGCACAATTACTGATTTTGAAAACGGACTCCATCTTTTCAAACCTTCGGGTTAGACCGACTGGTCCCTCGGTTCCACTAAACGTCTGTAGTTTGCATCCTTGAAAAGTTTTGTATGAGCATCTGTTTCGTGAGTTTGTGTTTACGGCTGCTGCTTTAGCTGCTGCTTCGGCTGTTGCTTTTGCTGCCTCAGCTGCAGCAATTCTTTCATTCACACGTTTCTCGACTAGTTCCTCAAACTCAGCATCCGACATTTGAGACATGTTTCTTCAATAAATACAACAGAGATAATTTAATCATATAGAATATTATAGGTAAAATGAGTTGTCAATAGTTAATCGTAGCATATTAATAATATGAACCAATTATTATAAAAGCCTTTTCTTCTTATTAGCATTTTATAATTATTTCTAGGGTATTACCTACCCGTTAAGTTCATACATAATAGCTAGTACAAGGAATTAACTACTAAAATCTTAATAATATTCCACTATGAAAAATTATAGCGAGTTACTACGTTATTATGTAATAATAATAATAAGTATTAATAATACAAATAATCATTCCATGCATTTATTATTAATAAACCAAAATAATACAATACCATACAATACTGATATTTTACATATGCATATTTTACATAACAAGATAGAGTAGCACACATAAGCAATAAAATAGTGTATGGAAGATTTATGGTTGCGAGGTCGTTTATTCAGAACTATCAGAAACTTCTTCCCATTTGGTTCTCTCTGCCAATTGTTTGTGTGCACATGGTCCGACAGACATTCTGGCAGTGTATTTAAGTTTTGGTTGGGGTTTTGAGGTACCCGTTACCTCAGTGGGTTTAATACAATAAGGGTGATTACGGATCGAATGGTCCTGTTCCTTTTTAATAATTAAGGACTTTTTATTTTTGTGGTTGTTTTTATTATCTATAGCAAGTTGAAATTTCTCCTTAATGACTTCTTTTATTTCATTAGCGAAATCCTCCTCGTCACTGATCTCGTCTGATGACGAACTATCTGAGTCATGTGTAGGAGAATATGATGACGAACTGTCTGCATCATGTGTACAAGAATATGTACCGGTGGTCATGAACCGAAATCTGCCAGGCAATATATTCACAACCCGCCCATCGGCGGTGTATCTGGCCCAATGTCCATGTTCGTTTAAAAATGGACAATTCTTTTACTCCAGGGATCATGGGTCCATGCCAACGATACTGTGGCTCCGGAAAACTAGAGCTGGGTGGAGCTGGAACCTCCTCTGGGTTTACTGGGAGTTGAGATTCCCCGGCTAACACAATTTCTTCTTTAATAGGTATTGGAACGCCCTTTTCAGTTGTGGATATAATAGATTCAGTTTCCGATTCCGAGTCGTACAAAATGATAGGATTAGAAGAAGTCATCTATCACATAATTGAAACAACAATTACGTTAGCATATAAATATATCACATATAATGTTTTTGACCAAATGATAAGCAAAAATCAGTAAAAACAGATATGGTCATAGTCCAGACTCACTAATGCATCCTAACAATTACCAGTTAAACACACTAATGTAATTTCTGGTTCCCTATGACCTCAAGCTCGGATACCAACTGTAACGACCCGTCAAAATCGCTATTGACGCGGCACGTTAATCATTGATTCCACAGTGAGGTTTTGACCTCTATATGATACGTTTTGATAAAATATTGCATTCATTAAAATAATGACTTTCTAAACATAGAAAGTTATAAACATGTAGACGAGTGCTTAGGTATAAGCAAAACCCCAAAATACATAAGTCTTTAATTTACAGGTTGACATCACAGTCCAATTATTTATTACACAACGCAGTTTTATTTTGAATGCAATAAACTTTGTACAAAGCATGAGAGACTCCATGCAGGCAACAAGCACATCACAGCGGAAGCAGTCTAAGGACCTGAGAATAAAACATGCTAAAAAGTCAACACGAATGTTGGTGAGTTATAGGTTTAATTGCTCGAGTCATAAACATATATAAAGATAGACCACAAGATTTCATCAAAAGTTTATCAATAGATTCTACGTAACAGAGCACCCTGGTAACTAAACTTAATGCTATAGTGATAATTACCCCATTCGTTTTAATACATGCAAACCAACGTGTCTTAAACTCAAATAACATACGTCCGTTAAAAGGCTAGCGCTCTAGCTCGGACGGGGATGTCAAGCCCTATGGATCCATATACAATTATTCGCGCCCACCAGTCCATATCCTATGTACTGGCAGCTACTAGTTACCAAAGCTATGGGATTTTCGGTTTAACTCAGTGTAGAATATAGTATGTACTTGTGTCTTATTGCGTTTAAATAAATTGCATGTATTCTCAGCCCAAAAATATTTAAAGTATTTAAAAAGGGAGACTATAAACTCACAGTTCAATATTGAGACTCAATATTGTAGGCAAATTGTGTAGACGTAATGATGGTAGATGACTGTATGGTTGGCCTGGGATTCAAGAACAATACCCCGAACAATACCCAATATTTCCTTAGCTTAAAGCGGTTTGAAACCCGAATTAAAACACTCGCGTATTATACCTTATTATTATTAAACTTAAATTATAAAATATAAATATAAATATATATCACTCAAATAGTGTTTACTGTAGCAAATATTGTTTACTGTAGCAATTCACTGTAGCAAAGTCGTTTTCACTGTAGCAAAATACGGTTTCACTGTAGCAAATAGTGTTTTACTGTAGCAAATAGTGTTTTACTGTAGGAAATTCGTTTTTACTTGTACATATATATATATATATATATATATACATACATACATACATACATACATACATACATACATACATACATATAATTGTTCATGAATCATCGAGAGTAGTCAAAGGTAATTTTATATATGAAACAGTTCTAAAATTTTTGAGACTCAATCTAACAGACTTTGTTTAACGTGTCAAAATAATAAATCGTATAGAGAATTGGTTTAAATAAGTCGAAATTTTCCGGGTCATTACAGTAAGTTTGTTCAACTCTCGGTAGTCGATACACAACCTGAATGTACCATCTTTCTTCTTGAAAAATAGAACAGGAGCTCCCCATGGTGATGTACTTGGTCGAATGAAACCACGCTCTAAAAGTTCCTGTAGCTGACTTTGTAATTCTTTCATTTCGCTGGGTGCGAGTCTGTATGGAGCACGAGCTATTGGTGCATCTCCTGGTACAAGGTCTATTTGAAATTCAACGGATCGATGTGGGGGTAATCCCGGTAATTCTTTCAAAAATACATCGGGAAATTCTTTTGCGACGGGAACATCACTGATGTTCTTTTCTTCAGGTTTAACTTGCTTGATATGTGCTAGAATGACGTAACAACCTTTTCTTATTAGTTTTTACGCCTTCAAACTACTAATAAGATTTAATTTTGCGTTGTTCTTTTCTCCGTACACCATTAAAGGTTTTCCTTTTTCACGCATAATGCGAATCGCATTTTTGTAACAAACGACCTCTGCTCTCACCTTTTTCAACCAGTCCATGCCAATTATTACATCAAAACTTCCTAACTCGACTGGTATTAAATCAATTTTAAACGTTTCATCCCCCAGTTTAATTTCTCTCTCCCGACATATATTATCTGCTGAAATTAATTTACCGTTTGCTAATTCGAGTAAAAATTTACTATCCAAAGGCGTCAATGGGCAAATTAATTTAGCACAAAATTCTCTACTCATATAGCTTCTATCCGCACCCGAATCAAATAAAACATAAGCAGATTTATCGTCAATAAGAAACGTACCCATAACAAGCTCCGGGTCTTCCTGTGCTTCTGCTGCGGTTGTTGGGATAGTTGTTGCGATTGTTATTGTAATTGTTATTGTTGTTGTACTGGTGACTCTTGTCACCGTTTTCCTCCCACTTCCTCTTGAGTTGTTTCGTGTTGGCTTCTTCGGCCACCTGCTCTTTAATTCTTCCCTCAATCTGATTTATGAGTTTAGGAGCCATTCGACTTGCCTTCTGTATAGAAGCGGGCTCGTGTGAACTTACATCTTCTTGAATCCTTACTGGTAACCCTTTTACAAACGCGTCGATCTTCTCTTCTTCATCTTCGAATGCTCCCGGACACAATAGGAACAACTCTGTGAATCGTCGTTCATATGTGGTAACGTCGAACCCTTGTGTTCGTAACTCTCTAAGTTCTGCTTTGAGTTTATTGACTTCATTTCTAGGACGGTACTGCTCGTTCATCAATTGCTTGAACGCCGACCACGGTAGTGCGTAAGCAGCATTTTGTCCTACCTGTTCAAGATAGGTGTTCCACCACGTTAACGCAGTACCTGTGAAGGTATGCGTAGCGTACTTAACTTTGTCCTCTTCAGTACACTTACTTATGGCAAACACCGATTCGACTTTCTCGGTCCACCGTTTCAATCCAATTGGTCCTTCGGTTCCATCAAATTCCAAAGGTTTGCAGGCAGTGAATTCTTTGTAGGTGCATCCTACACGATTTCTTGAGCCGTTAGCTGCATTGCTAGATTCAGAGTTATTGTTGGTACGTAGCACAACCTGTACTGCAGCTATGTTTGCAGCAAGAAAAGTACGAAATTCCTCTTCGCTCATATTCATGGTTTGTCGCGTAGTCGGTGCCATTTCCTTCAAAATAGTCAACTGAATCGAGTTAATCATACAGAATATTAAGAGTAGTCAATAGTATTTCGTAGCATAATATGAACTCATTTATAAAAGCTTTTTCTTCATATTATCATTTTATAAGTTTAAATTCGGGTACTACCTACCCGTTAAGTTCATACTTAGTAGCTAATATACATTTCAACTACTACGATTTCATATGAAAAACTGATTATAATAATATATCACATACAAATATTCTTCAAACTTACAACTTCGCTATATTACATATAGCATGAAATATAGTACACTTTGATACAGGACAGTTTTGAAGATAAATCTAGTTAATACGCAAGTTGTTCAGCAAAGGAAATAAAGACACGTAATTCATAAGTCCAGAAACAAGTCATGCATTCCGATTTTACTAAGACGACTTCCCATCCTTGGTATTGTGGAAAATAACCGTTATGACCATTGGCTAGGCAGCATGTTGTAATGTCGTCAAAAGGATGAGGGTTTCATAATGTCCAACAGCCCCGTAATAATCTAAAAACCTTGTTTCTCACCTCAACTACTGAATCCGTCACTTGTGGAAAGGTTTTATTTAAAAGTTGTAATCCGATATTCTTTTTCTCACTTTGGTAAGAAGCGAACATCATTAACCCGTAAGTATAACATGCTTCTTTATGTTGCATGTTAGAAGCTCTTTCTAACTCACGAAATCCTATGTTGGGATATGTTGAGTCAAAATAGATTCTTAACCCGTAGCGTAAAATTGCATTTGGGTTCCCCGCATTTAATGCTTTAAAGAAAACACGGCGTAACTTACGGTCTCCCCAATGTGATATACCCCACCTATCAAAGGAAAGCCTTTTATAAACTAAGGCATTTCTGGAAAGTCTTTCAAATGTTTGACAAGTTAATTTCGCCATAACTAAATGTGCTGATGAATTCTGACCGACTCTAGACAAGATTTCCTCAATCATATCCTCTTGTAGGTCTTCTAAAATATTCGGTTGTCTACCCTTAACGTCCATTTTGTTTTTATACTGTAAAATAGACAAGGGTTAGATTCATAAAAGAGAATTAACAAACAATACAAGCAATTTTTACATAGAACATAAAAGTACAAGCACACTACAATACATATAATACACAACATGAGTACAACTCCCTAATCTAAATCACTGGTTTCTTCTTCTTCGGACTTGGTTCGCTTTTCTAATTTTCTAGGGATATATGGTGTTCCTCTAATGCGAGCCGTCGTTTTCCACAATGGTTTAGAAAAACCTGGTGGTTTAGAGGTTCCCGGGTTATTATTACACTTTAGGAAATACGAATATTGCCGATACATATAAAGCTCATCGGGGTTGGAATCAGGTTTCTCTATTTTTATACCTTTTCCCTTATTATTTTCTTTTGCTATATTAAATTGGGTCGAGGTGATTTCTATAACATCATCGGAATCCTCATCGGGATCCGATTCATCGGAAAATTGGTAATCTTCTCAATATTTTACTTCCTCGGCAGAAACACCATTGACCATTTTTAACTTTGGTCCGTTGGTTGAGGATTTTCTTTTATTTAAATGATTTACTGTAGGTATCACTATTTCTTCCTCCAGAATCTCTTCTTCTTCTGGTTCCTCCTCTTCCGATTCATCCTCTTCTGGTTCCTCTTCTTCCGGTTCCTCCTCTTCTGGTTCCTCTTCGGAAATTTGTGAATCTTCCCAAAATATATTCGACTCTTCATTATTATTAGGTGAATCAATGGGATTTGTACTAGAGGTAGAAATCTATCACACAATATCAAAAACATTAAGAGGTTAATATATCACATAATATTTACATGTTAATAATATATAGTTTCCAACAAAAAAAAATGTTAAGCAATCGTTTTTGAAGAAAAACACGGTCGAAGTCTAGACTCACTAATGCATCCTAACAAACTCGATAAGACAAACTAATGCAATTTTCTGGTTCTCTAAGACCAACGCTCGGATATCAACTGAAATGTCCCGTTCATATTGATTATAAACGTTCCATATTAATTGATTTCGTCGCGAGGTTTTGACCTCTATATGAGACGTTTTTCAAAGACTGCATTCATTTTTAAAACAACCATAACCTTTATTTTATCTATAAAGTTTTAAAAATCATTACGTAGATTATCAAATCATGATAATCTAAAATATACCGTTTACACACGACCATTACATAATGGTTTACAATAAGAATATATTACATCAAAAATAAGTTTCTTGAATGCAGTTTTTGCATAATATCATACAAGCATGGACCCCAAATCTTGTCCTTATTTTAGTATGCAACAGCGGAAGCTCTTAATAATCACCTGAGAATAAACATGCTTAAAACGTCAACAAAAATGTTGGTGAGTTATAGGTTTAACCTATATATTATCAAATCATAATAATTGACCACAAGATTTCATATTTCAATATACATCCCATACATAGAGATAAAAATCATTCATATGGTGAACACCTGTTAACCGACATTAACAAGATGCATATAAGAATATCCCCTATCATTCCGAGAAATCCTTCGGACATGATAAAAACAACATCGAAGTACTAAAGCATCCGGTACTTTGGATGGGGTTCGTTAGGCCCAATAGATCTATCTTTAGGATTCGCGTCAATTAGTAGATTGGTTTACTAATTCTTAGGTTACCAAGCAAAAGGGGCATATTTGGCTTCGATCATTCACCCATATAATGTAGTTTCATTTACTTGTGTCTATTTCGTAAAACATTTATAAAACTGCATGTATTCTCATCCCAAAATATTAGATTTTAAAAGTGGGACTATAACTCACTTTCACAGATTTTTACTTCGTCGGGAAGTAAGACTTGGCCACTGGTCGATTCAAGAACCTATACAAATATGTACATATATATCAAAGTATGATCAAAATATATTTACAACATTTTTTATTACGTTTTAATGATTTGAGTTTGTTAAGTCAGCAGTCCTCGTTAGTAACCTACAGCTAGTTGTCCACAGTTAGATGTACAGAAATAAATAAATATAAATTATCTTGGATCAATCCATGACCCAGTGTATACAAGCCTCAGGCTAGACCACAACTCAAACTATATATATTATTTTGGAATCAACCTCAACCCTGTATAGCTAACTCCAACATTACTGCATATAGAGTGTCTATGGTTGTTCTAAAATATATTATATAGATGGGTCGATATGATATGTCAAAACATTGTATACGTGTCTATGGTATCCCAAGATTACATAATATATAGTAGAATACATGAATAATACAATATAAGTTAGCTAGGATATGATTTGTATAGAATTGTTACAATATTTCCCGTAGCTACAACAATCAAAAATATCCAATCTTGTTTTACCCATAACTTCTTCGTTTTAAATCCGTTTTGAGTGAAATAAATTGCTATGGTTTCATATTGAACTCTATTTTATGAATCTAAATAGAAAAAGTATAGGTTTATAGTCGTAAATATAAGTTACAAGTCGTTTTTGTAAGAGGTAGTCATTTCAGTCGAAAGAACGACGTCTTGATGACCATTTTGAAAAACATACTTCCACTTTGAGTTTAACCATGATTTTTGGATATATTTTCATGTTCATAAGAAAAATCATTTTCCCAGTAGAACAACTTTTAAATCAAAGTTTATCATAGTTTTTAATTATCAAACCCAAAACAGCCCGCGGTGTTACTACGACGGCGTATATCCGGTTTTACGGTGTTTTTCGTGTTTCCAGGTTTTAAATCATTAAGTTAGCATATCATATAGATATAGAACAGTGTTTAGTTGATTTTAAAAGTCAAGTTAGAAGGATTAACTTTTGTTTGCGAACAAGTTTAGAATTAACTAAACTATGTTCTAGTGATTACGAGTTTAAACCTTCGAATAAGATAGTTTTATATATATGAATCGAATGATGTTATGAACATCATTACTACCTCAAGTTTAGTAGGTAAACCTACTGGAAGTGACAAGAAATGATCTAGCTTTAAAGGATCTTGGATGGCTTGAAAGTTCTTGAAGTAGGATCATGACACAAAAACAAGTTCAAGTAAGATTTTTACTCGAATTAAGATAGTTTATAGTTATAGAAATTGAATCAAAGTTTGAATATGAATATTACCTTGAATAAGAAAGATAAACTACTGTAAATAACAAAGGTTTCTTGATCTTAGATGATTACTTGGAATGGATTAGAAAGCTTGGATGTAAACTAGTAAACTTGAAAGGATTTTCGAAGTGTTCTTGAAGTGTTCTTCCTAAGATGATTATAGCTTGATTCTTGAAGTAATTTTTGATGAAGATGATGATTAGCTACTGGAAAAATTCATTCATAAGTGTGTGTGTGTGTTGAGAGAGAATTAGAAAGAGAATTGGAAGTGAAATGGAGTGAATGATGAGTGGTAAGTGGTGAGTGGGGTTAAAAGGAGTTCTAGTTAGTTGACTAGTAATGGTAGAAGTTAAAATTGATTATTCATACATGACATAATCAAGAGTGGAATCCCATGCTAGTTCCTATTGGTATATACCCACAGTAAGTACGTCTAGAAGCTGTGTATAATACGGGTATGAATACGACTAGAATTCTTGATGGAAAAAGAATGGGAATGTAACTGTACCCATTTTCGTTAAGTATGAGTGTTTTGATATATGTCTTGAAGTCTTCCAAAAGTATATTAATACATCTAAATACACTACATGTATATACATTTTAACTGAGTCGTTAAGTCATCGTTAGTCGTTACATGTAAGTGTTGTTTTGAAACCTTTAAGTTAACGATCTCATTTAATGTTGTTAACCCATTGTTTATTATATCTAATGAGATGTTAAATTATTATCTTATCATGATATTATGATATATTAATATATCTTAATATGATATATATACATTTAAATGTCGTTACAACGATAATCGTTACATATATGTCTCGTTTCGAAATCCTTAAGTTAGTAGTCTTGTTTTTACATATGTAGTTCATTGTTAACATACTTAATGATATATATAATTATCATTTTATCATGTTAAATATAGTGTAACAATATCTTAATATGATACATATGTATTTAGTAAGACGTTGTAATAACGATAATCGTTATATATATCGTTTCGAGTTTCTTAACTTAGTAGTCTCATTTTTATGTATATAACTCATTGTTAATATACTTAGGGAGATACTTACTTATCATAATCTCATGTTAACTATATGTATATTCATATATATATCGTCATGTCATTTTTACAAGTTTTAACGTTCGTGAATCGACGGTCAACTTGGGTGGTCAATTGTCTACATGAAACTCATTTCAAATAATCAAGTCTTAACAATTTGATTGCTTAACATGTTGGAAACACTTAATCATGTAAAAATCAATTTCATTTAATATATATAAATATGAAAAAGTTCGGGTCACTACATATGGTGGCACAGGTAAAACATTTCTATGGAAAACATTATCAGCTGCATTGCGTAGTAAGGGAGACATTGTTTTGAATGTTGCATCAAGTGGGATTGCAGCTTTGTTGTTGAGTGGAGGAAGGACTGCCCATTCCCGTTTTGCAATCCCTATTAATCCAACTGACGACACATTTTGTCGCATTCTGCCAAATAGTAATTTGGCAGCATTAATAAGAAGAGCTAAACTGATAATTTGGGATGAGGCGCCAATGGTGAATAGATTGTGTGTTGAAAATCTTGATCGATCTTTACGCGATATATGCCGGGTAGATAATCCTAATAGCATAGATACACCATTCGGAGGAAAAGTTATAGTATTTGGTGGAGATTTTCGACAAGTCCTACCAGTCGTTACACAAGGAAAACGAGAGGATATAGTTGATGCATCACTTAATTCTTCATACATATGGGATCATGTTACCGTTCTGAAACTTACAGTTAATATGAGACTTTTGGGACTTTCTTCAGGTGCATCTAATGTTGATAATGGAAATACTGTAGAAGATACTCGAAGGTTTGCAGACTGGATTCTAAACATAGGTGATGGTACTTTAAACTCGACAGATGACGGTATATCAGAAATTGAAATCCCTGACGATTTGTTAGTCAATAATGCTGAAGATCCTATTGGTTCTATAATTACCTCTATATATCCAGATTTTTTGGAAAATTTGGGTAAACCAACTTATTATCAAGAACGTGCAATTCTCGCTCCAACTCACGAAATTGTTAACATCATTAATGATCGTATGATGGAGTATCTAGAGGGTGATGAAAGGTCGTTTTTAAGCTCAGACAGTATTTGTCAATCCGAAAAAGACTCAGACTTCAATAGTGAATTGTACAATACAGATTATCTAAACAGCATCAACCTTGGTGGCCTACCAAAGCATAATCTTAAACTAAAAGTAGGTGTACCAGTAATGTTGCTTAGGAATGTCGATCAAGCTGGAGGATTGTGCAATGGTACACGATTACAAATAACAGAGCTCGGGGAGGAAATGATCAAAGCTAAAATCTTAACAGGTACCCACGTTGGCACAATAACTGCTATTCCACGTATGTTAATTGTTCCATCAGATAAAAGAATTCCTTTCAGATTTCAAAGAAGACAATATCCATTGTCTGTATGCTTTGCAATGACAATCAATAAAACCCAAGGACATTCCTTACAACATGTTGGTTTATTTCTACCAAAACCAGTTTTTAGTCACGGGCAACTTTACGTTGCTCTCTCTAGAGTTACTAATAGAAAGGGGCTGAATGTGCTGATATTAAACAAGGAAAAAAAGTTATCAAATAAAACCCAAAACGTCGTATACAAGGAAGTGTTGCAGCACCTATAGCAGCTGGATCGTATAACTATATATTCAGTTTTTTAACTTTATACTCTATGATCTTACTAGAACTCGCAGAATTTTTTATTTGTTACCTTCAAACTTATAAGTCTTCATCTTGTGAGATTACAAATTTTGTTAAATAGCACGTTGCTTAATACTATATAATGTAGTGATACATACTGTTGTTAGAAGAAATAAAACATAACTCACCAAACTCAAAATCATACTAACACAAACTAAACACATTTACAGCTTTGATAACAGACACCTAACAACACAACGACTTTGAAAAAACAAAGTTTTTCATGTAACCAAATAAAATTATATAGACAAAACTATAGGGAGAGCTGAAAAAAAAACGAAAAATCTACCAGTTATAATGGATTATTTATTAATTTTTTATCATTCCGTGCGACGCACGGGCTCATAAAACTAGTTTAATATATAAGGGTTAAGTTAAAATAATACTCCGTAATAATTAATACTGTACTCCGTATAACATACACTCCGTATAAATTTTATTTTATGCTACCCGCCTAATCAACTGAAACTACCGTCCAACTATAATTTGAAAACCATTTTTACTCAATCGTTTAATTGATCACTTCCAACCACCACACAAACACCCAAATCCACCCTAATTTCATCAACAACCATGGCAATCGACACCCGTTGCCGCAGAAACGTCAACTGCACCTGCAAAATCTGCATCACCAGCTTTCTTTCAACTCTTGATCTGCTACCAATAACCACTCAAAGAATGTATATCATCAGCAACCTCGCACCCTTAAAACCATCTCCCCCTGAAACCCCCACTGTTTTCAGTTCATCAACAACCTCTACACCTAATTCCCCAAAATCAACGGTCAGAAACAATTTGTTGCGATTAAAGATCAAGAAAAATAGGAAAGCGATAGTTGTCAGAGATTTGATGATGGTGATTAAATGGGTTTGCATTCTTGGGCTGATTTTGTTAGGAAAATTAGGGTTTTCAAATGTTAGTTCTAGAATCTTGAAACCCAAATTGACTCCTGAAATCGTTAAAAATTTAAGTGGGAAATCGTTAGAGTATCAAGATGTTAAAAAAAGATTAAGCTTTTTGAGTAATGAAGTACAATTTCTTGTTGGAGTTGGTGTTCCTAAAAACCCCATTTGTGATATAATTCAGGTACCCTATTATCTTTATATGTAAAATGTATATACATGTTGATTGTGTTTTAATGTGAAGCATTTGTGATTAATGAGATCTGTTTATCTGTTTATAGAATGGTCTGATTTTGAGATCTTGTTGTCGACTGTATAAATCTGGAATCGAAGAAGTTAGTATATGGGGATGGCCTGTGAAGACGACAGGGTTGCTTAAAACCAAATATGATTCAAGAACATTTACTATCTTGTCAGGAAGAGTTAAAGAGGTAAATTACAGTTTCAAGTTTTTCATATCGTTCGTTTAAAACATGTGATTTGATATAAATGGACTAACTTGAGATACTCATTTGTAAATGTAGTGGTCAGTTGGGAATTCAAGTTTTCTGATTCGAAAAGCAAAATCTTCATGGGAACAAGGAAACTGGAAGACTTCGTTATGGCGATTGGATGGAAACACGTGGATCGTTGAGTATAAACGAAGCTTTGTGTTTGACAACGCAAGACCGTTTTGGTCAGGAATGGAGTTCTTGAAATTCAAGATGACGAGAGCATTTCGATTGGTGAAGCAGTTGTGGGATGATTCTGACGGTCCACATTTAGCTCCCACGTGAAACGATTAGTTTGATTGGATCTTGTCTAGTTTCGTTCGTAAATAGATGTTAGAAGTGTATGTCATCAACTGCCGATGTGGAATATAATTGCTTACGTGGCAGTATAGTACAAATACAGTCAATCATTATTCAATAAGAAGCTTGACAATACTCATTTGTATCTGTATATACCAATTCTAACCAATGTCTGTTATGTTTATTTGATCAATATTATACTGAATCCAAACACTATGCAGGTTAGTCATTAATATGTGTGTAAAATTATAATACTGTCCACAACTTTTTAATCAACAAAACATAGATTATAGATGCACAAAATGCTCTAATTACTCCAATATATCAGAAAAAGTCAAAACAGAACCATCATTTATAACAGAGCCAACTAGAGAAGTCCAAACCGAAAGATCAGGCATCTTTTCTTGGCTAACCATTTCCTCGACCCACATAATCGCTTCGTACGGTCTTCCGATCAAACAAAGTCCCCTAATAACTCTGCTAAAAGTATCAGTATCTGGCCAGTAAGAGTTGACCAACATTTTCTCCAAAAGTTGACTTGCTTCAATATAACTCCCATCTTCATAAAGACCATTCACCAATATCGAATACGTCTCCGTATTTGGAACACAACCCAATTGCCTACACATCTTTTTTAAGTACTCAAGAGCCCGAGCCGATTTCCCATCACTACAAAGACCTTTAATCAAAATATTATACAATTTAACTGTTGGAACACAATTTGCCTCTACCATTTCATTTGTAACAACATTTTCCGCTTCAAAAATCATACCTTTTTTACATAAAGCCGTCACTTTAGCTTCGTAAATCAACACCTTTGGTTTAAACTCTTGATCATGCATTTCTTGAACTACTCTTCCAGCGCCATTTAAATCACCTTCGGAATAAAGTTGAACTGCCATTGCATTATAACTTTCATAACTTGGAATAACACCTTTAATTAAGGCATCATTGATTAAACTCTTAGCTTTTTCTATGTCCCTACCATTTCGACACATGTTAAAATCGAGCTGCATACGTTTCTTCTTAGGGGCTTTTAAACCTTTCCTCAGAACCTTATTTAGCATATCGGATGCCTCATCAACATGCCCATATGTACATAAAGTATCTAACAGGATTTTATATACTAATACATCTTCACCGCTACCTTTTCTTGATATTCGCCAGAACATCGAGTATAATAAATGAATTGCTTCATTAATTCTTCCATCTTCACACAAACCTTTCATTAGAATTTGATACGTGTCACGAGTTGGATAACAGTACTGATGAGTCATTTCTTGGAAGACTTCTAGTGCAAGATCCGAACGTTTCTTTTGACACAGAACATCAATAAGCCAACTTAGTGACCGGGTTCGAGATTTCAACTCCCATCTGCTGAAATTACCCAAGAAAAGGCGATGAGCAGATTCAAGTTTGGATTCTTCAACCATTATTTGCAGCATTGTATTAAAAGATTGTGTCCAATTTACACAGTTGAATTGATCCAGATCCTCAAATAAAGAAATGGCTTCATTTAGCATTCCAGATTTTGCATAAGCTTTAATTGAAGTTGTAAAGACTGAATCTTGACACTGGCATGAGTCCTCTTTCATCTGATTGATCACTTGTTTCATTTCAACCATAAGATTTGAAGTGCTAAGAATGTTGATCATGGTAGCATATACAGGGCCGTTGTGACAGTAATCTGGATATTTGTTTTTCGCTTCGTTAAAGATATGAAGTGCTTTTATAGGGTTCTTTTGGTTTTGAATGATTTGAGACAAGTGTGTTGGCGTTAATACGCGTGGCCATCTGATATTCATGTACCCTGAATCATAGACATAAACATATTAACTACTGTACAATTTCTATGGTGTTTCAGGAATAAATGTTTACATAATTAACTAGTGCAATAATAGGTGGCAAAGAACAGGTGAAACTGGTTGTTCACAATTCAGTCAGGCATTTCGTCGAACAGTTGGTGGTCAGGTAGAACAATATGCAGAATACAAAACAAGAAGGATGAAAGGTAAAAAGAGCTACGTACACAACTAGCTCTGTAGACACTTGTACCTGAAATAACGGATTTGACAACAAACAGTTGCAGAATTAGATAAAGACGTTATATGAGAGTGATGCAACGAACTAAAAACATATAATCTATGGTCAGTAAAGTTGGGTGCTAGAAGTAGCAGGTTTTAAAGTACGATGGTGCAACTTAACACCCGCTACAAAGGCAAAATGATTTGGAATTAATACATATTTACATTTACATATTAACTAATTGACAAAAGTTATGGATAATACTAAAGGTATTTTCGACTTTTCACCTTTTTTTCTTCTAATTTTAACTAAATTTCATTTTGCAAACAAAGGCCCCCACACTTTTAAAAAAAATTCAAATCGACCCCCCAAACAGGGGGGTAAAGTGTCAAATAACCATTTTCATAAAAAATCTTAAATAAACTCCACCCAAATATTCAACGGGTCATATCTTCTCGCTCGTAACGAGTTAAATTTTTCCGACACCATCGTTAAACTCGAAATAATTTTAGGAACACAATGTCACTAGCTATACGCAAAACAGACGCTTTTTAAAAAACGCTAAATATTTAAGGTACTTTTCATACAAGTTGATTTTGCGTTAAATTTTTAAAAGTCGAAAATTCCATAGCGAAACGCGGAGATGCACATATATTGTTAATTTAAAATAACATTTAAATCTCTCACGGGTTATACCTTTTAGTTCGACTCGAGTTGCGCTTCAACGACATCATCGTTAGCCACAAAATAATTTTACTAAACGCAATAAAATACATTAAAAATCGTACCCCCGGCGCGAAGCGAGGATTCAATAACTAGTTAACCTTCTAATTATCATAATGTTCACAATTGATCCCTTGACAAGGTAAAATACAATTTGTTTGATTCATTAATTATTATTAACCCTTTATTTATTTATTTATTTATTTATTTATTTATTTATTTTTATTTTTATTTTTATTTTTATTTTTATTTTTATTTTTATTTTTATTTTTATTTTTATTTTTATTTATACTAAATGTCATGGGAATCTTTGTAGTTTTAGTTATACTCCATTGTAGTTTTGAGTTTACGTTCACATTAAAAACGGTCCCTCAACTTTCGCTATATTTACACAACGACCCCTCAAGTTATACTTTCTCAGGGGTTAAAATTGTAAATATATAATTTTATTAAAATAAAATAAACTAATTCCACTCGAATTTATAACGGGCCCTTATATATTAAATGTCATGGGAATCTTTGTAGTTTTAGTTATATACTCCATTGTAGTTTTGAGTTTACGTTCACATTAAAAACGGTCCCTCAACTTCCGCTATATTTACACAACGACCCCTCAAGTTACACTTTCTCAGGGGTTAAAATTGTAAATATATAATTTTATTAAAATAAAATAAACTAATTCCACTCGAATTTATAACGGGCCCTTATATATTAAATGTCATGGGAATCTTTGTAGTTTTAGTTATACTCCATTGTAGTTTTGAGTTTGCGTTCACATTACAAACGGTCCCTCAACTTCTGCTATATTTACACAACGACCCCTCAAGTTACACTTTCTCAGGGGTTAAAATTGTAAATATATAATTTTATTAAAATAAAAGAAACTAATTCCACCCGAATTTATAACGGGCCCTATCTTCCCGCTCGGTGCGAGTTAAATTTTTTCGAGACCACCGTTCAATTACGAAAAATCTTACGAATCCAACGGGACTAACTATACGCGAAACGGACAATTTTTAAAAAAACGTTAAACACAACGACAACATGTATCTTCCCGCTCGCCACGAGTTAAATTTTTTCAACAGTAGCGTCAGACTTGAAATAATTTTATGAACAAAACGAAACTAACCACGTTCGAAACGGACACTTTTTAAAAACGCTAAACACAACGACAGCCCGTATCGTTCTGCTTGTTGCGAGTTAAAATTTTCCGACAGCACCGTTACACTCGAAAAATTTTATTGAACAAAACAAAACTAACTACATTCGAAACGGATACTTTCTAAAAAAACGCTTAACACAACGACATCTAAAACGGCGCTTAACACATGGGCCGTGTTCCCCTCTGTAAATACACAACGCTACGTTAAATATGAATACGCAGCCCGAAAGTCCCCGCCGCAACGCGTGGGACGGTCCGGACTAGTTATTAGGCTAAAATATAATACTCGTATATCACAACATTCAACAAAACTAATGAAACAGAATTACAGTTTACAATAATCCCTAAACTGGTAGTCTCTCGATATATAATTCAAAAATTAAAAGAAATTGTAACTAAACAATAATAATAATAATAATAATAATAATAATAATAATAATAATAATAATAATAATAATAATAATAATAATAATAATAATAATAATAATAATAATAATAAGTAAAAGTTAATGCGGAGTAATATTTATAAAATGGGAAATATTATTGTATCTAATATTTAATACTAGTTAAAGACCCGCGATTTCGCGAGATTTTTGAAGGGTGAACTCATTTATTAATACCATATTATATTGTATTTGTTATTTTGCTTTGACTTTGGTTATTCAAACAATCTAATAATGGAAGATGATCAATATGAAGTTGATGTTTCCATAAGAATACTATTTGTAATATATTTATAGGAAACGTTTTTTTTTAATATACAGAAGAATAAGATTATACAAACATAAGATAATACATTTTAGTTGTTTAGTTGCAACTTGTGTTTAATGATAAGATCTGTAGCATATCAAAATTACCATCATTTATCGATTGACATATCATAAAGTTCAACTACATGCCAAACTATTCAATGGTCACTAAGCTACCATAAGTTATATCTTAAAGTGTTTAATAATTACATGCCTAAGCATCAAAATAGAAAGAAACTAAATCCATATTCATTAACACTTCTGGACAAACTAACGGACAACCTGCACAATCAAAAGACTTTGATACCGAAATAAACTGTTACACCGGGTGAGTTCCATCTAGGATCATGATGAACCTGCTTTCGTCACGCAGGAACGCAATCAAACACTTGTCGTCCGTAACATACCCATTTACAATTAAGAACTTTAGCCACCCTTTAGAAACATACATTTTATTTGATCTTTTTTCTTACTTCAAACCCTATATATGAGTTTTGTTGTTCAGATCGAGACACTCATAGTCACAATTACTTTATAGTTCATGTAGTTTTTGAAGCTCTTCCGGCAGCCGCTAAATCACATTCATATTTTAATCGTTAAACAGTCCATAAACATTTGTCAATAACATGTTCAAAAAAAAGAAGATTTTCAAATGTGAGATTAAATAGATTTATGTTTGTAGACAAAGAAAAATATCAGTTGATGCATATAAGTGTAATGTGTTTGATGCAAGATGGAAAACGCATATGTGGTGTCATTGTAAGTCGTTTAAGGTAGGTTGATGTATTATTGGTATGTGTTACTTCATCTTCAAAATGGGTCAAGCACATTTCTTCATCATAAATCCTAAACCCTAAAATTTAAACCCTATAACCTAAATCATAAATTCTAAAATCTAAACCCTAAACTCTAACATGTATACAGTAAACCCTAAACACTAAATCATAAACTCTATACACTAAAATCTAAACGCTAAACCCTATATCTAAACCCTAAACTCTAAAACCTAAACCAACCCTAAACCTTAAACCACCAACGTTATACCATAATACCTAAACCCTAAACTCTAAACCCTAAACCCTATACCCTATACCCTAAATCCTAAAACCCTAAACCTTAAATTCTAAAATCTAAACCCTAAACCCAATCTATAAATCCTAAACCCTAAACCATATACCCTAAACCTTATACATTAAACCATAAAACTTAAACCTAAACCCTAAATCCTATACACTAAACCCTAAATCCTATACACTAAACCCTAAACCCTATATCTATACTCTAAATCATAAATTGTAAAAACAAAACCTTAAACCCCAAAGCCTATATCCTAAATCTTAAATCATAAATTCTAAAATCTAAACCTTAAAGTCTAAACCCTAAACACTAAACACTAAACCGTAAACCCTATACACTAAACTCTAAACCCTAAACTAATATCTAAACTCTAAATCCTAAACCCTAAATCAACCTTAAACCCTAAATCATCAACCCTTAAACTTACACACTAAACCATAAATCCTAAACCCTAAATCTTAAACCCCAATACCTTTTAGAAAAAGTGGCTTAACTAACGAAAAAAAAATTGCACCAGATATATTCTTATTTAAACTTTAAACCTTAAACCCTAAATCATATACCCTAAACCCTATACACTAAACCATAAACCCTAAACCTAAACCTCAAATCCTATACACTAAACCCTAAACACTATATTTATACTTTAAACCATAAATTGTATAAACAAAACCTTAAGCCCAAAACCCTATATCCTAAACCTTAAACCATAAATTATAAAATCTAAACCTTAAACCTTAAAGTCTAAACCATAAACACTAAACCCTATACACTAAACTCTAAACCCTAAACCCTAAATCAACCATAAACCCTTAACCACCAACCCTTAACCTTACACACTAAACCCTAAACCTTAAATGCTATACCCTAAACCATAAATTCTAAAATTTAAACCCTAAACTCTAAAACGTATACCCTATAAACAAAACCTTATACACTAAACCCTAAACCCTAAATGTAAACCCTAAACCGTAAATCGTAAAACCCTAACCCTAAACTCTATACCATAAATTCTAAAGCCTAAACTCTAAAGCCTAAACTCTAAACCCTAAACCCTTAACCCTAAATACCAAACCGTAAACCCTATACACTAATTCCTAAACCATAAACCCTAAAGCATAAATTCTATAATCTTAACCCTAAACCCTAAATCCTAAACTATAAACCATAAACCGTAAACCCTAAATAGCAATTCCTTAACCTTAAACCATTAACTCTCAATGTGAATTCTTTTTATCCATTAAGCTTATATTAGTTGTCAAAATGAATTTAGTTTGTACTATAAGTATATATAATTAGAGTTGTACCAAAAATATTCAAAGGAGATTTAACCATAAAACATTTACATCTCAGTCAAATACGTCTCAAGGCTTTCTTATAAACAATATTCTTTGTGGTATTTAATCATTTCCATTGTAGTCCAATATGATTGGTTTTAATCCGTTTATTGTAGTCAAATATGCATGTCTGCAATGATTGTTTATTCATTTTATTGAAAGAAGTAAATACATATTAATAATTTTTGTAATATGATGTATATGCTACAAGAAAAATGTAATTTGTCATTATTTTTTTTTATTTTTTTTTTGTCATCACAATGGATGATGGAATGTATGTTGTAGGAAAATGTTCTGGCTTGAACAATTCAGATTAAGAAAAATGTATTCGGCCATATGAAACACAACACCAGGTTAATTGTGTTAATGTGGCTAAAAAGTTAGATTAAAATAAAAATAATTCAGAACAATTGGTATTTCTCTAAACTTAATACAATACTGATCTTCTGACCTGCCTATAAAAATATCAACATTAAGATAACTAATTAGTGATATTGAAATTTGAATATACATAATCAGCTCACCAAAAATATCTAGAAATTCAAGGCCCTACAACTTTAACCATGAATTATAGTCGGCCTACATATAAATATATGCACAACAACATAAAGGACCATCATAATGGTGGACACCACAGTGAAATTATAAAAATAACCCATCATGTGCTAATTATCAATCTGATGAAGGGTGCTCTTTTTCAACGTTGCCAACGAAAGGCTTTAATATACTGCATTCAAATAATTTGTCATGTTTGAAATGATATAGGTGTAGAGACAAAGAGTTATTTGTTATG
Source organism: Rutidosis leptorrhynchoides (assembly GCF_046630445.1). Lineage (NCBI taxonomy): Eukaryota > Viridiplantae > Streptophyta > Magnoliopsida > Asterales > Asteraceae > Rutidosis > Rutidosis leptorrhynchoides. The sequence goes on from NC_092342.1 coordinate 279,464,255, forward strand.
AATTATTGTATAATTGTTTACACGACGATAAGCGTCGACAAAACCTAATAGCTCATATTGAATACAATTAACGTGAATCATATGTTAGTCACATTCAACGGGCCATTTTGACTACTAAGTTGATTGTTCGTGGTAATGTTCAGATGATAAAGTTATTATGCAAAAGCTAGTAGAAGGTAGAACCAAACAAAAACTATAGGTTACATGTACTGGTTACCTTACTTTTAAAAACCCATTAAATATTCAACATGATTTAAGATTAGTTAAATCATACCTTAAAATGATAGTAAAAATACATCATTTTATACAGATTATAGATTTAATTAGTAAAACCAATGTACATATTACAGATCTCATATGATAATATTAAGTAACCCTAACCTAAACAGTAACATCACCATCAGCCCGTAGTATGATATTGTCCGCTTTGGACACAAGCCGATCACCGACGGGCTACCCGCACAAGAGTACAACCCCGGATCGCACTTCTACCTCACGGATTTGCTTCTCGGGTAAACACCCTCAAAACGCGTCATACCAGAAGAGGTATCCACACCCTTATAAGGAGTGCTTTGTTTTTCTCTCCCACCGATGTGGGACGAGTCTGTTACAACTCTCCTCCCCTTCGGGACACTGCGTCCCCGCAGTGCACATCGATGCGGGCCCCAGCTCTGATACCATAAGTAACATCACCATCAGCCCGTAGCATGATATTGTCCGCTTTGGACACAAGCCAATCACCGACGGGCTACCCGCACACGAGTACAACCCCGGATCGCACTTCTACCTCACGGATTTGCTTCTCGGGTAAACACCCTCAAAACGCGTCATACCAGAAGAGGTATCCACACCCTTATAAGGAGTGCTTTGTTTTTCTCTCCCACCGATGTGGGACGAGTCTGTTACATAAACCCTAAACACTAATTTAAACCATAAAATCTAAACCTTACACCATAAAATCTAAACCTCACACCTTAAACCTTAAACTCTTCTAAATCCTTTTAATTAAAAACTAAATCTAAACCCTAACCATAAACCTTAAGCCCTAAAATCAAAACCCTAGAATCTAATCTTAAACCCTAAATCTAAACCCAAAACCCTAAACATAAACTCTAAACTCTAAACCCTAAATATAAACCCAAAACTCTAAACCTAAACTCTAAACCCTACACCCTAAATCTAAACCATAAACCCTAAAAACACTAAACCCTAAACCCTGAGCTCTAAAATATAAACCCTAAGCCCTAGAATCTAAGCTCTAAACTTAAACCCTAAACCCTAAATCTAAACCCAAAACCCTACACCGTAGAATCTAAACCCTAAACTATAACCTAAACCCCAAACCTTAAATCTAAACCCAAACCCTAAACCTAAACTCTAAACCCTAAAATCTAAACCCTAAACCCATAAATCAAAACCCTAAACCCCTAAATCAAAACCCTAAACCCTAACCTAAACTCTAAATCTAAACCCAAAACCTTAAACCTGAAATCTAAACCCTACACCCTAAATCTAAACCCTAAAAACTCTAAACCATAATCATAAACCCTAAGCCCTAAAATATAAACCTTAAACCCTAGAATCTAAACCTTAAACCAAAACTCAAAACCCTACACCCTATAATAAGCCTAAATCTAAACCTAAAATCCTAAACCCTATAATCTAAACTCTAAAACTAAACTCTAAACCCTAAACCCTAAATCTAAACCCTAAACCCTAACCTAAATCCTAAAACTAAACCCAAAACTATAAACCTAAACTCTAAACCTTACACCCTAAATTTAAACCCTAACCTAAACCCTAAAAACTCTAAACCCTAACCCTAAACCCTAAGACCTAAAATATAAACCCTAGAATCTAAACCCTAAACCTAAACCCTAAATCTAAACTCAAAACCCTATACCCTAGAATCTAAACCCCAACCTAAACCTTAAACCCTGAATCTAAACCCAAAACCCTAAACCTAAACTCTAAAATCTAAACCCTAAACTCTAAAATCTAAACCCTAAATCTAAACCCAAAATCCTAAACCTAAACTCTAAACCCTACACCTTAAATCTAAACGCTAAACCCTAACCAAAACCCTAAAAACTCTAAACCCCAACCCTAAACCCTAAGCCCTAAAATATAAACCTTAAACCCTAAATCTAAACCCAAAACCCTACACCCTTGAATCTAAACCCTAAACCCTAACCCTTAATCTAAACCCACATTTTTATCATGAGTTTTTGCTTACGCTTGCCGGAAATTGTAGAAACCCGAACTTTTCCATGTTTATATATATTAATTGAGATTGATATTTACATGATTAAATGTTTCCAACATGTTAAGCAATCAAACTTGTTAAGACTTGATTAATTGAAATATGTTTCATATAGACAATTGACCACCCAAGTTGACCGGTGATTCACGAACGTTAAAACTTGTAAAAACTATATGATGACATATATATAGATATATATATAGTTAACATGATACTATGATAAGTAAACATATCATTAAGTATATTAACAATGAACTACATATGTAAAAACAAGACTACTAACTTAATAATTTTTAAACGAGACATATATGTAACGATTATCGTTGTAAAGACATTTAATGTATATATATCATATTAAGAGATATTCATACATGATAATATCATTATAATATAATAATTTAAAATCTCATTTGATATTATAAACATTGGGTTAACAACATTTAACAAGATCGTTATCCTAAAGGTTTCAAAACAACACTTACATGTAACGACTAACGATGACTTAACGACTCAGTTAAAATGTATATACATGTAGTGTTTTAATATGTATTTATATACTTTTGAAAGACTTCAATACACTTATCAAAATACTTCTACTTAACAAAAATGCTTACAATTACATCCTCGTTCAGTTTCATCAACAATTCTACTCGTATGCACCGTATTCGTACTCGTACAATACACAGCTTTTAGATGTATGTACTATTGGTATATACACTCCAATGATCAGCTCTTAGTAGCCCATGTGAGTCACCTAACACATGTGGGAACCATCATTTGGCAACTAGCATGAAATATCTCATAAAATTACAAAAATATGAGTAATCATTCATGACTTATTTATATGAAAACAAAATTACATATCCTTTATATCTAATCCATACACCAACGACCAAAAACACCTACAAACACTTTCATTCTTCAATTTTCTTCATCTAATTGATCTCTCTCAAGTTCTATCTTCAAGTTCTAAGTGTTCTTCATAAATTCTACAAGTTCTAGTTACATAAAATCAAGAATACTTTCAAGTTTGCTAGCTCACTTCCAATCTTGTAAGGTGATCATCCAACTTCAAGAAATCTTTGTTTCTTACAGTAGGTTATTATTCTAATACAAGGTAATAATCATATTCAAACTTTGTTTCAATTTCTATAACTATAACAATCTTATTTCAAGTGATGATCTTACTTGAACTTTTTTTCGTGTCATGATTCTGCTTCAAGAACTACGAGCCATCCAAGGATTCGTTGAAGCTAGATCAATTTTTCTCTTTTCCAGTAGGTTTATCCAAGGAACTTAGGGTAGTAATGATGTTCATAACATCATTCGATTCATACATATAAAGCTATCTTATTCGAAGGTTTAAACTTGTAATCACTAGAACATAGTTTAGTTAATTCTAAACTTGTTCGCAAACAAAAGTTAATCCTTCTAACTTGACTTTTAAAATCAACTAAACACATGTTCTATATCTATATGATATGCTAACTTAATGATTTAAAACCTGGAAACACGAAAAACACCGTAAAACCGGATTTACGCCGTCGTAGTAACACCGCGGGCTGTTTTGGGTTAGTTAATTAAAAACTATGATAAACTTTGATTTAAAAGTTGTTATTCTGAGAAAATGATTTTTATTATGAACATGAAACTATATCCAAAAATTATGGTTAAACTCAAAGTGGAAGTATGTTTTCTAAAATGGTCATCTAGACATCGTTCTTTCGACTGAAAAGACTACCTTTACAAAAACGACTTGTAACTTATTTTTCCGACTATAAAACTATCCTTTTTCTGTTTAGATTCATAAAATAGAGTTCAATATGAAACCATAGCAATTTGATTCACTCAAAACGGATTTAAAATGAAGAAGTTATGGGTAAAACAAGATTGGATAATTTTTCTCATTTTAACTACGTGAAAATTGGTAACAAATCTATTCCAACCATAACTTAATCAACTTGTATTGTATATTATGTAATCTTGAGATACCATAGAAACGTATACAATATTTCGACCTATCATGTCGACACATCTATATATATTTCGGAACAACCATAGACACTCTATATGTGAATGTTGGAGTTAGCTATACAGGGTTGAGGTTGATTCCAAAATATATATAGTTTGAGTTGTGATCAATACTGAGATATGTATACACTGGTTCGTGGATTGATTCAAGATAATATTTATCGATTTATTTCTGTACATCTAACTGCGGACAACTAGTTGTAGGTTACTAACGAGGACAGCTGACTTAATAAACTTAAAACATCAAAATATATTAAAAGTGTGTAAATATATTTTGAACATACTTTGATATATATGTATATATTGTTATAGGTTCGTGAATCAACCAGTGGCCAAGTCTTACTTCCCGACGAAGTAAAAATCTGTGAAAGTGAGTTATAGTCCCACTTTTAAAATCTAATATTTTGGGATGAGAATACATGCAGGTTTTATAAATGATTTACAAAATAGACACAAGTACGTGAAACTACATTCTATGGTTGAATTATCGAAATCGAATATGCCCCTTTTTATTAAGTCTAGTAATCTAAGAATTAGGGAACAGACACCCTAATTGACGCGAATCCTAAAGATAGATCTATTGAGCCTAACAAACCCCATCCAAAGTACCGGATGCTTTAGTACTTCGAAATTTATATCATATCCGAAGGGTGTCCCGGAATGATGGGGATATTCTTATATATGCGTCTTGTTAATGTCGGTTACCAGGTGTTCACCATATGAATGATTTTTATCTCTATGTATGGGATGTGTATTGAAATATGAAATCTTGTGGTCTATTATTATGATTTGATATATATAGGTTAAACCTATAACTCACCAACATTTTTGTTGACGTTTTAAGCATGTTTATTCTCAGGTGATTATTAAGAGCTTCCGCTGTCGCATACTTAAATAAGGACGAGATTTGGAGTCCATGCTTGTATGATATTGTGTAAAAACTGCATTCAAGAAACTTATTTTGTTGTAACATATTTGTATTGTAAACCATTATGTAATGGTCGTATATAAATAGGATATTTTAGATTATCATTATTTGATAATCTACGTAAAGCTTTTTAAACCTTTATTGATGAAATAAAGGTTATGGTTTGTTTTAAAATGAATGCAGTCTTTGAAAAACGTCTCATATAGAGGTCAAAACCTCGCAACGAAATCAATTAATATGGAACGTTTTTAATCAATAAGAACGGGACATTTCAGTTGGTATCCGAGCGTTGGTCTTAGAGAACCAGAATTTTGCATTAGTGTGTCTTATCGAGTTTGTTAGGATGCATTAGTGAGTCTGGACTTCGACCGTGTTTATTTGAAAAATGATTGCTTTACAAATTTTGTTGGAAACTATATATTTTTAACATGTGAATATTATGTGATATATTAATCTCTTAACGCGTTTGATATTATGTGATAGATGTCTACCTCTAGAACAAGTCCCATTGACTCACCTAATAATAATGAAGAGTCAAATGTAAATTGGAATGATTCGTGGACTGATTCACAAGTTCCCGAAGAGGAACCGGAAGAAGAGTCGGAACCGGAAGAAGAATCGGAACCGGAAGAAGAATCGAAACCGGATGAAGAAATAGAACCGGTGGGGGAAATAATAAAACGGTTAAGTAAAAGAAAATCCTCAACCAACCGACCAAGGTTAATTATGGTCAATGGTGTTTCCGCCAAGGAAGCAAAATATTGGGAGGATTACAATTCTCCGATGAATCGGATTCCGACGAGAATTCCGATGATGTTATAGAAATTACCCCAACTGAATTTAAAAAGGCAAAAGAAAATAATAAGGGAAAGGGCATAAAAATAGAGAAATCTAATTCCAACCCCGATGAACTTTATATGTATCGTCAACCCCCGAAGTCCTTAAGTTGTAACAATGACCCGGGAACCTCTAAACCACCAGGTTTTTCTAAACCAATGTGGAAAACGACGGCTCGTATTAGGGGAACATCATATATCCCTAGAAACTTGACAAAACGAACCAAAACCGAAGAAGAAGAAACAAGCGAGTCGGAATAAGATAGTTGTATTCGTGTGGTGTAATATATGTAATATAGTGTGCTTATGCTTTATGATATATGTAAAAATTTCTTGTATTAATAAGTATTTTTTTTATGAATCTAACTCTTGTCTATTTTACAGTATAAAAACACAAAATGGATAGACAACTCAATATTTTAAGAGACCTACCCGGAGACATGATTGATGAAATCTTGTCTAGAGTCGGTCAGAATTCTTCGGCACAACTATTTAAGGCGAGATCAGTTTGTAAGACATTCGAAGAACGTTCCAAGAATGCCTTGGTTTATAAAAGGCTTTCGTTCGAAAGATGGGGGATATCACATTGGGAAATTCATAAGTTACGATGTGTTTACTTTGACGCATATATTGCGGGGAACCCAAATGCTATTTTACGCAATGGGTTAAGAAATTATTTTGACTCAATATATCCGAATATTGGACTTCGTGATTTAGAAAAAGCGGTTAACATGCAACATAAAGAAGCATGTTATGCTTACGGATTAGTAATGTTCGCTTCTCACCAAAGTGAGAACAAGAACATCGGGCTACAACTATTAAACAAAACGTTCCCACAAGTGACGGAGTCGGTAATTGGGGTAAGAAATGAGGTTTTTAGATTGTTACGGGACTGTTGGACATTACGTAACCCTCGTCCCTTTGACGACGTTACAACACGATGTCTTATCAACGACCATAACGGTTATGTTCCACAAGACCAAGGATGGGAAGTAATCCTAGTAAAACCAGAATGCATGACTTGTTTCTGGACGTATGAATTACGTGTCTTTATTGCCTTTGCTGAACGACTTGTGTACTAGCTAGAATTATCTTCACAACCATCTTGTATCAAATTTATTGTGTGCTATATTTCATGCTATATGTAAAATAAGCGGTATTGTAAGTTTGTAAAATATTGTGTAAAAGTTTGAAGCGAAATATTATTATAATCAGTTTTTCATATAGAATTGTAGTAGTTGAATTGTATATTAGCTACTAAGTATGAACTTAACGGGTAGGTACTACCCGAATTTAAACTTATAAAACGCTAATATGAAGAAAAAGCTTTTATAAATGAGTTCATATTATGCTACGAAATACTATTAACTACTCTTAATATTCTGTATGATTAACTTGTTCCATTTGACTATTTTGAAGGAAATGGCACCGACTACTCGCCACACCGTGAATATGAATGAAGAGGAATTCCGTACTTTTCTAGCTTCAAACATAGCCGCAGTACAGGCTGCGCTACAAACCAACAATAACCTTGGATCTAGCAGTACAGGAAATCGTGTAGGATGCACCTACAAAGAATTCACTGCCTGCAAACCTTTGGAATTTGATGGTACCGAAGGACCGATCGGATTGAAACGGTGGACCGAGAAGGTCGAATCGGTGTTTGCCATAAGTAAGTGTACTGAAGAGGACAAAGTAAAGTACGCTACGCATACCTTCACAGGTTCTGCGTTAACATGGTGGAATACCTATCTAGAGCAAGTGGGACAAGACGATGCGTATGCACTACCGTGGTCAGCATTCAAGCACTTGATGAACGAGAAGTACCGTCCCAGAACCGAGGTCAATAAGCTCAAGACAGAACTTAGAGGGTTACGAACCCAAGGATTTGATATTACCACGTACGAAAGATGATTCACAGAATTATGCCTATTGTGTCCGGGAGCATTCGAAGATGAGGAAGAGAAGATCGACGCGTTTGTGAAAGGATTACCGGAAAGAATCCAAGAAGATATAAGTTCACACGAGCCCGCCTCCATACAACAGGCATGTAGAATGGCTCACAAACTAGTGAACCAGATTGAAGAAAGAATTAAAGAACAGACTGCTGAAGAGGCCAATGTGAAGCAAGTCAAAAGAAAGTGGGAGGAAAATGGTGATAAGAATCACCAATACAACAACAGCAATTACAACAATAATCGCAACAATTATCCCAACAATCGCAACATCAATCGCAACTACAACAAACGGCCCAACAACAACAACAACAACAGCAACTACAACAATCATCCCAACAATAATAATAACCACAACAACAGCAACAATCAGAAGCAGCTATGCCAAAGGTGTGAAAAGTATCACTCGGGGTTCTGCACCAAATTTTGCAACAAGTGTAAAAGAAATGGTCATAGCGCGGCTGTAGTGACCCGAACTTTTCCATGTTTATATATATTAATTGAGATTGATATTTACATGATTAAATGTTTTCAACATGTTAAGCAATCAAACTTTTTAAGACTTGATTAATTGAAATATGTTTCATATAGACAATTGACCACCCAAGTTGACCGGTGATTCATGAACTTTAAAACTTGTAAAAAGTATATGATGACATATATATGGATATATATATATATATAGTTAACATGATACTATGATAAGTAAACATATCATTAAGTATATTAACAATGAACTACATATGTAAAAACAAGACTACTAACTTAATGATTTTTAAACGAGACATATATGTAACGATTATCGTTGTAAAGACATTTAATGTATATATATCATATTAAGAGATATTCATACATGATAATATCATGATAATATAATAATTTAAAATCTCATTTGATATTATAAACATTGGGTTAACAACATTTAACAAGATCGTTAACCTAAAGGTTTCAAAACAACACTTACATGTAACGACTAACGATGACTTAACGACTCAGTTAAAATGTATATACATGTAGTGTTTTAATATGTATTTATACACTTTTGAAAGACTTTAATACACTTATAAAAATACTTCTACTTAACAAAAATGCTTACAATTACATCCTCGTTCAGTTTCATCAACAATTCTACTCGTATGCACCCGTATTCGTACTCGTACAATACACAGCTTTTAGATGTATGTACTATTGGTATATACACTCCAATGATCAGCTCTTAGCAGCTCATGTGAGTCACCTAACACATGTGGGAACCATCATTTGGCAACTAGCATGAAATATCTCATAAAATTACAAAAATATGAGTAATCATTCATGACTTATTTACATGAAAACAAAATTACATATCCTTTATATCTAATCCATACACCAACGACCAAAAACACCTACAAACACTTTCATTCTTCAATTTTATTCATCTAATTGATTTCTCTCAAGTTCTATCTTCAAGTTCTAAGTGTTCTTCATAAATTCTACAAGTTCTAGTTACATAAAATCAAGAATACTTTCAAGTTTGCTAGCTCACTTCCAATCTTGTAAGGTGATCATTCAACCTCAAGAAATCTTTGTTTCTTACAGTAGGTTATCATTCTAATACAAGGTAATAATCATATTCAAACTTTGGTTCAATTTCTATAACTATAACAATCTTATTTCAAGTGATGATCTTACTTGAACTTGTTTTCGTGTCATGATTCTGCTTCAAGAACTACGAGCCATCCAAGGATCCGTTGAAGCTAGATAAATTTTTCCCTTTTCCAGTAGGTTTATCCAAGGAACTTAAGGTAGTAATGATGTTCATAACATCATTCGATTCATACATATAAAGCTATCTTATTCGAAGGTTTAAACTTGTAATCACTAGAACATAGTTTAGTTAATTCTAAACTTGTTCGCAAACAAAAGTTAATCCTTCTAAATTGACTTTTAAAATCAACTAAACACATGTTCTATATCTATATGATATGCTAACTTAATGATTTAAAACCTGGAAACACGAAAAACACCGTAAAACCGGATTTACGCCGTCGTAGTAACACCGCGGGCTGTTTTGGGTTAGTTAATTAAAAACTATGATAAACTTTGATTTAAAAGTTGTTATTCTGAGAAAATGATTTTTATTATGAACATGAAACTATATCCAAAAATTATGGTTAAACTCAAAGTGGAAGTATGTTTTCTAAAATGGTCATCTAGATGTCGTTCTTTCGACTGAAATGACTACCTTTACAAAAATGACTTGTAACTTATTTTTCCGACTATAAACCTATACTTTTTCTGTTTATATTCATAAAATAGAGTTCAATATGAAACCATAGCAATTTGATTCACTCAAAACGGATTTAAAATGAAGAAGTTATGGGTAAAACAAGATTGGATAATTTTTCTCATTTTAGCTACGTGAAAATTGGTAACAAATCTATTCCAACCATAACTTAATCAACTTGTATTGTATATTATGTAATCTTGAGATACCATAGACACGTATACAATGTTTCAACCTATCATGTCGACACATCTATATATATTTCGGAACAACCATAGACACTCTATATGTGAATGTTGAAGTTAGCTATACAGGGTTGAGGTTGATTCCAAAATATATATAGTTTGAGTTGTGATCAATACTGAGATACGTATACACTGGGTCGTGGATTGATTCAAGATAATATTTAGCAATTTATTTCTGTACATCTAACTGTGGACAACTAGTTGTAGGTTACTAACGAGGACAGCTGACTTAATAAACTTAAAACATCAAAATATATTAAAAGTGTTGTAAATATATTTTGAACATACTTTGATATATATGTATATATTGTTATAGGTTCGTGAATCAACCAGTGGCCAAGTCTTACTTCCCGACGAAGTAAAAATCTGTGAAAGTGAGTTATAGTCCCACTTTTAAAATCTAATATTTTTGGGATGAGAATACATGCAGGTTTTATAAATGATTTACAAAATAGACACAAGTACGTGAAACTACATTCTATGGTTGAATTATCGAAATCGAATATGCCCCTTTTTTATTAAGTCTGGTAATCTAAGAATTAGGGAACAGACACCCTAATTGACGCGAATCCTAAAGATAGATCTATTGGGCCTAACAAACCCCATCCAAAGTACCGGATGCTTTAGTACTTCGAAATTTATATCATATCCGAAGGGTGTCCCGGAATGATGGGGATATTCTTATATATGCATCTTGTTAATGTCGGTTACCAGGTGTTCACCATATGAATGATTTTTATCTTTATGTATGGGATGTGTATTGAAATATGAAATCTTGTGGTCTATTATTATGATTTGATATATATAGGTTAAACCTAAAACTCACCAATATTTTTGTTGACGTTTTAAGCATGTTTATTCTCAGGTGATTATTAAGAGCTTCCGCTGTCGCATACTTAAATAAGGACAAGGTTTGGAGTCCATGCTTGTATGATATTGTGTAAAAACTGCATTCAAGAAACTTATTTTGTTGTAACATATTTGTATTGTAAACCATTATGTAATGGTCGTGTGTAAACAGGATATTTTAGATTATCATTATTTGATAATCTACGTAAAGCTTTTTAAACCTTTATTGATGAAATAAAGGTTATGGTTTGTTTTAAAATGAATGCAGTCTTTGAAAAACGTCTCATATAGAGGTCAAAACCTCGCAACGAAATCAATTAATATGGAACGTTTTTAATCAATAAGAACGGGACATTTCAGTTGGTATCAGAGCGTTGGTCTTAGAGAACCAGAATTTTGCATTAGTGTGTCTTATCGAGTTTGTTAGGATGCATTAGTGAGTCTGGACTTCGACCGTGTTTACTTGAAAAATGATTGCTTAACAAATTTTGTTGGAAACTATATATTTTTAACATGTGAATATTATGTGATATATTAATCTCTTAACGCGTTTGATATTATGTGATAGATGTCTACCTCTAGAACAAGTCCCATTGACTCACCTAATAATAATGAAGAGTCAAATGTAAATTGGAATGATTCGTGGACTGATTCACAAGTTCCCGAAGAGGAACCGGAAGAAGAGTCGGAACCGGAAGAAGAATCGGAACCGGAAGAAGAATCAGAACCGGATGAAGAAATAGAACCGGTGGGGGAAATAATAAAATGGTTAAGTAAAAGAAAATCCTCAACCAACCGACCAAGGTTAATTATGGTCAATGGTGTTTCCGCCAAGGAAGCAAAATATTGGGAGGATTACCAATTCTCCGATGAATCGGATTTCGACGAGAATTCCGATGATGTTATAGAAATTACCCAACTAAATTTAAAAAGGCAAAAGAAAATAATAAGGGAAAGGGCATAAAAATAGAGAAATCAAATTCCAACCCCGATGAACTTTATATGTATCGTCAACCCCCGAAGTCCTTAAGTTGTAACAATGACCCGGGAACCTCTAAACCACCAGGTTTTTCTAAACCAATGTGGAAAACAACGGCTCGTATTAGGGGAACATCATATATCCCTAGAAACTTGGCAAAACGAACCAAAACCGAAGAAGAAGAAACGAGCGAGTCGGAATAAGATAGTTGTATTCGTGTGGTGTAATATATGTAATATAGTGTGCTTATGCTTTATGATATATGTAAAAATTGCTTGTATTAATAAGTAATTTTTTTTATGAATCTAACTCTTGTCTATTTTACAGTTTAAAAACACAAAATGGATAGACAACCCAATATTTTAATAGACCTACCCTGAGACATGATTGATGAAATCTTGTCTAGAGTCGGTCAGAATTCTTCGGCACAACTATTTAAGGCGAGATCAGTTTGTAAGACATTCGAAGAACGTTCCAAGAATGCCTTGGTTTATAAAAGGCTTTCGTTCGAAAGATGGGGGATATCACATTGGGAAATCCATAAGTTACGATGTGTTTACTTTGACGCATATATTGCGGGGAACCCAAATGCTATTTTACGCAATGGGTTAAGAAATTATTTTGACTCAATATATCCGAATATTGGACTTCGTGATTTAGAAAAAGCGGTTAACATGCAACATAAAGAAGCATGTTATGCTTACGGATTAGTAATGTTCGCTTCTCACCAAAGTGAGAACAAGAACATCGGGCTACAACTATTAAACAAAACGTTCCCACAAGTGACGGAGTCGGTAATTGGGGTAAGAAATGAGGTTTTTAGATTGTTACGGGACTGTTGGACATTACGTAACCCTCGTCCCTTTGACGACGTTACAACACGATGTCTTATCAACGACCATAACGGTTATGTTCCACAAGACCAAGGATGGGAAGTAATCCTAGTAAAACCAGAATGCATGACTTGTTTCTGGACGTATGAATTACGTGTCTTTATTGCCTTTGCTGAACGACTTGTGTACTAGCTAGAATTATCTTCACAACCATCTTGTATCAAATTTATTGTGTGCTATATTTCATGCTATATGTAAAATAAGCGGTATTGTAAGTTTGTAAAATATTGTGTAAAAGTTTGAAGCGAAATATTATTATAATCAGTTTTTCATATAGAATTGTAGTAGTTGAATTGTATATATTAGCTACTAAGTATGAACTTAACGGGTAGGTACTACCCGAATTTAAACTTATAAAATGCTAATATGAAGAAAAAGCTTTTATAAATGAGTTCATATTATGCTACGAAATACTATTAACTACTCTTAATATTCTGTATGATTAACTTGTTCCATTTGACTATTTTGAAGGAAATGGCACCGACTACTCGACACACCGTGAATATGAATGAAGAGGAATTCCGTACTTTTCTAGCTTCAAACATAGCCGCAGTACAGGCTGCGCTACAAACCAACAATAACCTTGGATCTAGCAGTACAGGAAATCGTGTAGGATGCACCTACAAAGAATTCACTGCCTGCAAACCTTTGGAATTTGATGGAACCGAAGGACCGATCGGATTGAAACAGTGGACCGAGAAGGTCGAATCGGTGTTTGCCATAAGTAAGTGTACTGAAGAGGACAAAGTAAAGTACGCTACGCATACCTTCACAGGTTCTGCGTTAACATGGTGGAATACCTATCTAGAGCAAGTGGGACAAGACGATGCGTACGCACTACCGTTGTCAGCATTCAAGCACTTGATGAACGAGAAGTACCGTCTCAGAACCGAGGTCAATAAGCTCAAGACAGAACTTAGAGGGTTACGAACCCAAGGATTTGATATTACCACGTACGAAAGACGATTCACAGAATTGTGCCTATTGTGTCCGGGAGCATTCGAAGATGAGGAAGAGAAGATTGACGCGTTTGTGAAAGGATTACCGGAAAGAATCCAAGAAGATATAAGTTCACACGAGCCCGCCTCCATACAACAGGCATATAGAATGGCTCACAAACTAGTGAACCAGATTGAAGAAAGAATTAAAGAACAGACTGCTGAAGAGGCCAATGTGAAGCAAGTCAAAAGAAAGTGGGAGGAAAACGGTGATAAGAATTACCAATACAACAACAACAGCAATTACAACAATAATCGCAACAATTATCCCAACAATCGCAACATCAATCGCAACTACAACAAACGGCCCAACAACAACAACAACAACAACAACAACAACAACAGCAACTACAACAATCATCCCAACAACAATAATAACCGCAACAACAACAACAATCAGAAGCAGCTATGCCAAAGGTGTGAAAAGTATCACTCGGGGTTCTGCACCAAATTTTGCAACAAGTGTAAAAGAAATGGTCATAGCGCGGCGAAGTGTGAGGTCTACGGACCAGGGGTTAATAGAACGAAAGGAACAAATGGTGTCGGAACGAGTAATGGCGGAGCAAGTAGTGTCGGAGCAAGTTATGCCAATGTAGTTTGTTATAAATGTGGAAAACCGGGCCACATTATTAGAAATTTCCCGAACCAGGAGAACACGAATGGACAAGGCCGCGGAAGAGTTTTCAATATTAATGCGGCAGAGGCACAGGAAGACCCGGAGCTTGTTACGGGTACGTTTCTTATTGACAATAAATCTGCTTACGTTTTATTTGATTCGGGTGCGGATAGAAGCTATATGAGTAGAGTTTTTTGTGCTAAATTAAGTTGTCCATTGACGCCTTTGGATAGTAAATTTTTACTCGAATTAGCAAATGGTAAATTAATTTCAGCAGATAATATATGTCGGAATCGAGAAATTAATCTGGTTAGCGAAACATTTAAGATTGATTTGATACCAGTAGAGTTAGGGAGTTTTGATGTGATAATCGGTATGGACTGGTTGAAAGAAGTGAAAGCAGAGATCGTTTGTTACAAAAATGCAATTCGCATTATACGAGAAAAAGAAAAACCCTTAATGGTGTACGGAGAAAAGGGCAACACGAAGCTACATCTTATTAGTAATTTGAAGGCACAAAAACTAATAAGAAAAGGTTGCTATGCTGTTCTAGCACACGTCGAGAAAGTACAAACTGAAGAAAAGAGCATCAATGATGTTCCCATTGCAAAAGAATTTCCCGATGTATTTCCGAAAGAATTACCGGGATTACCCCCTGATGTCAAAGCTAAGGGGTATAAAATACTATTAAATTTTTGCAGGAAATACTATTAAATACGATACAATTTTACACAAGATATTTATTTATTTATAGAATGGATATACTTAAACCTTGCTACAACACTTATATGCAGTGTACCTAATCGTACAGTAGTGTAGTTTTTAGTAAGTCCGGTTCGTTCCACAGGGAAAATCTTTAAACAAAACTCAACGCTATATTAGTTTAC